>NC_047085.1:233135925-233746529 GCF_902459505.1 Geotrypetes seraphini
CAGAGCTGGGCAGGGCACTTGCACACACACAGGCATGTTCAAGACTGGGAGCTTCAGTCAGAGAGTGAGCAGGCTGAGGGAACAGACTCTTGGGGAAGCACCTGATACAGCACAGCCAGAGGACATTGTCTGTGCTGCCAGAGAAAGAGAATTTTATTGAGCCAATAGAGATTATGAGCACTAATGAGCAGGACTGTGAGTCCATGGAAGTGAGCTAATCCTTTTTGGTTTAAAAGTTCTTTTTTTTTTACTGCTGTCCTGAGACAGTGCAGAGTTTTTTGAAGCAGAATTTTTGACACCAGGACTGTGAGAATTGTGTGAGCTAGTGAAGCTGGGTGTGTCTCAGAAGGACTAAAGTTTGTTCGTTGTGAAAGTTTTATTTTTCCTTCCTTTTTGAAGATTATTTTTCCTGTGTGCAGTGGCAGAACAAGCAGGGCCTGCAAGTCTGTGAATATGACAGAAGGAAGGACTGAACCAGGGCAAGTAAATGAATGGTTGTTTAACTGAAAGTTTTTGCATTCTTCTCTTTCATACGATACACTCAGGAAGCAATAGAAAATCTGGGGGAGAATTCACCAGTCATCATAGGTGTGGGAATTTGGTGAGCATTTGTGAACTGCTAACTTAAGGTGGATTTGCTAATTCATCCTCCACCAGCTCACAGTACCGTGTTTCACCGAAAATAAGCCCTAGCATGATTTTCGGAGTAGGTCTTAATAAGCCCTAGTTGGGATTCACCGGCAGCGCTACCCCCTCCCTCCCTGCAGCTATCCTTCCCTCCCATCTGAACCGATAATCGTGAGTGAGCCCTACATACCGGTACCTCCCTCCAAATCAGCGTTGGGCTGGCAGCACTCTAAATAGGCTGCTTCGGTCTTGTCTGACGGTGAATTCTCTCTGCTGTGTTACTGATGACTTTTCAATGCTTCTCTAGAATTGGGAATGATAGCGGAGGACTGGAGAAGGGCGGTTACTGTCCCTCTCCACAAAAGTGGAAGTAAGAAAGAAGTAGGGAACTAAAGGCCAGTAAATCTGACTTCTGCGGTAAATAAAATAATGGAAACGCTTTTAAAACAGAGAATAGTGACGTTTCTGGAATCCAGTGGCTTACAGGCAACATGGATTCACTAGAGACAGATCTTGTTAGACAAATCTGATCAATTTCTTTGACTGGGTGATCAGAGAATTGGATAGAGCAAGTACACTAAATACGGTATATTTAGATTTTAGCAAAGTTTTTGATGATGTTCCATACAAGCATCTAATAAATAAACTGAGTGCCCTCGGAATGGGCCCTAAAGTGACAGACTGGGTCCAGAACTGATTGAGTGGAAGGCGACAGAGGGTAGTGGTCAATGAAGATCTCTTTGAGGAAAGGGATGCTACCAGTAGTGTACCTCAAGATTTGGTTCTTAGGACAGTTCTTTTTAATATTTTTGTAAGCAATATTGCTGAAGGGCTGTCAGGTAGTGAAGCTTGAAAAACGGTCTGAAATTTAGCAGCTAAGATTTAATGCTAAGAAAGGTAAGGTCATGCATTTGGGCTGCAAAAACCAAGGAAATAGTACAGTTTTGGACAGGGGTGTCAAATGTCAGTCCTCGAGGGCCACAATCCAATCAGGTTTTCAGGATTTTCCCAATGAATATGCATGAGATATTTGCATGCATTGCTTTCATTGTATGCTAATAGTTCTCATGCATATTCATTGGGGAAATCCTGAAAACCCGACTGGATTGCAGCCCTTAAGGACAAACATTTGACACCGCTGGTTTAGTGGGTGAAGAGCTTTTATGCATGAAAGAGGAGCGGGACTAGGGAGTGATAGTATGTGATGATCTTAAGTTGGCCAAATAGGTCAAAAAGTTGACGGTGAAAGCTAGAAGGATGTTAGGGTGCATAGGAAGAGGTATGGTCAGTAAGAAAAAGGAAGTATTGATGCCCCTGTATAAGACTCTGGTGAGACCTCATTTAGAAAATTGTGTACAATTCTGGAGATTGCACCTTCAAAAAGATATAAACAGGATGGAGTCAGTCCAAAGGAAGGCTACAAAAATGGTCAGTGGTCTTCGTCATAAGGCATATTGGGACAGACTTAAAGGTCTCAATATGTATACTTTGGAGGAAAGGCGGGAGAGAGGTGATATGATAGAGATGTTTAAATAGCTATGTGACATAAATACACGAGGCGAGTCTCTTTCAATTGAAAGAAAACTTCAGAGTGAGAGGGCATAAAATGAGGTTAAGAGGCAATAGTCTCAGGAGAAATCTATGAAAATACCTTTTTACAGAAAAGGTGGTAGATGTGTTAAATAGTATCCCAGTAGAGGTAGTGGAAACAAAGACTATGTCTGAATTCAAGAAAGCATGGAACAGGTACGTGGGATTTCTTAGGGAGAAGAAGAGATAATGAATGCTGTGGATGGGCCATTTGGCTTTTATTTGTCATCATGTTTTTATGTTTCTATCACAGCTTTGTAAAAGGGGCTGTGGAAGCCATAGCATGACCCATTTACAGGTAAGGGTATCTAATATATCACCTTTCTATAGGGACTAAAATACAAGAAAACAGTCTCCAAGAGATACAAGGGGGTGCTGAAAAGTTCTCAGCCCAATCAAGAAGGAAATGACGTGGAGCAATGAAACTTATAAGTTATTCCACATGTTCACCCCTAAGTTCAACACACTTGGCACATCGTGTCTGAAGTTTCTGTAACCCTTTCAAAAAATACTCTGATGTTTGGCCACTGAAATACTACTCCACTGCTGCAATCACCTTTGAGTCACTCGAAAATTGTTGCCCTTTCAAACTCTTTAAGGTTTGGAAACAGAAAACAGTTAGAGGGAGCGAGAACTAGTGAGTAGGGTGGATGGTCTATGCACTGAAACCCTGTCAAAACATCCACCATTTTGCTAGCCTTGTGAGCAGGTGCATTGTCTTGCAAAATGAGAACTCCTTTCCATAGCTTCCCTCTCCTTTTTTCTTTCAATACCTCCTTTAATTGGCACAGCAAGTTACAGTAGTATTCTGCATTAACTGTTCGGCCCCTTGGAAGAAAGTCATTTCAACACCTTCCTGATTCCAAAACACTATGGCCATGATCTTTCCTGCTGGGTCTTGAATTTTCTTGGCCTTGGAGAACCCGAGTGCCACCATTTCATGGATTGTTGTTTTGTCTCAGGATCATAGTGGTGTAATCATGTTTTATCAACTGTAACTAGTCGTTTCAAAAAGTTGGCATCAGCTCACTGAAAATACTGCAAAATCAACTTGGAAGTGTCTAAACAATGTTGTTTCTCGTCAGCATTCAAACATTTGGACACCCGCTTGCCTTGACAGCATATCCAGCTGCTTGTGGATTATATACCCAACATGTTCCCTGGATATCTTTATTTTTATTTATTTTTTAGATTTCTATCCCATTCTCCCGGGAGCTCAGAATGGGTTACGATTGACATTCACAATAACGTTACAGGACAATAAAATTATAAGCATTCGAAGAAGAGACAGGTGAGAAGACAGAGAGAGAAGGGGAGGGGGAGCAAGGAGAGCACAGGAAGAGAAGAGGAGGGGAGAGATGGGGAAGCGGGAGGGGAGCAAGGAGTTAAAGGAAGGAGAGAAAGGAACAGGAGAGGGGGAGGAGAGAAAGAGATAAGGAAGGGGCGCTAGGAGGAGGTTGCCTGTTAGCACTGTTCAGTTGAAGAGATGAATCTTCAGCATTTTCTGGAAGGTCATCAGCGAGTCTTGTGATCTTATCTGGACAGGCAATTGGTTCCAAAGACGGGGGATGAAGTGGCTGGATGAGCGATTATGAGCTGCTTCCATTTGGAGGGATCTTCCTGCAGGGATGGAAAAATTATATTCTTACCTGTTAATTTTCTTTCCTTTAGATGCAGCAGATGAATCCAGAGACAAGTGGATAACATACATCTACCAGCAAGTGGAGATAGAGAACTGATTCGCAGGTGTATATCTTGGATAGAACCCCTCATGGCCAATTAGTATCACTCTTTGCCCAAGCATAAGGAACAATGCAGCTGCATATCAGAAAACTTCTTTCCCATAAGTAAAAAGAATACCACCAACCTAAACCAAAAACTGAGCTCACCTGCGAGCGCAGCCACAGCAAAAATCCACACTGGGTGGGGCTCTGGATTCATCTGCTGCGTCTAAAGGAAAGGAAATTAACAGGTAAGAACATAATTTTTCCTTCCTTAGCGCCGGCAGCAGATATATCCAGACACTTGTGGGATGTACCAAAGCAAACTTCAAACTGGGTGGGACGTACATGCCGCCTCTGCAATGACCGAAACACCAAAGGATTCATCCGCTCGCTCCGCCACATCCTAGCGGTAATGTTTAGAAAACATGTTCAAGGACGACCAAGTGGCAACCCTACAAATCCCCTCCAGAGAAAATCCCATGGACTCGACCCAAGACGTAGCCAATCACCCTGGTCAAGTGAGCATGGAGAGCCTCCAGCATACGCTTGCCTGCCACCAAATAAGTGGAAGCAATAGCCTCCTGGACCCAATCAGCCACCGAGGCCTTGGAAGCTGCCAGACCCTTTCTAGGACCTGAAAAGAGCACAAAAAGGTGATCAACGTCAAAAATCATTAGTAACCTAAAGATATTGCAAGAACACCCTGCGCACATTCAGCAAATGCAAAAAATGAAACCGTGATCCCCAATCCTCTTCCCTGAATGAAGGAAGAGGGACTGATTGACATGAAAAGGCAAAACAACCTTAGGAAGAAACGAAGGAACCGTCCAAATCAAAACCCCCGACTCTGAGAAACGCAAGAACAGATCCCTGCAGGACAATGCCTGCAACTCTGACACCCGCCTAGTAGACACCAGAGCTACCAGAAAAATTACCTTCAAGGTAACATCCTTGAGCATCGTGCTACTCAAAGGTTCAAAAGGAGCCCCTAGCAAACCCCCAAGAACCACCTTCAAATTCCAATCCGGACATGGTCTCTGCAAAAGTAGCCGAATGAGGTTCAACCCCTTAAGAAATCGACCCACATCTAGCTGAGACTCTAAAGAAGAATTCATTGTTTCATAGTTTATTTAAAATTTGATTACATGCCTTGTCACCTATTCTGAAAAAAGCCGATCTCGACCCCTCCCTACCATCAAACTACCGTCCCATAGCAAATATCCCTCTACTTACCAAACTTCTAGAAACCATAGTTGCTACCCAGCTCTCCTCCTATCTCGAGAGATTCTCCATTCTTCACCCCTACCAACATGGCTTCAGACCCTGCTTTAGCACTGAATCCCTCCTAGTTTCCCTAATTTCAAAGGTACAACAACTACACTCACGTAACAAATTCACTGTCCTACTACAATTCGATCTTTCCGCTGCTTTTGATGTCTTCCATCACGACATACTACTTTACCAACTTTCCGAGATTGGAATCGACTCCACCGTCCTAATGTGGTTCTCAAACTTCTTACGCTCCCGTTCCTACACCGTCAACACAAATGGCACCATGTCCACTCCTTGGACTCCATCTTGCGGTGTCCCTCAAGGATCACCCCTTTCCCCTATTCTCTTTAACATCTACATGTCCTCCCTGAAACTCTTTCAACTATCCCCCCTGGAAACAATCTACACTTATGCAGATGACATCCTTGTCCTCCTTGAGACTGACCAGAACCTCACCAACCTCCACGAAAACATTACAGCTTGCATAATGAGACTCCGTGCCTGGTCCCTCTCGGTACAGATGAAACTAAACGAATCTAAAACAAAACTACTCTGGCTCGGCCCAAAATTCGAACACCTGCCCACACTTTTCACACTACCCACAGGCGATACACTACAGCTTGAGTTCTCATGCAAGGTCCTTGGTATCACTATCGATTCCTCTCTCTCCCTCAATGACCACCTCAACTCCTTGGCAAAATCATGCTTTTTCAGCCTTCACATGCTGAGGAAAGCTAGATCCTACTTCAGCCAACAACACTTTGCCATCCTTGTCCAATCCATCATCCTCTCCAAACTAGATTACTGCAACGCCATCTACTTAAATCTATAAAAAAAAAGTACTCTAAGACTCCAGCTAATCCAGAATACTGCAGCCAAACTGATCTTCTCAAAACGCAAGTCTGACCATGCCTCCCCACTCCTTGCCAAACTTCATTGGCTCCCAATAATCTCCAGAATCCATTTCAAATGTTCCTGCCTGGCTTTCAAGATCATTCACGGAATCCTGCCTCCTCTTATCCCACTGTCTTTCAACTCCTCCAGTCCCGACTCCTCCAGAACTGCCCAAAGGCTTAAACTAGCCTTCCCCTCTCCACGCGGCATCCACTATTCAGGCAAACTGGGAAAATCCCTTCTCTTCAAAATCACAGGTCTTTGGAACGACCTCACCACCCCGCTGCGGAACCTGAGCTCCCTTCAGTTATTCCGCAAACAACTGAAAACCTGGCTTTTCAGCAAATTGTAGCTCTATCCTTCCCCCCTTTCTCTCCCCCCTTCTACACATAAGTTCATGTAATCCTTTTTCTTCTTCTCTACCCACTATTTTAAGTTCTTGTAAACCGTGTCGAGCTCCATTCTCATGGAGATGATGCGGTATATAAACTTAAGGTTTAGATTAGATTAGATTAGATCAAGATTCTAGGCGAAAGTACAATATTGATAAAAATAATAGGGGTACAATAGTTTAAAACAGATATCTTCAAACTAAAGACAAACCATACAGATTATACATGGAAAGGAAGAGAATTGTAGGCTAGCCCTTTGGAAACTCCATCTTGCAAGAAAGAAAGAAAGAATGTACTCATGTGCTCCCCGGCGACTGAAAGGCAAAGGAAAGTTTCCTGCATTGCAGCGCACAGCAACTGTGCTGGAAACCTAGCTCGTGTTTTTTTCAATATGGGAACGAAGACGATCTCCGAACCAAAGCACTCCTTTTTCTCCATGGGCGGGGAGGTTGGGGAAGGGACCTGGGGAGCCCAGGTCCTGTCCCCAAAGTCGGCTCCATCTGGCCAACACCCCTAAACTCTACTGAGGCCGAAGCAACAGGAGCGTATAGCCTTTCAATTCCAGGAGCTGAAGCCAGGAGCTAGAAAAATAGCAGCCATCTAACCTACTGGAGATAAAGCCAGGAGGAGTTCCATCCAAGATATACACCTGCAAATCAGTTCTCTATCTCCACCTGCTGGTAGATGTGTGCTATCTACTAGTCTCTGGATTCATCTGCTGCCAGCGCTAAGGAAGTATAATCGTTTCTTGGCTTCAGAACAAAGTGGGCGGGTGGTAGTGTATTGAGGGATTTAGGATGTGATATAGGCAGGGGTGATGAAGTAGAATCTCTTGTAGGCCATAACAGGGGCTTTGTTAACTGGTAGCCAGTGTTCTAAATGGAGGGCTGGGGAGACGGGTGTCGTGGTAATCAAAGTCATATAAGAGGTGGATCACAGAGTTCTGTACTCGCTGGAGGCGCTTGAGTTCTTTGACGGTGATTCCATTGAAGATGGAGTTACAATAGTCCATTCTGGAGAGCACATAGGTGTAGCGGAGTTGGACTAGGACAGGTTTAGTGCTATTCGGTTTGATTCTTTTTAGCTGGCGTAGATAGGAGACAGAGACCACTGTAGTATCTCAGCAACTGTTTTAGCCAATATTTGTTGATCTGCCAAAATCATGTCATGGACATGGTCAACAATTTCAGGAGTTGACATCATTTGAGGCCTCCTAGATCTTGCTGCATCTTCGGTCTCAAAATCACCATGCTGAAAGTTTGCACACCACTTCTTTGCTGTGGAGTATGATGGACATTTGTCACTCAATGTTTGTTTCATACATTCATGGATTTCCTTTGGAATTTTCTTCTAAAGGAATAGGAACTTCATGACTGCTCGGAATTACACACTTTTCACTGACATGGTTCAATCAATGATCTGAAACAATATCATAACACAGCATTATGATTCTGCAAATTAGCACTTTGCAAAATAAAATAACTCTTCAGCTACAGTGACAAAATAACTCTCAGAATTTAGGAAGTTGGTTGGGTTGAGAACTTTTCGGCACCCCTCATACAATTCTAGCAAAAAGTTTAGAAGAAAATAATTCCATGATCAATGTATAAACAGTGGGCAAAAAAAAAATTTTGAAGTCTGCAAATTCCTTGCTTTTATGCCATTTTGCTTAGGTTCAGTATTGTACACAAATCTGGACAGACGCCAAGCAGGCTACCTTCTCTAAAGTTTACAGGACAAATAAACCACCACAAAGATCCTTAACTGGACTACAGTAAGGTTTTGCAGTTACTGAACATTAATTGCCAATATTAATGTGTGGTAACAGCAAAACCTCTGTGTTAAGTGTTATGGCACTCCCAGTATTTTGGGGAGGGCTGCTATGCCACTAGCACAGAGTATAAAATAAGAAGGTCACAGCGCATCATTCACTGCTCAGTAGTTAGCAAGTAATGCAGTTGGCTACATCTTTGGAGGGGTATCAACTGCTCTATATTAGCTACTGAATTAACTGTAATGCAAAGTCTCCACCCATTCCAAAGCCCCAGTCCACTCTTTCTAAAGCTATTTAATGTGGGAATTTGCACAACCTAATTCCCACATTAAACAACTAATGCAGCTAAATACAGCCTAAAGTTTTTCTGGAACAATAAAATCAGTCCAGTTCAGCTTGCCCATCACAGGGTTACCAGACATCCGGATTTCTCCGGACATGTCCTCCTTTTCCAGGACATGTTTGGAGGTCTGGATGGCAAAACCCAGCACTTTGTCCAGGTTTTGAAAAGCTTTGCAGGTAGCAGCGACATCGAGATGGCATCTGTATATGTGTCATTGCATCACACCAGTGTATGCACAGATGCCCTCCTGACAAGCAACCAGGTTGAGAGGGCGGGACTGGGGGGGCAGAACAGGGTGGAACTGGGGGCGGAACAGGGCATGAATCGGGCGGGGCCATGGGTTCAGATTTTCGTTCCCAAAAATCTGGTAACCCTAGGTATATATATCTTTTGAAGTTAAAATATAAATAAATCAAGCAAAGTTTATTACTGATTTACAGGACATTTTTGTCCACAATGTTTGGCAAGACATAATGATTCAGAAACGTTGTATCATCCAAAGTTTCTCAATTCAAGTAACTTGAAGTATTCTAAAACTTATAGTGTGCTGGATTATTTTTGGGAGTAATAATTATGATAAAATTTAAAAGTGATTTGAAATGGGAAGGAGATAATAGAGAATGGGGAGGAAGGGTAAGGAAAGCAGGAGGAAGAAGATGGGGAACATATCTCAAGAAAGAGGAGCAGAAGAATAGGAACAGCAGCAAAAATAAAAAAACAGGGAAGAAAAAGATGAAAGGCAGGGTTAGGAAATCAAATAAATCCTACCTCCTGATTCTATCTCACTCATACTACCCTCCTTACACCCTTCCACTAACTCTCACAAACTAATTTTAAACCTCTCCCCCTGTATGAATTGCAATTCTTACTCATTGACTGCAAAGGAGGCATGACATGAGATACCGGGACAGATAGGGAAAATGCTTGAGTACCTGATTGTAAAACCGCTTAGATAACCTTGATAGGTGGTATATAAAAACCTAATAAACTTGAAACTACTGCTGCTGACATCATCCTATTGCTAGGCTAATATCAGTGTGGTACAGAGAAGGTAAACACAAGGGGTTCTACCACCACCACTATTCAAGTTTGACCCAGTCCTTAGACTCCATCAGTGACTACAGAAAACAGAGAGTTGGGTAGCAAGGTCCGTACTATGCTGCTCTTCTTGCAGCACCACAGGAGACCCAGAGATTTCTCAAATGAGAATACACTGGGAAACCCTACTGCTGTCACAAATTCCCCATCCCAAAGTTACCCAAAGAAAGACAAAAAAAGGTTAAAATATGTACTATTTGAATAAATTTTTTAAGCATATTTTTGTTCTAAAACTCCAAATCTAAAGAGATTAAATACTAACAGTATTTTAAGATAAAAATCTAATCTCAGAACTTTAGACATACTAATCCAACTTTCTGAACAAAATAGAACCCTGCATATTAACTTAGGGCTAGATTCACTAACCTGACTCTCCATGCCTGATCTGTGCAGGCTCGACCAATTCACCAAACAAAAAAATTAAAATGAGGGCGATCGGAGTAACGCCCCCCCTCCAACCGCACAGATTGCTAGTGTATGATCCTGACGCATGCGCAGACCATCTGTAGATGGTCTATGCATGCGTCTAAGAGCCGTGTCTTTTTTTTTTTTTTTTTTTAACTTTTACTAGCCCAGCGAGCTCTTGGTTTTAACCCACTTTAAACCCGTGGGTTAAAACCACAGGTTCACATTGCGGGGGAAGGCCAGGGCAGCGCTTGGGGCAGAGAGCTGCATAGGAGATTTGGGCAGAGCAGGGCGGCAGGAGAAAAAGGCAGAGAGTCAGGGCTTAAGGAGCAGGAGAACAGATTCAGAGGCAGAGAAAAAGGAAGAGACTTGGGGCTTAAGGAGCAGGAGAGCAGATTCGAGGCAGAGCAGGGCAGCTAGAGAAAATCACAGCAGAGAGTTGGGATAGAGAGAACAGGAGACCTTAGAAGACCGGACGGAAGTTACGTGGAAACAGATTCCGATAAAGCCGAACTACTGAATGAATACTTCTGCTCAGTCTTCACCTGTGAGGCACCGGGACACGGTCCCCAGTTGAAGGCAACACAAAGCACAGAAGACCCGTTTCAGAATTTTGAGTTCACACCAGGTGAAGTTTACAGTGAACTGGCAAGACTCAAGGTGAACAAAGCCATGGGACCAGACAATTTGCACCCAAGAATGCTCAGAGAATTGAGCGATGTCCTGACGAAACCGTTGGCTGAGCTATTCAATCTCTCCCTAAGTAAGGGGAAAGTTCCCCTGGACTGGAAATTAGCTAATGTCGTTCCTCTGCATAAAAAGGGTTGCAGGGCAGAGGCTGCAAATTATAGACCGGTGAGTCTCGCATCAATAGTGTGCAAACTCATGGAAACACTAATTAAAAGCAAATTGGACACGATCTTGAATGAAGGGAATCTTCGGGATCCCAGTCAGCATGGATTCACCAAGGGTAGGTCCTGCCAATCCAATCTCATCAGCTTCTTTGACTGGGTAACAAGAAAGTTGGACTTGGGAGAGTCTTTGGACGTCGTTTACCTGGACTTCAGGAAAGCTTTTGACAGTGTCCCACACCGCAGGCTGCTAAGCAAGATGGAATCGATGGGGTTAGGAGAGACACTAACTGCATGGGTCAATGATTGGCTGAGTGGCAGACTTCAGAAGGTGGTGGTTAATGGTACCCTCTCTAAAACATCGGAGGTGACCAGTGGAGTGCCGCAGGGCTCGGTCCTGGGTCCACTCCTTTTCAACATATTCATAGGGGATCTGACTCAAGGGCTTCAAGGTAAAATAACACTATTCGCCGATGACGCCAAACTATGTAATATAGTAAGTGAATGCAGTTTACAGAATTATATGGCGCAGGACCTGCTTACATTGGAAAGTTGGTCCTCAACCTGGCAGCTAGGCTTCAATGCTAAGAAATGTAAGGTCATGCACCTCGGAAGCGGAAATCCATGCAGGACGTACTTGTTGAACGGAGAAACTAACTAGGACTTCAGCAGAACGAGATTTAGGAGTAATCATCAGTGCAGACGTGAAAACTGCCAATCAAGTGGAGAAGGCTTCATCTAAGGCAAGGCAGATATTGGGTTGTATCAATAGAAGTTTCGTCAGCCGAAAGCCTGAAGTCATAATGCCGTTGTACAGGGCCATGGTGAGACCTCATCTGGAGTACTGTGTGCAATTCTGGAGGCCACATTACAGTAAAGATGTGCGCAGAATTGAATCGGTTCGACGGACGGCCACCAGGATGATCTCGGGGCTCAAGGGTCTCTCGTATGAAGAGAGACTGAACAAATTGCAGCTCTACACTTTTGAGGAACGTAGGAAGAGGGGAGACATGATCAAAACATTTAAGTACCTCAAGGGACGTGTCGAAGTGGAAGATGATATTTTCTTTCTCAAGGGACCCTCGACCACAAGAGGGCACCCGCTCAAACTCAGGGGCGGAAAATTTCATGGCGACACCAGAAAGTATTTCTTCACAGAGAGAGTGGTTGATCATTGGAACAAGCTTCCAGTGCAGGTGATCGAGGCAGACAGCGTGCCAGACTTTAAGAATAAATGGGATACCCATGTGGGATCCCTACGAGGGTCAAGATAAGGAAATTGGGTCATTAGGGCATAGACAGGGGGTGGGAAAGCAGAGTGGGCACACTTACCACCTCTACCTCAAAGAATAAAACAACCCAGGAACAAATGGGTCACAGTAGGCTCAGGAAGACTGCGACATGTAACACAGAAACATCCACCTTCACTAATATTACCTCTACAGAATTCCTTCGCTCCACTAGTGCACTGCGATACTCAGGAAAACAGAAGGGAGGTGGGACTGGAACCAATGAAGGAAACTCAAGAGAACAAGAGCACCCTAAGTACAAATAAAAAAGCCAAAAACAGAAAACTATTACTATTGGGAGATTCCATCATCAGAGGCATTAACCTTGGAACACAGGGCGAGGAGTCCAAAATAGTGAAATGTCTTCCAGGATCCTCAGCTACCAGGAGTTCCAGGCAAATACTGACTATAATTAAGGAAGAAACTAAGGATTTTAACACTGATGTTGTTATCCATCTGGGAACAAATGACCTGGCCAACAACTCCACACTTGCAGCACAGAAAGCTTTTCGGGAGCTTGATGAGGGCGTGAAACCTTTTGTAAATACTTTAGCTTTTTCTGAAATACTGCCTGCATATGGAAAAGGAGAGCAAAGAATGAAAAACACAGAGGACTTTAATAGATGGCTCAGAGCCTGGTGTCATCAAGAAGGCTTCAGGTACATAGGAGGATGGGGAAATACATGGAAGGACAAGAAGCTATATTGCACTGATGGGCTACATATTACTACAGCAGGAAAAAGAAACCTTGCAGAGAAATTTAGACAATATTTTTCTAGGCATTTAAACTAGAAGGTGGGGGTGGTGTATGTACGAAGGACAATTATAGAGACCACCCCCGGCAAAAGAAAAGATGTGATAGTAGTAAAGGCTGCAACATAAGCAATATCAGCAACTCATTTCTTAGTATTGCAACGGAAAGTGAAACGACACAAAAATCCATACGAAAAAGGAGATTATCGCTGAAAAATAGCTGGAAAGCGATGACCACAAATGCTCGCAGTCTAAGCAACAAAGTTCATGATCTGCAAGCCCTGATATTAGAGGCAGATCTAGATATTGTTGCTATCACAGAGACATGGTTCAGTGAATCACATGGATGGGATGCAAACATACCGGGATATAATCTTTTTAGGAAGGACAGAGATGGTCATAAAGGTGGAGGAGTAGCTCTCTATGTAAAGATCAATATCCAAGCGACCGAAATGCAAGGGACCTGGGGAGAGGAAGAAGCGATATGGATTGCTCTGAAAAGAGAAGATGGAACTTCTATCTACGTGGGTGTAGTCTACAGACCTCAGACTCAATCGCAGCAAATTGATAAGGATCTGATTGTGGATATCCAAAAGTTTGGAAGGAAAGAGGAGGTTCTGCTGTTGGGAGATTTCAACCTGCCGGATGCGGACTGGAATGTTCCGTCTGCGGAATCGGAAAGAAGTAGGGAGATTGTGGATGCCTTTCAAGAGGCTCTGCTCAGACAAATGGTGACGGAACCCACAAGGGAAAAAGCGATATTGGATCTGGTCCTCACAAATGGAGAGAGTATCTCTAATGTTCGAGTGGGTGCTCACCTGGGTAGTAGCGATCATCAAACGGTTTGGTTTGATATAACGGCTAAAGTGGAGAGCGGCCGCACGATACTTAAAGTCCTAGATTTCAAACGTACGGACTTTAATGCAATGGGAAAGTACCTGAAGAAAGAGCTGTTAGGATGGGAGGACATAAGAGAAGTGGAAAGACAGTGGTCTAAGCTGAAAGGAGCGATAAAAATGGCTACGGACCTTTATGTGAAGAAAATCAATAAAAACAAGAGAAAAAGGAAGCCGATATGGTTCTCCAACCTAGTGGCTGAGAAAATAAAGGCGAAAGAGTTGGCGTTCATGAAATATAAAAAAACCCAAGAAGAGGAGAGCAGAAAGGACTACAGGGTGAAACTGAAAGAAGCCAAGAGAGAGATACGTTTAGCGAAGGCACAGGCGGAAGAACAAATGGCTAAAAATGTAAAAAAGGGAGATAAAAATTTTTTCAGATATATTAGTGAAAGGAGGAAGATAAAAAATGGAATTGCTAGGCTAAAAGATGCTGGGAACAAATATGTGGAGAGTGATGAGGAGAAAGCAAATGTGCTAAACAAATACTTCTGTTCTGTGTTCACAGAAGAAAATCCTGGAGAAGGACCGAGATTGTCCGGCAAAGTTACACGAGAAAATGGAGTAGATTCTGCACCGTTCACGGAGGAGGGTGTTTATGAGCAACTTGAAAAACTGAAGGTGGACAAAGCGATGGGACCAGACGGGATCCATCCCAGGATACTAAGGGAACTCAGAGAGGTTCTGGCGAGACCTATTAAAGACTTGTTCAACAAATCTCTGGAGACGGGAGTGATTCCTGGGGATTGGAGGAGAGCGGATGTGGTCCCTATTCATAAAAGTGGTCACAGGGATGAAGCAGGAAACTACAGGCCGGTGAGCCTCACTTCAGTTGTTGGAAAAATAATGGAAGTGTTGCTGAAAGAAAGGATAGTGTATTTCCTTGAATCTAATGGGTTACAGGATCCGAGGCAACATGGCTTTACAAAAGGTAAATCGTGCCAAACGAACCTGATTGAATTTTTTGATTGGGTGACCAGAGAGCTGGATCAAGCACATATGCTAGATGTAATTTACTTGGATTTCAGCAAAGCCTTTGATACAGTTCCTCATAGGAGGCTGTTGAACAAACTTGAAGGGCTGAAGTTAGGACCCAAAGTGGTGAACTGGGTCAGAAACTGGCTATCGGACAGACGCCAGAGGGTGGTGGTTAATGGAAGTCGCTCGAAGGAAGGAAAGGTGACTAGTGGAGTCCCTCAGGGTTCGGTGCTGGGGCCAATCCTGTTCAATATGTATGTAAGTGACATTGCTGAAGGGCTAGAAGGAAAAGTGTGCCTTTTTGCAGATGATACCAAGATTTGTAACAGAGTAGACACCGAAGAGGGAGTGGAAAATATGAAAAAGGATCTGCAAAAGTTAGAGGAATGGTCTAATGCCTGGCAACTAAAATTCAATGCAAAGAAATGCAGAGTAATGCATTTGGGGATTAATAATAGGAAGGAACCGTATATGCTGGGAGGAGAGAAGCTGATATGCACGGACGGAGAGAGGGACCTTGGGGCGATAGTGTCCGAAGATCTAAAGGCGAAAAAACAGTGTGACAAGGCAGTGGCTGCTGCCAGAAGGATTCTGGGCTGTATAAAGAGAGGCGTAGTCAGTAGAAGGAAGAAGGTGTTGATGCCCCTGTACAGGTCATTGGTGAGGCCCCACTTGGAGTATTGTGTTCAGTTTTGGAGACCGTATCTGGCGAAAGACGTAAGAAGACTTGAGGCGGTCCAGAGGAGGGCGACGAAAATGATAGGAGGCTTGCGCCAGAAGACGTATGAGGAGAGACTGGAAGCCCTGAATATGTATACCCTAGAGGAAAGGAGAGACAGGGGAGATATGATTCAGACGTTCAAATACTTAAAGGGTATTAACGTAGAACAAAATCTTTTCCAGAGAAAGGAAAATGGTAAAACCAGAGGACATAATTTGAGGTTGAGGGGTGGTAGATTCAGGGGCAATGTTAGGAAATTCTACTTTACGGAGAGGGTGGTGGATGCCTGGAATGCGCTCCCGAGAGAGGTGGTGGAGAGTAAAACTGTGACTGAGTTCAAAGAAGCGTGGGATGAACACAGAAGATTTAGAATCAGAAAATAATATTAAAGATTGAACTAGGCCAGTTACTGGGCAGACTTGTACGGTCTGTGTCTGTGCATGGCCGTTTGGAGGAGGATGGGCTGGAGTAAGTCTTAACAGAGATTTTGGCAGTTGGAACTCAAGCACAGTACCGGGTAAAGCTTTGGATTCTCGCCCAGAAATAGCTAAGAAGAAAAAAAAATAAAAAAATTTAAATTGAATCAGGTTGGGCAGACTGGATGGACCATTCGGGTCTTTATCTGCCGTCATCTACTATGTTACTATGTTTGATGGGTTGTAGCCCTTTTCTGCCGTCATCTTCTATGTTTCTATGAGAGTCAGGGGCAGAAAGCTGGAAAGTCAAGGTAGACAGCAGGCAGAGCGGGAGATGGCAGTCTGAAAGCAGTGAACGACTGGTCCCCAGCAGTCGCTTGTTTGTGATCGGCCAGCCCAGTCGGTGTTGCAGGGTTTTTGTTTGTGAATTGTTGCCTGCCATCATTTCAATGCCGTCCCCCCTCATTTGCATGCGCGGATCGGAGTATGATTGGGACAGAGGTTAGTGAATCGGGTCGGAGGGAAATAGAGTCACAAACCGATTGGTACCCGATTGGTTTGCTTAGTGAACCTAGCCCTTAGTATAGTAAATTTTAGTACAGGAATAAAACTTCAAGAAATCTAGTGTCCTATATTTTGCAATGCAATTTGTTTTAACCTCTGAGTCTCCCATAGGAAATAAAGTTGCCAGTGAGTGACACTGCAGTACCTCTAGAAAACAAGTACCTCAAATATATGGGATTCATATTATCACCAACAAACTGGTAACTGATATTCACCATGAAATCATACTAACATTTGGGCCAATAAGGATGTTTATGTCCCTTCAAGGAAATAATATTACAGTTCACTTGTGAAATTTTAATATCACAAAGATCACCATATCTATTCTCATGAATTCACATGTTACAACTAAAGCTAACTCTGAAATAGATGTTTAGTTAACTCCCCAAAAACCAAAGTGGACCACTGTCAAAGATAAGATGCACATAGGTAACATAATGCTACCACTGAACCATATGAAGTAGTTTTGGTTTAGCTTGTGTCAAAATATGTACAAACCAAATAATGTATTGGAAAGTTTCCTCATCTTTCAGTGATACTTACAGTTCGGAGATCCCCAACACGCTGTTCCAAGGATTGGGGCAAACCTTCTGGGAGTGCAGGGACTTGCTTAGGAGACAGGACCTGAGATATGCTACTTGGCTGTGTAGCATTGCCATTCTCTCCTGGCTCTGAAAGAGGACTGCCATTTGAAGCATCCAACAACCGATCAAAGTCAATATCACCTAGCATCTCTAAAGCATTTTCAGCCTCCTGAAACAACTCTCGCTCACTGGTGCTCCCAAAGATGGAAAGAACTGGATCAGGGTCAAGATTCAAGTCAGGCATGTCATTTCCAGGGGCTGAGGGGGGCTTCTGTGAAGAAGTGATCACAGTCACAAGTGGAGGGTTTTGGCTGCTTTCTTTTTTCTTCAAGGCTTCCTTTTCTTTCTGAAATTTCCTGATCATGGCTGCAAGAGACAGTGAATCCTTGTACAGCTTCTTCTTCTTCTTTTCCGATTTGTGCAAGTTAAAGGCCATAACTCTGCAAAGAAAGACTTCAGTCTATTAACACAAAACATGATGTGCTCACTAACAAAAGTTCTTGAAGATCTTTAAGAAAAACCCTCTTTTTTCTCATATGCAGGTCAATTATTGCAAAGACATTCCCAATCTATGTTTTTGGCTAACATATATTCCTGTACATGCTATTTGGTTCAACTTGCTGCTTGCTTAGTGGCCAATAAAATAAGAGCAAAACAGTGTAGTGATGTGGTGAAAGATTTAAATATACAGTAAAACTTTGGATCGCAAGTAACTTGGTTTGCAAGACAAGCAAAACATTTGGTTAAATTTTAACTTGATATACAAGCAATGTCTTGCAATACAAGTACTTACAGTATACACACATCACAACTGAGCCGATGGCTCTTCTTCCTCTGACACCGCAAGAGTGTAGTGACTGTTCTAAACAAGCAAAGTTTTGCAATACGAGTACATACAGTATACACGCATCACATCATCATAACTGAGCCGATAGTTCTTCTCTCTCTGACGCTGTGAGAGTGTAGCGACTGTTCTAAATGAACAAAGTCTTGCAATACGAGTACATACAGTATACACACATCACATCATCACAACTGAGCCGATGGTTCTTCTTTCTCTGACGCTGCGGGAGTGTAGTGACTGTTCTATATGAGTGAGGTCTTGCAATACAAGTACGTATAGTATTTTGTATTTCAAGTTTTTGGGTTGTGTAACAAATCATCTGAGTTTCCATTATTTCCTATGGGGAAATTCGCTTTGATATACAAGTGCTTTAGATTACAAGCATGCTTCTGGAACTAATTATGCTCACAAACCAAGGTTTTACTCTATAGATATTATTTACAAAATGTAACAAACCTAGAGAATGAAGTTATTCACCTTTAATAGGTGTTTGCAGAAAACAGGAGAAAAGTCAATTATAGAACTGGTTGACATCATCCAACAGTGTATTCTAAGCAGAGGCTGACCCAATTTTTATTTTGTTTCATTCTGATTTGGCCCTATTTTGACCGAAAATGCTGATGGCATTTTCAGTTGAAGCTGAAACAACCCCATCCCCAAATAAAACTGCTGCCTAAATTCCACAACCCATATGTCCTCCCTGAGCCTACCTTAAGAGCTTTGGTGGTCTAGTGACCTAATTGGGGCAGGAGCAACTCCCGTTGCTCTTCCCCTGCCTGCCATCTCAGCAGACATTTTGACAGTGGAGATGGCAGGAGTGACCGAGGATTACTGCTATCCCAGTTAGGACCATAGACCACCAGGGGAGGGGAGGCTGGCCCTGTTTTGTGCCAATGGTGGGGAGTGGATGCTGTTGGGGGGGGGAGAGAAAAAAAAAAAAAAAAAGCTCAAGAGGATCCAGAAAGCCAAAAACAAAAAAACTAAGAAAAACGGAGCCAGAGTCAGTAAAAATGAAGAAACACAAATAAAAAGGAAAATTATGATTTAAAAAAAAAAAAAAAAGAGAAAAATGAAAGGAAAGCACCTAAAAACTGAAAAAATTTGACACATTGAGGAAAACACTGAAGAGACAGCTTTGCAGCTCTGCAGAAAACAATGAACTGATGGTCCCATGAGCTGACATCGGGCGGGAAGATAGCAGCATGAGAGCAGTATGGGTACTGTCTAAAGATTTAACGTGACAGTGCACTTGATAGTGCCTGTACCAGGTTCTTTGGATTTCACCTACATGTGAAAATATAATACCTACCTGTGCCTGTCTTCACTGTTTTCTATACATAGGTGCTATATATGCTGATGAAGAAGGCATACTAACAATTCTATAAGTATTGCCAAACACTTTTTACACTATTAGTTACCCTAGCTGTTTGGGGACTTTCATTTTCCGAGGCTTTTTCTCTTTCTCTGCTCCTTCTTCTTTCCGTTTTCTCTTCTTCATTGCACGTTCTTCTTCTTTTAATTTGGATACCTATGAAAAATACAGAAACCCAGATCAAAACATATCCAAAACCCAGGTCCCCAAAAAAAGCACAAAATAGATAAAATGATACATTTTACTTTTTGTTATCAGTGAACCTTTTCTCATACTTAAGTATTATACTGGCTGTTTGAAGGGGTTTTCCCATTATGTTCATGTGGATTAAAAAAACCCAAAAACTACTCCTCAGAATATGTTTTAAAATCTCTATGTCATTTAGGAAAGAGGTGATGTTGTAGATCACCCTTTATACCTTGTAACTAAGGCGTATCGATCAGTCTATATGGCCCTCAGAGATGCCACCCAGGGATCAATGTGATCATATCCCTTGGCTTCACACACCCTATCGTCATCGGGTCAATATCAAATGTGAAAATGATAAGCTTTTTTTTCTTTTTGCTTTTTACTTTTACTTATTTTACTCGTGTGTGTTAAACTCTCTTTGCTAATTTTAAAACAATAAATATGGCTAATGAGTTTAAGGTCGATACTTAGTGAAACTTAGATCGGGTGGCCAGCCGTGTAAAATTAACACAAAAGGGATAGTAGCCCTGAAGAAACCCCCTTTTTAGGGGTGAAACATGTTGGCATATGTATCCCTTACCAACAGCTACTAACCATCCCGGTGAAGCTAAGTATCGACCTTAAACTCATTAGCCATATTTATTGTTTTAAAATTAGCAAAGAGAGTTTAACACACACGAGTAAAATAAGTAAAAGTAAAAAGCAAAAAGAAAAAAAAGCTTATATCATTTTCACATTTGATATTGACCCGATGACGATAGGGTGTGTGAAGCCAAGGGATATGATCACATTGATCCCTGGGTGGCATCTCTGAGGGCCATATAGACTGATTGATACGCCTTAGTTACAAGGTATAAAGGGTGATCTACAACATCACCTTGGGTGAATAATTAATAGCACCTTGTAAAAGAATATTGTTCAAGCCTATTGTTCTTAATTTAGGAAAGAGGGGCATCTCAAATGAATGTTATTTTTCATGCATTTTATTATTTTATGCCACACTTAAATTTAAGAACTTAGTGCCATAACAGAAAACAATTAACAAACTGAGGTACAGAATGAAAACAATATTGTAATATAATAAATACATCCTATATAATAAAACCCTAAGGGTTTCGTGTTCCCTGCCGCCATGGTGTGTGATCCGTGACCGTGTTCCATTTTAGAACCCGGCGGCAGGGAACACTCTGGCTACTCCCCTCCTCCCGCCCTCACTCACCAACCGCTGCTGCTGGAGGAAGCTGCAGGCAAGCTCTCTCCCAGTGGCGCCAGAGCCGCATCATCGCCGCCCAGTACATCTGCCGATGCCGCTCTTCAAAGGAGCCTGGTGAGAATAGCGGCCACCTGTAACAAACTTCGCAGGCCGCTCAGCACCTCAGTAGCACGTTTCCTCTGACGCGTCAGAAGGAACTTGCTACTGAGGTGCATAGTGGCCTGCGAGGTTCGCTACAGCTGGCCGCTATCCTCACCAGGCTGCAAACAAACATGCTGGACAGGGTGAGCAGGTAAGGGGCGCTGATGGGTCGGGGAGCAGGGAAGAGGGACAGGGGGAGCACGGAAGAGGTGCTGATGGACGGGGGAACAGGAAAGAGGGACAGGGGGAGCACGAAAGAGGTGCTGATGGGCCGGGGAGCAGGGAAGAGGGACAGGGGGATCACGGAAGAGGTGTTGATGGACGAGGGAACAGGAAAGAGGCTGCAAACGAACATGCTGGACAGGGGGAGCAGGTAAGGGGCGCTGATGGACCGGGGAGCAGGGAAGAGGAACAGGGGGAGCACGGAAGAGGTGCTGCTGGACACGGGGGACATAAAAGGAAGCAAGAAGGGCTACTGCTGGACAGGGGGAGCTGGCAAGGGGTGGTGGTGGACAGCGGAGGAAAAAGAGACAGAAAGAAAGAAAGACGGACAGAAAGCAGCCAAGGAGAGAGAGAGAGAGAGAGAGAGAGAGAGAGAGAGAGAGAGAGAGAGAGAGAGAAAGATACATCTATTCTAGCACCCGTTAATGTAACGGGCTTAAACACTAATTACTGTATATTACATTAGGGATTCAATTCATTTTTTTACAAGTATTAACTGATTATCATATGTATTTAATTCAGCCAAAAAGGCTTATAATTGTTCCTCTGCACAGCTCCATATAAAAAACATGTCGTCAATAAATCTTCTCCATAATTGAACCTGTCCAAAATGAGATCTATTCAAATCTTGACATACATAGGCAGGTTATAGTGGGGGCCACTGTAGCTCCCATGGCTACATCCTTGGTTTGTATATAAAACTTATCCACAAATTGAAAATAGTTATACTGTACCACCAACTCAATTAAGTCACTAACCATTTTTTATTTAGTTATAGATAAATTTGTAAGACTGAGCTGAGCTGTTCCTGTACTAATGTAATGGAAACCGATTGAGGAACATTAGTATATAATGCGGTGACATCAGTTGATACCATGATGTCATCCTCTTTGATGTTATCAGAGCATTCATTTCTTGAGTGTGACAGATAAAAACAAAATAACATTTTTGGATATATTGGTTTCTAAAGAAGGTCAAAGAATATGCACCTCTCTACATCGAAAATCATCGATTGTATTCAGTTCTCCAATATCAAAGTTTTCACCCCAAACCACTCATGAACAGTATGCCAGTAGGTCAGTTTTTATATCTTAGAAGGATTTGTTCAAATGATAGGGACTTTAATTCTCAAGCTCTATTATTGTATGACAAGTTTATACAGAAAGGATATCCCAGATGAACTGTCAGAAGGACTTGGAAAAGAGCAAAATATTGCCATTGCGAATGGCTTATGCATTCAGTACCTTCAAAGCAAAACAAATCCCCAACATGCATTCTACCTTATTAATAGTGGTCAAATTCAACAAATTGTTAAAAAACATTGGCCCTTCTTGAAGGTCCATCAGAACTTAACTAATGCCCCTAAATTTGCTTTTTCTTGTAATTGTAATTTGGGTGAAATTTTACACCATAGGGGTTTTGATTGATTCTCCAAGACAGGCCAAGAACATCAAGCATGGGGACATTGTATATTGCAGTTACGTGCTCAGAAAAAGTGTTTAGACATTCCTCAGATGCATGGTCATCAATTCATGTTAAGAACTAACACCACCTGTGAATCTGAAGCTGTTGTGTATTGTATATCATGCCCTTGTGACAAATATTACATCAGTTATACTATTAGAAAAATCAAGATTTGCATTGCAGAACATGTTAGCAATATCCGCAGAAACCGCTTGCTAGCTCCGCTGGTTGCACATTGGAGTTAGTATAGTACTTCTTTGGTTGACCTTAAATACACTGTTTAGTTTCAAGCTTGCAATTTGGGTGTTTTGTCTAAATTCCTATTAGTAAAGGAACATAGATTCATATTTAAATGGCACACTTTAATATCCCAGGGACTTAATGCTGAATTTGACTGGTTCCAGCTGTGGCTCTTCCAGTCTCTTCTGTCAGTTCATAATTATGTCAGCGTGTAGAGTTCTATAAGAGTCAGGGATCAAATGCTAGCAAACGCATGCGCCTTCCCAGTCCACGCCTTGCCAGCTCGCCTGGTAATTGCAGCCACATTCAGGTATGATGGTTCACATTTTAGGTTTTTTATATTCATATGAGTTATAAGGTTTGAATGACTTGGTCAGCAACATTAGTCATGAACATTATTTTTGATTATTGTTTTGTAGTATCCCCTCCTGATGAAGGACACAAACTCGAGTCAGGAGGGTTGACTGTACATTTGGCTTTAGGAATCATTTCACCACACTAAGTTCACAACCACAGTTGCCGCCTACACACATCAGACCAGCGGACCGCCAAGATAATCACAGGTAAGTTTTGTTTTACACGTTATTAATTTATTGTTTTGTTGATTTTGATCAAAGTTATGCCAGTCGAGACAGTGATATGCTATGATGGTCCCAGCGGCAACTTCGGTTTGGTTGTATACTAAATCCATATGTTGCGGGTCTGAGCACTTCACACAAAAAAATCTTTTTAAATACATTAATATAAATATACTTTGATTCAATAATAGTAATACAGGGTGCCCACAAAAACACTCCTTGATTTAATGGTTACAAAATCAAAACTTATTGGAATATAAGATGACAGCACCTACAAGTCCCAAAAAGCACGGTTAGCAAGATCTTACGCAATCGCTTGCACTTTTACCCTTATAAGCTGCAATTGGTGCAGAAGTTACAACCTTCAGATAATGCAACGTGACAAAATGACCAGGTGTTCCTCAAGTGGCCCCCGAGATCACCAGACATTACTGTTTGTGACTTTTTCCTATGGGGGGGTATGTGAAAGACAGAGTGTATGTTCCTCCACTACCCGCAAATATGGATGATCTGCAGGAACGCATCACTGAAGCTATAAACGTAATCAAACCGGATATGCTTCATAGAGTCTAGTCCAAGCTCAATTATAACATTGATGTTTGCTAAATAACAGGTGGGGCACACATCAAGTGTATGTAATCAATAGATACTATATGAAACTATGAGTTGATATAACTGTAGTCTCAAAGGTGAAAGAATATTCCAAGAAATTTTGGTTTTGTAACCATTTAAAATCAAGGAGTATTTTTGTGGGCACCCTATATAATAAATAACACACATTAATACTAAAACAAATTTAATTGCAAACAATACATACCATGATATAAGCATGGACAGTGAACATTTGATATATTTCTTTACACACATACACACAAGCAGAGCCTCCGCCTGATCCACGTAATCCCTCATTGAAAAAAGGCTGAGGCATATAAAGACCATATGACCATCTACTGTCCCCTCCTCTCCATTAGAAATCCAATGTATTTGTCCCAAGCTATTTTAAATTCAGAAATACTATCTGTCTCCAGCACCTCCACCAGGAGGCCGTTCCAAGTATTCACCACCCTTCCCGTGAAAAAGTATTTTCAGCTGTTAATTCTGAATCTATCCACCCTCATTCCAGAGCTTCATTTAAACGTCTCTTTCATACCTCCCCCCCCCCTGCCTTTCCTCAAAAGTATACATTAGAGATTTTTAAGTCTATCCCCATACCAGCGACCACTTTAGTAGCCTTCCTCAGGACTGACACCATCCTATTTATATACACAATAGTCTAAATGAGGTCTGAACAGAGTCTTATACAGGGGCATCACTACCTTCTTTCTCCTACTGGCCACGAGAACTGACGAAACCATTTAGAAAACAGCACGGGCCCAAGCGGGAGCGTGGGAAGCTTGCTGCCTGACGTTCGCGCTCCTGACCTGTGCGCCGCTAGCGAGGGAGGGATATACGTTGGATCACCAGGTATGGGGGCATGATTTAAACATACTGGGTGGAATGATCTTAAAGTACTGGGAGGGGATGATTGATCTTAAAGTACTGGGGGGATTATCTAAAAGTACTGGGGAGGATGATTGATCTAAAAATACTGGGAGGGGGATGATTTAAAAAGGTATGGGGGGGGATGGGGGGGCGGGCTGGCTGCCACTACGCATGTCTACCATTACACGTGCCCTGTACTGGCCTACCACTAGACCACCAGAGGGGAGACAGAGTATAGGGCACACCATTTGGTTCAAAATTTTTTTTCTTGGTTTTTCCTCCTCTACAGGTGGGTGTGTCTTATGGTGCGAAAAATACGGTAATTGAGAAACAAACTTTAGCCAAGAACAGAGCCTAGAACTACCACAAAACAGTGCATCATCCATTTATAATCATATAAATAAATTCAAACCATATAACCCACAACAGTGCATTTTCTTGTTCTCCATAATTTCTAAACCTGCTCACTTTGGCTGATTTGTGCTTTTTGCTCCCTGCAAAATCTTCATCCTCTGAGTCAGATGCTTGACGAAACTGTAGCGTTCCCGTGTTGATGTAAAACCCTCCATATTTTGTTGTCAGAGAGGCAGGAACCAATTCATCATACTAGAAGGTGAAGTAGAAAAAGAATTTAGTCAAAGCATTTAAAGAACAATAAAAACTAGAGGCACCCTATTTACTTGAATATACATTCAAACATTTGAAATTAGTTCAATAAATCCCTGTATCAAACTGGCAAATATGCAATAACTAACTGCTCAGAAAGCACCAGTCTATGTTAGTCAATTTTTGCAAATAAACTGAAACAAAACCTACAGAGCTAACAAATTCTATATCTAAATAATAAGACTATTTTAAAATGTCTATAACTTTAGATATCAGACTATTCAGTGAATAGAACTGACCAGTAGAGTGAAGAGCTGCAAGACGGGCACAACTTGGGAATTAATTACTCAATCAGGATTACAGGTGTTTTAAGTTTCTGATTAGTTTCATGGGGATGCAATTGCTTTCTGATTTGTTAATCTATATTTTGAAAAGCATGGTTTATCACCTCTTCTCTGTGACTGCTGCAGCTCTACTGTTGGCATAGCAAATTGTAATTTACAAGTGAAAAAGAGAGAAGTGAAAGTGTGAAAACAATTAAGAGGTAAAAAGGGGTCACATGGGGCCAGATGCACTAAACAGGCTTGGCAAGACTGCTCGGGTCTGCTCTGATCCGATTTTTGACTGATTCTGAAAGAGCTACTGATACACAAAAAATTTTGCATGCAAATGATTGGCGCAGAGGTTCGACATAATATCCATCTCTCCTATCCAATTGATCACTGTGAGAGTGACTCACACACATGCGCAGAGCCAGCAGGGGAAGCCTGAATATTTGAGAGGCAGGGGAAGACCCAAAGCAGCCTCTTGCCACTCGGCTGTTCGGAGCAGGAAACCTTTTTTTTTAAATATCTGTCCCATTTTTTTTTTAAAAAAAGTGCCCCCTCCCCGATGACAGCCTTCCCCGACATATCACCAGAGACTGACCCCCCCCAACCAGCAAAAATTGGCAAATTCAGACTAGAATAAGTGAGCATAATGAACTAAAAATAAATTAAGAGGACCAAAATAAAAATAAATCAATACTCAATCTAAAAAAATAAAAAGATGACTGGAACAAAGAAGAGGTAAAAACAAATTAATCAGTACTTAAAATTATTTAAGTACAGGCAGTCCCTGGATTAAAAACGAGTTGCATTTTTAAAGCTGTTCTTATGTTGGATTTGTATATAACTCAGAACTTGTAGATTTTAAGATTCTTGCTGCTTACCTCTGCTCCTAGCTGACAAAAGGGTCAACTGTTCCTACCAGTGCTCCCTGTAAGGTATGCACACTGTTCTTATTGTGGCCATGGATCATTCCTGAATCTGCTACAGGAGAAATGTAGGAATATATGGCACTGGAAATACTGCTCAGTGAAATCAAATGAAGCCGCAACCGCGTTCTTAAGTATGAGTCGTACTTTAAGTTGGGTGTTTGTAACTCGGGGACTGCCTGTATATAAAATGGAATAGTAAGGGAAAATTATGTCCTACCTGTTAATTTTCTTTCCTTTAGTCACAGCACATGAATCCAGAGACTAGAGGGATAACAGCCATCAACAGTAGGTGGAGATAGAGCACACTGAGTTGTTCTCAGGGAATATCTTAGATGCACAGCCTCCTGGCCAACCAGTACAAGTTTTCTCAAAGCAGCTGCAATAACACACAGAAAAGGAATGAAACCTAAGAGACATAAGGAACATAAGTAACTCCTGTCCACATATGCGCTACCCAAATCACTGATGCTCTAAAACTGAGAATGCAATTCCAGCCCACAAGGCATGTCCAAACCGTGCCTGCGAGTGAAAAACCCCGCAACCGGATGGGGCTCTGGATTCATCTGCTGTGACTAAAAGAAAGAAAATTAACAGGTAGGACATAATTTTTCCTTCCTCGTCATCAGCAGCAGATGAATCCAGAGACTAGTGGGATGTACCAAAGCAATCCAAACCTAGGGAGGGAAATAACCCAGGGAATGTGCAATTCCATGTCTCCCCAATCCTGCCCTGCAGCACATGTCCAAGGAGATACAAAACTCCAGAGGGTATGTATCCCACATTCAGAGGCTAAGCCCCAGGAACACCCCTCGAGTGTGTCCGAAGCCCCCGGAACACTCCTCGTCTGAGGCCTAAGCCCCCGAAACACTCCTCGTCTGAGGCCTAAGCCCCCGGAACACTCCTCGTCTGAGGCCTAAGCCCCCGGAACACTCCTCGTCTGAGGCCTAAGCCCCTGGAACACTCCTCGTCTGAGGCCTAAGCCCCCGGAACACTCCTCGTCTGAGGCCTAAGCCCCCGGAACACTCCTCGTCTGAGGCCTAAGCCCCCGGAACACTCCTCGTCTGAGGCCTAAGCCCCCGGAACACTCCTCGTCTGAGGCCTAAGCCCCCGGAACACTCCTCGTCTGAGGCCTAAGCCCCCGGAACACTCCTCGTCTGAGGCCTAAGCCCCAGAACACTCCTTGTCTGAGGCCTAAGCCACAGGAATACGTCTACTCTGAGACCCAAGCATCCTCTCTGATTCAGAAACCTGACGCCAGTAGCTACTGCCAAGCTTATCCTGCAGGCAGTCCTGTACCAACAAAGAACTGCCTACATCTCCCTGTCGAAAGGCAGCTCCGGCCAGAAAGTAATACAACTCACGGTCCCTTTAGCGGCCACCAACAGCACCTGGCCGAAGTCATCCCAAGTGGACCAGCCGCCCTCCCTTGGAGGACCCGACAAGCAAAGGGAACTACCGCCCACAAGCTGCTGGTGACCGACTAGCAGAAGGAGTGTAGGTCACCAAAGACCACGCTCCTACCGATTCTAAACGCAACCAGAAGCAAGTAAAAAACGTTTACTTGTACCGAGCTGAAAGGCGACTGGGACCCCCATGACCTATGGGCCTTAAGGCATCCCATACCCTTGCAGACCCAAGCTTGTCTCACCAGACCACGCCAAAGTAGCAACCTGTTCGACCAAATGCCACCACTGCTGCAAGCAGCGTACCCCTAGCTGCTATCGGGCAAGGAAAAACAAAAGTGTTGTGAGGCAGTGAAGGAAAAAACGGCCTCGGCTCATCTGCAGTAAGGCCTTGGAAATCCTTGCCGCTGGTGCTCTCCCCCCCCCCAAGAGGGAAGGGCACTGCCGGGTTACCCCAAACTAGGTTCTCACGTCCCCGGAAAAGGCCATGCATCGAGCTCTTGCAACCCCGAACTGCAACACACCCGGAGCCCCTGACAAAATTAATTAGCCTGTTACCGCTTAAACGGCCGGTGACCAGCACTCTTTTACCTTACCTCTTCCGGCATCCCTCGTGGGTAAGAATAAACTTACAGAAGATGATGCGGTATATAAACTTAAGGTTTAGATTAGATTAGATTAGAAGGCACTCTGTTGGTTCGGGTAAGGGACCTGGGAGGGCCCAGGTGTTACCTTGAAGAGGGTAAGATAGGGACGCTGAGGGGGGAGGACACCCAACTGTACCTCCAAAGCTGGCACAATGTGCTAGAACACCCCTCCATTCCAAAAGCCCAACCTGGCTTGAACATTCCGTAGTCCCAGTACTCACAGAATCCAGGAGCTATGAGAAACACATCCGCCAGCCTGCTGGAGATGAGTATATTGGTTGGCCAGGAGGCTGTGCATTCAAGATATACCCTGAGAACAACTCAGTGCGCTCTATCTCCACCTGCTGGTTGATGGCTGTTATCCCACTAGTCTCTGGATTCATCTGCTGCTGATGACAAGGAAAGCAAATTTAGATACCTGAAAATACATTTCTAAGATAAAAATATCTGAAAAGGTTTGAATTTAATAAGTTATTTATACCGTCCATATGTGACTATGACAACTTAGCATTTTTCTTCTGGGCTGAACAAAATGTGTGCTGTAGATGCAATAATCCAGAGCGACTAGAAATTTTTTTAAGAAGCTGAATGGTGAGATGTAATGTCCATCTTCAAAATCCAATTGGCTCTAAGTATTATTGCAAAGCTTTCGAGACTCTGTATTATTATTAAGAATGATTTTCCTAGTAGCTTAAAAGAACTAGCCAAATCTGGCTCCAAATCTTTTTTTACTGTCTCATGGTGAGAAATTGTTTCCTCTACTGAATAGATTTTTAATGCAGATCAGGAACAAATAGAATGTTATGACCCTCATACTTTAACAGGGCTTTGGCTTTTGCAGTTTGGAGAATTTGATAGGTATGTTGATACTGTAGAGATTTAAATCACAATAGGATGAGGGCATTTTGCATTTTGAATGATGAAAGATGGAGACTGATGAGCACGCTCAAACTCGAGATGAGTGGGTAATTTGAAGTTGAGAAGTTTTACATTACATTACATTACATTTGTGATTTCTATTCCGCCTGTGCCTTGCGGTTCTAAGCGGATTACAGTTAAAAGAGATCAGGACATTACCGAGAGAATTACATTACAACGATTTAAGTAAATTACATGTTGTGGTATAGAAATACAAGTATAAGATATCTGGATTTATCGATAGAATAACTTGACAGGTTCAAGTAGTTACAAGGTTCAGTGGGGAAAACAATATAGGCAATGAATATTCAGCTTTTTCAGATAGACCTAGGATGCAAAAATTTTGCCTTGAGAGATTGAGATTTTCAATTTTGCGTTCCATTGTTTGCATGGATTTTTGTATGCGTGAGAGGGTCTGCATGTCGTGTTCACTGATTCTATTTTATGCCACTGTAACTCTAGCTCAGATCGATGATACATGCTGCTTAAAATTTAGTGTCCTCTAAGATCTGACAAAGATTCCTTATTTTCAGCAATCATTTCTTTAACTTGTAGAAATTCTTGTTTAATGTTTGAAGTAGACCTTCTCAGTGGTATCCTTTTGTGACTTGCAGGAAGAGGCTGGATTGGATTTCCTTTTAATGCCTTGATTTTGAGTGTTTTATTAGAGTCATATTTGGTATGCTGAAGGATGCTTGAAAACTTAAGATGGGAAAGAGCTAAGCAAAAGCTCCACACCACAATCTTTGGTGCTGCTCATGTGCGCCCCCTCAAGATGGTCTTTTTAAAGGCAATTTAGCTGTTGAATGTCTGACCGACACTCTCGCTCATGTAAGGATCTCTCCAGTTATGCAGGGATCTCTCCAGTCTCAAGCCTATCTTACCTTCAGGAGCCTCAGCCACATGACAGAATGAATCTTCAGAAGCCTGCACAGTCCTTCCTTCTGCCGAGTCCCTCCTTGATGCAACTTCAGTGTGCCATGAGATGAAAAACTTTTGAAAATCACTCATGTACATCAATTTTAACTAAAGACATCTGTTCCCATATGCTGAAAGCTCATGGAGGCCGACAGTGGGAAACACACCAGTAGTACTATGTTCTGAACAGCAGTGAAGACATTTGTGACCATTTGCAACAAAGTTGGGAGAGTTGACTAAAGATGCCTGAAAATGGGGAAAATGATGGCCTTGGTATCTGTGGATGACAGAGTAGCAAAGTGATACTGGTATGGTGAACAGCGGAGGAGTCAGACGGAGAGAGTCGGGAGGCGGCTGAGGAGAGCGGAGCAAGAGGCAGGCAGGGAGCAGAAGAACAGCACGTGGAAGAAAGAAGAGAGAGGCAGGCAGGACACAGAGAGGGGCAGAGGCGAGAGATAGCTCCACCCACCCCTCCGACGTCAGCAGCACACTGGAGCCGAACTCCTCCATAAAAGGGGAGGAGTCAATGGCGCGCGGTGAAGGCGAGTGGCAAAGGCGCTCGCCTTAGCGAGAGCGCCTTTGCGAAGGGCCTCAAGAAGGGCAGATTCACCATACCCAAAGACCAAGGAAGGGCAACAAGGTAAGGAAGCCAACAAATAACACATCTAAATACCCAAGTACATAAAAGCAAAAACAAAACAGACACAGAGGGCACATACATACGTAACAACAGCAGGACACAAATTGCTATCCTAAAGTTAGGAAATCCAACCAACACAGAACACCACACTAGACAAACGCAGCACACTAGAAGTGGATACAGGGAAAAACATATAACTAGGGAATAGGGAAGTAGCAAGAAACAGGCACAGAAGAGAACGCAAACTCACACAAGCAAAAAGGAACCAGTGAAATAAAAGAGAGTACTCCAAAGAAGCGGATAGCAATGGAAGCAGAGGGAATCCAGAAGATGAGCTTTCCAGTGTTCTGCACAGACTGTCACATGTATGACTACCTCCCCTCGGGGAGGCAGTCATATGTATGCGGTCAGTGTCAGGAGCTGAAAAGCTTGAAGAGGGAAATCAGGCAGCTGAAGGACAGGATACAAGAATTGGAAGGACTCTATATCACAGAAGACCCACTCAGGACAGCGGAGGACTTCACGAGAGAGAGACACATTGAGAATGAAGTCAGAGAACTTGAGGAATTCATTGAGGAGGCCTACAGGAGGAGGGTGGAAGAACACGAACATCAGAGGAAAGATGAAGACACCAACCTGGAAGGGAGAACAAGGGGATGATGACTCCAAGGAAGAAACCCACAGAGGAATCCCGCAGGAAGGGGAGGAAAGGTCTAGTCGATGCCCAGAAGAAGAAGCAGCGAAGCACTCCAAGGACACAGAACTGCGACCGGAGCGAAAACTGAAGAAGGGAAAGTCTGTGATCCTAGTGGGAGACTCAATCCTAAGGCAAGTAGATAGTCACATAGCAGATGGGAGAGAGGATCGACTAGGGTGACCTGCCTCCCAGGAGCGAGAACAAAGGACATCGTTGAAACCTAGGGGAATTACTTCTTTGATAAAGCGTTCCAAAATTCTTACAGCATTTAATTGCTAAAAAAACAATATATGTAGCATCCCTCCAGGAAACCAAACTGACATATGAGCAACATGTTAAACTAGCTCAACAGGTGGGAGAGGTCCATTTCTCTTCGTCCTGGTGGGATGGTGATTCTAATCAGGAAGTCATTGCCTTCAAATATCCAGGTTTTAGAGAAATTGAATACTGGCCGGTATTTACTGAAAACACTTATTTTAACAGTTCTTAGAAAATTGCTATAAGGAAAATTAGTTATCTTCTCTCTAAGATGTTGGATGAGGGTCTTCATTAATAAGTTATTTTTTCTCTAATCTAACTACTTTCACTTTGATTTTTTATTTTTATGTGAACTGAGTTGAGCTTCTTTTGGGAAAATGACAGTATATAAATTCAAGATTTAGATTAGATTACTGGTGAGACTGATGGTGTGGGACAAGGAATGCTTATTACTGACAAACTATGGACCCAACACTGCATAGCTTTCCTTTCTGCAACAGGTTGTTGCTTTACTTGCTTGATATCAAGAAACAATACAATACAACTTCTTATATCTTACAAATATAAACATGGAATCATTGCGGCCTACTGGGAGCCTTTAATCTCGTCACAGACCCCAATATAGATAAGTCAGATGTTCCAATTGCACCTCTGGAAACTCAGGAAAAGTGCTGATTTCTACAGCACTTCAGATGTCATAGATCCATGGAGCCCGTTGCATCCAGAAGTGCAAGATTACACTCATATGTTGCAGGCACATGGTAGCTGGTCCCATCTAGATTATATTTTTCTTTCCACATCACTTTTCCTATAGTCAAAACAGTAAAAAATGGAGAGCTAAATATATCTGACCCTGCCCTAATCTGGACTGATGTTCAAAAGGACCCATACTACTAACATATTTAAGTAAGGATCCAGAGGGGAGGTCACATGACACCATGCTTCAAGGAGGTTGCGGTTAGCTTCCTCTCCTGCCACCAGCCCACTTAATTCCATCCTTACGACCTACTTGACTTTCTCCCAGAGCTCCAACGATTGTGGCACTTACTGTGCTTTGCTTGTGTGTCTTGCCAGTGCTTCAGGGTTTTAGATTGCCTCCAAAAACCTCCGAAAGGAAAAAGATCAGGGCCACGTGCAGGAGCCCAAAATGGCGCAGGATGCGAGCTCCGCTGGTCAGTCAGCGCCTGCATGGGTGGCGACTATTACGACCGAATTGACCGCGGCAGTTGCTTCTATTTTGGATGCTTAGTTCCACACCCTGGATTCCAAACAGGGCTCGCTGCAGGGCAAACTGGAGGCTGTGGGTCACGATCTCACCCAGTTCCAGCACGGGTGAAGGACATGGAAGATCGAGTCAGCAGCATGGAAGAGAGTCAGACTGCTTCGGGATGCAAGCTGGAGGTGCTAGAGCAGCGTCTGGACAACTTAGAGAATTTCACCAGGCAAAACAACCTGCACTTTATGGGTCTTCCTGACACTTTGTCTGACCCGGAACTTCGTGCCTTTTTTTGAGTGCTGGCTGCCAGAATCCCTGGAGCTTTCGGAGAAGTTGGGCCCCCTCGGAGATGTTGGGCCCCCTGAAGGTGGAACGCACTCACCGGCTTGGTGTGCGGCGGGAGGGAACTGAAATCGCAGGCGATCATCTTGCGGGTATTAAACTTTGCCCATAAAGAGGCGGTGTTGCGAGCGCATTGGGGAGGCCACCAGCTGACTTACCAGTCCCGTCAGGTGCTCTGCTTCCAGGACTATTCCTCGGGGGTGGCCCAACAGTGGAGGCAGTTTAGCCCTATTTGTTCCCGCTTATTTGACTGCAAGATCCACTTTGCTCTGTTATATCCCGTGAAGCTGAGTCACACATAATGGAACCACCTGTTTCTATAAGACTGTGGCAGATGCCCAGGATTTTCTCAACTGCCTAGAGGATACGGGAGGCTCCCTAAGCTCAACTGCACCATGATTGACATTTTACTCCAGCCTGTTTGACTTTGTTTCTACCTCTGGTGCTTGCGGTTCTTGAACCAGTTGGCTGACTGGAGAAATGCCCACTCCCTGCAGTCAGCTGACCCGCCTCTTTAAAATGGGCCTTCCACTCCCCGGTGCATCCTGGGATGTACTGGGGAGGGGCCTGGGGCTCTGATTAGCACAGGTTAAGGCTCCTCTCATAGGAGGAGCCTTATACAACCTGGACCAATCAAATCTTCAGGCCCTGGATGCACAGGGAAGGGGCCTAATGCTCTGATTGGCCCGGATGCCCCATAGGAAGGGCCTTAGGCGTCCAGGACAATCAGAGTCTTAGGCCCCTTCCTTGTGCATCCAAGGAGGGGCCTGAGGCTCTGATTGGCCCAGGTTGTTTAAGACCCTCCAATGGGAGGGACCTTAAATAACTTGGGTTAATCAGAGCCCCAGGCCCCTGAGAGCATCTCTCCCACTGCAGGGGGGGGGGAAGGTCACCGCTGAAGGGGGGTTGTTTGTGGCAGGAGAGAGTGGGCATCTCTCCTGCTGTTTGGGGAGGGGGGTCGCTGCTGCAGGGAGGGATATTTGTGGCAGGAGAGAGTGGGCATCTCTCCCGCTGTGGGGGGAGGGGGGGAGAAGGGGGTTTGGTTGGCTTTCTAGTAGTTTCCAACATTGCCATGCCAGGGTTTTAAACAGTGCTGTCACTGTATCAGCACCCCTGGACCAGTCTCTGATTTTTGTCGCCAAAAGCTGACGCCACTCTTAGAAAATGGCTTGGCAATTGTTAAGAGTCCACCGGAGTGCTTATTTCAATGTTGAAGAGCACATTTGCATGTCAGTGTCAGAGACTGCTACAAACCTCGATAAAGACAGAGATAAGCCGTTTTGATAATCCACCGCTAAAATGCATGCAGGCTAAACAGTTGGAAAACAGTTTAACAATGGCGTCAAAGTTTTGAGAATCTGGGCCTCTAAGTTGAATCATCTGTTACATCTGGTACTAAAGAAAATTTAATATTTTAATCTAGAGGCAATCAAAAATCTTTCACATACTAGAAATCCGAGACTCCTAAATTTTCCAATTACTCAACTCATCATTATTTAGACTCTTCAAAATGTATTTGAAAGATATTTTGCAGTATTCTCGAGGAAGCTATTATTTTAGCTAATATTTTTTGTGTTCCTTGAGGTACTCAAGTTAGTGATTAAGCAGTTCAGTATGATCAGATTTCAAATCCAGACATATTTCTCAGTTCTTAGACTCCTCATAGAATATATTTCTACCTGAGCTACTTTGCCAGTGACATTTTTAACTGAGGCAGAAAGGGAGCGATCTTAAAATTGTATATTTCTAAAAAGAATGTTCCCTTTTGTGGTCAACACGCAAGAAAATACTCAACAGGTCCGCAGTGAATGCGGTAAAACCAAAAACAAAAAGGAGACTGCAGGACAGATGTACATGATGCAGACGTTTTATTCAGTCAATAAAATGTTGTGAAGTTGCATGCAACAGTTCAAAACCACATATGCTGTAGAAAGTAAGGACCAAACACGGTCCGTGTTTTGATTAAAACATCTTCCTCAGGGGTCCCAAGAAATCTGTATTAGAAAACAGAAATGATATGAACGAAATGTTCAGGAAAATCTGGGTCCTCTGTTTAAATCAAATCAAAACAAAACAAACCTAGGCAGCTACCATAGCAGGAGAGAATTGTCCGGTGTGGAGATATGGATGAAGTCCCTTCTGTGGTCAAGCAATAGCAAAAACTATTTTTTCTGATGTTGCAGGCCTGACAAAGGAGATGGAAGGCTTTTTTGATTTTAAAGACTAAAGTTCTAGGTTTTGGGTTGTTGGTTTTTTAGGGGGTTTTTTTTTTTTTGCATTTTCATGTAAATTTTTAGAACATAAGAACAGCCTTACTGGGTCAGACCAATGGTTCGTCAAGCCCAGTAGCCTGTTATCACAGTGGCCAATCTAGGTCATTAAGTACCTGGCCAAAACCCAAGGAGTAGCAACATTCCATGCTACCGATACAGAGCAAACAGTGGCTTCCCCCATGTCTAAGGACTTTTCCTCCAGGAAATTGTCCAAACCTTTCTTAAAACCAGCTAAACTATCTGCTCTTACCACAACCTCTGGCAATGCGTTCCAGAGCTTAACTATTCTCTGAATGAAAAATTTTCTCCTCCTATTGGTTTTAAAAGTATTTCCCTGTAACTTCAACAAGTTTCCCCGTCTTTGTAATTTTTGACGGAGTGAAAAACCGGTCCACTTGTACCCGTTCTACTCCACTCAGGATTTTATAGACTTCTCCTCAGCCATATCTCCCGTCAGCCATCTCTTTTCAAAGCTGAAGAGCCCTAACCATTTTAGTCTTTCCTCATACGATAGGAGTTCCAACCTCTTTATCATCGTGGTTGCTCTTCTTTGAACCTTTTCTAGCACCACTATATCTTTCTTGAAATAAGGAGACCAGAAATGTTGAACTGCAAGGTATAGGCGGAATAGAAGTCCCTAATGTAATGTAATTGAACGCAATAATCCAGATGAGGTCGCACCATAAAGCGATACAGGGGCATTATAACATTCTTAGTCTTGTTAACCATCACTTTTTAAATTATACCTAGCATCCTGTTTGCTTTTCTGGCTGCCGCCACCACACACTGGGCGTAAAGCTTCATCATATTGTCTACGATGACACCCAGATCCTTTTCTTGGGTGCTAACCCCCCCAAGGTAGACCCTAGAATCTGGTAACTGTGATTCGGGTTATTATTCCCAATGTGCATCACTTTGCATTTGTCCACATTAAATTTCATCTGTCACTTGGGACACCCAGTCTTCCAATTTCCTAAGGGCTGCTTACAATTTTTCATAATCCACATGAGTTTTAACAACTTTGAACATTTGCAAATTTAATCAACTCATTCATCGTTCCAATTTCCACATCATTTATAAATAAGTTAAATAGCACCAACAAGTACAGACCCCTGCGGCACTCCACTTTTACTCTCCTTCATTGAGAAAAATACCATTTAATCCTACTCTCTGCTTTCTATCCAATAACCAATTCCTAATATACAAATGAACTTCGCCACCTATCCTATGACTTTAATTTTCTCAGGAGCCTCTCATGAGGAACTTTATCAAAAGCTTTCTGAAAATCTAGATACACTGCATCAACCGACTCACCTTTATCCACATGTTTATTCACACCTTCAAAGAAGTCGAGCAAATTGGTGAGGCAAGTTCTCCCTCGGCTGAACCCATGCCGACTCTGTCTCATTAAATCATGTTTGTCTATGTGTTCCACAATAAGGAAGTGATGTTTGTTTTTTTAGATCCATTACATTTAGAGAATTTACTTAAAGATAAGCCTGTTCTTCAGAGTAATGTTTCCTAGATATTTTCAGTGTTGAAGATAACAGGAGTTTAATCATTTATTTTGATATGCTTCTTTTGCCTAAATTTCCATCTTTTTCCTTTGGAATTTGGTAATGATGCTACAGTCTATGATCCCCATAATGTGGACTAAGATATTCTTTGTTTGAAGTGGCTTCTCTCTTTCTTTCTTTTTTTTATTATCTCTTTTAAAGCTCTTACATTTTGAATTTTGAAAAAAACAACAAAAAGCCCCCACCACACAACCAATCCCAATCTGCAGCCATGACAAATTGTACTAAAGACCCAGCAACTGAATCTTTCAAACAAGATTTTTCTAACAATGCAGTCATATACAAAATATCCAACTTTTGATCTCCAACCGATTTATCAAGATTTTTCTTTGACAAAAGTTTCTTTTCAATGGACTCCATTTTCAATGGACAGCCATTTTCTCGTCTTTCTTCAAAGCTACAGAGATTGGCTTTAGGAAAATCAAAACATGTTCGTCTTGAGTCCAATGTTGAGAATCTACCTGAGTGGTTCATCTATTTATGCATGAGCTTGTTCACAAGATGCCATCAGATTAGAAAAACTATTCATTGGGGGCGGGGGGAGGGGGGGTGTCAAGTGATGCGCTTGAGCTGAACTCCAAGGCACATTGCTCTAAATCAGCTCTAAATGCTTTATCACATTTAATAACCGCCTTTCGCAACAGAACTTTACTTCAATATCTGCTTAATCAATGGGAAGCAGAGGGGCCAATTTCATCACGGGCCTGGAGACAACATACCAGTGAAAACCCAGCAAAGCCAGAGAGAGACAAGACTCACACAATGGATCACAAAATAGCAGAAGAGCCATTCGTGCCTGTATTCACCTTGCAAGAAGTGGCAGTGAAAAAACTCACTTGATCCTTGACTAAAGTAATGGAGGAGAAATTTACTAAAATTCACACCTCTATTGAAGAGCTGAAAGATAACATCAATACACAAAATACTCGTCTACAGAGAGCAGAGGAGACCTGGCCTAGCATGAGAACAGAGTCTATTTTGAAGAGCAAATTTGCACTCTGGAATTGACTATAAGACCATGTGAAAGCCAAGACAATAGAGAAATAGCTTGCATTTCATTGGGATCCCCCCAAATGATCAAGGGCTCTGAAATACATACTACCCTTAAAAGCTGGCTCTCAAAAGCAGTGGATTTGCATGGGCTGGTTGCGCAAATAATTTTAGAAACAGTGCACAGATTAGGCCAAAGGCAGGAAAACAATAAGAAGTCCCAAAGTCAAAGCTCATTTCTTAAATTATGCCGTTAAAGAAGGGACAGAGTTCAAGATGGCGATGGAGTGAGATGCGTTTTGAGTGGCTCCTGCATGTTGCCAGCAAATTATAACTATTTTCAAAGTTGCCTGTTACTTTTGAGGATGCCAAAACGCAGGGGTAAGCAGAGGAGTGTTCTTCCTGCCTCCTCTTCCACTTCAATAACGCGCCAGACAGTGATAACAGCCTTTGCTGTCCTGGTTGGTGCAGGCATTTCTGCTGACCGAGGAGGGCAGACCTCGGTCCTGGAAAGCGATACCACGCTTAGCCCATTGGGGCCTGTAGATCCCCCGCATCCCAGGACGATGTTGGGGACGCCTATAGCCTTACAGGAAGCGCCGGAGCTATCATCTTATCATAAAAACATGTCACTGCTGGGTCAGACCAGTGGTCCATCGTGCCCAGCAGTCCGCTCCCGTGGTGGCCCCCAGGTCAAAGATCAGCGCCCTAACTGAGACCAGCCCTACCTGTGTACGTTCTAGTTACACAGGAACTTGTCTAACTTTGTCATGAATCCCTGGATGGCGTTTTCCCCTACGACAGCCTCCGGAAGAGCATTCCAGTTTTCCACCACTCTCTGGGTGAAAAAGAACTTCCTTACGTTTGTACGGAATCTATCCCCTTTTAACTTTAGAGAGTGCCCTCTCGTTCTCCCTACCTTGGAGAGGGTGAACAACCTGTCTTTATCTACTAAGTCTATTCCTTTCATTATCTTGAAGGTCTCGATCATGTCCCCTCTCAGTCTCCTCTTTTCAAGGGACAAGAGGCCAAGTTTCTCTAATCTCTCACTGTACGACAATTCCTCCCTTAACCATTTTAGTTGCTCTTCTCTTTCGAGTAGTACATAAGAACATAAGAACTGCCATCACCGGATCAGACCCTGGGTCCATCAAGTCCGGTAATCCGCTCACGCGGAGGCCCAGCCAGGTGCGACCTGGCGAAAACGTAGTCACTGGTATCCCTCTATATGCCTTCCGAGGAGATGTGCATCTAACTTGCCCTTAAATCCTAGAATGGTGGGTTCCGCAGCAATCTCCACCGGGAGAGCGTTCCAGGTGTCTACCACCCGCTGTATGAAGCAGAACTTCCTGGCATTTGTCCTGGGCTTGTCCCACCTCAGCTTCAGTCCATGACCTCTTGTCCTAGTCACATTTGACATCGTAAATAACTTTTTGTCCTGCTCTATCTTGTCGATTGCTTTTATTATTTTAAAAGTCTCAATCATATCCCCTTGTAGTCTCCTCTTCTCAAGAGAGAACAGTCCCAGTTTTCCAAGCCGTTCTTCGTAGCTCAAGTTCTCCATACCTTTTATCAGCTTTGTTGCTCGTCTCTGCACCCTCTCGAGCAGTTTTATATCCTTCTTTAGATAGGGGGACCAGTGTTGGACACAGTATTCCAGGTGGGGGCGTACCATGGCCACGTATAGCGGCATGATAACCTTTTCCGATATGTTCGTGATCCCCTTCTTAATCACTCCAAGCATTCTATTTGCCCTTTTCGCCGCTGCCGCACATTGCGCGGATGGCTTCATCGACTTGTCGACCAGTACTCCCAAGTCTCTTTCCTGGGTTGTCTCTCCGAGTACTGCACCAGACATCCTGTATTCATGTTCAAGATTTTTGTTACCAACATGCATCACTTTACACTTGTCCACGTTAAACTTCATTTACCATGTCTCGGCCCATTTCTCAAGCGTGTTTATGTCATGTTGCAGGTCTTCGCAGTCCTCCTGCATCTTTACTACTCTGAATAACTTTGTATGATCTGCAAATTTAGTCACCTCGCTCATCGTTCCAATTTCCAGGTCATTTATAAATATGTTGAAGAGCACAGGCCCAAGCACCGAACCCTGCGGCACTCCACTGGTTGATGCTTTTCCAGTCCGAGTATTGTCCATTTATCCCCACTCTTTGCTTTCTATCTGCCAACCAGTTTTTGATCCATGTGTGTATTTCACCCTCAATCCCATGATTGCAATTTTTTGAAGTAGTCGTTCATGCGGGACCTTGTCAGACGCCTTCTGAAAATCCAGATATACAATGTCGACTGGGTCACCTTTGTCTATCTGCCTGTTAACTCCCTCAAAAAAGTGCAGCAAGTTCGTCAAGCAAGCTCTTCCTTTGCTGAAGCCGTGCTGGCTGGTTCTCATCAGATTGTGTCCATCAAGGTGGTCAACGATGTGATCCTTTATCAGCGCCTCTACCATCTTCCCCGGTACCAAGGTCAGACTCACTGGCCTGTAGTTTCCTGGATCTCCCCTTGAATCTTTCTTGAAGATTGGCGTAACATTCGCCACTTTCCAGTCTTCTGGAATCCTGTCCGATTTGATCAACAGATTGGCTATTAGTTGAAGCAATTCAGCTATAACCCCTTTCAGTTCCTTGATTACCCTCAGATGGGAACTGTAACTTGCTGATCTCTTTGCAGTCGGCTCTAGCGGTGGGAAGACGAGCACTACGGAGTATGGAAGAGATTGAGGGACCTATTTTACAGTTGGAGGAGGCAATCTTTGTGGTGGAGTCCCTGGTGATTTCTCTCCCTGCCCCTCTGTCTAGACCAGCAGTAATTGACATGGAAGCTCTCTGGAGTGCAGTGGAAAATCTACATAAGGTTTGCTCACAATTTATTTTCTCAATCCAAAATACTAATGTTAAATTTAAGAATTTTGAAAATAAAATACAACAATCCATTAGAATGGACAAAGTTGAAAAATCAGTGACGGAAATGAAGATGTCTACTAATTTGCAACTGAAAGACAAAAATCTACTTACTAGAAAAATTGAAAATCTATAAAATGCAAATAGAAATTTAAATTTGAGATTCTTAAATTTTCCTGTCTCTAGATTTCAGTCTTCTAGTGATTTATTTCATTCATGCTTAGGTTCAGTTTTGAAATATTCAAAAAATAATATGCCACCGTTGCAAAAATTGCATTATCTAAATATTCCTAAAGATAAAGTGGACGAAGAACTTGATCTTACTAAAATGTTAAGAGTCATCACAGACAGAAAGTATGTCTAGAGCCACTTTATTAGTGACTTTTGTCTTTCTTCAAGATAAAGAAGCAATTCTTTGCCTATTCTATAGGATTGAGAATGTTGAATTTTATGGACTCAAAATTTAAATTTTTCCTGATGTATTGAAATGGACACAAGCAAGGCGTAAGAAATTCCTGGTTTACTGTCAGTCTGTTCTTGATTTAGGTGCAACCTTTCAATTGCGTTTCCCCTGTAAATGTTGCATTACATATCAGGCTATATTTTTTATGAAAGATACTTTGCACCTGTACCAGTTATGTCTGGATACTTAAGTGTCCTGAATATCACAGGTTTCTGAGAGCGGTATAGAATAGCAAGAACCCTTGTTATCACTTGTCCTCTATTCGTTGGTTGAATTATATTTTTTATGAACCTGATCAGTTACAATTTTTTTCTTGAAAGTAAAGCAGCAATTTCAAAAACTCCAGAGACTACCATCGAAATTGCTGATAGGGCCATTTAATTGATCCCAACTGCGCTCTGTAATTTGATTAGATTTGTTTCCTTTATCCAATTTCACTTGGATGTGATTGATCTCTTCTCTCCAATGTGGACTATATTCATTGTTATTTTATGTATTACATTATGTTTGATTTTTTTCTTTAGTAGATTTATTGTATTTTCTTTCAAGTGATGTCTTCTCAACTTGTAAAAAGAATATAAATTTTTAAAAAATATATATATTGGCCAAATATAGGAAGCAACAAGATCCATTTGATGGCTCTATGAGTAGAATACAAATTTTTCAAGAATTCTCAGCACAGGTTTCTGCTCAACGAAGGGCTATGGCACCATACTGTAATGAACATTATAAAAGGAATATTAGAATCACACTGAAATAACTGGCTAGAGCAAGATTGGTGATATATATATATCGATACTGCAAAGGAACTGGAAGCTTTTGTGAATAACTTACCATCAAATGGAAGAGCTCCTATAAATGGCAATAGCATGTTTGCAATGAAATAAGTATTGAATCACCTTGATCGTAAGGCATGAGATGGTGTTTGGGTTCAGTACATGAATCAAAAATTACACTTGCTAATACTCATTCTGGTGTTTATCGTGATGAAAAGTTGGGGGCTCTTCTGTTTTTCTCCCGATTGTTCTTCAGCTGGACATTTTGGATAATATGGGAAAGTTTTTGTGAACTTTACTCTATGGTTAATCTTTACAGCTGTCCTACACTGTTCTTAAATGGATAGTGATAATGGTTTAATATGCAAAATAGCGGAAAACTGGCTGCCAGGGGTTGGGTAGACTAACCTAAAGAGCGGAAGAGGAGAGATTGCAGGATGGGATGTGAGTGAGGAGGAAAACATAAGAGATGAGCGAGTTGAGATAGATGAGTTCTTGGGTTGGAAGGTGTTTTTTTGTTTACACTGTGATACTCATGGCGGAGGATTATGCTGGAGAGCCCTCCAACCCATTACTGAAAAAGAACATGAGATTCATACAAATCATATATTTCATTTCTGATTATGGCTAATGTAAAAATGGTAACTTTAAATGTAGATAAAAATATATTCTCCAATTAAAAGAAAAAAACCTTGAAATACTTAAGAGGGAGGGAACAGACATAGCCTATATTCAACAGACTCATTTAAATAAAACAGAACATGCCAGACTCCAGAGAGACTGGGTGAAAAAGTTTTTCTGCATTCAACTCCTGACAAAGGGGGGCTTTGCCATATTAATTCATAAGAAAATCAATTTTCATGTATACAATTACAAGACCTAAACAGCAGATACAACCTTTTGCCCAGAGAAATTTGGGGACATCATATCGTTTTGGGAAATGTATAAACTGCTAACAAATATAGCCATAAATTTATCTCCACTTTGTTGTCACATTTAGGTACTTTTATGGGCTATCACTACATCATAGGGGGTGACTCTAATGTCACAGCAGACCCCATGATGGATTGGAAGCCTCCAAAGAAATCTACACAAGACAATGCTGGGGATAGGAAGGGAGTGATTAAGGAGGATAAAGAGGTAGCTGAGAGGTTGAACACGTTCTTCTCGTCGGTCTTCACGAGAGAAGACACATCTAATATACCGGACTCAGAGGAGCTCATGAGTGGAGAACAGGCTGAAAAATTGGAGAACATAGAGGTAAGTAAGGAGGATGTCCTCAAACAGATAGACAGGTTAAAATGCGGCAAATCACCGGGCCCGGACGGGATCCACCCAAGGGTTCTGAAGGAACTAAGACAAGAAATAGCGGGCACAATCCAGCATGTTTGCAACCTATCCTTGAAAACTGGAGAGGTACCAGAGGACTGGAAATTGGCGAATGTCACACCTATCTTCAAGAAGGGATCGAGGGGTGACCCCGGGAACTACAGGCCGGTGAGCCTGACTTCAATTATAGGGAAGATGGTGGAAGCTATGATCAAGGACGGCATTTGCGAGCACATCGAGAGAAATGGCCTACTGAGAACAAGCCAGCACGGATTCTGTAAGGGAAGGTCGTGCTTAACGAATCTTCTGTACTTCTTTGAGGGAATAAGCAGTCGGGTTGACAATGGGGAACCCATAGACATCATTTACCTCGATTTTCAAAAGGCTTTCGACAAGGTGCCACATGAAAGGCTGCTTAGGAAGCTGTGGAACCACGGGGTGGGAGGGGATGTGCACAGATGGATCGAGCACTGGTTGTCGGGTAGACTGCAGAGGGTCGGAGTAAAGGGCCAATATTCTGACTGGCGGGGAGTCACGAGCGGTGTACCAAGGGATCGGTGCTGGGGCCGTTACTCTTCAACATATTTATAAATGACCTGGAAAAGGAGGCAAAGTGCGAGGTTATAAAATTTGCAGACGATACCAAACTGTGCGGCAGAGTTAGCTCCAGGGAGGAGTGTGAGGACCTGCAAAAGGACCTAGACAAACTGGAAGACTGGGCAAACAAATGGCAAATGCGCTTCAACGTGGAAAAATGCAAGGTCATGCATATAGGGAAAAAGAACCCGCTGTTCAACTACAAATTGGGGGGGGGGGCATTGTTGGGAGACAGCAGTCTTGAGAGAGACTTGGGGGTGCTGGTGGATGCATCACTGAAGCCATCTGCACAGTGCGCAGCAGCTTCGAAAAAAGCCAACAGGATGCTGGGCATCATAAAGAGGGGCATAACAACCAGGACGCGGGAAGTCATCATGCCATTGTATCGAGCGATGGTGCGTCCACATCTGGAATACTGCGTTCAATATTGGTCGCCGTACCTCAAGAAGGACATGGCAGTACTTGAGAGAGTCCAAAGGAGAGCAACGAAACTGGTAAGAGGGCTGGAACACTGCCCATACGCCGAAAGGTTGGATAGGCTGGGGCTCTTCTCTCTGGAAAAAAGGAGGCTCAGGGGAGATATGAAAGAGACCTTCAAGATCATGAGGGGCATAGAGAGGGTGGATAGGGACAGATTCTTCAGGCTGAAGGGGACAACAGGTACGAGGGGGCATTTGGAGAAACTGAAGGGAGATAGGTTCAAAACAAATGCAAGGAAGTTTTTTTTCACCCAAAGGGTCGTGGACACTCTGAATGCGCTACCGGAGGAAGTGATCAGGCAGAGTACGGTACAAGGATTCAAACAGAGACTGGATGGATTCCTGAGGGATAAAGGGATCGTGGGATACTGAGAAAGCTAACCAGAAAATAAGTATAGAAACCCAACCAGGTCGTGAATGTGCAAGACCTGAGGGTTGGGACTTCGATGGGAAGATAGGACTCAATAGGAAACCAAGGTGGCAAGGGGGCCCTTTCTTGTGATTCAGACAGGTCGTGACCTGTTTGGGCCGCCGCGGGAGCAGACTGCTGGGCAGGATGGACCTATGGTCTGACCCGGCGGAGGCACTGCTTATGTTCTTATGTTCTTAAGGGTGTTAACTTTCTGATGAAAGACCAGAGTCTGATTAACTCCTGGAGGACCCTATACCCAAGCAAAGCAGATGTACATTTTTCTCCTTACCACATAACACATACTTAAGCCTGGACTTTATTTTAATATCAGAAGCATTATTCCTAAGATATATACAACAGACATTAACACCACCAATGTTATAAGAGAAGTGCTTTGATGAAGATGACAAAAGGAACATGTTTGAAAAGGTAGGATTTTTAGGTTGGTAAATCATAGTTTTCTACATAAAGACTCATTCTTGATGGTATAATCTTAATGTTTACAACTAGATGGTTTCATTTTCTTGAAAATTTACTTTTCAGGTTAGTTTTACAGTTATCAAAAATACTGATTTCTAATACAATTAGAAACACAGATAATTATGAAATTATTACGAGGTGAACTATCTCCAGTTTAATAGGTTAATCATTCATATTTGGACATTTCTGCTGTATTTTATTCAAAGAAGAAAAAAATAATTACCTTAATAGTTTAAATAGTTTTATTTAACCAAAACAATAACAATATAGCATAAGTATTCTTGTATTTGCTTAAACATCCATGTTAACATGTTAACCAATATAATTAAACAAAATATCTTTTTTAAAAAAACCTTAGACTATCAGCCAGGTCCACAGAAGAAAAACTTAAAATATTGTAAACTCTCAGCTGGCACCCATGGGGATTGGTAGATGCCAGATAACTGTAGTTTCTGGTTGCTTGAGAGTTACTCAAATAGTTTTGTCTCCCTTCTCACCTCACTCTCTTCCTCTTTCATCCCCCCACTCCCACTTGTAGGTCCAGCATCTGGTCCTCCCTTTCCACACTACTTTCTGGTCTGGATCACTTTATCTCAACCCCGCCATATGGATCCAGCATCCATCAATCTCCCCTTCTCCCATACACACTTTTAGTACACCTCCTCCCTCCAGGATATGCCCTCACTACCTCTGCGCAGGTCTAGCCTCCTGGACCCCCTTATACGAAGCAGTCCTGACCCCCCCATACCCGAAGAAGCAATGGCAGCCGATCAGCATAGGCAGCACTGTAAACACGCTGCTCAGTCAGCCCTGGCAGGGTCTTTCTTCTGTCATGCTGGAAGTGATGCGACAGAGAAAAGGCCCTGCCAGGGCTGGCTGTGAATAGTCCATTTACAATGCTGCCTCTGCTAACTGACAACCACTGCTGCTTCGAGAAAGTGAAGGAGGGATGGGGTGGGGGTTGCCAGGTCAGGGCTGCTGCTTCAGGGCTGTAGGGAGGGACTGAAAGGAGATTGTTCAGTCAGGACCACTGACACTGCTGCTTCAGGGGCTGGAGGAAAGTTTTTTTTTTTCCCCTGGTTGGGCGAGAGTGCCATTTGCTGGAATCCCGGATAATCGGGATTCTTCTGTACTGTCTCCTGTAGCTCACTTTTCCTCAAAATTTGGAAATGAAAAACAAGCTTTCCTGCTTTACTGGGTCCCAAACAATTTCTCAGTTTGTAATGAATGAGTCCAAAGGAAAAGAATATTCTTCGTTAGCAGAAGCAGCAACTGCTGTTAAAAGTAAAATTAATACTTCAACAGTCTCTAAATCCAAATACTCAGTAAGTGAACTCCACCAGCCAGCAGTTCACTGGTGTGACTTTTTAAAATCATTGGCAAACATATTTCTTGAACAGCTCCCCCTTAACTCTGAAATTTATTATAGTTGGCATTACAAATAGATGATTCCTCGATACCCATGTCTTAACTAACTCCTTTTCTTCAGCACTTAAGGTTTGACCCTGGTATCAGATACTCACTATATTTGCAAGATGGTGCTTGTCCCATTCTTTTTTTAATGCTTGTGATTTAATTCTGTCATTGTAGAGTTCTGAATTTAAGTGCTCACTCGGTTCCTTCAAATTTCAACAGCATCAGCAACAGTTATTTTTCTGTATTTTGTTTAAAGCTTCAGAAATGGGTTTCAGGATTCTCAGCTTATCTTCAACATTTCTCTTAAGCCCAATGCTGAGGATTTTGGCAGTAACAGTGCAATCTATTTTCTTTCAATTTTGTTCACAAACTCATCAAAATACGCCAATTCTTGATATACTCCTCACGTTCTAACATCTTGTAGGAACGTTACTTGGTTCCACCCATTCTTTTCTGAAATGCTGTTTCAAAATGATTGTTATGGAAGTATTTGAAAATTTCAACGACATTAGTCTTTATATCTGGAACACTGAAGTCTTTGGCCAAGAGGTGCAGCAAATCAGCACAGCAATCAAATGTTATTAGCTTGGTATTCTCTTCATGCTCTTCTAAATTTCTTCTCATCTTGGATAATTTGTAGCATTGTTTGTGACTAAACTGCATTCTAGACATTTTAATTTTTGTTCACTTTTATTATAGCTATAGCTTTTGCTGCAACTTCCTGTAAATTCTGCTGTATGTATATTTCCTGAGGTATCATTTGTTACTCCACCCATCAAGACTTAGGTTAACAAATTTACCCTCTATACCTGTTGCACATTGCTCCATTTCTCTGTCATGCACTTTATTCAGCAGTTTCCTTGCAACATCTACTCTGTTAGTTGGACTGTATCCTGGTGTGGGTTTTCAATCAGACAGAAAGAAGAGCGTCTCAAACTGGGCAATTTTTTAATCTGCTGGTTTTTATCACTCATCTAAGGTGGTTCCTGGATGGTTGGATTTTTTTCTTTCTTTTAGGCGATATACTGTAGATATGTGATGTAAATGATGTGACAAAACACCATCCTGGACAGGTAACTCTGAAACTGTAGAACAGGAGGATGGCGATCTTGAAGGTGGATAGTTTCCAGAAACCTTTATGTTGATAGATTCCCTAAACAAAAAAGTCAATGCTGTTACTTTATTATTGATACAATTTCTGCTTATTTAGTTTTACTCGTTGTATTCATTGTCACTCAGTACTGCCTAAAATGATGGTAATATGCAGTAACAACAACATATTTTTGCTCAATATGACAATTCTTCAAGGCAGTCTAATAAATGTGATGCAATCAAATCATTTACCAACCTGAAGATCCTGCCTGCTCAAACATGTTCCTTTTGGCATCTTCAAAACACTTTTAATGACACCAGGCCTTGCATTTCTTCGTTGCAGTGCTTGCAGTTTGCACGCTAGCCTGCCTTACCCACAGGTACATGAACTTCATTAAAATATTTCCAAACTGGGTCACTTTTACGGCTTGCTGCCATTACAGATTTTCTCCTCCAAGGAGAAAATATGATGAACCTCAAGCTATACACAAAAAGATCAAGGTTTATGGAGCAATTTTCTTAATCAGGTGATGCTTAGCACATGAGCATGCATGTTATAAACATGCTATTCGTATGCAGCAGCCCTAGTAAAAGGGGGAGGAACCTGGCACCTGCTCAAAAGAGCAATCGCTAGACACAACTCCTCCTCCTGTCTGCAGCCACAGTTGCCCAGCCGCCATTCTCCTCTTTTGCCCAGCTCAGCTGATTTGCAGCTTCCCCTGCTGGCTCTGGAGCCACAATCAGCAGATTGGGGTTTACCCTATTGGCTCTAAAGCAGGAGCAGGAAGGGGAAACTCTAATCAGCTGACTGCTGCTTCAGAGCCAGCAGGGGAAGTTGCGAATCAGGTGACCAGGGTTTCTGCTGCTGGCGTCTTCTTGGAGCCAGCAGGGAAAGCTGTAGGAATGCCCCACAAAAGAAACACACACACACAATCTTAGAATCGGGAGGAGGCACTAGTAAGGGCTAGCTCCGAGTTCCTATTTATTATGCTTCTAAGCTAATGACATCATAGTAACTCCCTCGTTTACACATCTCATGATTGGTGGGTACAAAGGTACATGGTTTTACATTGATGGATACAAAGATAGGTACATGCTTTTTACCTTGTGATTACCTCGTGCTTTTACCTCGTGATCATCCTCCAACTCAGCACTTAGACAAGGGCCTGATTAACACGTGGACAGGGCCCGAGTCTTTGCACATATGCAATGCTTGTGCAATGCCTGTCAGCTGATGACCTTTCCAAATAAGGACAGCTCAAATAAGATAAGCATGTGACAGTCCAAAGGTTATAATGTATGCTCCTTAGCCTTAAGCTGTAGGCAAAGACTGATTGTTGCCCATATAAGGGATGCTTAAACAAGATAAGAGATAAGATAAGGGTAAACCTGTGTCAGGTTAATAAGTGGCAAGAGTCGGGGAGGGGGGAATACTTCAGCATTCTGTCTCAAGGTGCAAACCTTGTCCTTGTTTAGAATGAATACGTGAAGGAGGGAGAGGGAATGAGAAACAGGGCCTCAGATCCACACTCAGGCCTAGATCCACACACAGGGCCTAGGTCAGTGTGCCGACCTGGCCTGCGTTCAGAACTGCCTGTGTTCTGATGCCCTGGATCAGAACTTATCAGATCTCCATCCCTACAGAAAGCCCCAATCAGCTGAATTTGGCTCCAGAGCCGCCGTCAGCTGAGAATGTCCCAGGAAATTCCAACCCACACTGCTGATTTCACCCCAGGTATGCCCCTGAATCCTCCTCCCCAACATTGAACCCCCACAGCCTTCCAAAAACAGCACCCCTACACAAAAAAATTCCCAGTGGTCTGGGCTAGTCCCCATTCAAAACAAGGGCCCAGCCCCCCCCCCCCGCAAAGACCTGTTGCCCCTGCAAATCAAGGATCAGACTCTCCCTCTCACTTGGCTGATGGCCCACGACCGCCCCCACCCCCAACCCTCCCCAATCCTCCTGTACCTTATTTTGAAGGCTGGCAGGAGGAATGCCCACCCCCTCCTGCCAAAAGGGTCCACCTCTTCAAAATTGCTACCCTGCCACTACCCAGTGCATCCTGGGATGCACTAGGAGGGCCTAAATACCATATAAGGAGAAAGTCCAACAATAGTAATATATTCTGTACTGATGTGGAAGAAAAAATAAAGATCATCATCTAATCATGGATACAAATGTAGCAATCCTTTGTGGAACAGAGATTCTATAAATTCCATTTGAGGTAATTAAGTAAAATAAGATTGCTTTGTTAACTGATTGAGTAGCACTTTCCTAAGATGTGCCCTTGATTAGTTAATCATACAAAGAAAGTAATGTGCACTCCCACTTTGTTTAAAGTGCATCTTATATGGCTAAGCATTATAGAATAGCACATGAGGAATAGTTATATAGGTGCTGTAGGGGTACAGCCTGATCATCCTTTGATGCTAGAAACAAACCAACATAGATTCAACTGTAAGAACATAACATAAGAACATAAGCAGTGCCTCCGCCGGGTCAGACCATAGGTCCATCATGCCCAGCAGTCCGCTCCCGCGGCGGCCCAAACAGGTCACCTGTCTGAATCATCAGAAGGGGCCCCCTTGCCACCCTGGTTTCCCATTGAAGTCCTATCTTCCCATCGAAGTCCTAACCCTCCGGTTTTGCACATGCACGACCTGGTCGGGTTTCTATACTTATTTCCTGGATACTTCTCTCAGTATCCCACGATCCCTTTATCCCTCAGGAATCCGTCCAATCCCTGTTTGAATCCCTGTACCGTACTCTGCCCGACCACCTCCTCCGGCAGCGCATTCCAAGTGTCCACGACCCTCTGGGTGAAAAAAAACTTCCTTGCATTTGTTTTGAACCTATCTCCCTTCAGTTTCTCCGAGTGCCCCCTCGTACCTGTTGTCCCCTTCAGTCTGAAGAATCTGTCCCTATCCACCCTCTCTATGCCCCTCATGATCTTGAAGGTCTCTATCATATCTCCCCTGAGCCTCCTTTTTTCCAGGGAGAAGAGCCCCAGCTTATCCAACCTCTCGGCGTATGGGCAGTGTTCCAGCCCTCTTACCAGTTTCGTCGCTCTCCTTTGGACTCTCTCAAGCACCGCCATGTCCTTCTTGAGGTATGGCGACCAATACTGCACGCAGTATTCCAGATGCGGACGCACCATCGCTCGATACAATGGCATGATGACTTCCCGCGTCCTGGTTGTTATGCCCCTCTTTATGATGCCCAGCATCCTGTTGGCTTTTTTCGAAGCTGCTGCGCACTGTGCAGATGGCTTCAGTGATGCATCCACCAGCACCCCCAAGTCTCTCTCAAGACTGCTGTCTCCCAACAATGCCCCCCCCCCCAATTTGTAGTTGAACAGCGGGTTCTTTTTCCCTATATGCATGACCTTGCATTTTTCCACATTGAAGCGCATTTGCCATTTGTCTGCCCAGTCCTCCAGCTTCTCCAGGTCCCTTTGCAGGTCCTCACACTCCTCCCTGGACCTAACTCTGCCGCACAGTTTGGTATCATCTGCAAATTTTATGACCTCGCACTTTGCCTCTTTTTCCAGGTCATTGATAAATATGTTGAAGAGTAACGGCCCCAGCACCGATCCCTGTGGCACACCGCTCGTGACTCCCCGCCAGTCAGAATATTGGCCCTTTACTCCAACCCTCTGCAGTCTACCCGACAACCAGTGCTCGATCCATCTGTGCACATCTCCTCCCACCCCGTGGTTCCACAGCTTCCTAAGCAGTCTTTCATGTGGCACCTTGTCGAAAGCCTTTTGAAAATCGAGGTAAATGATGTCGATGGGTTCCCCATTGTCCACCCGACTGCTTATTCCCTCAAAGAAGTACAGAAGGTTCGTTAAGCACGACCTTCCCTTACAGAATCCGTGCTGGCTTGTTCTCAGTAGACCATTTCTTTCAATGTGCTCGCAAATGCCGTCCTTGATCATAGCTTCCACCATCTTCCCTACAATTGAAGTCAGGCTCACCGGCCTGTAGTTCCCAGGGTCACCCCTCGATCCCTTCTTGAAGATAGGTGTGACATTTGCCAATTTCCAGTCCTTTGGTACCTCTCCAGTTTTCAAGGATAGGTTACAAACATGCTGGATTGTGCCCGCTATTTCCTGTCTTAGTTCCTTCAGAACCCTTGGGTGGATCCCGTCCGGACCCGGTGATTTGCCGCATTTTAACCTGTCTATCTGTTTGAGGACATCCTCCTTACTTACCTCTATGTGTTCCAATTTTTCAGCCTGTTCCCCACTCATGAGCTCCTCTGAGTCCGGTATATTAGATGTGTCCTCTCTCGTGAAAACCGACGAGAAGAACGTGTTCAACCTCTCAGCTACCTCTTTATCCTCCTTAATCACTCCCTTCCTATCCCCATCGTCCAACGGCCCCACCTCCTCTCTCGCTGGTCGTTTCCCCTTTATGTAACTGAAGAATGCCTTGAAGTTTTTTGCCTCCCTGGCCAGCCCCTCTTCGTATTTCCCTTTTGCTTTTCTAACCTCTCGGTGGCATTCTTTTTGGCATTTCCTGTGCGCCTGGTGGTTTTCCTCCGTTGGGTCCTTTTTCCATCTCCGGAAGGATACTTTTTTGTCATTTATTGCCCTCTTTACTTCTGCTGAGATCCAAATCGGGTCCTTTGACCGCTTGTTCTTGCAGCCTTTCCTGAAATTGGGGACGTACATTTTTTGTGCTTCTTGCAGGGTCCAGGCGCTTTCCACAGTCTCCATCTTAAAGATATTTCTGAGCTTCTTCCCCACCATTTTCCTCATAGCAACATAGTTCCCTTTCTTGAAGTTGAGCGCAGTTGTTGCGGTCCTCCTTACTATGGGTGTCCCCCTTTCTAATGTGAATCTGATCGCATTGTGGTCACTGTTGCCTAGTGGTCCTACCACTTCTACCCCGCTTGCAGGCCCCCCTAATCCGTTCAGGATGAGGTCAAGAGTAGCACTCCCTCGCGTCGGTTCCCTGACCAGTTGCTCCATGAAGCAGTCCCTCACAGCTTCTACAAATCCTGTTTCCCTAGTGCAGTTGGAGTGACCCGTACTCCAGTCTATCCCCGGGTAGTTAAAGTCCCCCATCACTGTTACATTTCCAGTCCTGCACTCCTGTCTCAGTTCAGCTTCCAAGTCGTGTCCGACTCCTTCTGGCGTACTAGGTGGGCGATAGTACATCCCCAGTTTTATGTCTGCACCCTTGTTTCCCGGCAATTTGACCCATAGCGATTCCAGCCCCTCTGCCTTCTTTGCCATATCCATCCCGACTGAGTCGATAGAGTTCTTTATATATAGTGCTATGCCTCCCCCCTTCTTGTGGGTCCTGTCCCTCCTGTAGAGCTTGTACCCCGTCAGCGCCACATCCCATTGATTCTCCTCAGTCCACCATGTTTCTGTAATTCCAATTATATCCAGGTCTTCCCCCTTGGCCACGACCTCTAGTTCACCCATCTTGGCCCTGAGGCTTCTTGCATTTGTGTAGAAGCACCGCAGGTCTCGTTGTTTTTCCTCCACCTCTGCATTCACCTCTGCATTCACCTGGGCCGCCTCTCCTGTTCCCTGTACTTCTGCTTTGCCCTCCGCCTTTACCCTTGTAGCTTTCAGCTTCCCCACATTTCCGCCACTCCACTTCCCCGCTTTTCCTCTGGGTTTTCTTGCCCCCTCCTGGGCCCCGGCCTCTGTTCGATCCTCTGTAGAGCACTCTGGGCCTGTGGCACTGCAGTTCTGCCATTCTGCCTATATTTAAAGAATCAAGGAGTCAGTATTGTACTGCGTACTTGCAAAATCTGGTACTGCATGCTGTCAGTAAACCTCCATTATTTCCTATGGGAACTTCGGGGGTGGCACTATAGAATATCTGTCTGCTGTCCCTAGATAACACCTGTTACAGTATGTAACTGTGCTTTATCCCAGGACAAGCAGGCAACATATTATCAGATGAGCCGAAGACATTGGTTCAAAAGGAGGTTTCATAAGTCTAGAGAGAACCACATTGAAATCTCAAACTACTGGAGGTGGTATGACATTGAAAAGTCCTTTCATGAATATGGACACCACAGGATGAGCAGTTAGATGTTTACCATCAACTGGGCTGTGAAAAGCATTCATAGCACTGAGATGAACTCAAATCAAAGTGGTCTTTGAGGCCTGAATTGGATAAATGTAGAAGATAATCCAATACTGTGTATGTAGTATCATAATGATGAAGAGTACACCAAGTGGCAAACTGTCCATTTCCACTGGTAACACTGCCTCGTCGACGATTTTCTTTATGTTTTTAAAATAAGTCTGACAGAATGAGAAAAATGCACCTCAGCCAATAGCAACCTGAGAGGCACCAAGCTGTCAGATGTAACGACTGAAGATCAGGAGAGATCCGTGACTGTGTGTGAAAAGAGATGGAGAAACTGGAAGAGGGATTGTTTCCTTGATACTGAGTTGAAGTAGCAGAACCAGGGTTGCCTGGGCCAACGAGAAGCTATAAGAATCATGGTGGCTGATTCTTGTTTGAGCTTGACAAGCATCTTCAGGATGAGAGGGATTGGAGGAAATTCATAAAGAAACATGTGTCCAATCCAAAAGAACGCGTCCAGTTCCAGACGTTGGTGAGAATACTACCTGGAGCAAAAAACTGGGGCAGTCTGTGATTGTGGGGGACACAAACAAGTCTATCTGAAGAGACCCCCAGAGAGAGAATATGCAATTCAGAATTGCAGAGTTGACCATCCACTCGTGTGGCTGACGAAACCTTCTGAGTCTGTCTGTAAGAGAATTGTGTTCCAACTGCTTTCAAAAATATGTTGTGAGCAATTGCCCATTTCCAAATCTTCTGAGCCTCTTGACAAAGGAGGAGAGAACCCGTGCCTCCTTGCTTGTTTATGTAATACATTGTAACCCGATTGTCCGTGCAAATTAAGAGGATGTAGTTGGTCACAAAGTGCTGAAACCCTGAGCCCTCAATGCTGCTGCCACTACAATCAGGCACCTGGTGAATACTCTGGTAGAGTATGCAAGGCCAAAGGGTAGGACTCTGTATTGGTAATGGTGCTGCGTCACCTGGAAGAAAGGAGGGCATCATTCACAAGATGACAACAGAATCCGTGATCCAAAGGACCTGATATGAAAGGGCCTTTAGCTCTGGAACTCTACTCGAAGATATGACCGCTACAAGGAAAACCATCTTGATGGTGAGGTCTTGCAGAGAAACATGCTCCAGGGGCTCATAGGTCGGACGAACCAATGAGTGGAGAACCAAGTTCAAATTCCATGTCAGACAAGGAAGCCGCAGAGGAGGCCTCAGCCAAACCGCCCCCGCAAAAAATAGACAACGTCCGGATGGGACGCTAGTGAGCCCCTGAGTGAAGCAGGTCCCAAGCAAGAAAGGCCCACAAACTGAACCCGAAGGGAAGATACAGCAAGTCCCTGTTTGATGCCAGCTTGCAGGAAATCCAGAACCTGTGCCACTGAGGGAGCTGCAGGTTCACTAGAAATCTGGAACACCAAGCCTGGAAACACCTCCAGGCTTCAGCATAAGCCGCAACAGAGGATTTCCTGTTGTTATGAAGTAAAGTAGCGATGACTGCAGTCGAATAGCCCCTGGCTGTCAATGTCGTGCACTCAATAGCCAAAGCGGTCTGGATCTTGAAGCACTATTGGGCCCTGAGTGAGAAGACAAGGATGGGAGGGGGAGACGCTCAGCCTGACTAGGTCAGCATACCATGGCCTCCATGGCCAATCTTGAGCCACCAAGATCACCAGGTCCCCATGGCCTGCATGCAGTGCAAAACGCGCCCCATCATGGGCCACAGTGGAACCATGTAGAGGAGACCTCCCCGAGGCCAAGGTTGTATCAGAGCATCTAAGCCCTCGCTGCCGGCCTCTTGTCGGTGGCTGAAGAATTTATCGGCCTTCCTGTTCACAGCAGACGCCATCAGGTCGAACACTGGATGGCCCCACTGCCGTACAACGGACAGGAACGCTCACCTGGATAGGGACCATTCTCCCGGACCCAGGGTCTGGCGACTGAGAAAGTCTGCTTGCACTGTGGACAGGGCCACCAGGTGCTTTTCTGCCAAGGAAGAGAGTAGCCGAGCTTCCAGGATCAGGAGAGGGTTCCTAATGCCTCCCTGTTTGTTGACATAAGCTACTGCCATAACATTGTCCGAGAACACTCGGTCAATTTGACAATGGAGACACTTCTGAAAGTGCAGCACAGCGTGGCGGATCACCCACAGTTCCAGGCGACTGATCAACCACCTGCTCTCTGAGGTATACCACCAGCCCTGCATCGGGGCAGACAAGCAGACTTCCCCTCAGCTGGAAAGACTCGTGTCCATGGAGAGTTACCCAATCCGAGATCCTCAGAGGCAACCACCAATGCATGCTGATGCAAGCCACAGCTGTCCAAGGCGGTGGCATTATTTATGGGTCTCATTACGGACTCCACCTGGACAACAGGGACTCGTGTAGGGGACATAGCCTTGCTACACCTTGATCGTCGCAACCATGAGGCCCAGGACCTGGAAATATTGCCTGGCCGACAGTGCCAGAACTGTTAACATTCCTTAAATGGATTAACGTATCTTCAGTTTCCAGGAGTCCGGAAAGAGCACCTGGTTCCTGGCAGTGTGGAACCGGACTCTCAGATACTCCAAGTCCTGTGTTGGCTCGAGATGGCTCTTCTTCATGTTGATTACCCAGCCGAGGGACTGTAATAGATGAACTACATGTTGCACTGCCTGGTGCCCCTCCATCAGAGAGGGAGCTCTGATCAGCCAGTCGTCCAGGTAAGATGACCAGGAAACTGAGAGTGAAGGTGGGCCGTAACCACAACCATAACATTGGTGCAGGTTTTGGGCATAGATGCTAGACTGAACGTAAGAGCCGCAAACTGAAAGTGTTGACCCAGGATGTGGAAGCACAGAAATGTCCAGTGCCCCGGAAATATGGGAATGTGTACCTCCGTGAGATCCAGGGAGTCCAAGAATTCCCCTGGTGCTACTGCCGCGAGAACGGATCTCACAGTTCCCAATCAGAAGCAAGGGACTTTCAGTACCTTGTTCCCTGCCTTCAGATCCAGGATTGGTCAGCAGAACATAAGCAGTGCCTCTGCTGGGTCAGACCAGAGGTCCATTATGCCCAGCAGTCCGCTCACGCGGCGGCCCATCAGGTCCAGGACCTATATAGTGATCCTCTATCTATACCCTTCTATCCATTTTTCCTTCAGGAAGATATCTAATCCCTTCTTGAACCCCAATACCGTACTCTGTCCTATTATACCCTCCGGAAGCGCATTCCAGATGTCTACCACCCTTTGGGTGAAGAAGAACTTTCTAGCATTGGTTCTGAATCTGTCCCCTCTCAATTTTTCTGAATGTCCTCGTTCTTGTAGTTTGAGAGTTTGAAGAATCTGTCCCTCTTCACTTTCTCTATACCCTTCATGATCTTGTAGGTCTCTATCATGTCCCCTCTAAGTCTCCACTTCTCCAGGGAAAAGAGCCCCAGTTTCTCCAATCTTTCCGCATATGAAAGGTTTTCCATACCTTTTTATCAATCGTGTCGCTCTTTTCTGAACCCTCTCGAGTATCGCCATATTCTTAAGGTACGGTGACCAATATTGGACGCAGAACTCCAGATGAGGGAGCACCATCGCCCGATACAACGGCAGGATAACTTCTTTCGTTCTGGTTGTAATAGCTTTCTTGATAATACCTAGCATTCTATTCGCCTTCTTAGAGGCCGCTGCGTACTGTGCCGACAGCTTCATTGTCTTGTCCACTATTACCCCTGAGTCCTTTTCATGGGTGCTTTCACCCATGACCAGCCCTCCCATCGTATAGCTGTACTTCGGGTTTCTGTTTCCCACGTGCAAGACTACATTTTTCTACCTTAAATTTCATCTTCCATCTCGTCGCCCACTCTCCTAGTTTGTTCAGGTCCCTTCTCTTCGCAGTCCTCCTTAGTCCTACCTCCACTAAATAATTTGGTGTCATCTGCGAATTTTATTACTTCGCACTTTGTCCCTGTTTCTAGATCATTTATAAATACATTGAGTAGCAGCGGTCCGAGTACCGATCCTTGCGGAACACCACTCGTGACCCTCCTCCAGTCCGAGTAGTGGCCCTTCACTCCTACCCTTTGCTTTCTACCTGTCAACCAATTTTTGATCCATTTATGTATGTCTCCTTCAACCCCATGGTTCTTCAGTTCTCCATTCTTCTGAACCTTACTTTGGAATGATGAAATATATATCGAGTATCTCCCCGAGCCCAAGCCATTCTCTGAAATGGCTTCTATCGCCACAAGATCCAGCAGTCTGCGGACTGTGGTTGCACCCACAAGGCTATCTCGAGGCGCCCTGTGACAGAGTTCAGGAAGACGTCCGACAGAGGTCGGTAAAACTCCAATTTGAGGCCACGAAAGGTCCTTCAGGACCCATCAGTCCGAGGTTACCGTCTGTCATTCCGTCAGGAAGGCCAAAAGTCGTCCACCGACATGAGGGAGAGGTACCACAAGCTTGGCGTCATAACTGCTTCTTAGCGGGGACAGGCGAACGTCTTTTGGAGGACTGCTGATGGTTAGGGTCCCTGAAACGAGGTCTGGAAGAGGGAGCAAGTCTTTGACCTGAGGCCGGGGGACCGGCGTACTGGTGAGGGCGCCTGCAGGGACAAAAATGAGGACACCCTGAACCCCAGATGGGGCGAGCCTTATTGCCCGGTAGGACCTTAGGCTTAATGTTCTGTACACTAGCCATGAGATCACCCAGTCCCTGGCCGAACAAGAATAGGCCCTTAAAAGGAAGTCTTGCTCAGGGTGGCCTTGGAGAAAGAATCCCCGATCACTGACGAATTCAAAGCATTCTTCTGGTGGACACAGAATAAACTCCTAGCTTAGCAAACACCTTCCTCATATCATATAAGGCATCCACCAAATAATCCACTCCTGAGTTCAGAAAATCCAGATCCCGGAAGACTACATCTTCTGGATCATGGCAGAGCTTGGAATGACATGCTTGGGCAACAAAGGACAAAGCCACTGTTGCCCTGACCCCGGCCACCGCCGAATCCAAGACGCGCTTAAGGAGAAAAATCCACCTGCTAGTCCTGAACATCCTTCAGAACCACCCCTTCACATCTGAGGGCAAAGAGGTGCCCTTAGTAACCTGCGCCACTGCCAAATCCACCTTCAGCAACGTGAGATGTTTAGAGCACTCTGGTGCCATGGGATATAGTCTTGCCATGGCTCTGGCACATTTTCGGGGATCGTCCAGAGACTCCCAAACTTATGACAGAAACCTGACCAGATCCGGATTATCCAGAAAGGAGGTGAAGAGCAGTCAATGGTCATTCATCAGTGAACATTCCACCTGGGCGTTAGGATCCGAATGCAGGTTCAATTCCCGCAAGGATTCAGCAATGACATTTGCAAGATGGTTCATCTTGAACAGTCTGCGCATGGAAGGATCATCCACAAGATCACGGGACCCACTCACATCTTGATCTTGAATTTCCGCCAGGTTAGCAACATCAGCGCACGCTGCCAAAGTGCCCTGTGGCAGCAGAGGGATAGAAAATAGAGGCAGCGTGGGGACCACCCATCTGTTCTCCCAAGTCCCTGTAAGGGAACACAGAGACATATTGGAATCCAGTAGCTGCTAAGAGCCCATCTGAGTTGAAGTCACAGGCATGGTTTAACCAATTACGCCCGACACATCATATTCCCATATTCTGGGGGAAAGAACTCCCCTGTGGCAAGGGCCGCTCCATGAGCATCTGATCTGGAGTGCTTAGAAGATTTATGGGACTTTTCCCCAGAACTGCGCTTGCGTTTCACTGAAGCGTCTACCTTATCCTTTCTAAGGTCACTGAAGACACCCTTCGAATCGCCAATAGCATTAGAGGCAGGGGGGCCTTTCCAAATGTGGATGACATGGAAACCACCACACACTTCGTGGGCCACAGCGCACGTGAAACACGGCTGCGAATCCAACAACTATCCACCGCTAACAAGGCATGAATCCATGCCATCATGTCCTGAGGAGACCATCTGTGAAGTTTGGAGCAAAAATGAAGCTCTAAGTACAAAAAATATACTTTTGAAAAGTTTCAAGAAAATCCAAGATTGCCACCACTGGTGCCAATTTTGCCCTAAAACAGCCCAGGAAAAACATGGAACATGGGAAAATGGCAATTTTGCATTTTTACATGTTGGGGGAGATAAAAGCATGCAAGGAAACCCCCTAAAATCACCAAAGCAGCATGCATTCAGCTACTCACAGTGGTCTGTGCTGCAATAGAAAGAATCCAAAATAATCAAATGTAAGGCTTTATCTCACATTCATGCCGTGCTTCATTCTCTAAATTTTGACTAATCTTACTGGTCCTCAGCGGGCCACCAAGCACTCAAACTACTCTCATTGTGCTGGGCTTTATGCTCCCACTCATCGGATCCAGTGCAATAAATATTTTGATTGTTTTTGATAGTTATAGTTTAGCACACTTAAATAAATATGCACTAAAAGGTACTTAGCTGTGCACAAGACGCTATTCAACGGGGGTAGAATCAACAAATCACCAACATGTTTCGCCCGTGTAGTTCTAAGGGCTTTCTCAAGGTTCCCACTCCCTCTTTACACCATTCACACTGACCATTGCGTCTAAAAAGGAATGAAGCACGGCATGAATGTGAGATAAAGCCTTACATTTGATTATTTTGGATATTGGAGTTTTCTTCATTCAAACTTATTTAATTAGTGCCTATGGTTACATTGCAATAGAAAGAATGGCAGGCAAGCTTAAACACAGCATGCAAGGAGATCTGTACCTCAGGAAGCTGATAAAATTAAATTTCCAGTCTTCTACCCCAGCCAGTGACTACCAGGACCTCCGGAATAATAAGGGACGATAAGCAATCCAGTCCGATCCCGGGCATGCCTCCACGGAACCATGCAGCCTGTGCTCTGCCCCTTAGCACAGAACCCGAGGTGAGCTACCTCCCGATCCCGGAGCCCCGATCTGAAGTGCAAGCTGTCAAGGGGGCTTACTGCAGGTAACCCCCCCCCTCCCCCAGATGCAGACTTTTCCTCAAGTCTGCGATCTCCCGCCGAAAGGATGTCCCCACAGGGCAAATCCGCAGCACAAGGGCAAGACCCGCATCAAATAAATACACTAAATTTTAAGAAAAGAAAGACGAGAAGAAGAGATGAGCTCCTACAGTTTGGCTGTAGAAATACAAAACTGGTCTTCAGGGAGCATATCACAGGAGATGGACCTGATGGGAAGGGCTCAGGTTTTGTAATTTGAGATTGCTAAAGACTTTGGCTGGATAAGATACACAACTCTATCGTCCAGACTACAGAGGGATTGTGTAAGAACACCTTTATTACTTCAAAATCCACCGTTTCATCTTGGATCCAGCCTTGCTTTGGTCAGAATTAAGGTCCCAAAATCATGCAGAATTTGCATTCACAGAGACACTATGTTATACAGAGCTATATATAGTACACAAATGAGCTAGAGATGGGACATTTTACAATGCAGCTAAGCCTGTTGTGCCTTAAGCTTATGACACATCTTTGCTCAGATGTATTTTCATAAATTAGTCATCAAAGTTGTTACAAAACTGCGGTCCGTTAATTACCTTGCGTTGGTCAGTGGTGGCTGAGCCACTGCCAATCAGCAAAATTGGCAACCCCATCGCCTAGGGGCCACTCCCGATAGCCAGGCAAGGTACCAGCCACGGGTTGTCAAGCTTTATTTGGACACAAGATGAAACACAGCATTACTGAATTGCCTAAACTGCAGATTTTACAAAATACATTTTTTCCTGACTTGTAAATGCTTTTGAACATCCCACCAATGGTTGACAAAGTGGTTTGTGAATAAATGTATTGCCTACCTAATTTGTTGTGGATGCAACAAGAGTAGCAATAATATGCTCTTCTGGAGCTCTACAGGTTGGCCAATAAAATGACCTGGAAATACCTTGGGAGTGCAAAAAATAGCCAAGGTATCACACTCCTCAATTCCTCTAGAATTGTTTCCTGCTAACCACCTGAAGTTTTAAAGGAAAAATAGCTCATGGGAACCTTTTTGGTCAACTAGGACCCTCTTTGTGTGCAGCCGACTCCTGAACTGTTGATATTACTTTGTGCTACATATACGAGGACAGTTCAAAAAGTATCAGACCTTAATTTTTCTTGCGTAAACAAAGCAAAGGGGCGTGGTTTGGTGAACGTATGTAGGCGACCCTAACGCGCATGTTTGAATTTTTTCCTGCCTACAGAAGCTGTCAATCGCTGGCAGACCGCTGATGAGTGAGGAAGTGTGAGCACTGTTGGATTTCTGGGTTTTTAAAAAAAAATTATTTATTAATTTTCCAAATACACAAGAAATCCTCTTGTTACAGTAAATCAGAGTTTTCAAATCTAAATTTTTAACAAGAATAATACCCAAGTCAGAAAAGAGAATAACAAAAATTATAAATGATAAATCAATATTACATTTTCAAATAGGTATATAATTTGTCACCAAACTTAAACTCTTATATGTCCTCAAAATGGAGAGTATAGAGAAACAATGTAAGATAAGATAGAGAGCTCTAAATAATTCAAACAATTATTAAACAGAAAAGGCTTAACGTGAAGACATTCCCGGCTAAATATTTATAATGTAGCCTTTAATAAGAAAACTAAGATATTTTCTTCATATCTAAGAAACTTTGAAGTTGCTCCGGTGTGAAAAAAAACATATTTGCTCCTGGCATATCTAATAAAACATTTACATGGATAATTTAACTGGAAGGTAGCTCCCAAATTTTTTACCTCTTCCCTCATATCCAAAAACAACTTTCTATGATCCTGAGTGGATTTAGAAACATCTGGGAATATCCATATTTTTTGACCAAAAAATTGAGTATTAGAATTGCAGAAGAACATTTTCATTAAAGCATTTAAATCCTGTTCAGAAACAAAAGAAATTAACAATGTCCTTTGGTATTCAACTACTTCTTGTGAGTTTTCCAGTATATCTGTGATATTATTAAAGTCAATCTGTTGTGAATTATCAGCATGAGTGCTTTGAGACTGTAGTTCAGTCTTCTTCTTTGGAAGATAATATATCCTATTTATGTATATTTTAAGTTTTCCATAAAATATTTTTTAAACATTTCCAAAGGGGTAAATGTAGAAGACTTAGGAAAATTCAACTCTCTCAGGTTAAGCCTTCTATTGTAATTTTCTAAATATTCAATTTTTCTTTGAAGAAACATTCTCTCTTTTACGAAGGTACCTGAGAGCTTCTGTATAGAGGCAATCTCTGTGTTCATTTGATCAAATTTAAGATTAGTTTCAGTTTGAATAGTTTGCACAGATGCTGATAAAATATCAGTTTTACTAAGTATAGCTGAAATATCACCTGCTGACTTCTAACTTCTGAAGAACATTCCATAAGTTTTCCAGCGTCATCGGTGGAGTGCGGATTCCTTCCGCAACTTGTCCAGTTGACGACTCAGCGTGTTCGAGAGCGTGGAGCCTCCCCACTGCGTATAGCCGACTGACTCTTCTGGTCTTCTGTACTTGCACGCGCCACGTCCTCTGACACTGGATTCGGTGGTAACCGGGCTGCTGGAGGGGACAACGAGGTCTCAAGTCCCCAGTCCTGGCGGCTCCCTCCGCCAGAGTAACTGCTGGGTTTCCACCCTCCATACTAGCCGGCGAGCTAGTGAGAAATCTGTCCCAATGATGCTTGTCGGGGTGAAGAGGGATCCACCCTGAAAAAGCTCGTGTTTTGTATGAGGCATCACAAAACTCAGAGGAATAGACAATTTCAACAGGTAAATCGCATGGATATGCGGAGCAGATCAATCTCACTGCTACCACGCCGCCATTTTGTTTCTCCGACCTGTCACATTTTCTGGATTTCTATTTTTGACAAAATGCCAGAAAAAGTTGAACGCTACTGCATTAAATTTTGTGTAAAGCTTGGCGATTCCCAAGTGGAAACGATCTGCAAGATTCAACAGGCCTTCCGGGATGAAGCAATGAGCACCACACAGATAAAGGAATGGTACAACCACTTCAGAGATTGTCACACATCAGTGGAGAGTGAAGCACGTTCTAGTAGGCCCTCAACATCCAGAATGAGATTGTCAGGGCGTGGCTTGGAAGCCTAACATGGTGGACGCTTAATCACTGAGCTCCATACCTTCACAAACCTCTGTGGTAATATATACAATTGCCATTCAAATTGATCAATTTTGAAGATTTTAGATCTGTAAAATGTCCACAACGCGTCAAACAAAAAATGATTCAGCTGACAGCACTGGAAGAGTGGGCCAAAAAGTGGCAAATGAGCTTCAACATAGGGAAATGCAAGGTCATGAATGTAGGGAAAAAGAACCCGATGTTCACTTACAAAATGGGGGGATCACCGCTAGGGGTGAGTAACCTTGAAAGAGACCTGGGAGTGATGGTAGACACATCATTGAAGGCGTCGGCGCAGTGCGCCACAGCCTCAAGGAAGGCAAACAGAATGTTGGGCATCATTAAGAAGGGTATCACGACCAGGACGAAGGAAGTCATCCTGCCACTGTATCGTGCAATGGTGCGCCCGCACCTGGAGTACTGTGTCCAGTACTGGTCGCCGTACCTCAAGAAGGACATGGCGGTACTTGAGAGAGTCCAGAGAAGAGCAACTAAGCTAATAAAGGGTATGGAAGACCTCTCATATAGTGACAGACTGAAGAAGCTGGGGCTTTTCTCCCTGGAAAAGCGGAGACTTAGAGGAGACATGATAGAAACCTTCAAGATCATGAAGGGCATAGAAAGAGTAGACAGGGACAGATTTTTCAAATTACGGGGAACCACAAGTACAAGGGGGCACTCAGAGAAATTGAAAGGGGAAAGGTTTAGAACAAACGCCAGGAAGTTCTTCTTCACTCAGAGGGTGGTAGATACATGGAACGTGCTACCGGAGGATGTGATAAGCAGGAGCACGCTACAGGGCTTCAAAGAGGGTCTGGACAGATACCTGGAGGACAAAGGGATTGAGGGGTACAGATAGAAGTAGAGGTAGGTATTAGGGATAGGATTAGAGGCAGTTACAAAATTAGTCAGGGGCACTGTTCAGGCAATTAGGCCTGATGGGCCGCCGCGAGAGCGGACCACTGGGCAGGATGGACCTCTGGTCTGCCCCAGTGGAGGCAACTTCTTATGTTCTTATGTTTTGCGGGAAGAAATGCAAAAAGGATTAAGGCCGATCCCCCGACTCCATCCAGAGTGCCTCTTCTGTTGGATGAAGTTAATGACAACGCAGGCATTATAGTTGAGTTACGAAATATGTTAGAGGTAAAGGAGGAGGTATCTAACTTAGCAGAAAATAGAAATTGCTAATGCTCGTGCTGTTCAGATGGAAGAACAAATGGAAAAAGCAGAAGAAACATTACTACAATGCAAAATGGACCACCAGCCAATTCAACACCTGGAAAGAAGAACTGAACATATTGAGAACAGGTCCAGACGTAATAATTTGAGGATTTTAAATTTACAAGAAGGATTGGCGGGGAAAGATGCCATTACATTTTTAGAAAGTATTATTCCTAAATTAATGCCATTGAGCCCTCGATTTCCGTTAGAGATCGAGAGGGCTCATAGAATCCTGATAAAATCAAATACAAGAGGGATTCCAAGACCGTCATATTCAGAGTAATGCGGTATCAGCAGGCAATAGAAATTTTAAATTTGACTAAAGCCAATAATGATTTAAGATATAAAGGGGAAAAATTGATTTTTGTTCCTGATTTTGCTGAAAAACAGAAAAAAAAATTCTTCCAATTAAGACCTAAATTAAAGGAGTTAGGAGCAAGGTACGGTCTTATGTACTCTGCAATAATGAGAATTACAATAGATAATAAGACCTGCCAATTTGAAGAACCAGAAGAGCTTATAGAGTTCATTTCCCAACAAAAAGAACCGATGACTATGTGACTTGAGATAATCCAGAGAGAAAGAAAAAGATTTGGCATAATGAAGATTGGATAAATGGCACTATTTAAAAACAAGCGAATAGCTCGTTGGTTGGAATAAAAGATTATTATTAATTAAAAGAAGGAAGACGGAAAAGAAAAAGGAAAACCAGAATAGAGTAAGATTAATCGGAGGATAATGGGAATAGTGTGTATTTTGACATATGGCTTAAGTCTGTGAAGTCCTGAAATGGATTGAAGTGATTGGTGACTGATTGAGGCTGTCTGTTCTTCTGTGTCTGAGAGACGGTATGGATTGAATAGTGTTTAATTGTCTGTAAGGAATGATGTCTGAAGGAGAAAAGAAGGAAGGATAAAAACTTGATAATTTGGTAGTGATGACAAGTCTGGAGGGAAGATGTGAGTTTATACTGAGACGGTCACGCTACTACAATAACTGTCGGTTCTCATATAGGAAGGATGGTCCGGTTTTACAGTTTGACTTCTCCGCTCTAGTAATCAACATCACATTTACCAATAAAATCAGCGTCACATACAAAAGACTAAAGTACTTCCATCAATTCAGCACAAAGGCATCATCAGTTCTGGAAATCAGGGGAAGAGGTCCTGACGCAGTCATCCGGTTTTAGAAGGGCCACTACAATAAGGCTACTATATGATGTGTCTAAAGTAGGCTCTGAGAAAATCTCCATGTCAGATAAGTGCCCTGAAGAAACCTGTGATGGCAGCGCATTCCACTGTTTGTGGGAGACAACAGAGGCTTGCTTGCTTTGTTTTGATGGAGATCATTAAGCCATTGTTAGTGCCTCTATCCATGGAATTTAGAAAACTACTTATATGTGACGGGAACTTGGGTTGAGCGAAGGAGAAGTGCTGTTTGAACAGAAAGTGAGCACATGTAAAAGAATAGACTTCTGGCTGAAAGTTGGAATATCTACAGGCAGTTATGCAGCTACCATATTCACAGTGATGACATACTACTTCTGAAAGAAGAATCAAAAGCTAAAATACAAATACTCCAAACTGCTACAATTAAAGATGGAGATCTGTAAGTTGCAGACAGCTGTGCCATCAGTACATCTCAATTCATCCTAGGAAATTACAGATATGGACATTAAAAAAACAACAACCCTCCCCCCACAACTTCATCAAGGTGTCAACACGATTAATGCTGGAGGACTGAGTCTTCCTAAATAGCTGTCATTTGATATCAATTACTCTTTATGACTTTACTGGATTATAACATATTGGTTTAGTAATAGGTAATAGTAACAGGTTTTAGTAAATGATAGATATAGGAAAAAGGTAACATTTCTATGGAATTCAATCAAACTAATTTGAACTAAAGATGAAAGAAAATCGATTAATTCTTTAATGATAAGGAAATATTAACTGGGTATAAGTTATAATGGAATTAATTAATCTATCTCTAAAGGGTTATACTAATAATAAAATGTTAAGCGCGCGTGCGCATTCGCGCCGCGTGTTCCCTGTTCCGTCACGACGGCACGAGTGCGCATGCGCGCTTATATGTCACAGTCTCCTTTTTTTCCAGCCCGGTTCGCTGAGAGGGAGAGCGGCGCTGGCACCGGGGAGGAGTGGGGGACGCCAGTTCAGCTCGGCCGCTACGTCTCTGCCATCTCAGCAGCACCCGAAGCTCCTCAGCAGCCTGTCCCGCTCCCTCGAGAAGGGCTCCCGATGGCAGCACAGCTGCTGGTGGCGCTGCTCCCGCTGCTGTGCACGAGCGACGCGCCGGAGCTGGACCCCGCCTGTCGGCAGTGGGTCGACCACATGGTGAACGGCAGACAGAGGTGAGGATGGATTGATGGGAGATGCTGGACTGTTGGGTGGATAGACAGAGGGGAGATTCTGCTCTGGTGGGGGTTGGGGAAAGGAAGGGAGGCTTACTGCTGCACAAGGGGAGCAGGAAGACGTGCTGATGGATAGTGGGTAAGGAAGGGAGGCCTACTGCTGGACAGGGAGAGCAGGAAGAGGTACTAATGGACAGGGGGGGAAAAGGAAGGAAGGCCTACTGCTGGACAGGGGAATCAGGAAGAGGAGCTGATGGACAGGGGGTGGGGGGAAAGGAAAGGAGGCCTACTGCTGGACAGGGGGAGTAGGAGGAGCAGGAAGAGGTGCTGATGGACGGGGGGGGGAAGGAAGGGAGGCCTACTGCTGGACAGGGGGAGCAGAAAGAGGTGCTGATGGACAGGGGGGAGGTAAAACAAGGGAGAAGGGCTGCTGCTGGATAAGGGGAGGTAAAAGGAAGGAAGAATGGACAGGGGGAGCATGCAAGGGGTGGTGATGGACAGCCAAAACCAAGAAAGACAGAAATACAGAAAGTGGCTAAGGAGACAGAGAGAGAAAAAAATAAAGACAAACATACACATATATTCTAGCACCCGTTAATGTAATGGGCTATAAAGCTAGTTTTAAATAAATTTAAACACAAGTTGTACTAAAATATTAATATTATTTCATCATAATAAATCTATAATATGAATTTGAATAGTATGATATTATTTATTGGTGATTGTCATGTTAAGAATTGGAATCTTCCTTCATTACAATTAAAACAGAATGTGATTTCCAAGTTATAATGAAAAGAAATTAAGGTAGAAATGTATAATTATAATATTTAGAAGATAAGGGAATTAAATTTGCTCATAAGTAGGTTTTTATTATAAATTAAACATAGAGGTTATAGAGAGTACTTAACTTGTACGTTAAAAAAGATATTAGGCTTAAAACTGTTTAATCAAATGTTTGTATGGATACCTGTTATATTACCTGTTATTATACCTGTTATATTTCTTTATAATCAATTTTATAATATGAATTTGATATGTTATCAAAAATTGGATATTTCTTTTAGATAGGTTTTGGGGGGAGCTTTGGGGTTTAGCTTCACATAAATACTTCCAAGCAATCAGGATTTATAGGGGGGAGGGTAGAGGAGGGGGCTAAATGGGTAGGGAAAAGGTACATTAATTATTTATTAAGGATAAATATAGGGGAATTATGGAAATTATGTTTTAGAAGTTTAATACATCAAAAATGATTATTCAATTTTTCTCATTAAACATTAATGGCCTCAATCATCCGATTAAAAGAAAGAAAGCTCTTAGTTTTTTTAAAGAAACAAGAAGCTGACATATTACATTCAAGAAACTCACCTTTCGGCAAATGAATCATCAAAATTAGGAGACTGGGTGAAACATTGTTTTTATGCTCAAGCCATGGGTAAAAAAGCAGGGTTAGCTATTTTAGTAAACAAGAAATGCACTGGAAGCTTTAGATTAATTTCTGCAGATGTCATAGGAAGATGGGTCCAAGTGGGCATGAGCTTAGGGAATGATACCTTGACGCTGGTTAATGTTTACGCACCTAATTCGGGTCAAATTGAGTTTTTAAAATCTCTTCAACAGTTGATTTTGCCACTGGCTACAACTAAAATGATTGTGGCTGGAGATTCAATGTGGTTATGGATCCTTTGATTGATAAAAATCCCAGTAGAATAATGAAATCATTAGGTTTGGAAAATTTAGTCCAATCTTGTGGATTAAAAGATATATGGAGAGGGGCGTGGCCGTGCGGAGAGCAGGAAAGACGCACTTTCCCTGAGCTTCGCGGTTTTCCTCCTATTCAACCTCCCTGCAGGAAAATCTGCGTCTACATTTTCACCCGATCACACCCTTTGAGTCGGTACCGGCGTATGGACAAGTTTGTCCAGAAGGGCAGCGTGGAGATGGCCTCTAAATCGGGGAAGAAGGAGCGAGCTACCCTAAAATCGGGGCCTGGTGGTGAGGGAAAGAAGGCGGGTGCGGTTGAGGCGGCGGACTCAGTGAGTGAGGAGACGCTCATGTGGCTGACTGAGGCGGTGGTGGCTGCTTTGGGCACCCGCTTGGACAAAGTGCACGACACCCTGGCAACGCTTACCACGACAGTTGCTGAATTCAATGGCCGAGTGCAGGAGGTGGAACATCGAGTCAGCTCCGCGGAGGATTCTCTGGTTTCGGTTCAGGCGGAGCTTCAAAGTTTGCAGAGCAAAGTGACTCATTGTGAGGAAAAGCTGGATGACCTGGAGAATCACTCCAGGTGGAACAACCTCCGTCTGGTGGGCATCCCAGAATCGGTGCTGGACGCGGATTTACTGGCTACCTTGGAAAAATGGCTGGCGGCGGAGTTGCTTGTGGCGCATGGTCTGGGCCCCTTGCGTATTAAGCGAGCACACCGTCTGGGCAAGAAGCAGGATGGCTCGGCCAGGCCACGTGTGGTGATCATCCGGATTCTTAATTTTGCTCTAAAAGATCTGCTGCTGAAAAACTATAGACACAAACAGGATCTTCAGTTCCAAAATCAGCATTTCTTGTTGTTCCAGGACTATTCTGCTCCAGTGGCTTCTCTTCGCAGGAACTTTTCCTCTGTCTGCAAGCTTCTCTTGGAGAAAAAGATGCGATTCATGCTTCAGTTTCCAGCTAAGCTTCGGGTGCTGTATAATGGCCAACCATTCTTGTTCGATAACTGAGAGGCGGCACGGGCGCAAGTATTCCTTTGGTTTCCTGATATGGCGCCCAGCACTTGAAGAGTGATGACATTTCTTGGTGGTTTTCACTTTGCTTGCGTGAGGGTCTCTGCGGCGGGAGGATTACCTGCGTGAAGAGACACCTCGGATTGCTCTTTTCTTATTTTCTTTATTGTGCTGGAGCAGGTCCCTGTTTGGGGGCCTCGATAGCCTTGAGTACATTCTGATTTTTTGCTCTGTGCCATGTGTTGAGTGTGCCCTCCTGTTGGAGGGTGCCGGGTTTGCTGATTGTGGCTCTGTTATATGATAATATCTTTGTTGGGGGTTGTAGTTTTTCTGGCCCCTGTTTCTGTTTATTCATAGTATTCTTAGCACTATTGCTCATATTACTATTAGTCTTTCACTTATTGATATTGTGGTCTTCCCTTCTTTTATTTTCTCTCTTATTTTACTAATGGGTGCGGGCTTGCTATGTGGGAGGTTGGGGGGGGGCTTGGGTCTTTTGAGTCCCTTCTCTGGAGAGGTGGTATTCGGAGTGTGGGGGGGTCAGGGAGGGGGGAGGTGGGGATGGGGTGGGGAGGGGTGGGGTAGAGGGGTGGGATCCGTGTGGTGGAATGGATGTGGATGTTAGATGGCTGGTTGTTTGGTTGCTGGGGGGAGGGCTGGGACTCCTGGCAACGGTTTACTCCTTTTCTGCTATGTGGGTATACTTGGTCCTTGTGTGGGGTGTCATCTAAATGGGGAGTGCGCTGTGTGACATGGAATGTGTCGGGCATTAATTCCCCTATTAAGAGAACTAAGATTCTACAACACCTAGCCCGACACCAGGCGGATATTGTGGGGTTGCAGGAGACCAAGCTTAATGAAAGGGAACATAGCAAATTGAGACGGTCCTGGGTGGGCCAGTGTTACTCTGCCTCTTCCCCTAAGGCGAAGGCCGGGGTGGCCTTGTTGATTCATAAATCGGTGCCCTTTGTACAGTCGGGAGTCATTTCCGACCCGGAGGGTCATTACGTAATAGTTCAGGGTATGTTGTCTCAGCGTCCAGTTATTTTGATGTCAGTGTATGCTCCTAATAGTGCTCAAATGGCTTTTTATAAGAAGCTTTTGGGGGTTATAATGTCTTTGTCACAGATACCTGGGGTCCCCATGATCTTTCTGGGGGACTTTAATTCTATTTTGGATCCTGTTCTGGATTCTACTAGGGGGCCCTACGTTCGTCGGGGAGGTCAGATAATGGGCTACATGCTTGGATGAATGCTTTAGATTTGGTGGATGTCTGGAGAACATTGCATCCTGGTGAAAAGGATTTTACGCATACATCTAGAGCACATGATTCCTCTTCTAGAATTGACTTTATTTTTCTTTCCCGTTCCTATTTTTATGCGGTCCATAAGTCTGAGATAGGTGCGCTGGTCATTTCCGATCACACTCCGGTGTGGATGGATGTGAGTCTGGCAGGGGGCACCCAGGGTGGAGGGGGGCGATGGCGGTTTCCGGTGGCCCTGTACTCTGACCCTGATTTTAAACTGTACCTCGAGCAGCAGTGGCAGGAGTACGTAGAGTTTAATGGTGGGCATGTGGGTGATGGGGGTCTTTTTTGGGAGGCCGCAAAGGCGGTGCTCCGTGGTGCTGTGTTGGCCTATTGCGCTCGCAGGAAGAAACTAATGGCAGACAAGATCTTAGCCCTTGAGAGTAGGGTTCGGGAGAGCAGGCTTTTGGCCCTTCATTCCCCCACGGGGTCTCATAAGCGGGATTTTCAGGTGGCAAAGTCAGCGCTCCATGCCCTTTTACATGAACGTGCCCAAAAATCTCTTTTTTATTACAAGTATAGATTGCACCGTTTTGGCAACAGACCGGGCAGAATGTTGGCTCAGTTGACTAGGGCGCGGAGGGGTTTCTCCTCCATCACCTCTCTTAAGGACTCTGGGGGGCGGTTGGTTACAGCTCAATCTCATCTGGAACAGCTTTTTGTCTCCTTTTATAGTTCCTTTACTCAGCGGAGGTGGTGGATAGGGATGTTCCGATTCAGGCTTATCTAGACTCTCTTCCTTTGCCTCGACTCTCAGAGACGGACAGCGCGAGCCTGGCCTCCCCTATCACTCGGGAGGAGGTCTTAGGGGTTATTAAGAATCTACCTCTTTGTAAATCTCCGGGTCCGGACGGCTTTAGTGGGGAGTTCTATCATCTTTTGCAGGGTTATGTGGCTGATCCGTTGAGAAGATACTATCAGCATACCGTGGAAGGGGGACATTTTCCTGCTGGATCCAATCGGGCGCTGATCACGGTCCTGCCTAAACCAGGTAAGGACCCTCTTCTGGTGGAGTCTTATCGCCCTATTTCGCTCATTAATGTTGACTTGAAAATATTGGCCCGGATTTTGGCTAATCGGTTGGCCCCGTTGGTTCCTTCGTTGGTAGGGGTGGATCAGGTAGGCTTTGTGCAGGGTCGTCAGGCGGGTCACAACGTTCGTAAGCTCTTGATAGCCTTGGCTCATTGTGATTCTAGGCGGCAGCCGGCCCTGGCTATTAGTTTTGATTCCGAAAAGGCCTTTGATCGGGTCAAGTGGGCCTTTCTTTTCCCGTTGTTACACCGCTATGGGGTGGATGGGTTCTTTATGGGGGCTCTCCGTGCTCTGTATTCTAGTCCTGAGGCTGCTGTGCTGGTCAATGGGAAGGCCTCTCCGGTTTTTTCTCTACAACGGGGCACTCGGCAGGGTTGCCCCTTGTCCCCTTTGCTTTACATTTTATTTCTGGAACCCCTATTACTGTGTATCCGTACCCATCCCCTGCTTGCGGGTGTGGAGGTCGGAGATTCCTCCCTACGTTGCATGGCTTTCGCGGATGATATTATGGTTCTTCTCACGGATCCGGTCTCGCACCTCTCTCTCTTGTTGGAATTGTTTAGTCAATTTGGGGAGCTTTCGGGCCTTAAACTTAATGTGTCCAAATCTGAGGCGCTGCCTCTCCACTTACATATTTCTCACCTGTGGTCTGACTTCCCCTTGAAAGAGGCCTCTCTACAGGTGAAATATCTGGGTGTCTTAATACCTTCCTCTCTAACGCGCCTTTATGAGATTAATGTCAGGCCCATGCTTAGGCGGTCTATTGAGAGCCTCCGCCTGTGGGGTGCTCTGCTGGCTTCCCTGGCGGGCCGCATCTATTTATATAATATGATGGTGGTATCTCGGTGGCTATACCTGTTACAGACTTTACCGATCTGGCTGCGCCGTGCGGACCTGGAGGAATTATATCGTGCCCTGAGGCTTTTTCTGTGGCGGGGGCGGAGACCTCGTCTGCCCTTGCTTGTCTTGATGTTACCGGAGGCGCAGGGGGGTTTCGGTCTGTTAGACCTTCGAGCATACAATTTGGCGTGTGGTATGAGATTAGTTCGAGATTGGTGTTTGGAGAGTTCCTCCTTTTTGACTTTTTTGGTGGAAAGGGATTTTCTGTCTCCGGTTTTGGGATTGTTTATGTTGCATGCACTCTTGGCCCAGTTAGACCCTTCTCAGCGAGGGCATGTGGTCTGGGCTTATATGAGACTTATCTGGAAACTGCTTTGTAAACATCTGGGGGTTAATTATGGGGTCTCCCCTATGTTACCCTTTGTGGGGAATCTGCAGTTTAGTCCGGGCAGTGATAATCGAGTTTTTCGGCTTTGGCATGCACGGGGGATCCGTAGGGTGGGGGATGTTCTTGATGATCGCGGGGTTCCTCTCTCTACTACTGGGTTGGCGTCATTATATGGGTTGGATCGAGTGGATACCTTTAGCTATATGCAACTTCGCCATTATGTGCTTAGTCTTGGAGGGACCTTTCTGCGTGCTTCGGTGGCGAAGAGCCTGGGACAGAGTCTGGCATTGTGGGAGGATCCAGCTCCGCGCCTACGTTATTATGTCACTGCGCTGCAGCTGCCGTTGTCGACTGAGCGGGCTGATTTGCTGGCTGGGGCATGGAGCGCTGACTTAGGTTGCACTATCCCGTCCTCATTACTTTCTCATTGTTTTGTTTTCTTGCGTACTCTTTCCTGTAATATGCTCCACAGGGAACAGGAATATAAATTCCTTCAGAGAATGTTTATCTCTCCCCAGAGGGCTTATCGTGCTGGCTTTGCGGAGCATGCGCGCTGTCCTAAATGCCCTGCGAGTCCAGCTATCCTGGGACATATGTTCTGGATTTGCCCTCTGATACAGGCTTTTTGGAGGCGAGTGTGGGCTTTCCTGTCCTCCCTATCTCTCTCATTGCTTGCTTGTACCCCTGATATTGCTCTTTTTTATGCTGGAGAGGCTCTTTCAAGCTGTTCTGGTGGGCAGAGATTATTGGTGTTCAAGGCTCTCCTCCTGGCTAAGAAGGCCATTCTGGTCTCCTAGCGGGTTCCACATGCACCCTCTTTTTCCCAGTGGCAATTGTCCCTTTATGATTTAGCGCTTGTGGAGCGTAGGATGGTGGGGACCTGTGATGAGGGCAGGTGGACTAAATTTCAGGATGTATGAGAGGGGTATTGGTTGTCCCTTTCACATCGGGAGAGGAGTCTGCTGCTGAATTGCTAATCTTTTGGGATGTCATGTTCCTGTGTGTGGGTTTGTATGCTGCTTCCCCTGGCGCACTGTATGCTCTGATTTTTACCACGGTATCTTTTCTTGTTTATCTTTCTTCTTTTCTTTGTCTTTTTCTTCTTTCTCCTTTAGATTGCTTGTCCACCATGCGGGTTTGGGTTGGGGAGGGGGGGTTTGGGGTCCTTGATGGGGGGTTGTTGGGGGTTATTGTAAAACACTGTATTGGGCCTGTGTGGACTTAAGCTCACCTGCATTTGTGGGTTTTCCAGATGTGTCTTTATTTTGGTATTGCAGATGTGTATTTGTTTTGCGTTGTAATGTGTTTTGTTGCCTTTGCCCAATAAAGAAATATTATATATATAAAAAAAGATATATTAAGGATATTACATTTTAAAGATTAGGAATTTTCATTTTGTTCTCAAGTACACAACTCCTTTTCAAGAATAGATTATTTTCTGTATCAGATACTTTAATTCAGCAAGTCACAAAAGCCGTCATTGATCCGATTATTTTTCCAGATCATGGAAGAGTATGGATAGAATTACAAATAACTGATCAAGATTATAGTAGACCTGTTTGGAGGTTTAATAATGCTCTGCTAGCTGAAGATAACTTTATTGAAGAATTACAACAAAAAATTAAGGAATATTTCTAATTAAATACTTCAAAAGAAATCTCTTTAGAAACTCTGTGGGATGCTTTTAAAGCTACTATGAGAGGGCATATTATTTCATTTTCAGTACATACAAGGAAAAAGCTTAAAATGGAGTTCTCTGATTTGGAAAAAAAGATTAAATATTTAGAATTAAAATTGTCTTTAAAATGGGAACAAAGCACGATGCAAGAGTTATTGAAAAACAAATATAAATATAATGAGATCTCCTCTAAAATAGTTAAAAAAAGAGTTATTTTATCAGCAAAGCATTGTATTATGATAATTTGAATAAGGCAGGAAGAACATTAGTGAATTACCCTAAAGTAAAGAAAAAGAAAATAAAAACAGTAGCTATAAAAGATGAAAAAGGGAAATCTCATTCCCAAATTAACAACATTTTGGAACCATTTTTGAAATTTTATAAAGCATTATATTCTTCTGAGCTTGATTCAAATAAGGAAACTGAAGGAATTGAATTTTTAAAATTAATTGAAGGTCCTAAAATTCCTGATCATTTAAAAGAATCTCTTGAAAAACCGATTATATTGAAGGAACAAGTTAGGATTAGGAGAAAAACTGACAGCATGGGTAGAAGACTGGCTTAGCGGCAGACTTCAAAGGGTTAGGGTTAGGATAGTAAACGGTATTCCCTCAAAAACGCTGAAAGTTGCCAGTGTAGTGCCACAGGGCTCGGTCTTGGGACCGATGCTATTTAATATCTTTGTAAGGGATCTGACTCAGGGACTTCGAGGCAAAATTACATTATTTGCCGATAACGCTAAACTATGCAACGTTGTGGGCAGGGCAACAGAACCTGACAGCGCAACCAGGCCCAACACTATGGAACAGGACCTTTTACTGGAACAATGGTCCAGTACTTGGCAACTAAACATTAATCTAAAGCTAGAAACCCCTCACAATCAATCACATTAAAAATATAAATCAAGCAACCGTTAATAGCAGGCAGAAAATGTTTAAATATGTATAATAAAGATAATCAAAACTTTATTCATATAACTGTAATAATATCAAAATATCAAATGTAAAATCCATTAATTTTAACATATACACATATAAGACAAAACATACAACAAAGACAAAGGCTTCATGATCATGGGAAATAAAGGGGGGGGGGGGGGCAAAAAATGTGAAAAACTTAAGATCAGTCCAAAATGTGACTAGAACAGCAACACAGGTGCAAACTTGAAATCAGTTCAAAAACTAACTAAAGCAGCAGCACAGGTGAAAATTCAAAAAAAATTCTTAAAAGTGTGTTCAGAAAATCACAAAAATAATCACCCCCAAGGGGGTTTACAAGAATCAAAAAGAAAAAGAAAATTCAAATAAAGTCCAAATAAATCCAGGTATGCAAAAGGACCGTGCAGACAATGAAGCAAAAGTGCAAGGTATAGTTCACAAATCAATACAGCACCAAATCTCCACACAATCACGAGACCCAACAAGCTGTAGGATACAAGTCCTTCTCCTTAACTCATCTTTCCTCTTTCCTCCTTCTTGACACAAGCTGTGTTTCGAACTTTCTTTCTGAAAAGGAAGGAATAACGCGGGCATTAAGTCAAACCGCGGCTCAAACACGTTAGCGTGGTGACGGCGAGCTCTGTGTTTGATGAGCCGCGGTTTGTTTACCTACAATTACATCACCTTTTTTTCCAGAGATAAATTTTAAAAAAAATTGACTGACATCAATATGTTAACATTTCTTAAGAAAGAACTGAATATTTCATGGGTTGTCCTAATTTTTACACATGGCTGTATATGTTCCTCTTTTCTGTGGGAGTAGCTTCTGAGCTCCTTTAAGGTTTTTGCCGGCTGTATGTAGTTGATATTCTCATGTTGCTTCTTTGAGAGAACAACAGTTGTTTCTGAACTTCATTGTTATGGGTGTCTCCACTTCACATTGGTTTGGTGGCTCTTGGTTCATGGGTACTAACTGTAGTGGAGCAAAGGAGGCACAAAAAAGAAATCCAAACTAGATTCCTTCTGCAGATGGCACGCAGTCATGAGGACATAACCCACTTGTCTAGAAAGTCTCAGCTATCTACTGGAAAAGAGCATAAAAGTACATAATCTCCTTGTCTTCAGCAAAGCTTTACATTTTAGAAAAGCCAATTCAGAACACAGGTATTGGGGAGACTATTCTAAAGTACAGGAGACAAATAAAATAAGCTATGGAACAAATCATAATGTGCCAAATTAGGGGAAAGGAAGAACTAGCTTGAGTTCCTACTTTAAACCTTTTTACCCACTCTAAACCTTTTATTGATTCATGGTGCTATGTCCTTACTGAGTTAATATCTGATGGTGAATTTCTACAAGTTTCACTCACTCTGACCAAAGAAAGCGCACTACTGCACGTTGTTCTTCGATGGTGCAATCTTGTAATAGAATGTCCATGTTTATCCCAGGACAAGCAGGCAGGTATTCTCACTAATGGGTGACGTGATCCAACGGAGCCCCGATGCGGACACCTCACAAGCAGTCTTGCTTGAAGAAACTCGAAGTTTCGAGTCGCCCGCACTGCGCACGCACGAGTGCCTTCCCGCCCAGCGCAGAGCGCGTCTCCTCAGTTCTTACTTTTCCACGGAGCCAAGAAGTCCGTCTTCGACTCTCTGTGTGAAGTTTTTTCACTTGTGCCTTCTAAAGTCCGCGGTTTTGGGTTCTTTTTCTCTTAATCGCTGATTTTTGTCGTTCTTTTCTTGTTTTCACAAAAAAAAAATTTCTTCCATCCGTTCGACCGGGCAGGCCACGTGGCCCCAGCCCCGCAGCTTCGATCTTGCGGCGGAGCTTTTCCGGCCTATCACCGGTTTTAAAAAGTGTGCGAAGTGCCAGCGTGCGATTTCGCTGACGGACCCTCATCGACGCTGTCTTCGGTGTCTCGGGCCTCAACACCTTCCGAAATCATGCCGGCCTTGTTCAACACTTACAGCCCGTGCTTTCAAGCGTCGTTGCTTCTTGTGGGAGCAGTTGTTCACTGTGGAGTCTTCAATGGAGCTTTCGTCATTGAAGGGTGCTTCACTATCTGCCTTACCTGAGGCTCCCCAGGCTTCCACGTCTTCTGCTCCGAGCCTCATCAAACCTGCTTCGTTTGTACCGGCTCCATCTTCGACACAGGCTGCGGTGCCTTCCTCTGTCTCCTCAGGTCAGGTAGCACAGCAGCCCATTCCCCCGGTGGTGCTTAAAATGCCCAAGGCTTCTAAGCCCAAGCACTCTCACACTGCCTCAAGGGAGCACAAAGCCCGTGCCATTGCTGATGCGGATCCATCCTTGCCGGCTTCGTTCCAGACCTTACTTGAGAAGCAATTCATTGAGCTCTTTACCACCATGGGGCCGAAGCTTCTCTCTCAAATCCAGCCTGGGCATCCGGAGGTCTCCTGCGGGGTCGAGCCGCCTCCGGTGCCTCAGCAGTACGCACACTCTCTACAGGGAGCAGAGTCTCTGCGAGTGTCTGGTCTGGCATCGATGCATGCATCGCAAGGAGCAGAGTCTTTGCCCATGCCTCCATTGGAACCGATTCACTCGATGCAAGGGCTTGAGTCTTTGCAAGGGCTTGAGTCTTTGCGAGTGCCTCGAGGTGATTCCAGCCAACCATCTCTGCTTCGATCCACCGCTTCCAGCCCCATCCACTCGCTGGGGGCCTCAGCAAAGACTCACTCGCCTCGTTTGTCGAGGCCTGCTTCCAGACACAGCTTGCATCATCGATCGAGACATTCAAGTTTCAAGTTTATTAAATTTTGATTTTACGCAATATCCAATATTTCAATGCATATTACATAATTGTAATGTACAATAAAAGCCAGGGATGACAAATACAAATGAGACAAAATTATACAAACTAATCATTATGTTCTATTAATACAAACTGGAACAAGTAGGTAAAAGGCAGAAATACAATTTATATAATTTATAAAATTAATTTAAAAAAAAAAAAAAGGAACATTTAAGGTTTGTACATAAGGATAGGGTATATTAAGAAAAAAATATGAAGAAAATTAATTGATAGAAAAAGCTTCAATTATTTTAAAATGATTCAAGGAAAGAGGTAATGTTAGGAATAATTAATCAGTTTAAAAGTAGATAATTTTTAATATGAAGAATGTATAAAGATCCAGATTAATATTAATGATCTTTTGAAAGAAGAGAAAAATAAGAGGATTAAGATTATAAAAGCACTTATAGTTTCCATGTTGATGTCCTACTCATTTGATTCTTTAGAGAATAAGTACTGTGTTTGTTACAATTATCTATCTATGTATTAAATGCATCTTTATAAAAAATGCTTTTCAAACCGCGTTTGAATTTGACTAGTGATGGTTCGTTACGTAGATAAATTGGTAAATTGTTCCACAGTTGGGGTGCTTGTACTGAAAATATGGTTGCTCTTCTTGTCCCAATTATTTTTAAAGAAGGAATGGTTAATAAGTTTTGTTGCATCGATCTCAGCGTCCTTAGTGAAGCCTGTCCAGAAATAACGGCTCGTGTGATTGTTGGATTTTAAATGTTAATAATACGATTTTAAACGTTATTCTGTGTATAATAGGTAACCAGGGTGCATCTTGTAGGAGAGGTGTAACGATCATATTTTTTTGAATTTGTTATAATTTTTATAGCTGTATTTTGTATTATTTGTAGTCTTCTTATTTCTTTGTGAGTTATGCCACAGTATAAAGAATTGCAATAATCCAACCTAGAAATGATTAGGGAGTGAATAAGAATATTAAGTGCTTCTGGTTTAAGAACCTTTGCTATTGATCTGATAAGCCGCAATTTATTGAAACAGTTTTTGACAACTGTGCTGATTTGATTATGATAGCTAAATTCTTGATCCAAGGTTACTCCCAATATTTTTGTTGTATTTACTTGCTGAAGGGGAATATTGTTTAATAATATCTGAGATGAAAATTGTTCCTTTAAATATTTTTTCCAGGGGAAAAACATCACTGAAGATTTTGTTGGATTCAGTGCTAACATATTGTCTTTAAGCCATTGGCTTATTTGTATTAACTTATTATTTATGGATATTATCTCATTTGAATCTAATGGATTTAGAGGATGAAGCAATTGTATATCATCTGCATATGCAAATGTAGAAAATCCAATAGATTGACTGAGCGTCAGTAGAGGTGCCAAAAAAATATTAAATAGAAGCGGTGAGAGAATTGAGCCTTGTGGAATTCCAAATGAATTGGTGAAATTATTAGATGTTGAATTATTAAACACTACTTTTGCTGAGCGATCTTGGAAATATGATTTAAGCCAACTTAGCACCTGTCCTGAAATGCCGATTGAAGAAAGTCTGTTAATAAGTAGATGATGATCTTCGAGGCACTCGTCCAGGCATGCCTCGCCTCATCGGAAGCAGCCTTTTCTTCAGTATTCCCCACCGGCTACTTCGCCTCTTCTACTACCAGATCTCGAGGACACCATGGGGTCTTTTTCTCCACCCACACACACAAACCCCGCTCCCAAACATTTATTTATTTATTTGTTTGTTTTCTATCCTGTCATCCCCAAAGAGCTCAGGATGGGTTACAGGTTAACAGATGTGCAGTGTTCTCCCCAGTGCTGATCATTTTTTAACAACCCCCTCCTCTATATAAAAAAGTTATTTTTAATAATAATCCATGAGTCACACAACAAGGGTGCACCTAGGAAAAGGCAGCATCTTAAACACTGCAGTGAGCACTAGAACACCAACACAGCATTGTAAAACTAAACAAGCCAGATCCTGCACAGTCAATTGATCCTTTGCAGTCGATGTTAACAGAAAACCATGTCCTTTTCATACACAAAGAACACAGAAACACCCTCTTCCAATATGGAATAATCACAAACTAAAAATAGAAATAGGTAGACAAAACTGAACCAAGAAACCAGACTCTGTATATAATGCAACACCACAGAAACAGTGACACCCTAATACTGTGCAAAATATAAAGACAGTAGATGTAAATTTGAAAAAAAACCTGCTACATAACAATCACCACTTTACAAATTAACAAATAGAAATAAAACAAATAATGAGAAATAAGAAAATACCATTTTATTGGACTAATCCATTTTTCAATTAGCTTTCAGAGGCCAAATCTTTCTTCAGAATAGTATAGTATACTGCTGTTATGGTATCCTGTCCTGACCTGAGGAAAGGGGTTTAGTCCCCCCAAAATTGCCTTAGTTCCATTTCCTATTTATAAACTTTAATCAATACGGTTACAATACTACTTGATTCTACATAAAGCAACAAAAAATTTTTTTCTACCTTTTGTCGTTTCTGCTTTAATATTCTTCTCTTTGTTCTCTTCTTTCTATTCAGCGTTTGTCCTCCCTCCCTTCCATACAACATCTGTCCTCTCTCTTTGCCCCTTCCACCCAGCCTCTATCCTCTCTCTCTCTCTACCCCTTCCTTCTACTGTCCACCCTCTCTCTGCCTCTTGCATCCACTGTCCATCCTCTCTGCCCTTTCCATCCAGTGTCCGCCCTCTCTCTGTTCCATATGGCATCTTCCCTCTTTCTATGTCATTTCAATAAAATGTATATCCTGTGCCCTTTCTCTCCTTTGTACATGATTCATTTCAGCTTCACCCACTCTTTATTTTTTTGTCTCCACCCCCTCCCCTATGCTCTGGCATCTCTCTTTTCTCCTTTCTTTCCTTCCTTCCCACTCCATTATCTGGCATCTCTTCTCCTTCCTTTCTCTCCTACCTTCCTTTCACCTGGTCTGGCATCTGTCTCCTCCTCCACCCCCATATGCCCCGACTTCTCTTGCCCCCCCTCCATGGTCTGGTAGCTCCATTCCTTTCCCTCCCATGGCCTTGGCATCTCTTCCCTCTCCTCTCTCTTCCCTGGTCTTCCTTCTCCCTCTCTCTCCTCAATTGGGTGCAGCAACAGCACTTCAGTTCCCCCTCCCCCATTGAGTGCAGCAGCAGCACTTCTCTTCCCCTCCCCCCTCCCCAATAGGGTGCAGCAGTATTTCGCTTCCCATCCCTCCCCCCAATTGCACCCAATTCCCCCTCCCCCCATTGGGTGCAGCAGCAGCATTTCTCTTCCCATCCCTCCCATCTCACATACCCGTCGGCAGAGTCGCTACAGACTAAGGCAAGTTGTAAGCTTCCCTCCATCGCTGACCTATCTTCCATAGGAATCTTACAAGTTGCTGCTCTTGCTTGCTTCGGGCCTTCCTCGTTGCCGGGTCCTGCCTTCATGGAAACAGAAAGTAGGCAGGACCCAGCAGCGAGGAAGGCCTAAAGCAAGAGCAGCAACTTGTAAGATTCCCTCTGTCGTTGATCTGTCTCCCGCCTTAGCCTGTAGAGAACTCATGCTCCGGGGCTCTAACATGTGCGTGCCGGCTTCCCTTCTCTCCCCCGCCCCCCCCCCCCCCCCCTCCTGGACATAACTTCCGGTTTCGGAGGGAAGAGAAGGGAAGCCGGCACGCACACATTAGAGCCCTAGAGCATGGGCTCAAGTCACTTGCTGGCGTTAAAAAAAAAAAAAAAGTCAGGCAGGAGTCAAACACTTTCGGCGGCAATTCAGGCTGTGCCGAGTCAGCCCGAGAAATCTCCAAGCTGGTGAGAGGGTTTTAAAAAAAATGTTGAGCAGCCGGGACAGCCAGGCGGTCATCTAAATTAGCCGGGCGGAGTACCCGGCTAAAAAGCCCTAGGGAGAACACTGCACGAGGAAGGGCAAAATAAAAAAATACATCTAAGTCCATTTTGGGCCTAGAATGCTAGTCGCTCAAAGTCAAAAACATCCAGTCCATTCTCTAAAAATACATGCTAATTTTTTTTTTTTTTTTCTTTTTTGGGGGGGAATCGTCTATTCTATGTCCAGCCGTTTGATCATCCAGACTGCTGTCTATCTTTATACCCCATTTTCATTCAAAAATCATCCAAAGTCCAAAACACCTAGAACAAGACCTTTTGGACATGGGAGGGGCCAGCAAACTAATAGACTGGACACCCAGACATGGCAACAGAGTAGTGGGGCACTTTACAGGGCACTGCTGCAAACTTTATAAAAAGGGTGCCACATAAATAATAACTTTATTCTTTTATACTGCCATAACCAAAAGTTCACCACAACTTCCTTATACTTCATGGTGAGCCCCCCAAACACTCCAAAAACCTACTAAAATGCACCTGCTATAACCCCAATAGCCCTTATGGCTGCAGGAGGAGAGTGTGGTGTAGTGGTTAGAGCTGCAAAGTGTGTTGAGTGGTTAGAGCTACAGCCTCAGCACCCTGATGTTGTGGGTTCAAACCCTGTGCTGTTCCTTGTGACCCTGGGCAAGTCACTTAATCATCCACTACCCAGGTATATTAGATAGATTATGAGTCCACAGGGACAAACAGGGAAAATGCTTGAAGTACCTGTATGTAAACTGCTTTGAGTGTGGTTGTAAAGCTACAAAAAAGGCAGTATACAAATCCCAGTCCCTATATGGACTTTACAATAAGGTTTTGGGGTGTGCACATATTTTACCATGAATGCAGTGGGCCTAGGTTCTCTTCCCTATGATTCACTAGCCCACCCCTAGACTACATAAGCTTCCTCTGTGCAGCTCTACTAGGCTTTCTTATGCCAGGTGCTGATGTTCTAGAGGCAAGTATGTACTTTTTTCATTCCAATTTTTATGGTGGGGGGGGTCAGTGATCACTGTGGGAGTGTGTGGGGGTCTTTACTTTGTCCCTGCAGTGGTTATCTGATCACTTTTGATACCTTCTGGACACTTATACCTGTTTTTAAATCGCCTAAGTCACAACGTATAAGTTCCGTCTAGGAAATCTCGTTGAACTTTCAGTTATACTTAACGTGACCATTTATTTTTTCATCAAAACGGGACATCTATTAATTTTCAGTCCCGCCCCAATCCCACCCTAGCCCCACCTTCAATTTCTTCCATTCATTTTTCATGTACACACAATATTTTATTAATTCACAATGGTCTTCCTATCTAAAGAAGGATATGAAATTGCTCGAGAAGGTGCAGAGGCGAGCAACGAAGCTGGTAAAAGGTATGGAGAACTTGAGCTACAAATAACGACTTAGAAAACTGGGACTGTTCTCCCTCGAGAAGAGGAGACTGAGAGGGGATCTGATTGAGACTTTTAAAATAATAAAAGGAATCGACAAGATAGAGCAGGACAAAAAGTTATTTACGATGTCAAATGTGACTAGGACAAGAGGTCATGGACTGAAGTTGAGGGGGGACAAACCCAGGAGAAATGCCAGAAAGTTCTGCTTCACACAGCGAGTGGTGGATACCTGGAATGCTCTCCCGGTGGAGATTGATGCGGAAACCACTGTTCTAGGATTTAAGGGCAAGTTAGATGCACATCTCCTCAAAAGGCACATAGAGGGATACGGGTGACTAAGTTTTCACCAGGTTACACCTGGCTGGGCCTCCGCGTGAGCGGATCACCGGACTTGATGGACCCTGGGTCTGTTCCGGAGATGGCAGTTCTCATGTTCTTATGTAACCATAAATTTTTTTTAACAAACAACCCACAAAGCACACTATACACAGAGAACGTTAATGATCATTTACGAATTTCAGGTTTTTTCAAATATGTCAAGGCAAATCCAGCCCTTTCTCCTTTGGATCCAGGTCTCTCTCTCTATTCCTTCTGTTACCCTCCCCAGATCCTGTGTCAGTTCTCCTTTGTATCTTTATTCCAGGTCTCCCTCTCTCTCCCTCCACTGTTATGACCTTGCATCTCTATATTCTTCCTCAGGGTCTCTCCCCCTCTGTCTGAACCTCCCATAGTCCCGCATCTGCCTCCTGTCTTTCTCCTTTGGTCAAGGCCTTCCTTTTCTAGTCTTTCTTCTGCTGATAATCCCCCCTTTTCTCTGCCTCTTTCTCTCCTTCCTTCCTGTCCCCCTCACTGCCTTCCAGCCTTTGTCCCATCCCCTCCCCAAAGTCAGCCAGCCAGCCTCCCTCCCTTGCCAAAGCCAGCCTGCCTGCCTCCCTCTCGCTGCCTTTGTCCCACCCCCTTCCCTGAAGCCAGCCAGCCTCCCTCCCCCCTTCCTGCCTCGCCGCATGAGAAAGCTCAGCAACCAACAGCCTGCCTGCCTCCCTTCTTCCGAAGCCTACTGCCAATTCTTCTGCTCCCACCCCCCTGGTCCGCCGCTGCCCGCCGCAACAACTGCAGGAAAGGCATGTCCAGGCACCGGCCCAGAAGCCTTCTCCCCAACATCAATTCTGACATCAGAGAGGAAGTTCCAGACCAGCCAATTGCTCTTCTTTGACGTCAGAGAGGAAGTTCCAGGCAAGCCAGGTAGCAATTGGCTGGCCTGGAACTTTCTCAACGATGTCAGAATTGATGTCGGGGAGAAGGCTTCTGGGCCGGCGCCTGGACATGCCTTTCCAGCTGTTGTTGTGGCGGCGGGCGAGGAAGCAGGGAGAGAGCCCATTCTCCTGTTATCGCATGTCCCATTGTCCCCACACACAGCTTCGGGACGCCGTCTCTGAAAACAGGACATTTCGGCATCCCAAAGCTGTGCATGGGGACAACAGGACAGGGGATCTGTAAAAGGGACGGTCCTGTTCAAAACGGGACGTATGGTCACCTTAGTTATACTTGCAGTACAACTAAGTCTAGGTCAGCCGACATCCCACCCTCACCACTCCTCCTTAAACGCTCCTTTTAGCTCTGGGCATACAGCAGCAGTAAAAAGGCCTAAGCTGCTTTTCGATACATCCAAAACCCATTTCGATTATCATTATCGGCATTTGGACGACCTGTGTTTTTCATCGTCCAAGTACCGATTTAGGTGGGATTTTGGACATATTTCCTTTTTGATTATGAGCCTCATAATATACAGTTAACAAGTTACAATTTGCCATAGCTATAGTACAATAGGATTTTTTTTTTTTTTTTTTGGTAAAAGATTTTTTTTGTACAAGATTTTGTCCTAACACAATACACATTAGGGATCTACCATATTTTTCACTCCATAAGATGCACTTTTTCCACCCCCAGAGGGTTGGTATGAAGTGGGAGAATGAACGTCGTTTGGCGGTTTGAGGCATATTTCATCCTTGGAGCAGAGTACAGAGGAAGCTTGGCCGTCATGTAATCCAGCACCATCTTGTGCAAGGACTTGAAAGATAACATCAGGCCCTTGAAGACACATTTGGCTACAGGTAGCCAGTGAGCAGACGATAGGACCTGAGGGACTAGGTCGCGGGGATAGAGGTTCTTTAGAAATCTAATCACTGTGTTTTGTACATGCTGGAGATGTCGTATGGTCTTCACGGTGAGACCGTTGAATAGGGCATTGCAGTAGTCCATGTGGGAGAGGACTAAGGTTTAGAGTAGCTGGTTGAAGTCTTACTCAGAAAATTAGTTTCTTGTTTCTTATTTTTTGGAGTTGTCGCAGGTAGTAAAATGAGGAAGATACCACCTGAGAGATGTGGTTGGAGAGCAAAAGGTTGGAGTCAAGGAGTATTCCTAGGCTGCATGTTTGGTCTTTTGTAGTTATGGTAGTCGAGTCCCACTCTAAAAAGGGATGGATATAGTTGCAGTGTTCTTTGTGGATCCAAAGGAGTTCCATCTTCGAGGCGTTTAGTTGTTTGTTGATGGACATCCAGTTTTTTATTTCCGAGAGGCAATTCAGGAGTTTCGCAATATGGGTGTCACGGGTTTTCCTAGCGGTAAGTAAAATTGGATGTCATCTGCAAAGGAATGAATCTGTATTTGATAGTTGCGGGCTATGTCTAGGACAGATCTAATGTAGAGATTGAATAATAGGGGGGAGGATAACATAGCCCCCTGCAGTACACCATATTTGATTAGTTTTGATTGAGCACCGTTGAGTAGTATGCTTTGGGATCTATTATTCAGGAAGGAAGCAAACCATTGGAATGTAGCATCTCGGATACCAATTTCAGAGAGCCATGTAAGGAGGAGAGTATGCTCAATAGTGTTGAACACCACGATGAGATCTAGCAGCTTCAGAAGGACATGATAACCCTTATCCATGAGTTTCCAGCAGTCATCAATTTTGTTGCTGCCCTGCAAATCTCCTCAGTGGAGACTTTTCTATCTTTGGCCCACGAAGAAGCCATACTCCCGGTAGAATGTGCCTTGACAGAAATGGGAGACTGTTTCTCAGAAAGAATGTAGGCTGACAAAATGGCCCTATGGATCCATCTAGACATTACATTGCATTACATTACATTAGTGATTTCTATTCCACCAATACCTTGCGGTTCAAGGCAGATTACAGAAGAAGTTATCTGGCCATTTCCAGACATATGGCCTTAAAAGCAGTAACCTCCCCATTTGACAGAATGAGTCAGCACAAACAAATGGTCAGAAAGAGGAAACTCATTTGTGACCTTCAGATAGTGGCTCGCAGCTCCAACCTGTTGATCGACCATTTCCTCTGAGAGGGTGTCCAACACCCCTAAATTGGACAATGATTGCAGTGGGCTCCCCAGCCCTGAAGGCTGGCTTCCGTCATTACCACAGACCAGGAGGCAATCTGCAGCGGAATGCCCTTGCAGAGCAATTCTGGGAGAAGCCACCCAGTCATGGTGGACCGTACCTCCAAAATTCAGGGAAGACTGGTCTGTAAAACATCCCTGTGCAGAGCCCAGTGAGAGAGTAAGGCATGCTGGAGAAGACGCACATGTGCCCGTGCCCAAGGAACCACAGCCAACATAGCTACCAAGGACCTTAGGACCTGAAGACAGTCCCACGCTGATATATCTGGTTGCTTCAAGAAGAAAGAAACCGGGAGAACACAGTACCTGTCTGTGTGCCTCTGAAAGATAGCAGCTGCTATGTCGAAAAGAACAGCCAGATATTTCAGAGATTGCGTGGGCATCAGACTATGCTTTCTAGAGCTCAAAATCCAACCAAGGACCTCCAGAACATGGATCACCAAATCCATTGTACAGTATGTCAATCCTCATCCAACGAGGGAGTCTTTAAGAGAGATTTGTCCATGTAAGGGTGTACAAACAGATCCATGTTTCACAAAGAAGCTGCCACAACCACCATCACCTCAGCAAAGGTACAGGGAGCTGAACCAATCCAAAGGACAGAGCCAAGAACTGGGAAAGAATTATTGTTGGTTTTGGAGGGTTTTTTTCAACCTGAAACTGCAAGCATGTGCAGGGGACTGGAAACTCTCCCTGGACCATTGTTGCCATAACAGATCGCACTGTCTGCATGTGAAAGCATGAGAGCCGCATTGATGTGCCAGAAATTCCAAACAGGCCTACAATCGTAGGAGCCTTTCTTTGGCATGATGAGCCTGAAAGCGCAAGCAGCCCCAGCACTAGCGCCTGAACATCCAGCAAACATGGTACAGTGGCTTGCACCATGAGCACTTTGGCCGGTCGACCTGCAGGAGAGTCCACAAACCAATCTGTCAGAGACCAGGCAAAGTCCAACTCATAGCCTGATCAAATAATGTCCAAGACCCAACAGTCAAACAAAATGTGAGCCCAGACCAGCAGGAAAACTGAAACCCATCTGTAGAGGGACACTCCTCGGCCTAGCTTCATTGAGCTGCTGAGCGTGGAATGGCAGATGGTTGGTTTTCGCCTGCAGCCAGAGCCCCACTGCCTAGGAAATCTCTGAGACTTGATAAGTGTATACAGGTAAGTTCGCAGAGCATTCAGAATTTCTAGAGAAGGGATGTCCAATATGTCAATTGCAATCGACCGGTCGATCGCTCAGGCAACCCCAATCGATCGCAGAACCGGGTTCCCTACTCTTCTTTTTTTTTTCCCCTCCTGACTGGCCCACCGCTTGAAGAACGTCAGCCAATCAGAGTGCTGGCAGGGCAGGGTGAAGGTCGGTGGGGGATAAAACTTAGCACACTACAGGAGAAAGAAGCCTGTTGAGGTAAGAGCCGAGGACTTCTTAGTGCTGCCTGATTCGAATCAATTCACATTGGGTGAATCGATACGATTTTAAACCTCCCCCCCCCCAAAAAAAAAAAAAAATGGCCTCCCTATTCTGTGATTGACCCTCCACCCTCGCCCCTAAAGCAGGATCGGCAGTGCTGCCTCTTGCTAGCTGGCCGCCGCTCCTACTTTTTAGAGGGCGAAGATCAGTCGATAAGTCAGCTCGTTAAGTCCCCGCTGTGCCCCGCTGCCCTCCGGGCCCCCCAGGCTGTTGCTGCTGGTTGAGGATGAAGAGGAGTCCTTGGCGCAGAGCAGGCGGCCGGAGAGGGCGGCGGAGGGGCGTAATGCGCTCTCGTCTTTCTGGCTGTGGATGTGCTTGAAGGAGCGGGGAAGGGAGAAGTAGGAGTAGACGGGCTTGTGCGGGTCGTCAGTCGGGTTTAGGTAGCAATTGGGAGGGGTGCTGATCGTGGAGCCGCTGGCCGGGGACATGTTGATGTAGTCGGCGCAGGGCAGCTTGCCCTTGTTGCTCTCCATGGAGAGTTTGGGGTTATCCTCCCCGTTGATCCACATTTTGCCATAGCCGTCGGACGAGCAGCTGCCACTGGGCGACATCCGGCTTTCTCCCTGGCCTCCAAGTACTTTAGCAATTCTTTTTTATTATTATTATTTATTTATTTATATTCTTTTACAAATTGTTAAACAACAATTTAGTGGAAATAAACAACTGAAATAAGAAACAAAAGAACAAATTATAAAATAATTCCACATTAATGACTAATTTCAGAGTCCACAATCTAGGGAGAGAGAATCCATCACCTCCAAGGGAAGTGGTTTTCAGGAATAATTTATAGATATCTAATCACATTACAGAGTGCAGTTGGATTCAATTAACTATCTGCCTGGTTGAGAGACTCCATGGAAGGCGCCAAAGTTCTTCCAGCTGCCTTACCCTCAAGAAAAAAGTTGAACTGATCAGGTTGTATAGTTGTTACTGAAGTGACATTGCATAAAGTCACTGCCTTGATCTCTTTGAAAAAAACCCAGAATATAAAAGATAATTAACATTTTCTCTGCCTACAGTGTGCTTTGTGTTTTTTTAAATTTTATTGTTGGGAGATCATTTTGACTTGGTCATTTTAAAAGTAGCTCACAAGCCCAAAAAGTGTGGGCATCCCTGCTCTAGAGTGTCTGGGTCAGGTATCAGGCAGGAACTTAGGATGACAGACCACTACAGAATTCATGAGGTTGTTCAGGCCCTTGCCAAACAATAACTGCCCTTTAAATGAAAGGCCAGCCAAACAGCCTTGGTAGTGGAATTACCAGCCCATTGTCTTATCCAGAGCATCCCGTGAGCAGAAATGGAGTATGCCAGCACCTTAGGCAGTACTCGCATGAAAACATAAGTGTCACCAACAGAAACACCACTGGACAAAAGAAGGAAGAGGCTCTACAGCCTCAGTATCCAGAGTGCGTAGCCGAGATAAACAGGTGCAAGTAACAAAGGATGCCGCAGCTGCATAAGAAATCTCCAGAGATCATCATCCACCATGCACTGGGAAAGGAAGTGAGCGTAATCACTTGTGCAACCAAAGAATCCATCCTAGGCTGATCCAGCAGCTGCAGGAACTCCTGTATCAGCGGATAAAAGCGAGACATGGTCCACGCTAAACTAAGAGCTGCATACAGAGACATACTGCTGTGAGAGAAAAATGCATATATTAGGGTGCCAGGGAAAGGCGGAAGACTAGGAGCACACGCCACAAAGCCAGGAGGAAAAAGTGGATAGAGCCAGCTGAGTGACTAAATTCAATTCCTGCCAAAATTCAGAAATAATAACTGGCCGCTCCTGAGGACTCCAAAGAGCCAGAATACAGTCCTTGATCTCCCATACCTGGAAGTGCTGTGCTGGAGAATAAAGGGCCATCGAGTTGGTCATCATCCAAAGGATCACTTACATTGGGATCAGGCAGCGCTGGAACAGCAGTAGACAGAGGAATATGTGCCCATAAAAATGCCGCCATGTAGAAACAGGACAGAGGCGGAGAAGGACTGCACAGGAAAATAACGCTTGCAACGAAACTCATTCCATAAATATGTCATAAAGCAGGGGTGCCCACACTTTTTGGTCTTGTGAGCTACTTTTAAAATGACCAAGTCAAAATGATCTACCAACAATAAAATAGCACACTGAAAGGCAGAGAAAATGTTAATTATCATTCATATTCCAGGGTTTTTTCAGGTCAAGGCAGATGACTCTATGCAATGTCACCTCTGTAACAACTATACAAAAATAGACAAATATACCCCCTCCCTTTTTACTAAACCGCGATAGCAGTTTTTAGCGCAGGGAGTTGCGCTGAATGCCCCGCGCTGCTCTCGACAACCATAGGCTCCCTGCACTAAAAACCGCTATTGCGGTTTAGTAAATGGAAGCCATAGTGCAAAATATAGACAGCAGATATAAATTCTCAAAACGGACACATTTTGATCACTAAATTGAAAATAAAATAATTTTTCCTACCTTTGTTGTCTGGTAATTTCATCAGTCTCTGGTTGCATTTTATTCTTCTGATTGTGCATCCAATATTTCTTCCCTTCTTTCAGCATTCTGTATACTTCCTCTCCTCCAGACCACATTCTCTCCCCCCAACTTTTTCTTTCTTTCTTCCTGCCTCCCTTTCTTTCTTTCTCTCTGTGCCCCCTTTCTTTCTGTCTCCCTGCTCTCTCTTTCTTTCTGTTTCTCTTCTTTCTTTGTCTTCCTGCCTACCCCCTCCCAAGCTACTAGGTTTGCTACCGCCACAGCTATCAAGGAACAGGCCCCCAAAGCCACCGCCGCCTCAAGCTCTCCCTGTAGAAGCGTTGTGCTGGCCAGCATTCCGCTCCCTAACGTCAATTCTGACGTCTGAGAGGAAGTTCCAGGCCAGCCAGGCAGCGATTGGCTAGCCCAGAATTTCCGCTCAGATGTCAGAATTGACGTCAGGGAGCGGAATGCTGGTCAGTCCGATGCTTCTGCAGGGAGAGCTTGGGGCGGTGGTGGGGACATCGGGGAAAGGAAGGCTGATCGGCCCGGTAGATCGGGATGGCAACACGAGTTTATCACGGGATGGGCTCCGCAATCAACTCGCATTGCCTTTCCGATCTACCGGTCGATTGCGATCGACGTATTGGGCACCCCTGCCATAAAGTCTGAGGAGGCCTCCAGCTCCTGGGGCATAAAGTCACCCAGATATGACTGAAATAAATGTGTTTCTGAGGCTGCAGAATGTCCGCAGCCCTGCGCAAGGAAACATCAACCATGCCGAGCCCTGAAAACAAAATAAGCCGCCCTACTGTGCTAGCTGAGCATATAATCACCTGCTTAATTAGGGAAGAGACTAAGCCTTGAACTGCTGCCCCTCCCGGCTGTGCCACGTAATACATGGCGCAAAAAGGTTTCACAGTCACCCAATTTGTACAATTCTGCCAATAATTCACACTAGGAGGGCACAAGAATTCCATCTCAACAAGGTTTGAAGCAAAAATTGCAGTTTTGCAGGGAGATTTTGGAAAAAAAGATTGCAAAAAATCCTAGATGACCACTGCTAAGAAATTCATGCCAAAATCACAATATTTTTCACACTTACCAAAGTGAAAAAAACAGTGATTTTAGGATTTTTCAGATGGGGGAACACAGGAGGAACATACAGATATCAAAACCCCACTTTTCAGGCTGATAATGGAGGGGAGGAGTTAAGATGGCGGCAGCATGGAGGCGGCTGAACTAACATCGATCCGAAAGTGTTCCTTTTGCCTTTTAACTTCTGTTTTGGAAATGCCGTACAAAAAGCGCAAGGGCAGTGTCCGAGCCGACCCCACTGCGGCTAGGACATCCACCCCTGTCCAGCGCTCGATTCTGGATTATATCACCACCAACAACAACGCCAGAGATTTACCTGGAGGTACGCTCGGGCTGTCTTCATCAGAGAGAGCGGCTGGAGATTTTGAACTGGAGGTTTCTCTCTCCCCTCCAGGAACTATTTCTCCGCCACTCCCTGCTGTAGTTGCGGCCCTGCCGGGAGGTCCTTGTGTGGAGGAAGAACCAGGGGGAACCCCGAATCAGGGGGCTGGGCTTCCGATAAATCCAGCGAGTCAGGGAAAATAGAGAGCCGGTTTGGAAACTGGCTTGTTAACATCAAAACTGGCAGTGATTACCCTCGAGAGTATTTGGGAAGCTCTCAAGAGGCTGAATTCCTCAATGACCAGGTCTTCACAGGAGATTGCGACTCTTGTAAGTACTGTGGATGTTCTTGGAAAGTCCTTTCAAAATACTAAAGAAGAATTTTCTAATGAAATTCAACTAGTTAAAACAACCATGACAGACGTTCAGGCTGTTACTAATGACTTGATTAAAGAGATAAATTTTTTCCTTAGAAAAACTAAACAGCTGGAAAATTATAATCGTAGATTACATATTCGTATACTGAATTTTCCTAAAGCATTTGGAGTGGCACCATTAGATATGTTTAAAAGACTCTTGACTGAAATATTAAAAATTTCCTCAAACCATATACCGCCAATTAATCGAATTTGTTATTTGCCAACTAAAAATGTTGCTGGAGCCATGCCTGATTCACAGATTCAGCAAGATACTTCTCTAAATATTACCAAGCTGTTGAAAACTACTTTATCAGAAAATACTGAGATGGCCACCCTACTGATTTCATTTGTTTTTGAGCAGGACCTGAATGCTATCATGAAATTATATTTTCAGAATTCACAAACTATGTTTCATGGAAAAAAAGTTTGGATTTTCCCAGATGTCACCAGGTCTACACAGGAGCGCAGGAAATTGTTTCTTGCAATGAGAAAGGAGACATTAGCTCTTGGTGGAACATTTCTATTAGCATACCCTTGCAAGTATTTAATAAAATACCTGGGAGTCAAATATGTCTTCTTTGTACCGGAACAATTACGATCCTTTTTGGATCTGAAGACTCTGGCGAAAGGGGGAATATCAGAAACTGTAGAACAGTAGTTATAATATGGTGTTATAGCTATTAAGCCTATTTCCAGATTATTGATTTTTTCTCCTTTTTGAGTCTCTCTACTCTATGGAATTCTCCTCCTCCAAGTTGTGGTCTGAGAAAGATTGAATATATTTTGTTTGTTAATTAATATTTTAATTAACATTAGTGATGTAATTCCTTTTATACGTTTTCTTTCTGTTTTTCTTGAACAAGAGGATTCTTGTGAAATAATTGAAATTTCAATAAAAATAAAATTTAATTTTTTATTTTTTTTTAAACCCCACTTTTCAGACCTCTCCCGATTAACCTCACAGGCTGCGACAGCCTTTACTCACTGTGACCAGTATCAGAGATGTTCTGCAGCCTGTCTCAGCTGTCTTACAGTAGCTGGAATCAGAGAATCACTGCCTCATGTTGGGAATACCTCTTCAACACTGATCTTCGGGATGCCAGTCAGACCCGATGCTTGACTGCACTTCCACCCATGCGAACTGACATTCATGTACTGGGATGAGCAGAGGTTAGAAGACACAGCCAGCACCCTGCGAGACACTGCTGAGCCTCCAAAAAGCGCCTAACAGCCTGTACTTAACCCCTGCTTAACAGTAGGTGAGACTATTTCAGGGATGGCCCTAAGCTCCAAAAAAATCTAAACAGGTATCCACTGGGATTGGCCTGTTAGCTACAGACTGAAGTCTGTGTTCTCCATGCAGGCAGAGCTAAGGAAACACTCCGAGCACAAGAATCCAAAAAGAAAAAGTCTAAAAACACTGAATAAAGTAGTAAACAGGGGAGATCAGAATAAGCAAACTCTTGCTGGTACGCGTGCAAAGGGAAAAACTGTAGGTGGAACTAAGGAGCCCAGTGAAGTACAAAGGAGGCACAGAGAAAAATCCGAACTGGGTTCCTTTTGCAGATGGCACGTGGCCATGAGGACACAACCCACTTGTCTAGAATGTCTTGCCTATTTTATTGGAAATATTATTTTAAACTGGCTTTTAACACCTCTTAACGCCTGGAGAGGAACTAGATGCTGTAGGGGCCCACCACCTGTAGTATTTAGTCTTATGTGTTATGAAGGCCAAATGACCCATCCAGTCTTCCCATGCGCAGCATCCACTATATCTTCCTCTCTCTCTGAGATCCCATGTGTCTGTCCTACGCTTTCTTGAATTAAAAAACAGTCTGTCTCCACCACCTCTACCGGGAGACTATTCCACACTTTACCACCTTTTCTGTAAAAAGGTATTTCCTTAGATTACTCCTATCACCTCTTAACTTCATCCCTCTCTCTCCATAGCTTCCTTTTAACTGAAAGAAAGGCCTCATGCCCATTTATGCCACATAGATATTTAAATCTCTCTAATCATATTTCCCCTCTCCCATATTTCCTACAAAGTGTGCATATTGAAATCTTTAAGACTGTCCCCATACGCCTTATGATGAAGACCATCTAAGTAGCCTACCTCTGGACAGACACAATCTTGTTTATATCTCTTTGATGATGAGATCTCCAGAATTGTATACAGTATTCTAAATGAAGTGGAGGTTGTTCAATCTTAGAAATAGACAGCGGAGAAAGCACATTTACTTACCGTGACAGGTGTTATCCAGGGACAGCAGGCAGATATTCTCACTGATGGGTGATGTCACTGACGAAGTCCCGGTACGGACCACTTTAAAAGTGCATTGCCACTTTAAGTCTTTAGAAAGTTTGCGATAGCCCGCACTGCGCATGCGCAATTGCCTTCCCGCTTGACGTAGGCGCGCATGTGCGACTGCCTTCCCGCCCGACGTAGGCGCACGGTCTCTCAGTTAAGATAAGCCAGCTAAGAAGCCAACCCGGGGAGGTGAGTGGATTGTGAGAACATCTGCCTGCTGTCCCTGTTACGGTTAAGTAACTGTGCTTTATCCCAGGACAAGCAGGCACTGATGGGTCACCTCCAAGCTAACAAGAATGGGATGGTGGGAGTGTTGGCCTTAGGAGAATAAATTTTGTAATACAGATTGGCCGAAGTGTCCATCACGTCTGGAGAAGGACTCCAGACAATAGTGAGAAGTGAATGCATGAACTGAGGACTGGGTGGCAGCTTTACAGATTTCCTCAGTAGGAGTAGATCTGAGGAAAGCAACAGAAGCTGCCATAGCTTTAATTTTGTGGGCTGTGACATGACTCTCCAGTGCCAGTCCAGTCTGAGCATAACAAAATGAGATACAGGCAGCCAGCCAGTTGGAAATCGTTCTCTTGGAAACAGGATGACTCAATTTGTTTGGATCAAATGAGATGAACAGTTGGGGAAAAGTATGATGAGGCTTTGTCCAGTCGATCTAATAAGCCAAAGCACGTTTACAGTCCAAAGTATGCAAAGCGGTTTCTCCTGCATGAGAATGAGGCTTAGGAAAAAATACTGGCAGAACAACTGATTGACAGGAAATTCAGTGACAACTTTTGGGAGAAACTTTGGATGTGTGCGTAGAACCACTTTGTCATGATGAAAAACTGTGAAGGGTGGATCTGCTACCAAAGCTTGTAACTCACTGACCCTCCTGGTAGAGGTGAGAGCAATAAGGAAGACCACTTTCCAGGTAAGAAACTTGAGATGAGCTGTGGCCATTGGTTCAAATGGTGGCTTCATCAAACTGGAAAGAACCACATTAAGGTCCCAGACGACAGGTGGAGGCTTGAGAGGTGGTTTAACATTGAAAAGGCCTTTCATTAATCTGGAGATCAAAGGACGAGCAGTAAGAGGTTTTCCCTCAACTGGCATGTGAAAAGCTGTAATAGCACTGAGATGGACTCTGATGGACGTAAATTTGAGACCAGAGTCAGATAGGTGAAGTAGATAATCCAACACCAATTCCACTGTCAAGGAAGTTGGATCATGATGATGAAGAAGACACAAGGAAGAAAACCTAGTCCACTTTTGTTGATAACATCGCTTTGATATACGAGTATTTTGGTTTACGAGCATGCTTCTGGAACGAATTTTGCTCATAAACCAAGGTACCACTGTATATCTCCCTCTATTCCATGGCCTTGTAATTTCCTGAGAAGTCTTACATGTGGAACCTTGTCGAACGCTTTCTGAAAGTCCAAGTATACAATATCCACCGTTTCTCCACTATCAATTTGTCTGTTCACTGTCTCAAAAAAATGAAGTAAGTTCGTCAAACATGATTTCCCTTTCCTGAACCCATGTTGACTGACTCTCATCAGGTCGTGTGTGTCTAGGTGCCGGACTATGCTATCTTTCACTGTGTCAGATATTGTTGCGGTGTCTTCCTTTGTAAAGACAGACGCAAAGAAGGAATTCAGTCTGTCTGCAATTTGTTTGTCATCCTTGACGCACCCTTTTCCTCCCAGGTCGTCCAGCAGTCCCACTGCCTCCCATGCATTGCTACTTAATTGTCTGTGTGAAGGAGGACTTGGGGGCAGAGAAGATGATGGAAAGCCTTGAGAGCATAAAACATTGCTCTGAGCTCCAGGAAATTGATGTGACATTTCTGTTCATTGGCGGTCCAAAGATCTTGAGTTTGGAGTTCGTCCATATGCACCCCCTCAAGCATAAGGGGATGCATCTGTCATGATGACCTTGTGATGATGGAGTAAATGAAAAGGAGACCTCTTGATAGATTGGAGGAGATCATCCACCACTGAAGCGACTGCAGAAGAGATGATGTTACAGATATATGTTGTGAGAGACAATCTGTCACTTGAGACCACTGAGATGCAAGGGTTCACTGAGGGGTACGAAGGTGGAGTCGTGCCAGTGGAGTCACATGCACAGTGGACACCATGTGGCCTAGAAGAACCATCATGTGTCTGGCATAGATGGACTGAAGAGGAAGCAGATGCTGACAGAGACGAATGAGAGCCTGAAAGCGATCTTGAGGAAGAAATGCCCTCATGAGAGTGGTGTCTAGGATAGCTCCAATGAATTGAAGACATTGAGTCGGAATAAGATGTGATTTGGGAAAGCTGACTTCAAATCCCAATGTCTGAAGAAAATAAATGGAATGAGATGTTGACTGGATCACTTCCTGAGAGAATAACAGCCTTGATCAACCAGTCGTCCAGGTAAGGAAAGACTTGGAAGCCGTGTGATTGGAGAGATGCGGCCACTACAATCAGGCACTTCTTGAATACTCTGGGAGAAAATGCCAGGCCGAATGGAAGTACCTTGTACTGGTTGATGAAATTGAAAATGAAGGTATTTTCTGGAAGCTGGATGAATTGGAATATGTGTGTAAGCTTCCTTGAGATCCAGAGAGCATAGCCAATTGTTCTGATTGAGAGGATAAAGCAGGGTGAGGGAAAGCATCCAAAATTTCTCCTTGACTAGAAATTTGTTGAGAGCTCTGAGATCCAGAATGGGTTGCAGTCCTACCGTCTTCTTTGGAACTAAGAAGTAACAGGAGTAGAATACCTGATTCTGCTGAGAGAGGGGAACTTCCTCGATGGCATTCAACAGGAGAAGGCATTGAACCTCCTGGACTGTGCAAGGTCCAAAGCAGACTCTCTTGGAGGATGGTCTGGAGGCAGGGTGTGAAAATGGAGAGTGTAACCCCGCCGAATGATGGTGAGAACCCAAAGGTCTGATGTGATGAGCACCCAGCGAGCGATGAAAAACTGAAGACGGTCTCCGATGGGCTGAGACAAAGACTGTAAAACGTTGACAGTGGCTATGCTCTGAAGAAACACATCAAAAAGGCTGTGTAGGTTTTTGGGGAGCAGCCTGTGGTTTTTGTTGTTGATGGGGTTGCTGTTCCTGTCTCCTTGGTTGAAATAGAGGAGGAGGTGCAGGATTAGCAGCAAACCGTCTCTGATAAGAAGAAGCTGACCAGAAAAAATGAGATGATGGAGGCTTCTTCTTAGGCTTGACCAGGGTGTCCCATCTGGTCTCATGAGCTGATAACTCGAGTAGCCATGTCCAAGGAGGGACCAAAAAGCTCATCACCTAAACAAGGAGCATTGGCAAGCTTGTCTTGGTGGTTCACATCCAGCTCAGAAACACGAATCCAGACGCCTCATGGCCACTGACATTGCCGCAGCACGAGAAGTGAGCTCAAATGTATCATAAGTGGAATGGACTATATATTTTGAGTTGGAACAGGTCAGAAACATGATGCTGAAAAGCTGAAGCTTGCATTCTGGAATATATTTTTTTAAAAGTGGACACTTGTTTAATTAAATGCTTGAGGTAGAAAGAAAAATGGAAATTATAGTTGCCAGACCGGTTGGCCAACATGGCATTTTGGTATAGGCATTTGCCAAAGGTATCCATAGCCTTACCTTCTCTGCCAGGAGGTACAGAGGCATACACACTAGCCCCTGAGGATTTCTTCAAGGTAGACACTACCAGGAGAGACTCATGTGGAAGTTGGGGTTTGTCAAATCCAGGAATTGGTACTACTCAGTATAAAGAATCCAACTTACGAGGAGCCACAAGGATGGTAAGTGGCGTCTCTATATTTTTATAGAGAGTTTCCCTTAAGATGTCATGAAGGGGAAGCTTGAGGAGTTCCTTGGATGGTTGATCATAATCAAGCGCCTTGAGGAACTGTTATGAACGTTTGGAATCAGCTTCAAGAGGAATAAAGTTTCTGACATCTCTCGAAGAAACTTAGAAAAAGATGACTTCTCAGATAAAATAGGAGCCTCTTGGGATGTATGTTGAGGAGAGTCATCATCTGTAGAGCCTTCAGCCTCAGAGAGAAGAGGATCCTCAGAGTCCCCCCACAGATCTGAATCATGAACAGATCGGACTCGGTGTCGAAGGCTCCAGGTGCTTAGGTTTTTGCAATACTTTGCGAGACCACATCTGAGTTGACTCAGGTGATTTCTGTGTTGAGGAGGAATGTCATCGTTGAGTCGACAGTGCCAAATTTTTGATGGAAAGTGTGCGCACCGATAGAGACTCCAGAGGAGGTGCTACTGGTGTCGATGGCTCAGACCGGCACCGGGAGAGTCTATGTCAACACAGGCAGGCGTTGGATCGGCACTAGCATTTGAAAATGCTCACCCAGTTCTTCCTGAAGTAAATTGTCTTATCTTTAGCTTAAGGGTAAGTACCAGTACCCTCTGTGCGGCTCTACGCTCCAATGACTAGGAGGTCGATGTCGAGACACTCACCGAGATCGGAGTGCTTTCAGGGCTTTTTTGAGTTCAGCAGGACTTGGCTCACTGCTGCTTTGACCTGAGGTCCAGATGGGACGTCGGTAACAGTGTCGAGTCTCCCTCCATTGAGACGCCAAAAAGGAGCTTCTGCTGGACAAGTCAGTTCTTCAAAGTTCTTTTCTGAAGAGAAGAACAACGGGAGCAGGTTTCCGGCTTGTGCTTAGGCCCCAAGCCCTGGAGGCACCAGCAATGCAGGTCAGTCACCGAAATGGGCCAAGCACAGCGACCACACTTTTTAAAACCCTTCTGCGGGCATGACATCGACGGGAAAACAGCCCCTGCCAGATCAAAATTGGAGGCCAAGGTTGTCGAAGAGGCCCCTACGGGCCAAACACGCGAGAGGGAAAAAACCAAAAATGTTTTTGTTTGGGTGGGGGGAGGGGAAAGTTTACACGAATGGAAAAACAAAGATAAGAAAAAGAAATATGACTAAAAGTCACAATTTCGCGAGAGCGGGAATGCAGCGAAAGAAAAAAAGCTCAACGGTCATTGAAAAAGTCTTAGCTACGCAGAAACTAAGGGGCCGCGCCCCTACATCGGGCAGGAAAGCACTCGCAAATGCGTGGTGCAGGCTATCACAAACTTTTTAAAGTCTTAAAGTGGTGATGTACTTTTAAAGTGGTCCGTACCGGGGCTTTGTCGGTTACATCACCCATCAGTGAGAATATGCTGCCTGCTTGTCTCGGGATAACTGAGGGTCTGAAAGGTCTCCCATACTACCCTACAAAACTTAGGCCATAAAAAGGCACTTCCATTAAAGAATGGTCCCTCTTGTTAATGCTTAGCCACCTCTCACATGGGGAGGCCCAACAGTCACCAAAGTCTGCTTAATGAGTAGGACTAAAAGTTGGAGTCATTTGGAGCTCAGGACCAGGTAACAGTAACTACCTCCCCTTCACTCCTTTACCCCACCCCACCCCCCACCCCCAAACTGGGAAAAAAAGGTCAGGCTGTGCAATCTATTGCTAAAGAAAAGCTACAGTAGAAGAAAGCATTGTATCCTGCCAAATACTTCAGGATCATGCGCATCATTAAGGACCACCTTCTTGGGACCACTTCTGACATTGGAAATAGTCCATCATTAAGAGGGGTAAAGGGAGTCAAGCAGCTGTATTTAGCTACCAGCTTCCACAAGCCATGCAGGATCGGTTAGCTAACATGTGATCAGTGCATAGGGGCCTGCTGGAACACTTTGGTGGGGTCCTAGACTGTAGTTTGCCAAACATGCCTTCCCCCAGTTAGCTCAATCCACAGCTCCTGGCTGATGCTCTATGTACTCTCAATCTGACAGCCCTTTTCTGCTTTTCTCTCCCCCTCCACTTTCCACCAATCTCATCTTTCCCTCGATATCTAATGCACAGGATCTTACAGTTTTCTAAAAAAAGGGATAAAGCTGTAATTTCAATACTACCTTGGCTCTGCAACTTCCTTCTATTTTTGCCTATCAAGACCAACAATGTGTCTCTTCTTCAGGCCTCAAGCTCTCTTATGTTTCCCTAATTAGATGGTTTAGGGCAGTTTTTTTCTTCTCTTTGGACTACCTTTCTTTAACAATATAGAGAATGATGCACTGGTCACAAATTTAACAGATATGATTTGATAGTGCCAACATATACACGGTTCTATCAGCAGAATTAACTCCTCAGCAGCTACTTGGAAACAGAGAAACATAACAGTAGATAAAGGCCAAATAACCCATCCAATCTGCCCATCTGCAGCATCTACTATCTCCTCCTCTCCCTAAAAAAAAATCCCACATGCCTGTACCACGGTTTTTTGAATTCAGACACAATCTCTGTCTTCACCACTTCTACTGGGAGACCATTCCATGTATCTACTACCCTTTCTGTAAAAAAGTATTTTCTCCTGAGCCTATCACCTCTTAACATCATCCCATGCCCTCTTACTCTGGAGCTTCCATTCAAATGAGACTCGCCTCACATAGGTATTTACATGTCTCTATCATGTCTCCCCTTTCCCACCTTTCCCCAAAGTATACACATTGAGATCTTTAAGACTGCCCCCTCTACACCTTATGACGTAGACCACCAACCATTTTAGTAGCCTTCCTCTGGACTGACTCCATCCTGTTTATATCTTTTTGAAAGTGCAAGCTACAGAATTGTGCACAATATTTTAAATGAGGTCTCACCAAAGTCTTATGCAGTGGCATCAATACCTCCTTTTCCTACTGATCATTCTTCAAACCTATGCACCCAAGCATCCTTCTAGTTTTCGCCGTTTCCTTTTCAACCTGTTTGGCCACCGTAAGATTATCACATACTATCCCACCCAAATCATGTTCCTCTATCGTGCAGAAACGTTCTTCATCCCCTAAACTAGTGTTCTTCAATTAAAGGGGAGCCAATGGCGGCCCTTGCGAACTCTGGGATGGCCCTCATCATCATTCTGATTTTTTTCTGCTACTCACTGCCTCTTTACTTATGACGGGGGGAAGTGGATGGGAAGAAGAACTAAATGCTTGAAGGACAAGGCTTTTCTGAACAGATGAAAAGAATGCATTTGGAAATGCCCATCTCCTTGAGTATACACAGAATAAAAAGTCTGAAAGCAGACTGGTGGATTGGATGTCTTTGATACACACTTATCAGTAATGTTAAGGTATTGTATGGGAAGATATTTGGTAGCACTCCTTCAGCTCATTCAGATCCAAAATGGCCCTGACCTAGAAATTAATGAAGATCAGTGCCCTAAACTGTACTGTTTCCTTGGGGTTTTGCAGCCCAAATTCATGTCCTTGCATTTTCAGACCATTCCTCAAGCATCACTAGGTCCTTCCTCATGGTATCCACACCACCAGGGCTATCTACTCTAATGCAGATTTTGGTATCATCCACACAGAGGCAAATCTTACCAGACAGCCTTTTAGAAATACTTCTTACAAAAATGTTAAAAAGAACAAGAAATGAGCTTTGAGGCACAACACTGGTAACATCCCTTTCCTCAAAACTATCTCCACTGACCACTACCCTCTGCTGCCTTCCACTCAACTAGTTCCTGACCTTGTCTGTCACTTTGGGTTCCATACATTAGATGCCGATGTGCAACGCTGTCAAAGGCTTTGCTAAAACCAATACACACCACATCTAGCACACTCCCTATATCCAATTCTCTGGTCAACCAGTTCCTTTGCACAGTTCAATGTCTAAATTTTATCTTAATTTAATTTGCAATTTTATCTTGATTTAATTTGCAAATTTTGATTTTCTTTCATTTCTTTTAATTAAGAGTACTTGATATACCACCAAATTATACAAAATGCCACATGGCAGTTCACAATAAAATATAAATTAAATTAAAAGATGGGAAAAGTTACATGTGTTGGAGAAAAAGAGTGAACAGAAGTTAAATAGGGTATAGAAAAATTACAAAAATATAAAAATGGGGGAAGCGGGCTAAAAGATGGGAACATACTATCATGTGTGTATGACTCTACTGTTCATCTTCTGTTCATCTTCAGATATATCTGATGAACTCTACTGTTCATCTTCAGATATATCTAAGCCAGAGAAACTTATGCACTGCTAAGTGATTTCTCCCAACAGTGAGAACTTGATATCCTATTTGTTCTTGGAGAGACTGCACTAGTGCATGCTAACAGTAGCACACTATAGTAAATCTAGTCTTATTTTCAGAACATCAGTATTTTGTTTTATACAAAGAAAAATATGAACTGGCACAAATTTGAAAAGTAATTTTCAATCACATATTCCATTATCATGCAATGTCAAAGAACTTCTTTGGGAAGCTAACAGTGATCACTATATTAGTCTTCCATAATTCATTACATAAGTCAATTACTTACAGCCTCAGAGTTATCGATGAAGGGATCAGTTTCATCATAGCCAAAACCAATATCTATAAGATCTTGTAGTCTGTCCTTCCTATGTCGATGGCTTTTCCTACCCTGTAACAGAAAACTGCTTGGTTAAGTATTTATCCATGGCTGTCTTTTCCAATATAGTATTTAATAATATGTTTAGAGGCCGCAAGATTGGGCTACTGCTTTATAGTATGTCCACTCCATATCAACTACCTAACTGCCACGCTTAATAATTTAGTGAATTTTCACTGTCATGGCACTCAAGTCAAACATTTGTGTTTATTAAATGCGTATTTAGGCCTACAGCACAACCAGTGATGTTCCAGTAATGCTTCAATAATGTTTCTTCTCTTATTCAGCACACTCACTGCACACAAACTGACAATGATCAGGGCATGCAGCTCTGCCACAGTGTTGCAGAATTTTGTCATCTTCTTGTCAGTTTATAGACAAAGTTTATAAAATTGTCTTCTTGTAAACACAGTTTATAAAGTAGAACATGAACTTACCCAAGCAAAAATGAATAATTCTGACAATGTTGCGTTCATAAACCTGTGGGGTCGATTTGACCCCAGGTGTGTATATTAGGTATACTCACGTTAAAGTAGGTTAAAAAAAATAATAATAAAAATTTCAAAAGCTGTATATATCCCAAAAGAACAGGACACGCATTGTCTGTTAATATCGAAAAGGTACCTGGAATTTGAAATCAAAATTACATTATAAGTAAGCAACTAAACTAAGAAGTCGGGCTGGGGTCAAAATGATCCCAGTTGTGTACAGAAAAGTTAAGCCCAGAGTTTGAGAGGTGTAGAAGGAAGTCCAGCACCAAAGAAATCAAGGACATTGTAGGATTCAGGTTATGGAGAGTACACCATATGGTGAAGCGAGTCCACTTAAAATGGTAGCACTGCCGAGTAGGTGGTTTCCTGGAAGCAGCTATAAAAACCTGAACTGGAGTAGAGAGATCGTAGTCTTCTATGCTGAGGTTGAGAGGTACCAAGCTGTAGATGTAGCGGACTGCAGGATGGGATGTAAAAGAGAACCTTGGCTCTAAGTTAGCAGAGATGGAAAGATCTGTAGAGGATTATTAGGATCCTTGACAGTCAGCTGAAGTAGAAGAGAAAACCATGGCTGTCTGGGACGAGGAGCTATGAGGATCGTGGTGGCTGGTTCTCGTTTAAGTTTAAATAATGTCTTTAGAACTAGAGAAATTGGTAGAAATGCATCCAGGAACTTGTATGACCAGTCCAGAAGAAATACATCTGCTTCCAGGAGAACTATCTGGAGCAAATGTAAGGTAACTTGTGATTGCTGGAAGATGTAAACAGATCTATCTGAGGAGTCTCCCAAATCGATAAAATGTGGTGCAAGACTTTAGAATTGAGTCCCCACTCATGCAGCTGAAAAGTTAAATAGATCCTTTGGCGTCAATATTTGATCCGTTGATGGTCTTTGGAGGCTAGCCCGGGCAGCCAGTCGTTTAGTTGTTCCACCAACTCCATCGCAGGGTGATTTTCCGTGGCTAGTTCCAAAAAAATTCCATTCAGCCTCAATGTTGAAATCATTTCTGTGATTGCACAAATTCACAAAGTTCTTGTAGTTTTTATATTGTGCAGCTGAGCCGTCACTGAAGTAGTATATTTTGGTAATGTTTGTTTGAGTTACCAAAAATTCGATCAACTTTTGAATAAACACGTGTACAGATATCATATCATGTTGCATATGATCAGAAATAATGCAACAGTTTACAACTTGCAATGTGCCCACTTCATTGAGGTAATATGCAACAAAAGGATGTACCGTAGCTTATGAATTTTCCCAGTGAAAGCCTTGGGCGGCATCCTGTACAACAAATGAGTAATTTTCAGCGAAATCCATCAAAACGATCATTTCCGTTTCTTTTAAGCCTGTCTTCAACATCTTCAAATATTCACTTTGATGTTTTGAAATGAAATGGTGGCTTGTCAACTTCCAAATCTTGCTTGCAAGTCTTTCAATAAAGTTGTCCATGGTTAGTACGCTTGTTTCTAATGTTTCACGGTCAGCGTGAACCCATTGCTTAAATTCTATTGATTCTTCTGGATCTAAATCCTTGAATATTTCTTCCAGGTATGCTGTTAGTGCTTCTTCACCAGGGCAGTTTTGACATTGTTGTAGCATACAGTCCTTGACATTTAGGTCGCACACAGTTTTTTCCATAAGAACTTTGTAGTTCTCTTTGACATTGGCGCCTTGTAGCATGAGCTTTACATTTTGATGTATCGTGCAGACACACACGGAGTGTGCACCTGATGCACCAACGATTACACACCACTTTGGCCTGAGCTCACATAATTTGGAAAAACCAATTTCAGTTCCGTATTTGTTACAGTACGCCACATACAGCTCTTTTAAATTACACAACAGCAGCCGCTTTTGCTTTTGTACTTTTAAACCATTGAGGCAGACTGAAATGCAATCTTTTTTGCCAGGACATATTCTGCTGAATTCATCGTCTTCGTAAAAATCTTGAACTCTATTTGCAATTTCTTTTGGAAGGGACTTGCCAATTTTTGCATCAGGTATAGAACAAATGCCTTTCTCTTTCTTTACTTTTTGGGCTGTTCTGACCATGCACTCTGAAACGCCAAACTTCATTGCTGTTTCCTTTATTGACCAACTTTTTGGGGCCATCGTCAATAATTGAACTTTCATTGACCTGTTGGATATTGCAATTTTCGTTTTCATTTCTTCAATGAGGTCAGTGTAATCTTCACATAACTTGCATTTTACAGACTGACGAGACGGCCCAACTTCTTCAGCTGAAACTCCAGCAGCAGATGTAATCTTCTTGGCTATCACATTCTGCACACGTTCAATTTTTCGTATCACATAGCCGGCTTTATCTCTACTAGCTAACCTTCGAATTTTCAATGGAGAGGTTCCTAAAGCAGTCAAGCTTTGATCAACTGCATCGGAAATGCTGATATCAAAATCGTCTGAAGATGAAGATGCTGCAGTAGCTTCACTCATTGAAACGTATTGGGCTTTGCACCTACTGCAAAGTTTCTGACCTGGCTTGATATTTATTTTTGCCACTTTTCTAAAATCATTAGACATGGCAAGATCGACTTTTAACAATCCACTTTGAACAATGTGATTTTTCTTTTCAAATGGATTACAACACGATGTTTGCTTTAATTCGTATTTGTCGAGATACTTTGCTTTGTGGTGGAGGCAGATTTGTCTTTATCCATCAGTTCAACTTCAGAGCGCCGAGTGATAAGCAATTTTTCATCGGTTGACAAATTATGTAAAAAAAATGAGCCCACATTTTTTAGAATAAAATGTGCCGTCATGACACTTTGACAACAATTTTTGCCCAATGGCACAGTCTGGCAGAAAAGGATTATTATTAGTCGATTCGTTGGCATCCATTTTAAACTGAATTAATAATAATGTGGATCTGAAAAAGAAAACAAGTTGTAATTTGTGATCTGCATGCAACAAAATTATCACCTTAATTTCTAGTTAGGAATAATCATTAATTAAGAACACTATAATTGTACCCAAAGCTTGAGTAAAAATAAACAGGGAAAAACAGTGTGAAAAGTGACATAATTGTAAGTTGAAACGTAGGCCGTTGCCATGGTGACATCTCCCAACTTTGTCCCTCTTTTCGGGCATTGTTAACCTGCGTTGAAAAATGAAGCCCACTTTTCTAGGGGGTTTGAAATATGCTCTTTCTAATGAGACTGATTTGAAAGAGTTTTTGAAAGGTATTTTTCTGTAAAAGCAGGCTGAAAATACCCTATTTTTGGCCTTTTTACACAAATTAGCAACTTTACACTTAATTTGTAAACTAATGGAAAGAGCTTGGAGGTTGAAATTGTACTTTTGAAAACAACATTGTACTGAGACATTATGTGCCAAATTTCGCATTTATTACTCAATTATTGTGGGAGCTACGTAATGTCAAACTTTGACTTTTTTTGGAGCACTAATTTTTTCGGCCAAGTTTACTGTAATTCAGCCATTCACTCAGTGCTCGACAAAAATTATTATTGGTAGCACTGAATAGAGCTCCAAAAGTTGTGCAGGGTAGCTAAGTTTCAGTTTTTTTGGAAACATAGCTCGTGAGATATTGTGTCTCAAAGTTGTCAGAATGTCACTGTCGTACTGTGTCATTGCAGTATGGGGTCAAACAAATGGCTATATCTCCACGAATATTCCACAGGCGAAACTAAAACTTTACCAAAGTTCGTTTGATACATGTGGGACTTTGTGCATAAAGTTTTATCAAAATCCGTGATGGTCATGCAGGGAGCCCTTGATCACTTGACATGGAATAACCCAGGGGAGGAACAGAAAGGGAGAGAAGTTGGACACAAGGGATGGTGTGTGGATAGTGATTCTGGATAGGAGGGTAGTTGGGAAGAGAAAGGAAGAGCTAGTGGACCCTGGAGTGGTGGGGAAGGAGGGAAAGATGCTGGATGAAGAGAGATGGTGGATCAGGGAATGGTGGGGTTCATCGCTGCAGCTACGGGAATGGAGACAAAAAAAAAGGAAAGATACCAGACCTCTGGGGGAGGGAAGGGAAACGGAAGGAGAGGACAGAGATGGAAGATGGATGGTTAGCACGGAGAAAGAAGAAAGAAGGAGACCCTGGCAAGCGAGTTACCAGAAGACGTTTGTTGCAGAGCCTGGGACCAACATGATTTGAATAATGACCAGGCAACAAAAGGTAGAAAAAATAATTTTATTTTCTGTTTTGTGATTACAATGTGTCAGATTTGAAATGTGTACCCTGCCAGAGCTGGTATTAGTCCACGAAAGTGAGCTAGGATTTAACAGAGAGAGGAAAAGTCTTTGTTTTGTTTACATCACAGTGCCAGTGTGGGTAGGAGAGGGCAAAGAGGGTGAAGAGGCTATAAAAGGGGTGAAGAGGCTATAAAATAAACCCACCAGGATGTTTGAAAAAAAAAAAAAAAATAACAAAAAAAAAAACCAAAACAAAACACCCAATTGGGCAGGAAAATCAAATCGAAAAATCGATTCAATAGGCTGAATCGAAACAAAATTATTTTTCCTGAATCGGGAAGCCCTAGTTTCGGTTCCTATTTTGCTGGCTTAGTAGCATTTCTTGGCTTCTGATATGTTGAACTTATATTTATTGATTGCTGCTCTCCATAGCGCTCTCTGGTTTTGTGCTTTTTCGCCTTCTCCTTTCTAGCTGCCTGTATATTTATTTGTTTTTCTGTTCTTAGTGATTCTGCATACCAGGGAGAGATCCTTCTTTTTTTTACTTGGCGAGGGTGCAGAGGGAGAGAGCGTCTAAGGTATTGGTTAAGGCTTTATTCCAATTTGCTAGCATTGCCGTAGTGCTGTTTGAAGGAGAGATCAGAGATGTTGTTACTTTCCTCCAGAAAAGGTCTGGATTGGTTTGTTTGTTTTTTTGCAAATTAGTTTTACTTTTGCAGTTTTGTTGTGGGTGGTGCCAAGAGATAGTGGTGCTGCATGTAGGAAGTGTGTTGTGAATCGCTGCTATGCTGGTGGTGATGTATAGTAACAGTAGGATTAGAGTAATTAGGGTTCTCATTTTGTGCTATGTATGTAAGCTGGTTACCGCTGTCCAATATGTTTGGATGAGGGAGTTCAGAGTTTATCTGGGTTGTTGGCAAGTCTGCTTGTGTTTAGAGGGTCTGTTTGTGAAGAGAGGTGGCATTTTGACAGGATTTTATAGGCTTGTTTGTGCCGAGTCTCTTCTGTTAGTGTTCATTGCAGTGTTCAGTCTCCACCCTTCAGTTCCCGTGGAAAGGAGCGTGCTCACGCTGCTAGGCCCACCTACAACGCTGGCCCGACTTCCTCCCTTTGCATTGGATGGCTGGGTTTTCGCTCGTTGGGGCAGCTCCCCATAACAGTGGAGCTGCCCTGAAGATGCAAGAAAGTTTTATATTCAAAACTGTTTATTGGTCAAAAGCACAGCCAAACACAACATATACAACAAATCAGTACGGACCAAAGTTGTTTGTTTTTTTCTTAAATGGAAAAAAGCCCCCCCCCCAAACAAGGGGAAACACCCCCATAAAGTTGGGCATGGAGTAGCACGAAAAACAAGTATAGTATACAGTACAAGTGAAATAGAAATGCTCAGTCAGGAAAGAAAAGATGCAAATGGAAGAAAAAAAATAGCTGACACAGTAAAACGGGGAGACAAGACATTTTTTAGATATATTAGTGAAAGAAGTGCAAAAGCGGCATTGTGAGACTCAAAGGTGAAGGGGAGGAATATGTAGAAGCTGATAAAGAAAAGGCCAAATTGCTTAACAGATATTTATGTTCTGTGTTCATGGTTGAAGTGCCAGGAGCGGGACCACAGAAGCCAAACGTGAATAGGGATGGAGGAGTAATAAACCCTGATCGATTTTCAGAGGGTTGTGTTCGTGAACAGTTAGCTAAAATAAAGGTAGACAAAGCAATGGGGCTGGATGGTATACGTCCTAGGGTGCTGAAGGAACTTAGGGAAGTTCTGGTAGCTCCGCTGACTGACCTTTTCAACGAGTCTCTAGAGTCAGGAGTGGTACCGGAGGACTGGAGAAAGGCAGATGTGGTCCCTCTCCACAAAAGTGGAAATAAGGAAGAAGGGAATTACAAACTGGTAAGTCTGACTTCTGTGATAAGCAAATTAATGGAAACACTTTTAAAACAGAATGGTCAAGTTTCTGGAATCCTGTTGATTACAGGACTGGAGGCAACATGGATTCACTAGAGATAGGTATTGTCAGACAAATCTGATCAATTTCTTTGACTGGGTGACCAGAGAATTGGATAGAGGATGTTCACTAATGTGGTGTATTTAGATTTTAGCAAAGCCTTTGACAGTGTTCCACACAGACGTCTAATAAATAAACTGAGTGCTCTTGGGATGTGAAAGTGAAAGGCTGGGTCAGGAACTGGTTGAGTGGAAGGCGACAGAGGGTAGTGATCAATGGAGATCACTCTGAGAAAAGAGATGTTACCAGTGGTGTGCGTCAAGGTTTTGTTCTTGGGCCTATTCTTTTTAACATTTTTATAAACGATATTGCTGAAGGGTTGTTGGGTAAGATTTGCCTCTTTGCCTTCTCCAGTCCTCCAGTACCACTCAACTACAGACTCGTTGAAAAGGTCAGTCAGCAGAACTACCAGAACTTCCCTAAGTTCCTTCAGCACCCTTGGATGTACACCATCCAGCCCCATCGCTTTGTCTGCCTTTATTTTAGCTAGCTCCTCACGAACACAACCCTCTGAAATTCAATCAGGATTTATTACTCCTCCAACCCTATTTGGCTTCTGCCGCTCCCAGCACTTCAGACATGAACACAGAACAGAAATATATGTTAAGCAATTCGGCCTTTTCTTTATCAGCTTCTACATATTCCTCCCCTTCACCTTTGAGTCTCACCATGCCACTTTTGCCCTTTTCCTATCACTAATATATCTAAAAAATGTCTTGACTTCATGTTTTACCGTGTCAGCTATTTTTTTCTTCCATTTGCATCTTTGCGCCTTCCTGACTACACGACCAGCCTCTCAACTTTTCCAGATATTTTTGCCTGTCTTCCACTTTCTGCGATCTTTTGTAGTCTATGAAAGCTAACCTCACAAAAAGGTTTGTTGCCCTTACAATCACTTCTTTCAGTTTTGCCCACTGCATTTCCACTCTTTTCAGACGTTCCCATCCAGACAATAATTCCTTGACTTAAACCCCCATCCGAACACAGTTAGTTTTTGCTTTTGAATGAGCCCTCTCTATACCCATCTTAATATTAAACCGTACCACGCAGTGATCACTGGATGCTAGATGATTACCCACCTTAACATCAGAAACACTTTCCCTGTTTGTAAGCACTAAGTCCAGTATGACCCAATCCCACGTGGGTTCCAATACCAACTGCTGGAACAGTTCTCCTTGTAGAGAATCCAGAATTGCCCTACTTCTAGAAGACCCCCCCAATAGGCATACCACAATCAACATCCGGCATGTTAAAATCTCCTATTAATAAGACTTCCCCCTTTTTTTTTTAAGATATTCTGAATGCCCTGGAAGGCAATGCCTTGATTAGGCAAGTCCAGCATGCAGTGGGACTGTACAGGCAGAGCACGGCTCTCCTGAGAGGCTTTCCACAATAAATGAATAAATTCTGAGAAGAAAGCCATACCAGGGAGCTAGAAGTCACCCTGTGATGACTGTACTTTGCGCTGTGGGGTGTCACTATATCCAAGCCCTGAAAATAGAAAAAGCCACCCCAGCGGGTTAGCCACCCTTTTGTCAGCTGAGCATGCTCAGGAGAGGTTAAGCTGGCTGCTCACGCCTTTCCTGTCCATGCGGCACAGCACATGGTGCAAGGACGCTCCTAAGGCACAGAATTTGCACAATCCTGGCATGAATTTGGGGTAGCAGAGCCCAATGACTCCCGCCCAACCAGTTTTGAGGCAAAAAGTTGAGTTTTGGAAGTACAGGAATCTTTTGAAAAAAAGATGGCTAACAATCCAATAAAGCCGCCGGCAAGATTTCCGTGCCTAAAAATGCTAAAATAACTAAAACCATGAGAAAATTACGATTAGGGGATTATTTCTGGAACACAATCTGCATACTCTTATCCATGCATTATTGATCACCAAATTTAGATTATTGCAATATCGTTTATAATAATAATAACAGTTTATATACCGCAGGACCGTGAAGTTCTATGCGGTTTACAATTATTAGAAAGATGCTACAAATTGAGTGGAACTTACATAGTTGGAGATTAGTGGCTAACAGTTTAAGGGATCAGTTGTTATGGGCACAACAAAAGATAATATTAAGAGATTACAAACTATTCAAAATACCGCTAAGCGAACAGAATGTTGGGTATCATTAAAAAGGGTATCACGACCAGGATGAAGGAAGTCATCCTGCCACTGTATCGTGCAATGGTGCGCCCACATCTGGAGTACTGTGTCCAGTACTGGTCGCCGTACCTCAAGAAGGACATGGCAGTACTTGAGGGAGTCCAGAGAAGAGCGACTAAACTGATAAAAGGTATGGAAAACTTTTCATATGCTGACAGGTTGGAAATGCTGGGGCTATTCTTCCTGGAAAAGCGGAGACTTGGAGGAGACATGATAGAAACCTTCAAAATCCTGAAGGGCATAGAGAAGGTAGACTGTGGGGAAGTTCAAGTTTCAAGTTTATTAGGATTTTATATACCGCCTATCAAGGTTATCTAAGTGTTTTTTTACAATCAGGTACTCAAGTATTTTCCCTCTCTGTCCCGGTGGGCTCACAATCTATCTAACGTACCTGGGGCTTTGGAGGACTGAGTGACTTGCCCAGGGTCACTAGGAGCAGCGCGGGGTTTGAACCCACAACCCCAGGGTGCTGAGGCTGTAGATCCAACCACTGCACCACACACTCCTCCAAGTACAAGGGGGCACTCGGAGAAATTGAAAGGAGATAGGTTTAGAACAAACGCTAGGAAGTTCTTTTTTACCCAGAGGGTGGTGGACACATGGAACGTGCTTCCGGAGGTTGTGATAGGCCAGAGCACAGTACAGGGGTTCAAGGAAGGTTTAGATAGATTCCTAAAGGATAAGGGGATTGAGGGGTACAGATAGAAGTAGAGGTAGGTTATAGGAATAGTCAGGGACCACTTCACAGGTCATAGGCCTGATGGGCCGCCTTGGGAGCGGACTGCTGGGCGCGATGGACCTCTGGTCTGACCCAGTGGAGGCAACTTCTTATGTTCTTAAAATGCTGGAATTTAAGAGGAAATTTGATAAGGTCACACATTTGCTATCATTGTTCAATCAATAATTCTTTCAAGGCTGGACTACTGCAACTCGGTCTATTTAAGCCTGACCAAGAAAAGTCTTCAAAGACTTCAGCAGATCCAGAATACACTTACTGCGAATATCTTCTGGTCCGGCTCTGACCCACCCCCGCCTCCCTCCTGCCTTCCCCCCGGCATCCCGGCCTTACCTGGTGGGTCTAGCGGGCTTTCGGGGCAGCAGCGATCTTCCTATGCTCCTGCCCCATGCAGATCGCCAATAGGAAATAGCTGCCGTGAGTTCCCGTAGTCTCTCGAGACTACAACGGGAACTCCCCACAGCCATTTCCTATTGGCGATCTACACGGGGCAGGAGTGTAGGAAGATCGCTCCTGCCCCGAAAGCCCACTAGACCACTAGGTAAGGCTGGGACACCGGGGGGGGGGGGGGGGGAGACTAAACTGTGGGGGGGGGTTCTTTTTTTCCCCCTCCCCCAAAAATCACAAATATGTGAAATCGTGATTGCCGAAACCGCGAATGGGGAGGGGGAGAAGTGTACTGTAGCTAGGCTGATCTTTGCAAAGAGCAAATTTGACCATGTTTCACCACTCTTGCTACAACTCCACTGGCTCCCAGTAATTTCCAGGGTCTATTTTAAATGTGCCTGCCTAACTTTCATTGCAACAGTATCAGTTCAGGTCTCAATGTAAGACATTGGTTAAGATATCCAACATAAATTCTCAATGTCCCTTATAATCTTATTGTTAGCCAACAAAATTACTTCAGGGCCTTAGAGTCGCCAATAGGTGCCAGAGATTTCTTTGGTCACCATTTAACTTTGGAACTTTAGAACTCTAATACAGATCGGGATGGAGTGCGAAAACTTGAGAAGGGGGGACTGTTCTTGAAAAAGACTGAGGGCAAAACATGTCGAATGACAGGTCCCTTCCTGATGTTACTAATAGGAAAGATCAAAGATAAGTGGTGGAATTACTATGAGTTTTTTTAGATTAATAAATAACATTTAATATATTTAAAAAATTTTTGATACTGCGCTGAGCACTTTATACAATATAAAAAACATGAAAAAATTGAATGAGGGGGCTAGTGAGGAAGCCATAAGCCAAGTTAAATGGTGACCAAAGAAATCTCTGGCACCTATTGGCGACTCTAAGGCCCTGAAGTAATTTTGTTGGCTAACAATAAGATTATAAGGGACATTGAGAATTTATGTTGGATTCCTAACTTTCATGGCATTCTTCCCCCTTTAATTCTTCTATCTTGGAATGCTGCGAGACCTGACATCACCAGATCTATCCAAAAGCTCAAATTATCTTTTCCCTCACTAAAAGGCATTACCTGCACTGGAAAAGTAGGGAAATCTCTTCACTTCAAAACTACAGAGCTCTGGAATAATTTCCCTGCTCAGCTGTGCAACCTGGGCTCTTTCCAACTATTCCGTAGACATCTGAAAACTTGGCTGTTTTCAAAAATGTAAATTTCCGCTTCCCCCTACCACCAACTCCCATTGTACTTCCCTTTTTAATTTTTGTAAACCGTGTCGAGCTCTATATTTATAGAGAAGATGCAGTATATAAGCTTAATGTTTAGTTTAGTTTCATTGGTTACCTATTTACTATAGGATACAATTTAAAATGCTAACTTTGGTTCATCAGGTTTTGTGTCATCAAACTGAATATTTACATTTGTTAATAAGACCTTACTATCCCAGGAGAACATTAAGATCAATTCAAGATGACAGACTAGTACTCCCATCAGCAAAGAGTGCCAAACGGGAATCCATTAGAAATAAAGCTTTTTATTTCATTGGCCCCCAATTACGGAATCATCTACTACCGGGCATTAGAAGTAACCACACAGTCATTCAAGATTACACTGAAGACCTTCTATTTTGATGGATTATTTGGGAAGGACAGTGTCATCAGAAACCCCTCATATCTATTGAAGGAATGATACTTACCAATGGAGAAAGTGTCACAGAGGTCTCGGTGGGCGACACATTGGCCTCCAGTGACCACAACATGGTATGGTTCAATATCAGGAAAGGTTTCACTAAATCTACTACACTAACCAAAGTCCTCAAATTCAAGGACACAAATTTCAAAGAAATGGGAGACTTCGTTCACCAGGCGCTACAAAGCCAAGAAGAAACCGATAACGTGGAAGACATGTGGTCGACTTTGAAAGCAACCATACAAGAAGCAACAAACCGCTATGTAAAATCAGTAAGTAAATGGCGAAGGAACAATAAGCCACAGTGGTTTACTGCGGAGATCTCAGACCTGATCAAGGAGAAGAAAAAAGCATTCATCTCTTACAAACAATCAGGGAAGCAGGACTCTAGAGCAGACTACCTGGCCAAATCAAAAGCCGTCAAAACAGCAGTCAGGGAGGCTAAATTCCTCATGGAGGAGTCTCTAGCAAAGAACATCCAGAAGGGAGATAAATCCTTCTTCAGGTATATCAGTGATAGAAGAAAAAACTCAGGCGGGATTGTACGTCTTAGGAAACCAGACGGAGACTATGTGGAAAAGGATTCGGAAAAAGCCCAACTATTAAATGAATACTTCTGCTCAGTCTTCACCCGAGAAGCGCCAGGGCTCGGCCCTCAGCTACAGACAAGGGTTGGCTCAGTTGACCCGTTTAGTAACTTTGAGTTTACGCCCAGCAGTGTCTACGGTGAGCTGTCAAAGCTCAAGGTTAACAAAGCAATGGGGCCGGACAACCTGCACCCCAGGGTGCTTAGGGAGCTGAGTGATGTCTTGGCGGAGCCACTGTCCGCGCTCTTCAACCTCTCCCTTAGTACAGGCAGCGTCCCGTTGGACTGGAGGACGGCTAACGTCATTCCACTCCACAAGAAAGGCTCCAAGATGGAGACAGCAAACTACAGACCAGTGAGTCTAACATCGATAGTGAGCAAACTAATGGAAACTCTAATCAAACACCAATTAGATAAGATCCTGGATGAGGAGAATCTACGGGATCCCCGACAACATGGATTTACTAAGGGGAGATCCTGCCAATCCAACCTGATCAGCTTCTTTGACTGGGTAACGGGGAAGCTGGATATTGGGGAGTCCCTGGACATCGTGTACCTGGACTTTAGCAAAGCATTCGATAGCGTACCACACCGCAGGTTACTGAGCAAGATGAGTTCTATAGGATTAGGTAACACATTGACGAAATGGGTTGGGAGCTGGCTTGGAGGTAGGCTCCAAAGGGTGGTGGTGAACGGCACCCCCTCCGAAATGACGGAGGTGATTAGTGGAGTACCACAGGGCTCAGTCTTGGGCCCAATCCTATTCAACATCTTTATAAGAGACTTGGCAGAAGGGCTTCGAGGTAAAATAACATTATTCGCCGATGACGCCAAACTGAGTAATGTAGTGGGCAAATGCACAACAGACGAAGATTCAGTGCCCGACAACATGATGCACGACCTACTCCTACTGGAGCGATGGTCTAGGACATGGCAACTCAACTTCAATGCCAAAAAATGCAAAGTTATGCACCTGGGCAGCCAGAATCCATGCAAGTCTTATACCCTTAATGGCGAGATCCTAGCAAAAACGGTAGCAGAACGAGACTTGGGGGTAATCGTCAGTGAGGACATGAAGTCTGCCAATCAAGTGGAGCAGGCTTCGTCCAAGGCAAGACAAATCATGGGCTGCATACGAAGGGGTTTCGTCAGTCGTAAGGCGGAAGTCATTATGCCATTGTATAGATCAATGGTGAGGCCCCACCTGGAATACTGTGTGCAATTCTGGAGGCCGCATTATCGCAAGGATGTGCTGAGACTGGAGTCGGTGCAAAGAATGGCCACCCGGATGGTCTCGGGACTCAAGGATCTACCATACGAAAAACGGCTTGACAAATTACAGCTATACTCGCTCGAGGAGCGCAGAGAGAGGGGGGACATGATCGAGACGTTCAAGTATCTTACGGGTCGCATCGAGGCGGAGGAAGATATCTTCTTTTTCAAGGGTCCCACGACAACAAGAGGGCATCCGTTGAAAATCAGGGGCGGGAAACTACGAGGTGACACCAGGAAATTCTTTTTCACTGAAAGAGTGGTTGATCGCTGGAATAGTCTTCCACTACAGGTGATTGAGGCCAGCAGCGTGCCTGATTTTAAGGCCAAATGGAATCGGCACATGGGATCTATTCACAGGGCAAAGGTAGGGGAGGGACATTAAGGTGGGCAGACTAGATGGGCCGTGGGCCCTTATCTGCCGTCTATTTCTATGTTTCTATGAATGGGGTTCAGCACAATTTTATTATTACATTTTTTGTTTGTTTAGTTTTTCTATCTAGTGCTTTCCTTTCATAAATTACTGTATTTGTATTTCACTGTAAACCATTTAGATCTGTAATATGCTGATGCAGTATAACAAATGCTAATAAAAAAAACAAACAAACTTCCCAAAGTCAAAAAAAACAGCGAATTTAGGAAACAAATGCTTGTTGCCTCACAAGGAAGTCAGGTATACTGCCTGATACGAGAAGACGGAGGCAAGGGAATGAAATAAATACAGACTAAGCATAAAAACCCATCCAAAAGAAGAGGATAAAGGGGAAGAACCCAGGGAATACTATAGTAAAGGAAGTTGTAAATAATAGACCTCATAGGCGAGGAAGACGCCAGAAAGATTCAAAAAAAGAAAATAAATGGATTTTGACAAATGTACATATATGGATGACCAGTTCAAAAAGAGAAAGTAAACCCAGGTGTGGCTCAGGAAGACAGATGGGAGTGAAGGGAATTTCGTCAAGCAAAATGAAGGCATGGTTCCCATTGGTTAGAATAGTTTCATGGAAACTAGGCGAAAACACAGTAAAAAGGACAGAAAAACATTACTGTGGACCATAGGTAAAAAAAAGTAGTGGACTGGAAGCAAAGCCACATGTTTCAAATGCTCCCTTTGAGGGCTGTGAGAGCTCTGGTTTGGTATGTGTTGAAAATTACCAGAGCCAATGCAAGGATGGCAAGAAGAAGTAGCACATCCTAAGAAACATGCTGGAAAAAAGGAAAACCAGCAAAGAAGTATAGCAAAGCTATTGTGAACTGGGAATGGAAATGTATGATATCCTCATATGGAAGGAAACCAAAGAAAGGGATATGCAAAGGTATTGCAGAAACCGATCTCATCTTCTATTGAAAGAAGAGGAGGATAGTGAGCTCAGAAACTTGAGAATCAAGTAAGAGAATATATGAGAGTAGAGACTTTCTCATCTTTGCACTCAAGTCTGCAATCCATCTCAGCGAGACAGATGATGTGAGCCATGGAATCGAGGGTGAAATACTCACGTGGATTAAAAACTGGCTGCAACATAGGAAACAGAGAGTGGGGGTAAATGGACAATACTCGGACTGGAAGAGCGTCACCAGTGGGGTGCCGCAGTGCTCGGTGCTTGGACCCAAGCTCTTTAACATCTTTATAAATGTTCTGGACATAGGTACGACTAGCGAGGTGATTAAATTTGCAGACGATATGAAGTTATTCAGAGAAGTGAAGACGCAGGGGGATTGCGAAGATCTGCAACGTGACATAATCAGGCTCGAGGAATGGGCATCAACATGGCAGATGAGGTTCAACGTGGATAAGTGTAAAGTGATGCATGTCGGTAACAAAAATCTCATGCACGAATACAGCATGTCCGGGGCGGTACTTGGAGAGACCTCCCAGGAAAGGGACTTGGGAGTTCTGATCGACAAGTCAATGAAGCCGTCCATGCAATTTGCAGTCGCGGCAAAAAGGGCAAACAGAATGCTAGGAATGATAAAGAAGGGGGATCACGAACAGATCAGAGAAGGTTATCATGCCGCTGTACCGGGCCAAGGTGCGCCCTCACCTTGAGTACTGCGTCCAGCACTGGTCGCCGTACATGAAGAAGGACACGGTACTACTCAAAAGGATCCAGAGAAGAGCGACTAGATGGTTAAGGGGTTGGAGGAGCTGCCGTACAGCGAAAGATTAGAGAAATTGGGCCTCCTCTCCCTCGAACAGAGGAAATTGAGAGGGGACATGATTGAAACATTCAAGGTACTGAAAGGGATAGACTTAGTAGATAAGGATAGGTTGTTCACCCTCTCCAAGGTAGGGAGAACGAGAGAGCACTCTCTAAAGTTGAAAGGGGATAGATTCCGTACAAACGTAAGGAAGTTCTTCTTCACCCAGAGAGTGGTAGAAAGCTGGAACGCTCTTCCGGAGGCTGTTATAGGGTAAAACACCCTCCAGGGATTCAAGACAAAGTTAGACAAGTTCCTTCTGAACAAGAACGGGCGCTGGTAGGGCTATTCTCTGGCTTTTAGTCCTCATTGCAACTATGATTTGATTGTAAGTAACATTTTTTTTTTTTAATTCAATTTATAAATATACATTAACAATATCTATCTAAAGAAAAATTGGGAGATTACATATAGTTAAACAAGAAAATAAAATAAAATATATTCTCTAAGGATTAAACGATCTCTCTAAAAATAAGTCCACAATTTGGGAGAAGCAATACACATTCCATCATGGGATCTGATACTTCATCAAAGTAATAAGAACAACTTTCTCACAGCCAACTACTCGTCCCCACTACCCGCCCCCCCCCCCCCCCAAATGAAGCTAATCCCACAAACACACACCCTGGCCACCCTACTGATAATCCTCCTCATTATCAGTTGGAAAGCAGTAGCAAACAACTTACCAGCCCCACCCATATGTTCTACTGCAAACAAAATCCAACACCACAACAGGAGAACCCCAATAGTTAGAAGCTCAAACCACCAAACCAGCGCTCAACATCCCATCACCTAAGCCTGGAGAAGAAGACCACTTCCCAAGTCCAAACCTCAACCTCCTCCTAAAACACTCGTCTATCCTGAAATGACTCACAATTTCCAACAGATATCACTACCCTAACATGTGCCTACTTAAACATCAGAGCCTTAGGACCTAAAACAGAACACATAAAAAACTGGATAAAAACCGAAAACCTAGACTGCCTTTTCCTCACAGAAACCTCAGATGCAGATCCTAGAATAACAGAAGTTTGCCCTCTGGGATACATTACATTACATTAGGGACTTCTATTCCGCCTATACCTTGCAGTTCAAGGCAAATTACAAAAGAGCTAACTGGACATTTCCAGTGAAGTTACAACAGTTTTGGGTTTTTTTGGCTACAAGGGAGGAGAGGTACCTGGATTAATTCTGGAAGAACTTGCAAATTGGATATTAAATTGACTGTACGTTACTGTGCGATATAACAAATAGATGAGTACAAATAAGATTACGTTATATTTCAGGGAGCTGAATACTTGGTTGGTGTTTTGGGGAGGAAGAGATTATTTAAGTGTAGGTTTTGGGGGAGAATTTATCTAGGAGGAGGGGGAAGGGTTGGGTTAAGATATCTGGATAAATTTTTTGAAAAGTAGGGTTTTGATTTCTTTTCAAAAAGTTTTGAAGTCGCCCGTTGCCGTCAACAGGTTGGAGATGGAGTGGTTAAGTTTTGTTGCTTGCATCGCCAGAAGGTTATCACACATCTTTTTGCGCTGAGTGCCCTTGAGTGGAGGGAAGGCAAAAGGGTTCGGAGTTCTTCTTTGTCTTGAGGTGAGGATCTGGTTTAGGCGGTTGTTTAGATAGGGGGGGCGTAGCCGTTTAATGCTTTGAATAATAGACAGTAGAATTTGAATTGAATTCGTGCTTGCATAGGTAGCCAGTGAGAGTCTAGGAAGGAAGTTGTAATATGATCATATTTTCTCAGGGAGTAGTTCAGTCTGAGGGCAGTGTTTTGTATAGTCATGTTTTGTATAGTGTTTTGTTTTATCATGTTGGCAGGACAAGGTAGATAGAGGGAATTGCAATAGTCCAGTAGACCTAAGACTAGGGATTGGACAATTAGCCTGAATTGTGCTGGGTCGAAGAATTTTCTTATTTTACGTAGATTTCTCATAATTAAAAAAGCTTTCTGGGATGTTTTATTGATTTGGGACTGCATTGTGCAGCATCTGTCTATCGTTACTCCTAGGAGTTTGAGTTCGGGCTGTATTGGGTAACAGTGACCTGCAGAGAGAAAAAAAGAGGAGGAGGACTAGCAATCTTAATCAAGGACTCCCTAAACCTAAATATACTCGAAAAAACATCCACCCCACAAATGGACTTCCTTGCCTGCCATCTCTCAACCACCACTCTAAAAAACTCACTAAACTGTATGCTCTGCTACATAACACCAGGAAACTGGACTACAGTAAGACCCGAATTTGAAAACTTCATATACCAAAACTCATTAACAGCAGAATACAACCTCATCCTAGGAGACCTAAACATACACCTTGAAGACCAAGCATCCAAACCAGCAGAAAACTGTCTATCATTTCTCAATGCCTTATCCTTCCAAATCCTAAACCCACAAACCACGCTTGACATCACAGCCTTCATGACCCATCAACCATCCTCCCCAGAAATTCAAACACCTAATGGAACCTGGTCCCCAACCCTCTGGTCAGACCACTACACATACACATTCAACATCAACTGGACCAAGAACGAAATCATACCTAAACCCCCTAAAAATAACTTAAACCTCACGTAAACACATCAATCCCCCCAAATTCTGGACAAAAATAGATGAAACAATCCAGGACTGTGACCCCAAGGACTTCATCTCACAGTGGAACAATCTGACTACCAACATCCTTGATGAACAAGCCCCACTACAAACCAAAACTAGAATCAGCAGAAGATCAGATCAATGGTTTGACAATGCAGACGACTAGAAAGAAAATGGAGAAAAACTAATCTAGATCACACGAAAACCGCCTGGAAAAAAACTAACAAACAATACAAAATACTACTATAGGACAAGAGAAAAACACATTACACTAATCTAATAGGCACAGAAACCCAAGATACCATAAAACTATTCCAAATATTAAAAGACCTAACAGACACCAAAGCCTACATGACCACTAACAATACCCCACTTCCCTCAGCCACCCTCTTAGCAGAACACTTCAAGAACAAAAATACAAATGCCAGAGCCACCCTCAATTGTACCCCATCCACCTAAACAAACTCGCAATTCTTCCCACAGATAAAGAATCAACTGCAGCTGACAGAATATCAATTCCCCAACATACAATGGTCTGAATTCAATAAACTCTACAAAAAAGTACAGCCACGCATCCTGTGACCTTAACCACTGCCCATCATATCTCCTTACAACCACCAGCACAAAATTCCGTACTCTACTTCTGCAATGGATGCAAACCATGCTCACTGACGGCCTTTTCCCAACTGACCTCAGCGAAATCATCATCCAAAAAGACCAACAGACCAACCATCCAACTACAGATCCATTGACTCAATACCTCTATATGTCAAACTAACAGAAGGACTAGCAGCCAAACACCTCTCCAACTATCTAGATGACCATAATATACTTCACCCCACACAATCTGGCTTTAGATCCAACTTCAGCACAGAGACATTACTAGGCTCCCTCATTGACACAGCCAGACAACACCTTAGCACAGGAAAAAAAATGCTTCTCATACAACTAGACCTTACCGCAGCAATTGGCCTGGTAGACCATAACATCCTACTGCAAATTTTGGATGCAATAAGCATCTCAGATAAAGTATACTCTTGGTTTGAAGGCTTCCTAAAATCCAGAACATACAGAATAAAATCAGATAAAGAAAAATCTGAACCTTGGTCCCACTATCCCCTACTCTCTTCAACCTATACACTGCATCTCTCAGAACATACCTAGATAATCTAGGCATCACCACCTACAGTTATGCAGATGGACATTACCATTCTCATACCTTTTGATCAACCAAAGAACGCCATGACAAACACACTACACCGAACACTAGAAACAGTAGCAACCTGGATGAAAGATCACAAACTGAAACTCAACAAAGACAAAACTAAATTCATCCTCCTCGAAAATGACAGAGTCTCAACCATAACCAATATAGAAATTAACACAATCAACTATCCCATTCAAACTACCATAAAACTACTAGGAATGACTATAGACCGATGATACACCATGCAACCGCAAATAAATAAAATACAGAAATCCTTCACAGTGATAAGAAACCTATGACAAGTCAGGAAATTCTTCGAAAAAACACAATTCCAGCTTATAGTACAATCCCTAATCCTAAATCTACTAGATTACTGCAACATCCTCTACCTCCCCTGCCCTGCTACAATGACTAAACAACTACAAACAATCCAAAATACAGCTCTGAGACTCATCTACTCATTGAGAAAACACGATCATATTACAGAAACATACATCAACTCACATTGGCTACCAATCCAAGAAAGAATACTATTTAAATTCTACTGTATGTTATTTAAAGCCTTAAACGGAGACAGCCCAACCTACCTGAACAACTGCCTCATCCAAACCATCTCAATCAGACATAGAAACCCCCCCCCCCCCATTCACACACTCCTCAATCAAAGAAGTAAAACGGAAAAAACTATATGATGGCCTCCTGGCCACTCAAGCAACTAAACTAGATAACAAAATCTCCATTCTACTGATAACGACACCAGACTACAAGACATTCAGAAAAGAAATAAACTACATTCTTCAAGAAATTCCTGAAACAGCCCTACCTTCAAACTTACCGTCCTTTCCCTCTCCCTCTTCCCACCACACAGAAACTACATAACCTACCCTTTACCTCTCTAGAAAGGACAAATGTTCTTCCGTTTTTTTATCTCTTTTGTAATCCGCCTTGAACTGCAAGGTAATGGCGGAATAGAAATGTAATGTAATGCAATATGAAAATAATCATTTCAATAGTGCAGTGGACATCTTCTAAATATTAATAAGGTATTAATAAGGACTAAGTCCGCGTAGAGGTACTAGGAGGGATTACTCCTTTTCCCTCAAGGAAAAACCATAACTGAGGGGTCAAAGAAAGTATAAGAATGTTGATCCAAAAGGATCAAACATTTACAAGGGTATCTAAGTTGAAATTTAGCACCCAAAGACAGTACGGATTGTCTCAATTGGAGAAACTCTTTTCTTCTAGTCTGAGTTATCTTTGAAACATCTGGAAACATATAAATCTTAGAATCCATAAAGGTCACCTCTTTGAGCCTAAAAAAAGCCTAAGAAGTGCATCTTTAGCTTGTTGAAAAACAAAAGTCACCAGAAGTGTAGAATATGAGATGGCTTCATCCACTGAGGTTTCCAATATTCTTGTTAAGTCCATTGCCATCGTCAAATCAGGTAATGCCTCTGGTTGTGAAGCCTTCTTAGATATTGGAAGGAAAAGCACAGTTACTTACCGTAACAGGTGTTATCTAGGGACAGCAGGCAGATATTCTTAAAGCATGGGTGATGTCACCGACGGAGCCCCGGTACGGACACTTTTAACTAGAAAGTTCTAGTTGGCCGCACCGCGCATGCGCGAGTGCCTTCCCGCCCGACGGAGGAGTGCGTGGTCCCCAGTTAATATAAGCCAGCTAAGAAGCCAACCCGGGGAGGTGGGTGGGACGTAAGAATATCTGCCTGCTGTCCCTGGATAACACCTGTTACGGTAAGTAACTGTGCTTTATCCCAGGACAAGCAGGCAGCATATTCTTAACGCATGGGTGACCTCTAAGCGAACAGAGAGGGAAGGAGGGATGGTTGGCCATTAGGAAAATAAATTATGTAACACAGATTGGCCGAAGTGTCCATCCCGTCTGGAGAAGGTATCCAGACAGTAGTGAGTAGTGAATGTGTGAACTGAGGACCAAGTGGCAGCCTTGCAGATTTCCTCGATGGGCGTGGAACGGAGGAAAGCCACAGAAGCAGCCATAGCTCTGACCCTGTGGGCCGTGACAGCACCTTCCAGTGAGAGACCGGCCCGAGCATAACAGAACGCAATGCAGGCAGCAAGCCAGTTGGAAAGCGTCCGTTTAGAGACAGGACGACCTAGACGGTTAGGGTCGAAGGTCAGAAAGAGCTGAGGGGACGAGCGGTGAGCCCTGGTACGGGCAAGGTAGTATGCAAGGGCACGCTTACAGTCCAGCGTGTGCAACGCCTGTTCCCCAGGATGAGAATGGGGGTTAGGGAAAAAGACAGGCAACACAATGGACTGGTTGAGGTGGAAGTCCGAGACCACCTTGGGAAGGAATTTAGGATGGGTACGCAGAACCACCTTGTCATGGTGAAAAACTGTGAAAGGTGGGTCGGCAACCAGTGCATACAGCTCACTAACCCTTCTGGAAGAGGTGATGGCAATGAGGAAAAGCACCTTCCACGTAAGAAATTTGAGCGAATTTGTGGCAAGAGGCTCAAAAGGAGGTTTCATGAGGGCGGATAAAACCACATTCAGGTCCCAGATGACTGGAGGAGGCTTCAGAGGTGGTTTGACATTGAAGAGGCCCCTCATGAACCGGGAAACCAGGGGATGAGCCGTGAGAGGTTTTCCGAGGATAGGCTCATGAAACGCAGTGATGGCACTGAGGTGGACTCTGATTGAGGTAGACTTGAGGCCAGCGTCTGACACAGAAAGAAAATAGTCTAGTACAGTTTCCACCGCCAATGAGGTGGGATCGTGGTGATGTAGTAGACACCAAGAGGAGAACCGGGTCCACTTCTGATGGTAACATTGGAGGGTGGCCAGTTTCCTGGAGGCATTCAAAATACGACGGACAGGCTGAGACAGATTGTCTGGAGAAGTCAGCCCGAGAGAAACCAAGCTGTCAGGTGGAGCGAGGACAGATTGGGATGCAGTAGAGACTGATGCTGCTGTGTAAGTAGAGTAGGAAACACAGGGAGAGGAATGGGCTCTCTGAAGCTGAGCTGGAGCAGGAGGGAGAACCAGTGTTGGCGAGCCCACCAAGGGGCGATGAGAATCATGGTGGCTCTGTCCCTGCGGAGTTTGAATAACGTCCGCAACATCAGAGGCAGTGGAGGAAAGGCATAGAGGAACCGATCCGTCCAGTTGAGCAGGAATGCATCCAGGGCCAGACGATGAGGAGAGAAGAGTCTGGAACAGAAATGGGGCAGCTGATGGTTGTGAGGAGCTGCAAAGAGGTCCACCTGAGGAGTGCCCCACCGAGCGAAGATGGAGCGGAGTGTGGGAGGATCCAGAGTCCACTCGTGAGGTTGAAGGATGCGGCTGAGATTGTCGGCCAGGGAGTTCTGTTCGCCCTGGATATAGACAGCCTTGAGGAAGAGACTGTGAGCCGTGGCCCCGGTCCAGATGCGGATGGCCTCCTGAGAGAGGAGGGGAGATCCGGTGCCGCCTTGCCTGTTTATGTAGTACATGGCGACTTGGTTGTCTGTGCACAGGAGAAGAACCTGAGGGTAGAGAAGGTGCTGGAAGGCCTTGAGAGCATAGAACATGGCCCTGTGTGCTCTATACGACGTGGCCATCTTAGATCATTCATTCGGGTGGCCACGTCGTATAGAGCACACACAGTTCTGAGGGATTGTGCCCTGAGGAAACCCGAATAGGGTGAAACATGTTGGCAGTACTCTATCCCTCTTGGCTGAACCACCCAAGATAAGTTCTAACTTTTATCAACTATTTATTGAATTAACACGAAAATATAGCATTGCACAAAAAAAACTAAAGAGACCCGATGACGATAGGGGGCATAAAGCCAGTTGCTATGAGACATAATTGAGCATCTGGTGGCACCTCTGAGGGCCTGAAGACTTTTGTTAATAAACAGTTGTAATATAGAAGATATTGTGGGAAGGGCTATAGTGTATCCCACCCCTTAGGTTGTAACCTTGATTTCTTAGCATTAAATCTTAGCTACCAAATTTCAGACCATTCTTCAAGTTTCATATTACCAGAAGTTGTAGTAAGAGTGGATAGTGTAGCTGGTTTTAAAAAAGGTTTGTACAATTTCCTGGAGGAAAAGTTCATAGTCTGTTAATGAGAAAGACTTTGGGGAAGCCACTGTTTACCCTGGATCAGTAGCATGGAATGTTGCTACTTCTTGAGTTTTGGCCAAGTACTAGAGACCTGGATTGGCTTCTGTGAGAACGAGCTTCTGGGCTTGATGGACCATTGGTCTGACCCAGTAAGGCTAATCTTATGTTCCCCCATCAGGGGTATCTACTCTATTGCAGATTTTGGTATCATCCATAAAGAGACAAATCTTACCTGACAGCCCATCAACAATATCACTTAAAAAAAAGGTTAAAAAGAAAAGGCCCAAGAACCAAACCTTGAGGCACACTACTGATAACATCCCTAACACCCTTTTCCTCAGAGCTATCTCCACTGACCACTACCCTCTGTCTACTAAACCAGTTCCTGACCTAGTCCATAATTTTGGGGCCTGTAGTTCCCGACTTCTTCCTTACTTCCACTTTTGTGGAGAGGGATCACATCTGCCTTTCTCTAGTCCTCTTGCTACCACTCCCAACTCTAGAGATACATTGAAAAGGACAGCCAGCAGTTGCAAGAACTTCCTTAAGTTCCTTAAGTACCCTTGGATATACACCAGCCAGTCCCATTGCTTTGTCCACCTTTATTTCAGCTAGCTCTACATGCACACAATCCTCTGAAAATCGATCAGGTCTACCACACCTCCTGCCCTATTTGTGTTTGTCTTCTGCAGTTCTGCTCCCGGCGCTTCTGTATTCACAGCTGAACAGAAATATTTGTTAAGCAATTCAGCCTCTCTATCAGTTTCTACATATTTCTGCCCTTCACATTTGAGTCTCATAGTGCCACTTCTGCACTTCTTCCTGTCACTAATATAGCTAAAAAAATGTCAACTATTTTTCTTCCGTTTGCATCTTTTTTTTTTCCTGACTACTCGACAAGTCTCTTAACTTTTCCAGATATTTTTGCTTAGCTTCATCTTTCTGTGATCTTCTGTGGTTTATGAAAGCTATCCTCTTTTTCCTTATCTTCTCAGCTACTTCTTTTGAGAACCAAGGAAAAATTATGTTCTTACCTGTTAATTTTCTTTCCCTTAGACGCAGCAGATGAATCCAGAGACCAATGGGATAGCTCACATCTACCAGCAGGCGGAGATAGAGAAACTGATTAACAGGTGGTCCTATTGGCTGGCACTCCTCCTGTTTATCTAGTATAGCTCCTTGCCCAAGCATCCGTAACCATCAATAGGCATAGCATGTAAAAAACTTCTTTCCCATAACAAATCTCAAAATGCAATAATACAGAAAACAACCTGCCATAATAACAAACTGCGAAAGTTGCAAAAGAAAAATCCGAGAGACAATATCCAGAAAGGGTGGGGCTCTGGATTCATCTGCTGCGTCTAAGGGAAAGAAAATTAACAGGTAAGAACATCATTTTTCCTTCCCTAGCAACAGCAGCAGATGAATCCAGAGACCAATGGGATGTAGCAAAGCAATCCTCAATCTGGGTGGGAAGCAAACGCCGCCTCCGCAACAACCAAAGCACAAAACGCCCCTACTGCATGCGCCCCCACATCCAAGCAGAAATGCTGAGAGAAAGCACTCTCAGAAGACCAATTAGCCGCGAGACAAATCTCCTCCAAGGAAAAAAACCTCTGGGCTGAGCCCAAGAAGTAGCCATCGCTCCGGCGGAAAGGTCATGAAGTTCTTTCGCCACCCGCTTCCCTGCCAGCAAGCAAGCATAAAGAATGTCCTCCTGGACCCATTGAGCGATGGAGGCTTCGGACGCCGCCATACGTTTGAGGCGTCCCTTGAAGAATACAAAAAGGAGATATAATTAACTAAAAGTCGTTAGAAACCGAGCTCACGGAGAACGCTACGTACGTATCAAAAAATGCAATGAATAAAAGCACTGCTCCCAATTTCTCCTCCCAGGAAGAAGGAAGGAAAAGCGAGCATGACATAAAAGAAAAGATGACACCCTCTAGAAAGAAATAGTGGTACCATCCGAACTGATACCCCATATTTTGGAAATCAGAAATAGGAATCCCCGTTAAACAAGGCCTGCAACATAGAAAACTGCAGAGCTGAAGCCATGGCCACAAGAAACCCCATGTTCAACGGCACAGCCTTTTAGAGTCCCAAAAGACAAGGATGAAATGAAGCCTTCGGTAAACTGAGCAGAAGTACGTGAAGATTGTACTCCAAACCGGGCTTTCTAAGAGGCGCATGAATATACTGCACTCTGTTTAGGAACTGAACTACATGAAGCTGAGAAGTAAGCGAAGAGCAATATACCTAGCCCTCGTAACAAGCCAAGGAAGGCACTAGAAGCTGAAGGGAATTGAACGCTAAGCCCTCGGCAATACACCTGTGCCAAAAAGGAACTCTGGAGTGGTTCAAACGTTAAGAAGCACCCAAGAAAGGAAAAACCTCCAAAAGGAAGCAGAAGCCACAGGAGAAGACGTCCGTAGCACCTGGATAAGAGAAGAAACAACCTGCTTCGCATAACCCTTACACATCAGCCAAGATTTTTTTAAAAACTAGGTCGTAATACTAAAGTAGTACAAATATCCATGTTGATCGGACCGTAGGCGAGCAAAGCCGGAGATACCCGGAAACTTCTTAGTCCGGCTGTCGAAAGACTCATCAAATCCGCATAGTAAGGATGGCGCCGCCAATCCAGAGATTCTACAAATACTGTGCCCGGAAAGCGAGCTCGAGATGGCAAATCCAAGCCATCATCAGCCAGCGGAAAACACTGAAAAAGAGAAGGCAGAGGCGAGAAAGGAGCCATGCAGCTACCCCCTCTAATTCCCACTCCCTGGGCCCGCCGAAGAAGCTAGGAAGCTTAGACTTGAGAGACGAGACCATGAGGTCTAGGTCAAGGGGATCTCACGTTCATAAAAGGAGCTAGAACGCCTGAGCCACAAATCTCAATATCCAGGATGTAGAAGATTACACTATTACTAACATGCACACTTTCCAGAGCGTACACAGCGCTGTACACTGTAACATACAAGAAATGGGCCATGCTCAGATTCCGCCGAGAGAAAGTCTATCCAAACTCTTATCCTGATCCATAAAAGGATCTGCCAACAGAAGACGAAGATGAGAGTCCACCCATTGAAGCAGACCAACTTCATCTGCCAACTGAGTACAACACCTACTGCCCAAGCTGTAGAGAAATACCCCCATCCTAATACTGACCAAAAGGACCCTCAGCGGCAATCCGGAAGAATGATCTGAAGCTCCAGAAAGGTAGCCTGACCCTGCTCAAGAGTAGAAGAATGAACAAGTACTGAGTCGCCTCTGAAGACCAGAATCCTGGAGCTGAGGATGGAAGCCACCGAGCCCCCCCCAACCCGACAGCCCGGGATGGTCGGTGATCATGAGCTAGTCCAGCAAAGACCGAGGCATGCCTTGAAAAGAGAAATCGCGCTGAGCCACCAAATCATACAGAGTGATGCAGGAGGAGCATACCAAATAATTGGAGCCCTGAGATACAGGGAACCACCGGAACAAAAGCTGTAGTGTAAGAAGGGGAAAGCAAGCCGAAGTTCCCAGTGGAGTCAGCAATATGGATCCCAGAAACTGTACAGAATCCCATACTCTTGGTCATGGAAAGCGAAGAAGAATACCAATCTGAGACCGAGACCCCACGCCCCAGTCTCCGGAAAGAAACACATGTCTCTCCTATATGAATAAAAACATTACCCCGATATACCTATAAATAGTACAGGAGAAAAGAGCGCTGTGCAAATTCGAAGATGCACGTGTAAAGAACTGAGGAAAAGATACCACCCTTTTCGTGTCAGTCAAATGGCCCGACTGGAAGTCATCCGAATCAAGCAGGCAGTCAAGAAGAAATTAGATGAATTGCCTGGTAGCGCCAAAACGGTACCACCGCCCACATCACCTAAAACGTTCGTGAAGCCTTGGGTAGACGAAATGGCATGTGCCAAAACCAAAAGCGCTGCTCCAAGAGAGGCAGGCAAACCAAGTGTCGATTTGGAGCCCATAGAGAAAATGTAAATATACTCCCAGGTTGTCTGCAGAAATATGTAACCCCGAGAAACTAATTCAGCAGAATGGGATCCAGCCTGCCCAATGCCCCTGTCTCGGGCACCATGCAGTAAGTGGAACAACGTCCCTTAGTTCCCGAAGAACTACAAGAACTGTCCTGAGGACCAGTAACACTGAAAAGGGAAACACAAAACATAGAGACTCCAAGAACAAACTGGAAAACCTGAGGAGAATGCAAAGATGCAAGCATCCTGAAAAATCTTCACAGCCCTCTGACCTGACATTATAGTGTCTTCTCCCTCATGAGAAAGCCTGAAGAGTCATTGGAAGAAGTCAAGATCCCCTCAGAATGAAGTGCAGAAGGTCAGGGAATGGCAGAATGAGACTGTAGGATCTGCAAGAAGATTCTCCTAGGAAAAATCAAGGTTCACAATGTAAAGAGGAATATACTGGAACCATGAAAACAGTACTAACCCCATGCAACATGAGCGAAATACGTATGTCCTTTAAAGTGAATACGTACTAGACTCAATCAAGATGCTGCATCTACCGCCCCGTGGAAAACAACAGCATCCTTACAGGTATCAGACAAAGCTCACATCGTTAATGAGAGCTTCAGGGATGAGGCTAACAGCCACATAGTGCGTGATCCTCTGCGGGTTTGATAGAATAGGTAACTGGCTCCTGGTTAAAAGGAGCTGTACAGCCCTTTCTGTCTGGTCGGGGGGCCCGTCTAGCATGTGCCATGAGAAAATGGTGACAGGAGAAACCAGCGTGATAAGCATGGAAATCTGAATCCAGGCCCCCTCAGAAATAGAGAAAGAGAGTCCTGGCCACAGGAATATGCGCAGTGTCATTATGCCCATAGAGACAGCCCGAACTTGGAAACTGCTTGTACTACCTTTAGGCATAAATATCCTGTGCCACTACTATACACATGCAGCTCAGCACAGAGGCCCAAATAAGGACAGTTACCAATAGACAAAAGGCTCAATCTGCAGGGACCCCAAGAGAGACAATGAGATACCTGTGTGAAATACAGGGCACTATCTTACTGCTGATCTCACTGTGCCGTGAGTTGCCGTATGTCGCCCCAGTCTGGAGACAAACCGAGACTGGGTGACCTAGCACAGGTCAGAGTCTCTCTGGTAAACCCCTTGAGTGCTAACTCCAGAGTCCAATTAAACAAGCAGCTTCCTTCAAGGGAGTACAGCAGGAACACAGACATAGACATATAAAGCTGCCCAAGCTTGTCCCAAAGCTGGTGAAACACATACAACTTGTCCGAACTGGAAAGGAGAGAAGCCCCGGCATACCCTGACCAAAGTCAGCTGGAAACAAACTACCGGAACGCTGCAGCTCTCCCGCCATCGCCGGAGACCCATGCGCACGCCTGATTCTCGCTGACACGTGGCCGCTGCATCAACGCTCCTAGAAACATAGTTGGATTCGAGCCCCGCAAAATTTACCCTGCCGCGGCTTGTATAGAAAGAAAATCAGACTCGGGGAATAATCAGAAAAACGGCCCACAGCGCCGGAAAAAACATATCCCATCTCATGCGCGCTGCTATAAACCGGCACCTGCACAATCAGCTGCACATGGCCGTGACAAACACTGATGAAAGAGAGCCTCAGAATAAACAGGACTACTGCTGCACTGAAACCCAACAATGAGAACAAGTACGAGCATGAAATCGCATCGCTACTCCTGCGCTGTAACCAACAAGGAAACCAAGCGCGTGCATGCAAAGGGCGGGAAGTCCCGGCTCCCTCCACGGATTTCTAGTCATAAAACTTAGCCTCAATAAAATATCCATACCTTAAATGTACGATGACCGAACCCACAGTACTAAGACTCCCAAACAGAACCTGAAGTTCAAACAACCGTAAAAGCCAGACATACTCACAAGCTAGTTGTTAGGGCCAGTTGAAGCCAGTTTGCAGCAAAAGCATGGCAGAATGTAACAACTGTGGTCTCTTTTTTTTTTTTTTTAACAGAGAAGGGAAAGAAGAAAAAAATTGAGACTCAGACCCTCTAGCAATGGAGGGAGGGTGAGGCAGGGACAAGGGGGGGCCCAAGTGTAACCTCTAAAGCCAGCACCGTTCAGCCGGACACCCCTGTCTCACTGAAGAGAAAATCTCAACAGGAGAAAATAAAGTTCCAGCCAAAGCCAGAATTCAGGAGCTAGTTGAATAGCGACATTTTCCTGCTGGGAGATAGAGAATACTAGATAAACAGGAGGAGTGCCAGCCAATAGGACCACCTGTTAATCAGTTTCTCTATCTCCGCCTGCTGGTAGATGTGAGCTATCCCACTGGTCTCTGGATTCATCTGCTGCTGTTGCTAGGGAAAGCAGCCTTCTTTTCCTCTTACTTACTTTCCTTACCAAATGGTTTGTTGCCCTTACAAAAGCTCCTTTCAGTTTTGCCCATTGCTTTTCTACTTCTTCTAGATGTTTCCATCCAGACAACAATTCCTTAATCTCCCATCTGAACAAATTCTGATTAATAGATTGATCTGACAAATTAGCAAACGAGTGAATATATATCATCACCTGGAGGGAGCGATCAATATACCGTATTTGCCGGCGTATAAGACGACTGGGCGTATAAGACGACCCCCCAACTTTTACAGTTAAAATATAGAGTTTGTTATATACTCGCCGTATAAGACTACCCCTTCTTCCGCACACCTTCTCTACCGCCCCGGGTGCAGCACAGCCGGCCAGGTCCCCTTACTTTTGTGGCACTTCCCCGACCGACCGACAACAGCCCCGGTCCGACAAACCTCCCTGTCCTTAACCGCGAATCTAAATTACCTTCTTACAGCTGCTGTAATGTCGCTCAAAAAAATATCCAAAACTCCAAAATGTACATCAAAGATTATTATTTTAGGCTTAAACATTAAGAAACATTTTTGTACATGTACTTTATCATGCGATTAACTGAAAACCAAACTGATCTTCAAATAGTATGCTACAAAAAAACCTACATCCCTTACCAAATCATTCATCTTCTGTTCCCTCATAGCCTGAAAGTAAAACACTATTTTAAATATGTTTGTACATACATCCACACAATTCAACCAGCAAGTCAAGTGATTAACATTTCTTAAGCCCATGGAAAATGAAGCATAAAAATATTCAGCCAAGCTATTCATATTAAGATTCCTCTCACCTTGTACTTCTATTAATATTCCTCATCCCACCTACTCCTTCTCCTTATCTGCCCTGCCTGCAGCACAGAAAGTCTTCCCGACGTCAGCGCTGACGTCGGAGGGGAGGGAGGGCTTTGTTTAAGCTTTGTTTAAGCCCTCCCTCCCCTCCGACGTCAGCGCTGACGTCGGGAAGACTTCCGTTCGGCTCTGTGCTGCAAGCAGAGAAGGTAGGGAGAAGAAGAGCCGCGTACATCCAGAAGACTGAGTACATCCAGCCCCGCGACCCTCGGAGGCGTCCCCATGGGATCCCCGCGACCCTAGGGGGCGTCCCCACGGGATCCCCGCGACCCTAGGGGCGTCCCCGTGCAGCTCTCTAATGTAAAGTAAGGGCATTTAAACAGTACCCGGCGTATAAGACGACCCCCGACTTTGGGGAGGATTTTAAGGTATTGAAAAGTTGTCTTATATGCCGGCAAATACGGTACTATAATAGCGCACAGAACACAAGAGAGAATGATCAGTAAAGGATAAATGATACGACCCTTTCAAGACAGCACGCACTGTTAATGTGCCCAAAGTCAGCAGCACATCTAACAAACAACCTGCCTCATGAGTGGAGCCAGTAATATGCATAGTAAAACCAATACCTTGTAAGAATGCAAAAAAGTTTTCAACAAATGGAGCATGTGCATCTTCTAAATGTAAATTAATATCATCTACTACCATCATATTTGTTACTAATATGGAATGATGTACCAGAAGCATCTGTAACATTTGTACTGAACATGCTGTAACCGGAAGAGGTGAGTAAAGAAGTACAAACTCAAACCCCAAGCTATTATATGCACCCAAGGTAACTGGTCATAAGGGCAGCAACTTCCTATAAAGGAGCACCAACCCCCAACCCCTTCGTGAACACCTATTAGAAAAATAAAGCCAAAATATCCCGCTGGTGCTGCCTGGGATAAGTATGTTATATTGGCATCCGTCAGCCAAGTCTCCACTAGGCATAGATCTATAGCACGTGTTAACAAATCATAACTAAATGGTGCTTATCAATTAAGGAGCAAACATTCAAATCGCCCAGATGGAAATCTACTTCTGGTATTCTAACAGAACCACTGGATTACTGTTATAGAAATATCCTGTGCAAAACTCTTAAGCCTAATGTTATAGGTCTGGAGGGACAGTTACCCAATATAACAGGAATATAACAAGTCATTACAAACACCCCAAAAAGGAGGAGAATCAGCCGTAAAAATTAAAGTATCCCAACATCTTGGCTCTCCAGGCTGCACACTAAACAGCACTACTTTATGTGCACTTTTGGTGGCATGCGCCACAGGGATAGTACAAATTTAAAGGGGTTTTTGGCTGATAACACCTACCATTTCCAAAATTGGCAGGGCCAAACAGCCACGTTTGCAGCCAGCTACAGCAAACTGGCTACCAATAGGGTCTATCACTGGGAACCTCCTGGTCCTAAAATGGGATACTCATGGCCATTGCTTTGGGGTCCGGTTGGATTTTTATCACAGTATTTTTTTATCAATGTACTTTTTTAAATTGAATTTTCATGGTTTTATATGTCAGTGTTCAATAAATTATCTCCAGAACATCTGTATCCACAGTTTGTTTTCATCGGTGGATTGTTTTCACTGTGGATCATTGGGTCTCCCTTTTTTCTTTTTTTTTTATTATTATTTATTTATAGAATTTTATATTACCAAGCATATACATCTTGTACAGTAAAGTGAGATCAATAACATAATAAACTGAGTTTCCAAAATTGAGATATACCATAATACATAATTCAATTTGAAAATAAAGATACATAAATGAAGTAATAAATGATCTAATTGATCACACACTAGTCCTCCATGTATTGGATCCAAGATTTAAAGAGTAGAGCAAATATAAATCAAATAGGTTAACAGGAAAACCATGTAAAACAACAACAACAAATATAAAATTGGAAAAAAATCTAAGTCATTTGTTTTCAGTTCTGATGGTCCTCTATATGCAACATAGTTTAATTAGTTAAATATTAAAGAATAATAGCGGCATGTCGGAGCTCTCTCGATCACTTTAAAAATGTCTGGGATCAGTTATTAAAACTGTGATTCTTCTTCATGCTTGTAATGGTTTGATATTCAATAAAAAACATATATACACTCACATATTTTGCTTCAAACTTTTTGGCCAATGCTTCCACTTCCTGCCTTTCTCGCGCATCGTCATTAAATGGATCTTCTGAGTGAAGAGGCTTCTTCTAAAGGCAAAAAGAAAAACATTTATTCCTCTTTATAGAAATCCATGAATTGATATTACCAGAAGTTAGGTACAAATCATTTTATGTAAAAACACAAAGCAGAATAAAACCAAAACACAATCTCATCCTCCATGAAAACCTGGAAAGGCACTATAGGCAATCTTACAGTAACACTACCTCATGGCTCAAAAAGGCACTGCCACTAACTGTACTGATGCACTAATACCTATGGCGTTAAATCTACATAGATGATAGCACAGTCTACATCTGAAAAAAAGTTGCAACATCATTGCAGTAGCTTAACAAATAGACTTGACTGGGGAAACAGAACTCTGGATGGCAAACATAACCTGAAGACATGCTGATGACCTGCTAAAGGGAAGAAAAGTTTCATTGGAATATCTTACCTACTGGCAATCAGACTTGGGAAAGTAAACTTGGGCTTCCATAGGCAATAACAGTGTTTCTCAACTTCTTCAAGCCAAGTACCCCCTAATCCTAATAAATACAAACCAAGTACTCCGCCCAAGCTCTAGTGATTTCATGAGTCTCTGGTTGCATTTCCTTCTGACTGTGCATCCAATATTTCTTTCTTTCTGCCTCCTGTATGTTTCCTCTCCTCTGGACACCATTCCTTTCCCCAACCAACATTTCTCTCTCTCTGTCCCTCCATGAGTCCAACTTTTCTTCTTCTCTCCTCCACCCCTATTGGCAATATGTCTCCCTTTCTCCCACCCCTCTAATGCCACATCCAACATTTCTCCCTCACTCATCCCCTGGATCATGTGCAGCATTTTTCACTCCTGCTCAACAGCCCCAAGCCCATTTCTCCTTCTGTCACCCCTCTCCAGCACAATGCCACATTTCTCCCCCTATCACTATATCCAACATTTCTTCCCCTTGCATCCCCTTCAAACTGCCCTCTTTACCACCATATCCAACATTTCACCCTCTCATCCTATTCCCCATGCATCTCTACCTCACTCCTCTCTCTATGCCAAATTTTCCTTTCTTCCTTTCCCCATGTATACCATCTCTCACTCACACACTCATGCCCATCAATTCTCCCTTTCTATTCCTCCTCCTCCCCCAAAGCTGACCCGTCCACAGAAGCCCTGACTGCCCCCCACTGCAACCAGGGGATACCTCCCTGCCTCTGTCTGCATGCGCGCTGCACCACTGCCACCTCCAAAGCCGACCCAGAATCGACATGCTCCATCCCCCCAGTAGCAACTCCGCACAGGGATGGGCCATAGCGTGTGCAGCAGCCGGCAACAAGCCTTTCTCCCCTCCCCACTTCAATTCTGACATTGTAGAGGAAGTCCTGGGCCAGCCAGGCAGCAATTGGCTGGCCCGGAACCTTCTCTCCGATGTCAAAATTGACGTCAGGGGGAAGGCTTGTTGGCCAGCTGCTTAATGCGCTATAGCCCCGTCCCTGCACGGAGTTGCTACTGAGGGAGGGGGGGGGAGATGGAGCATGTTGGCTCTGGGTCAGCTTGGGGGGGGTGAAGCGGGAATGCAGAGGCAGGGAGGCATCCCTGGCGGCGGCTTCAGCGGGGGACAGGCAGGGATCCCCGGCAGCGACCAGGCTGCGTACCCTCAAGGGTACGCATACCACGTGTTGAAAAATACTGTTCTAGGTCAGTGTTTCTCAACTCTGTCCTGGAGTACCCCCTTGCCAGTCAGGTTTTCAGGATAACCACATTGAATTTGCATAAACTTGATTTGCATACACTGCCTCTGTTATATGCAAATGCCCTTCATGCATATTCATTGTGGATATCTTGAAAACCTGACTGGCAAGGGGGTACTCCAGGACAGAGTTGAGAAACATTGTTCTAGGTAACCGCCACCACCAGAACGTCCCCTGTAGGCAACCGCAACCTTTCCATCTCATCCAGGGGTACAATTGGTGCATCGCTTTTGCCACATGCACTCCCACTTCTGGAGAAGTCCATTGAACCTTAATGAGTTCCTTCATGGCTTCATGAACCGGAAAAGACTTGGAGGGCTTCTTTAAGCCGGCCATGAGAGGGTTAGGTGGCACAAGACGACTGCGGCACATCCTGAGAGATCTGTAGCCCCTGGAGCACGGGCAGCTCCTCTCTATGGAAACACGGGCAGCTCCTCTCTATGGAAAAGCCAAAGGGCCATGGGGTCATCCACCCCATAGGACAGACTCCCCCACTTATATGTTCAAATCTTTTTATTAGAATGAATAGGAAAACAGCAAATAACAAATACAACAATGGCAAGGGCTAAGCTTCCAAAAAACACAAGTCCTTGCAGTGTAGAGACAAACAGAACAAACAACTCCCCAGCCCCAACCTCCCCCCCCAAACAGCCCATTCCCCCCATACCAACACCCCACCCCCACCCCTCCCCCACTTATAAATCATGCAGATCCTGCAAATTTCCATCCACCATGGAGCTCGTGAGAGGAGGAGACATATCAGGGCTCACAGCAGGGTCTACCACCACTGCGGTTTCCATTCTGCGCTTTTTTGCACTCTGAGCCCCGATCCCAGCCATCCCTGAAAGCTGGCCCGTTAAAGGCAAACATTCCAAGAACCAACCCCAGCCTGAGCTGACGAGGATCCCCATAAAAGAAAAACCTGGTGCATCAAGACAAACTCGGGAGAAAACGGCATCGCCGAAGACCCCTTCCGCATCAGCATCAGATCCAGCGTGCTCTGCCCCAAAGACATCAAGGTGCCAGTGTCCATGGCTGCCACTAAATCCTGCCTATGTCCCGATGCCAAGAGGCCGGCCTAAGCAGGCGACAAAAGCAAAAACAGATCAGCCATGTAGGAAACCATGCTGCCCTCTCACCACTATATTGGAATTCACAAGGGTGCCATCCGAGCAGCCCGCCACACAGAGACCCAATGACAACCGCTGTTTCCCACAGTGCGAGCACCATTTAACACCCTCCATGGCCAGAAAATGCGCCAACTAAAAGCGCACACCATGCATCTCGTTGCACACGTGCCAATCATACACGCACAATAAAAAATACTTACAATTTGGCAGGGACAGTAGTTGCAGTGTGTCAGCAAAGGACAGCGCAAAACACTACTCCCAGTGTGTGTCTTTTTTTTTTTTTTTAAACCCATTAGGAAAGAAGAAAAGATGCAGAGACCCACAGCAAATCCTCAATCACTAGAGGGAGGTTGGGGAAAGGACCTGGGGGGGCCCAGGTGTAACCCCCAAAGCTGGCACCACTCAACTAGACACCCCTGCACTAACTGAAGCCATAGCAACAGTAGTGAAATTCACTCTTTTCAGTGAATTTGATTGATTTTCAGTCAGTGAAGCCAGGAGCTCAAAGAATGGCATCCATCCGCCTGCTGGAGAGCGTATACTAAATGGTCAGGAGAGATCCCATCTAAGAGGAGCACCTGCAATTCAGTTCTCTAACTCCATCTACTGGTAGATGTGCGGTATCCCACTAGTCTCTGGATTCATCAGCTACTGTTGCTAAAGAAGGGATGATTTTCCAAGGGCTGGTGTGCATCTATTAAAGAAAGAAAGAAGTGTCTTCAGCAGTAGACTAGGTAATCTACTGAAGGCTTTAAATTAGAATCACTGGGGCAGGGTGATCAAAGCCCTGAGGTACATAAAGATCCAATACCACTACATACATGGGAAAAAAGGGGCTTTCTGGAAAGCAGTATACTGTATATTAATGCTTGAAATATGGCAAACAAGGTTCTGGATCTAGAGGCTATGGAAGAAGCTGATTTGGATTTAATAACAATCACAAGAGACATGGCTCACAGAGAACCATGACTAGGATATAATTTTACTGGGTTATAATCTGTTCAAGAAAGACAGGATAGGAAGAAAAGGAGGGGGAGTGGCATTTTTTTGTTCCTGCACATTGCAGCGGACTCCTGCAGTGAAAAAACGTTCAAGCATATATTTTATTTTCTCAGCTCAATTTGTTCGTTTATGAGAGAAAAAAATTTTTCCTCTGCATGACCGACTGGAAGCGTCGCATACGTTTTCTGATCACTGAGGCAGCCTCATGTGAACTAAAACATGTACAGTGTTGTGTCTGAGCTTAATTGACAACTGTGCAAATAAAGACTTCATTTGGGAAATCCACAAATTGGTAATCTCTGGCTGGTTGGTCAAGTCTTATTCACACTTTTTTGTTTTGAAAGATCATATTAAAGCCACACAATTGCAGGATCTAAAGTGTAAGGAAGAGGCACTATGGGTCAATCTAGAAAGACGGAATGGAAAATGTATTTACATTGGTGTGATATACAGGCATCCTTCACAGACAGAAGTGGACAGAGCTTTAATAGAAGACATCCAAAATATAAGCTGATAAAGCAGAAGTTCTACCAATAGGATGATATGAATGTGGAATCCAATCTGGCTGCTATGTCTACCCTGTAAAACTTTGTGAAAGTAAGGAGGGAGGACATGTAGCCACTCTACAGATTTCTTGGCTCTGCCCACAAGAAATCCACACCTCTAGTGGAACGCGCTTTCAAGGATAACAGCGAATGCTTCTCATTTCCAATACAAGCTCAAGAAATGGCCATACGGATCCATCTTATTAGTATACTGCCCTCTAAATATTACATCTGATAAGCTATTGCACTTACTTAGATATTTGAGCTTTCAGTATATCGTGAGAAATTAACTGTATTAGGTGATTTTAACATACCTATTAATCAGAAACTGGGAGGAATTCATAAGGTTTTTCTGCTCAATGGACAATATTGGGTTTTGTCAAAAGAATAATGGAACAACATATGTTCAGAGCAATAAAATACATTTGGTGTTTTTATCTAATTCCTTTAATAGGATGTGGAAATCATTGGAGATTAAACCTGTTACATGGTCTGACCATTGTGATTTAAATATAGAAGGAATTATTACTGTGAAAAAATTAGGACACCCCATGAAATATTCAGTTCTTTCTTAAGAAATGTTTATATATCGATACCAATTTTTTTTCATCTCTGGAAAAGAAAGTGATGTGATTGCAGGTAAACAACAAAAATGTTCCTTGATTTACTCATGAAATAAAAGATATCTATAAAAATGTGTATTCTGAGAAATAAACTAGGACATCCCCACATATCCTCCCACTTAAAGTGGCTCAAATCACACACAGGTGTATCACATCAGGTGCACATGATTAGAACATCTTTACTCAGCATTTTGAAAGTTTGCCCTACTTAAACCTCAGACATTTAGTTTGGTATGCTCATGACTGCTGCGGTGAGAGTGAACACCATGGTAAGATCAAAAGAGCTGTCTGAGGCATTCAGAAAGAAGATTGTAGCAGCTTATAAGTCTGGTAAGGGATTTAAAAAGATCTCGAAAGAATCTGACATTTGCCATTCCACGGTCCGGAAAATAGTGTACAAGTGGAGGACTTTCCAAACAATTGCCAACATGCCCAGGTCTGGCCATCCAAGCAAGTTGACTTCCAGAGCAGACTGCAAGATGCTAAAAAAAGTCTCCAGAAACCCTAAAATGTCATCACGGAACCTACAGTAGGCTCTTGCTGATGTGAAAGTGTTTATGTTTATTTAAGATTTGATATACCACTCCTGCATTTTACTGACCTAAGCGGTTTACAATGTATCAAACTAAAATGAAATTAGGTACTTGAGAAAAACTACCCTATCTGTCCTGAAGGCTCACAATCTAGCTAAAGTACCTGATTAAAATAAAAATATGCGATACATTTCTAAGATCAAAAATCAAAGAAATAGGAAATACAAATAATGAAAGATAAAAAAATTAAACATAAAATAAAACAACTTTAAGAAATAGAAAAGTCTCTGAGGCGGCTTGATAGTAAGTTCAGTCTGCAGAACCAGGTCAACCAGCCGCCACCAAAGAAGCAGGACCAGGAACCACACCAATAAAGACAACCATGACACCAGTCACCGGACAGGCAAGGTGCAGCGCCGCCGATAGCAGACCCCTGAAGTGAAGTCCAGTTTCCCTTCGATGTGTCCAACAACGCAGCTGCCGGAGTGCAAGTCTGTCGAGGAGAGGGGGGAGAGAGGGCAGGCCACAGGAGATCATCTGACGCCAGCATCAATACACTGCTGGTGACCATGTCGGGGCCATGCAGCATCGTGCCGATGGCTTCCCCCTTCTGCTGCTGGACAAGAGCTTGGACAAGGAAAGCTGTGTTAAACCAGCTCATAGAATCCCCAGGAACAGCAGCAGTTGGGAAAGACGAAAGAAAACAGTTTCATCAGAGCCTGGCGTGCCCCCTCTCATGTGACTTGCCTCTACAATTAGAAAGAGACTGCACAAATTTAACTTGCATGGGAAATGTGCAAGGAGGAAGCCTTTGCTCTCTAAGAGAAACATCAAGGCCAGACTGAGGTATATCAGAGAGAACATAGACAAACACCAGGACTTCTGGAATAGTGTTCTATGGACAGATGAGTCTAAAATTGAATTATTTGGATACCAGAAAAGAGGACATGTTTAGCATATACCAAATACAGCATTCCAGGAAAAGAACCTCATAGCAAATGTGGAGCATGAAGATGGATGTGTCATGGTTTGGGGATGCTTTACTACAGGAGGACCTGGCCAGCTCACCATGATAGAATCCACCATGAATTCTACCGTGTATCAGAGGGTGCTTAAGGAACATGTGAGACCATCTGTAAGAAAATTAAAGCTGAAGCGGAACTGGATTCTGCAACACAACAACCCAAAACATACCAGTAAATCCACTAAAACTGGCTGAAAACTAAGAAATGGAGAGTCCTGGAGTGTCCGATTCAAAGCCCTGATCTTAATTCCATTGAGATGTTGTGGGGTGATTTGAAACGAGCTGCATTGAGGAGTGGGCCAAACTTTCCTCAGACCGATGTCAGATTGGTAGATGGCTACAAGAAGCGTCTCACTGCAGTTATTTCAGCCAAAGGAGGTAACACTAGCTATTGGGGTATCCTACTTTATTCCTCAGTTAGAATACACATTTTTGTGGATATCTTTTGTTTACCTGCAATTACATCACTTTCTTTTCAAGGGATAAAAAAAAAAAAAAAAAGATTTGACATCGATATGTGAACGTTTCTTAAGAAAGAACTGAATATTTCATGGGGTGTCTTAATTTTTTCACATGACTGTATATTTGAATAGAAACTGAGGTTTTTGAGCCAAAAAAATAGCCCCCAAATGGGGGTCTCTGTTTATATTCAGATCACTCCCCCCCAAGACCTATTACAGGCCACCCCCAGAGTCTGCCGCAATCCCCAATGGTCCAGTGTTGGATCAGAATAGGAGGGATCTCTCCCAACTCCTGTCCTGGTCAACTCTGAGACATCCCAGGGGAGGAAGAGGGCTTGGTGCAGGGCCTGGCAGGGCTGGTTGGTCGTCTTATTCTCACTTTTTTGTTTTGTTCAAAATTGTTAAAGATCTTACAGGCATTGGGAGAGCCTTAGAAGTGGATTCAAATCTGCTAAGTGAAGGTTTTGCTGATTTTTTTAAAGAAAAAAATTGCCAAATTACCTGTAATAGATATAGAACATGATAATCTGAAGCAGTATCTCTCAAACTTTCTTGTGCCGGGGCACACTAAAGGTAGTGGCCATGGCTCGAGGCACTTAGAAGTGCGCGGACATCACCGTGATGAAATCATACGTATGCGTGACATCATCACGTCAACATCCATGCATGCACAGAGGCTCTCCAGACAGGCCCTAAAATGCCAGCAGGGAAGTCTAACAAATATCAACTGAGTGCCCCGACCACAGACCTTCCAAGCACCACTCTACACCCACCCAAGCTCTTCCCCAGATCCCACCCCCTTTACTAATTGTAATGCAATTTTTTTCCATTCATTTTTCATATACACACAATATACACAGCAGATATAAATTCTCAAAACTGACACATTTCTATCACTATATTGAAAACAAAATCATTTTCCCTACCTTTGTTGTGTGGTGACTATTATTCTGTGCTTTTAACTATGTTTCCAGGGCCTTCTTCTTATCCATTGATTTCTCTGGCTAGGGACTGTGGCTGCAATTACCAAGTCAGACTTGGACACACCCCTGATGTCCAAGATAACAGCATCTGCAATGCATCCCGTTGTGGGAACCTTCGGGATAGGAGTGCTTCCTAGAGAGGATGTAGAAGCACTATTTGCCCAGGGAACCACATCTATAGTTGCTACTATCAACCCTAGCACCTGCAAATAATGACAAGCAGTGGAGGCTGGACTGTCCCGAAACTCCCTGATCTGATGTGCGATTTTCACTCTGCGGGCCTCCAGCAGATAGACCATGTTCTCCTTTGTGTTGAACAGGATGTTGAGATACTTCAGGCACTGCGTCAGCTCTAGGTGGCTTTTCTGAAAGTTGACCACCCGGCCCAGGTTCTGCAGGAGTTGGCATCCCCATTTTCACTGCAGTCTACCCTTGGACTCAAGACAGGGCTCTTATCAGCCAATCATCCAGATATAAATACACCTCAATCCCTGCCTCACAGTGGTGCACTGCTACTACCACATCACTTTGGTGAAGGTGCAAGGCACCGTGGCTAGCCCAACAGCAAAGCTGCAAACTGGAATTGCTCCAGTAATATGGGAATGTGCAGATAGGCTTCTGTCAAATCCAATGAGGCAAGAAATTCCCCTGGCACCATGGAAGCAATGACCAAATGCACCGCCTCCCTGTGGAAACAGGGTATCTTGAGGGCCACGTTGATAGCCTTGAGGTCAAGAATCTACCTACAGTCTTCTGCGTCTCTTTTGGGCACTAAGTAGTATATGGAGTATTTGCCTGAGCCTGATTCTTCATCCGGGATGACTTCTATGGCCGCTAGATCTAGTAGCCTCTGAACAGTCACTCTGACTATGACCACTTTCTCTGGTCTTCCAGTTAGAGAAATCTCCAGTACCCAGCAGTCAGAAGTAATCCCTGCCCATGCCTCCCAATAAGCCGTTAACCTCCCTCCAAATCTTGGAAGTCCAGCTCCTGTCCTGGGAGCAGTTGTGGGGCGGGAACCTGAAGATTGGGGTACCTGGCCCTCTGAATCTGTCTAGAGCACTGAAATGATCTCTGGACCGATGGTCCACCCAAGTACTGGTGAAAATGCCTGGTTTTACGAAAATTACTTCGAATTGATACCCTGGGGGTTCTCGGCCTGCTGTCAGGCAAAGATTTTGGTTTACAATCCTGCGCTGGCCATGAGATCATCCAGATTTCCCCCTCCCCCAAAAATTGCCTTCTAAATGGCAGTTAGCTCAACGTCACCTTACAAGCTGAGTCTCTCGCCCACAGGCAGCAATAGTGTATGCTCAATACTCTGAATAGATCATAAAAACAATTTGCTAACAGTCCACACCAGACATTACAAATTGGAGATCCTGTCCAGCAGCTGCCTCCAGATTGTGATGCAACTTGGAGTGGCAAGCACATGCAACGTAGGATGCCGCTGACCTCATCTGAGATTGTGGCTTTGAATTGTCTCTTGAGAATAAATCCAGTCTGCAGTCCTGGTTATCTCCAAGTACAACTCTGCCTTCACTGGGGAGAGAGGTAAACCTGCGCCACCAGGGAATTCACCTTTGGTGGGACAAATAGCTGGTTACAAGCTGCATCCATTGGATAAGTCTTGCTATGGCCTTGGCCACCCAACATGGACCTTTCGGGATTTTCCAGTGGTCTGTTAACTTCTTAGTAATGTCCTGATGAGAGGTAACACTCAAGTAATGGCTATAGTAGTGTGTTTTTCCAGCTTCAGTATCTGTCCATATTGTACAGTGATTTGATAGTAAGAAATAGGACTAGATAACAAATCCTTTCAAAAAGTTGGTTGAATACAAAAGCCTCAGTCCCACCACTCCACCGCTGTTATAATTTAAAACCGCAGGAAGAAATTACGTGGTGACTTTCATCATTGGCTCATGTGCATTAACCAGTACTCCACTATTAGTGACTAGATTTTATACATTTAAATTAGCGTTTTCTATTTTACTTCAATTATCTTGTTGTATATACTATGCACTTATCTCTGCATCGGCCAACATCTGGGAGCCTGACCCGACATGTTTCACGCCGTTGCGCTTTATCAAGGGTCTCCCTGCACATAAAAAAGGAAAAAAGCAGTAAACTACAGTTAATGTTACTGCTCCCTACCTAAGTATAATTTCCTGATTATTGTTCTGCCATATAATATCTTGTTCTTACCAAGGTGGCTGCTGTCATCCGACTCCAAATGTAAGCTTTTAAAGGAGAAAAGATGGTGGCGGCTTGAAACCTCAGTGTTTAAATACCTCCACCCTTTACCATGGAAATGTTGCCTCCCCCACTTTCCTATTGGCCCAACCCTCAACCAATCATTGAAGCCCACTCCAGTTCACTGTTTAACCCCCTGGGTGCCACTGTGTCCAGCGTGAAAATATGTCTCTGTTCCCTCTCATTGAGTTTTCTATGATCTTTCCCACCGTCCCTTCCCACCACTCTTTCAATAACCCTCCATCTCATCTCCTCTATCTTATGGCCTTGCTCTAGCCAATGCTCAACTAGAGGGGCCTGGATAATCCTGTTGACAATTGTCGATTTATGTTCAGTAAGTCGAACTTTTATCATCCTGCTTGTTCTGCCTACATATACCAACCCGCATGGGCACATTATTATATAGACCACATCGGCCAAGTTGTAGTCGGTGTCCATATTTGATTTCACAATAATATCCTTCCCCGGGACTTGCCAAAATTGTCCCTCTATGGTGAAGGTGCACCATTGGCACCTTCCACACTTCTTACGTTGTCCTCCAATCATCTTATTGTAACGTGCATATTTTTGAAAAATTACACCTCTGGCCTAACGTGGTACCTCTGGAGTATGCTATCCTGGGGAAGTCCTGTAAGGACTCGTGAACTTGAACTATATATAAATGGCGCTGCATAATCTTAACTATCATAGCTACCACCCTTGAAAACGGGAGAACACATGTGAGGAGGTCTGTCTCCTCATCCTCGTGATCTTTTTCTTGTAATAGTAGTTCCCGTTGGGCGAATCTCGCCCGCTTATATGCTAACTTTAACCGGAAAGGAGAGAAGCCCCAGCATACCCTGACCAAAGTCAGCTGGAAACAAACTACCGGAATGCTGCAGCTCTCCTGCCATTGCCGGAGACCCAAGCACACGCCTGATTCTCGCTGACACGTGGTTGCTGCATCAACGCTCCTAGAAACATAGTTGGATTCGAGCCCCGCAAAATTTATCCTGCTGCAGCTTGCATAGAAAGAAAATCAGACTCGAATAACCAGAAGAACGGCCCACAGCGCCGGAAAAAACATGTCCCATCTCATGCGCGCTGCTATAAACTGGCACCTGCACAATCGGCTGCATATGGCCGTGACAAACACCGATGAAAGAGAGCCTCAGAATAAACAGGAATACTGCTGCACTGAAACCCAACAATGAGAACAAGTACGAGCATGAAATCGCCCCGCTACTGCTGCGCTGTAACCAACAAGGAAACCAAGCGCGTGCATGCAAAGGGCGGGAAGTCCCGGCTCCCTCCACGGATTTCTAGTCATAAAACTTAGCCTCAATAAAATATCCATACCTTAAAATGTACGATGACCGAACCCACAGTACTAAGACTCCCAAACAGAACCTGAAGTTCAAACAACCGTAAAAGCCAGACATACTCACAAGCTTGTTGTTAGGGCCAGTTGAAGCCAGTTTGCAGCAAAAGCATGGCAGAATGTAGCAACTGTGGTCTCTTTTTTTTTTTTTTTTACAGAGAAGGGAAAGAAGAAAAAAATTGAGACCCGGTCAGACCCTCTAGCAATGGAGGGAGGGTGAGGCAGGGACCTGGGGGGGCCCAGGTGTACAGCGGCACCGTTCAGCCGGACACCCCTGTCTCACTGAAGAGAAAATCTCAACAGGAGAAATAGCATTGCCAGCTCACTGAAGAGAAACCTCAACAGGAGAAACAGAATGGCAGTCTCACTGAAGAGAAACCTCAAAAGGAGAAAATAAAGTTCCAGTCACAGCCAGAATTCAGGAGCTAGTTGAATAGTGACCTTTTCCTGCTGGGAGATAGAGAATACTGGATAAACAGGAGGAGTGCCAGCCAATAGGACCACCTGTTAATCAGTTTCTCTATCTCCGCCTGCTGGTAGATGTGAGCTATTCCATTGGTCTCTGGATTCATCTGCTGCTGTTGCTAAGGAAAGGGCAAATAGTAAGGGAGAGAATACACATCCCTGACGCGTTCCCCTCTCTAATTCCATTGGTTCTGAGTAGATGCCATCCACCTTGAGAATCGATGAGGGGGGAAGAGGACATATAGATTAAGCATACCCAGTGTAGGTATCTACCAGTTACTCTCATTTTGTTCAAAGTCTGGAATAATAAAGACCAGTTCACCTTATCAAAAGCCTTTTCGGCATCAAGAGATAAAAACTAGACTGTGGAAGCTGGTCTCCCTCACATACCAAAGTAAATGTAAGGCTTTTTTAAATATTATCAAAAGTTTGTCTCTGCTGGATAAATCCTGCCCAGAAATTATGGACTCATTTCAGTGCTACTATTTGTAATCCGTTCACCAGAATTTTTGTAAAGATTTATAGTCTGTGTCTAGCAGGGAGATGCAAGACCCACAGTCAGTAGGTTATTTCCCAGGTTTAAGTATCAATGTTACTGCTGCTAACCTCCAAGAGTATAGTAATCGCTCTCCATTATCTAAACAATTAAAATTCTTGATGCTACTAAGTGATGTTAATTTTACATAACTAAAACTATCCAGATCAATATTCATCCCATGGCAGTCACTGAGCATTCACTCATTTCTCAAAGTCCCCCCAACCATATTAGCCCCCCCACCCCACCCTCGAGGTAGTACCGCAAGACTATCACTACATGTAGTAGCCACCATTTTGAACAGAGAGTTTGCAGATGAAAGAGCAACTGGAGATCACTCCTGTTCCCCATCCATCCTCCAGAGCACTTCCAACTCAGACAACACAGGCAAGGGAGGTAAGACAAAGAGTTCCAGAGCAAACCTCAGGCAGTCTAGGGGTACTGTTGCACTGTCAGTGCTCTATGAAGAGAGATTTGAGGTGCAAAGGGTAGGGGGAAACAAAAAAACAAAAAACAACAAAGCCATGCAGTAGACAGGACATGCTGGATCTATGTACGTTGGGGTGGGGTGATCAGAAGAGAAAGACCTGTTGGCTTTGGTGGGTTGAGACCTCAAATTTGGCTGTATGTGATTTCAACCAAAATTGTTGTGACCTTTTTTTCAACTTTAAAGATTTTCCAATAATAACATACAATATATAATGAAAGCTGAAGATATAACGTGCTATTGTACAATAACCTTACCAAAGGTTTTGTCCTTCCAGGTCCTTCCCAAGTTATCAGACAACTTAGAGAGTAGGTAAAGCATAATCATAACCACCATAATTACTATGCTCCCTCCACTGAACATTGACATCCCAAATTTTATGAAACTCCTTCAGATGGCCCCTCCTTATGAGCAGTCAACTGAGACATTAAAACACACTTAATCAACTTTATTGTATAATGAAATCATAGAAGGTGTGGGTGTCTTCCATCCTCTGGCTATTAAGAGCTTTGCAGCTGAAAATATGAACAGTCAGGCAATGGGTCTCTTTTGAGATACCTTTCATTGGGAAGTTCAAACAAACTTGTTCCGCCTTGTTGGGATAGCATTCAGAGGTAAAAATCCAAAAATTTAACAGCAGGGGGTATCCAAGAAGGAGGTTATGCATGGCTAATCCCATCAGACATGTATAAAAGTACCCATGTGCCCACAATTGCACCTTCACATCCCCAGGAGCATAATACCATTGATAAAAGAGCTTATAGCCTTCTCAAATAAAGGAGTGGCCATAGTAAATTTTAAGAGGTCCCTGAATCCCTGCTTCCAGGTTTGTTCCATGGAAGATTTCCTCAGTCTTTGTTCCCATCTAGCAGTATCTCGTGAGAGAGAATTGTAGTGAGATACCAAAGCAGAGTAAAGGCAGGAAATCCCCTCTATCCATGCCTATCAGCAAAGCCATTTCCAAAGGATGCTCTACCACACAAAGCTCCTTACCAGCCTTACAGTTTATGAAATCCCTAAGTTGTTGATATTGTAAAAATGATCTACTCAGTATTCCAAATTCCTCTTGAAATTCTACAAAAGATTTCAGCTTTACCTTTTTCCATATCTAACCTAGAGCACATAGGGAGTTAGATGCCCGCACGCAATAAGCACCATCAGTGCTAAGAACCCACAGTACTAAGACTCCCAAACAGAACCTGAAGTTCAAACAACAGTAAAAAACACATAGGGCAGAATGTAGCAATTGTGGTCTCCTTTTTTTTTTTTTTTTAACAGAGAAGGGAAAGAAGAAAAAAAAATCGAGACCCAGTCAGACCCTCTAGCAATGGAGGGAGGGTGAGGCAGGGACCTGGGGGGGCCCAGGTGTAACCCCTAAAACCGGCACCGTTCAGCCAGACACCCCTGTCTCACTGAAGAGAATAAAATTGCCATCTCACTGAAGAGAAACCTCAACAAGAGAAATAATTTTCCAGTCACAGCCAAAATTCAGGAACTAGTTGAATAGCGACCATCACCTGCTGGGAGATAGAGCATAATGAAGATACAGGAGGAGTGCCAGCCAATAGGACCACCTGTTAATCAATTTCTCTATCTCCGCCTGCTGGTAAATGTGTGCTATCCCATTGGTCTCTGGATTCATCTGCTGCTGTTGCTAAGTAAAAGCGTGACATCATTTTGACATCCACGCATGCGCAGAGGCCCTCCAGACAGGCCCTGAAATGCCAGTAGGGCTTGCCAGCAGGGAAGTCTAACCAATATCAACTGAGTGCCCCAACCACAGACCTTCCAAGCACCACCCTACACCCACCCAAGCTCTTTCCCAGATCCCACCCCCTTTACTAATTGTAATGCAATTTTTTTCCATTCATTTTTCATATACACACAATATACACAGCAGATATAAATTCTCAAAACTGACATTTCTAGCACTATATTGAAAATAAAATCATTTTCCCTACCTTTGTTGTGTGGTGACTATTATTCTGTGCTTTTAACTATGTTTCCAATGCCTTCTTATCCATTGACTGTTTTTCTCTCCTTCTTCACTTTCTGCCTTGCATCCAACTTTGAAAAATATACAATGTATTTGCTATTCAATTAAACCAGTTTCAAAAAAGTCAAAGATTGATGTGCTTCTCCGTATGCTCAGAAATGTTGCTCTATTGGAGGGCTTGTTAACCCTCCTGAAGGAGTTTGTTTATCCAGTCATCGCTTATGGTTGTCTGGATTGGCTGCCGCCTCAGGCCTAGAAAAGGGGGTGGGGAGTTGTCAGGACTGGCTCTGCTGCTTCGAGGGAGGGAAGGAGGGAGGGGGTGTTATCAGGAACGGCTGCCTGCTGCTATAGTATTATTTTTTTTAAAGTAACTCTCAATCAGCCAGAAAAACAGTTATCCGGCATTCATCAATCCCCATGGATGCCGGATAGCTAAGAGTCTACTGTAATTAACTCTTAAAGCTTTGTCACTATGCCACAGAATTTTTGGGTAGGGGAATAATACATCTCCTATCCAATACTATAAACGCACAACGCCAACACGTGCAGCCCAACATGGCACACAAAACATCTAAAACAGGTGAAAGAGCTATCCCAATTATATGCAGCCTTCCATCAGCCCGCTCTCCAAATACAAAAATCCCCAAAATTTAAAGTGCAGTATCACTCATGTCCACAACTCCAACTCCACCAGGAAGGAACAGAGCAGAATGCAGTCACAGGCATAAAAGCCTCTTCATAGGACTATATAGCCAGCAAAACCGAATAAACTCAATTAAGGGCTCCTGTTCCGCTCAGGAAACCACCAAAAGATTTGAGCGAGAGCACTGTCACTGGTGTCAAATACAAATGGCTGTCCATTAAAAACCACTTGTAGATGTGCAGGGAATTGCAGAGTAAAGCATATTTTCTTCTCCGTGAGCTGCTTACAAATGGCAGAAAATCTGCACCGAATAATCTTGGAAAAGGAGGCCACGATGGTTCTGGAAGGTAAGCTCCTTGCACTGCCGAAAGTTCCATAGCAAGAGATCCTTATGGGCAAAGTTCAAAATTCTTGCAATAATGATCCAAGGTCTGGCTTTTGTCCCACTCTATGAGCTCATTCAATGAGCAGACGGGCCTGCACAAGGAGTTAGCAGCAGTTCCTCCAATAGCCATTTCTCCAGAGTAGGTACAATATCAGTATCTTTGAGTGATTCTGGCAGCCCCACCAGTTGGATATTGTTGGATGTTGCGCCTGGAATGATTTTCCAAGTCATCCAGCTTTTCATCAAACAGAGATTTTGCTGCGTAATTGAGCTAACTCCTCATGCACAATTGTTACCGAGTCCTCAGCTGAGCTCAATCACTGTTTGAGCTCAGAAAAATCGAGCATTAAAGTCTGTAACCGATGTTGAAAGGGTGGTCAGAGTTTTGTTAACTATCTAAACACGAGCCCAGCGCCACCACTACAGCTTCAATAAGTTTTTGAAGCATCAGGGTCTTCCACACTAGCTGTTATTTTGGGTTCGCCACCTGCAGCTGTCCTCACTCATTCTCGATCCTTTTTTCCAGTCTTCACAATCATTTCGGCATCGCCCTTCGAGACAAACTTGTCCATACGGGTGTACACCAAAAGTGGATAAAGTTTGCACTGAGAATTGTCGCCCATTATAGTGCCAAAGGTTATAGGAAGAGGGGAGCTGCGAAGCTCAAGACACAAGAAAAACATGTCTGCCTTGCTCACTGCATGGTCAAGCCCCTGAGATTGAAGTTGTAAAGAATTTCAATCGCCTTCAAACTCAAAATCTTCATCATTTTCCATGTTTATGACATTCGTCTTATGTTCAGTTCTAATCCCATATTATGACTTTCAGCTTTGACTTTTCTCTGTAGATACAGTATGTCTTCTTTACTGTTGTTTAAAAGCATTGAATTATCATCTACATAACGCAGGTTCTTTATATTTCACTTATCAACTTTGAAACTAATTTGCTTTTCTGAAGATGGCTTTGCTGTAAAGGTTGAACAGGTGAGGCAACAAGATGCATATTTGCCCGATGCCACGTTTTATTGGGAACCAATTGGTGTGTTGTCATATTCAGTTCTCACTGCAGCTTCTCGATTTTTGTAGAGGCTCTATCATCTGAGTTGTGTTTTTGGGTATTCCCATTTGCACTTGAGTTCTCCATAGTTTATTGTGATCCACACAGTCAAAAGCTTTGCTGTAGTCAATAAAGCAAAGGTACAGGGTGGGCTTTTGGCATTCTCCAATATCCATCTAACCTTGGTAATAATGTCTCTTGTTTCTCAACATTTCCGAAACCAAGCCTGAACTTAAAGTAGTTTATTCTTTTTTTTTTAATATAATTATCTTTATTAGACTTTCACAACAAATCACAAGAATATTCTTGTTCCAAGTAACACAGGAAGGAAACCATTTTACCATTCAAAACCAAAAATCAAATACAGAAATATTATTTATCCCTTTCTTAGACCACAATGATAGGGGGCATGGAAATATTTTAAGGTTGGAGATATTAAAGTGGCATTAAATTCTAAAGAAAAGGCTTAATGTGAAACCGGTTACTATCTTTACTCAAAGTCCATCATATAATCAATCCTTGATGATATTTTTGACTTTCAGGAACTCCCTCAAGTGGTCTGGAGAAAAAAAAGTGTACTTAATTCCCAAATACCTCACCAAACACTTGCAGGGATAGGCTAATAGAAACGTAGCCCCCAACTTAAGAGTTTCTTTACGCAGAGATAGGAAATCCTTTCTTCGTTCCTGTGTAACTTTAGAGACATCTGGGTATATCCAAATCCGTTGTTCTCCATATAATTTATGAGAATTCTTTAAGTATAATCTTAACACCAGTAGTTTATTCTAAAACATTTATATTCCACAAATCACAAAGGTCTATGCAAATTAAAAGATACATATAAATAAAATACATAGCCTTCGTTGTATTATTTTCAGCAATATTTTGCTGGCGTATGGAATTAATGCAATTGTTTTGTAGTCATTAGTCCTTGGCGTCACCTTTCTTCGATATAAGCATGAATAGTTATCTTCTCCAATCGGTTGGCCATGTATTTTCCTTCCGAATCTGTTGACACAGTCAAGTGAGGACCATGATAGCACCTTCTGAGCTTTTGATTAATTCAATTGACTTTGGTTTTCAATAAAACTTTAATTGCTGCTATGACTTCTTTTAAAATATCTGGTTCTTCTTTGGTGTCAGTTTCAAATTCAATTTCCCCAATGTTATCCTCATTACCTTTTTATATACATTTTCCATACATTCTTTCCATCTCTTTTTAATGCTTTCTGGATTATTTAATAAAGGGGTGTCAAACTCAATCACATAAGGGGCCGAAATCTGAAAAAAAGGCTAAGCCGCGGGCCAAATTTTGAATTAATATAATTAGGGGTCCTTTAATTAAGATACTCTAACCGATTTAGCACGCGCTAAATGCGCACCTTAATAAAAGGACCCCTAAGTGACTAAGGCTTAGTCTTAGAAGTATAGGGTTACGTCTCCAACCCCACACCAGCTCTGTGGTGTAAACAAAATAAATATTGTAATCACGAAATAGAAAATATAATTTTTTCTACCTTTTGTTGGACCTAGGCTCTGGTGGTTTTCTGATAACTCACTTGCCAGGGTCTCCTGCCCATTTGTCGTTTTCTTCTTTGTCGATGCCAACTATCCATCTTCCATCTCTGTCCTCCACTTCCGTTTCTCTTCCCTCCCCTGGAGGTCTAGCATCTTTATTTTTTTTCGTGTCCAAATCTACAGCTGCAGCAATGGACCCCACCATCCCCAGATCTACCATCTGTCCTTTTCGCAACTACCCTTTCATCCAGCATCTCTTCCTCCTTCCCCACCACCCCAGGGTCCACCATCTCTCCGTTTCTCTTCCCAAGTACCCTCCTATCCAGTATCTCTATCCCCCCTCCACACCATCCCTTGTGTCCAACTTCTCTCTTTCTGCTCCTTCCCTCTCCTCTTTTTTATTTCTTCACCACCCCACCCTTCACTCAGTCCAGCATATGCACATCTGGATCCCTTCTTCTCTCCTGCTGAGTACTTCTACACCAGGGCCTGCCCCTGTCCCGAAGGCCTGTATGTTCTCCCCCCTTCTTCTTCCCGGTCTCACCTTCAGATTTGGCCCACCATTCTAACCTTCCCTCCACCCCGGCTTCCTGGTCTACTCTGGCCCGCCGGCACGCATCGCTGCTGCTCTTCACTCACGTCTGCCTTCACCTGGCCTCCTCTTCAAAGCAACTTGCTGAGGATCGCCGGCAGGCTGTAGTGAACCTCCCGGACCGCTGTCCACCTTGGTAGCACATTCCCTCTGAAGTGATACCGCCCCTCCTCTGACGTACAGGATCGCATCAGAGGGAATGTGCTACCGAGGTGGATAGCGGCCTGCAAGGTTCACTACAGCTGACCAGCGATCCTCAGCAAGCTGCTTTGAAGAGGAGACCAGGTGAAGGCAGACGTAAGTGAAGAGGAGCAGCAGTGGCAGCGGTTCATGCTGGCAGGACAGATTTACTATAAAATTTAAAATGTCTGGCGGGCCAATTTTTAACACGCCGCGGGCCAGAGTTTGACATGTCTGATTTAATTTCAAGTTTAATAAAATTTGATATATCGCTTATCAATCTTCTAAGCGGTTTGTACATAATAAAAATAGTAAAATAGGGTAACATACAGGACAATGGGATTAAGATAAAGAAGTACATTATAAAATAGGAAAGAGAGCCATATAGGGGAAATACAACGGGAAGGGAGATCCCATCTGATAACCAAAGCAGAAATAAAGATAATGTTTCATAAGAAGTGCATTAGAGGTTGAATGCATCTATAAAAAACATTTTTAGTTTTCCTTTGAAACGATCAAGTATGGGTTCATCCCGTAGTTCCAGGGGTGAATTCCAAATAGATGAGGCTGTGACGGAAAAGTTTGTTCATTCTAATGGCATCTTTAAGCATCCCAACTCAAGGTTAGAATTTGTGCCGCAATCTCTTAACATTCTGATACGCTAATCTGGTTTTTCCATTTATATGTTCCAATTCAATTTTCTGACAAATATCCTTGAGATATTGTTCTTTGTCTTACCAAACTTTATGTTTTAACTCAGTTCATTTGTGATACTTTTTCTCCATTATCAGAAAAATTTTCTTGTCTTCCTTTGGTCTGTTAATTTACTGGTTTCTTCTGAGATCCAAGGCGATTTATTGGCTCTTTCTTTTCTGGAGTGTTTTTTAGTTTCATCACTAATTACAATTTTGATGTCATTCCATAATTCTACGGACTCTCTGTCTCCTGTATTAAAGAAAGGCAAATCTGTTGTCTAGTTTTATTCAATAGTCTGATGAAATATTTTCAATGTCATATTTTGGGAGGTCTCCAATGATCTTCTTGCAAAGCTCTACCTTGGTCTTGCATGTCTAAAGCTCATGATTGCTTCCACAATCAGCTTCTGGTTTAGTCCTTGCAGTCAAAACTACAGATTTCCATCTCTATCCTATGTTGATGTAGTCAATTTGATTTCGATACATCCATTTAGAGAGGTCTATGTGGACTGGCGACATTTGTGGTATTGGAAATGGGTATTCATGATTGAGAGCTGGTTCATTTTACAAACTGTACTAAGTTATCACCAGCTTCATTTCTTTCTCCTAAGCCGTGCATTCCAACCACTGCCATCTTCAGATATACCTCCTACTTTTGCATTGAAGTCCCCCATAATGATCAGTAAATCTTGTTTCAACATTTGATCTATTACATTTTGAAATTGTTCGTAGAAAAATTCTACATCCTCATCTTCCGCATCTGTCATTGGAGCATATACTTGGTCAAGATGACATTAATCAGATTTCCCTGTAGACGAATTGACACGACTTTCACTGATAACACTGTACTTTAGTACCATTTTTGAAAACTTGTTGCGGATGAATGCCATACCATTTTTCCTATGTGTTTCATGACCAAAGTAGCAGATCCAATGCTTGTCTGATTGAAAATGGCCTTGCTCTGTCCATTTGAGTTCACTGATCCCTATCAAATCGATTTTGGTTTTTTTCCATTTGATGTTTTAACAATTTCCAATTTTCCTTGATTCATGCTTCGTACGTTCCATGTTGAAAAATATATTTACAGCTTCTGATCTCCCTTTTCTGTCCAGTAACATCAGCATCAGGACATTTTGACGGCTTTGATTCGTCAGCTTCACAAACATTGGGCATACTCTGAGCGACTATCAACTCTTCCCTAGTACCTTCCAACTTAGGGGACCATCTTCCAAACACTATATGTCAATTCTTTGTCTAATCAGCATCATCAAGTTTTCTTGTCAGAATAGTAGATTGCCTGGCCTTTCTTCTCCACAGTATAAGGCTGATGTTGCTGTTGCCGCATCAAATGTAATCCTCCACCTCCAACACTGCCCATCTGCTGCTTCCCAGATGGATGCTACATCATTAGTCTGACATCTCCGCTAAAACCTGCCAGCCTTGGGAGGCCCTGCTGGTACTGAAACTACCAATGGCATAGCTTTCAGCTTAAGTATGTTTTCACTTGACAAAAATGTCACTATGTTTTGATCAGCCACTGTCCTTCAAAAAATCTTTAAAACAACATGAGCCACAGACACACAGGCTGGACAAGCAAATCCAAACCAGAAATTTTAAGCCAACAAGGCTACAAGTCATTATAGTTTTCAGCGTCTCAGATGCATGTATCATGACTGGAACTTCAAACTAAGAATACTAAATGTTCTAGCAGCAGCAAAAACAAACATTAGCTATTGTGTCTTTGAACCAGTAAGATGTCTCTATAATGCACTTCCATCAGCTTCTGCAGAAGACAGAGGATGTCCTGCAACCAAAAAAATGTGACCTAAACGCCTTGTAATTTATAATAAATAGGATTAATTGCAAAATTCTACCTAAAGAGCAGCCTTATATATCAAAACTGCAATATTCTTTAATACAGCTGGCTGTATAATTCACATTTCCCAGTACTACACTTCACCCCAATGCAATACATTTTTTAGCATGGAAAAGTCTGTGATAAAACCACTATTGGCATTCACAATAGCCAAAAATAAAATTGCTCACAATGTAACAAAATGTACTTAATTTTAGTGAATTTTTTTCCTTTGACGAATCATTTACTGCAGCTCAAGGCTGGAGTGAACTGGAATAAAGATTTTAGCTCTGGAGCAAAGGGTTATGTGAGGTGAAGAGCAGCAATTCACCTCAGATGACCCCATTTGGTAAAAATTATAAATTATATAAAAACCCGAGGATGCAAGTAGTCCCTAGACACCACCACTGCCAAACTCAAAAAATGCCGGTTCTGCTTTTGCCTCCAAACACTGCTGCCTTTAAACATGGCACAGATAATTTCTTAGTACTTTAGAATGTGCTTCTTCAGGTCAGGCTGCATATAAGGGAGTTTTTTTTACATGCCCTGGTACAGATGGTTATGTGGAGAGGGGTGGGGGTTCTTTTCTCCACCTGTTAATGTGTGAGGCAGAACTATTTTGCCCCCACCACACACCTGAACAGTGAATACTACTATTTATTATTTCTATAGTGTAACATGTACGCAGCACTGTACATTAAAATGTAAGAGAGACAGTCTCTGCTCATAAAAGCTTACAATCTAAATTATGACAGACACACAGGACACAGGGGAGCTCATCATATGGTGCTCATGAAGGGACATACAAAGGGATGAAGAGGTAGAGAGAATAGAAGCTATAGAGGGAACAAGAAACATTAGTAGTGTAGTACAAGTTGAAAGTGTTAGGACCTAAAACGCAACTTTGAAAGAGTGGGCTTTGAGCCTGGATTTGAATACCACCAGAGACGGAGTCTGGCATATTGATTCAGGCAGGTTATTCCAGGCGTATGGCACAGCAATGCAGAAGGGACCAAGTAGGGAGTTGGCAGTAGAGAAGGATAAAGACAACCCAACTTACCCAAATAACAGAGGACACCCAAATAATGGAGCTCCCGGGGGAGAGTATAGGGAGAGATAAGAAAGATATTGGGGAGCTGCAGAGGGGTTACACTTGTAGGTCAGTAAGAACAGTTTGAACTCTTTGCGGAAGCAGACAGAGAATACGCCACAGGAATTGGCTCATGAATCAAAGGAAAAAAATAACATGGCAAAATAACTTTTGCCCAATGCACAACAGTAGACTCTCTCTTAATACTAGTACAATTTTGTACACCACAGTAATCTGTATATTTATACCAGCCTATTTAAAAGGTAACCATCTCTCAAACGTATGAGGTAGTACTCCTGCATTCTTTTTGAGTTTTCGAACTCTGCACCCACAAATGATTTAAGAACAGCATTTGGCAATCAACCTCGAAAACACAAGGAATGCTTGGAAAATAAAATACTTAGCAAAAGAAGGAAGCAGCATTTAGTTTTTATTTATTGATAAACTCTGGTTTGCAACCTCTTGTTTTCTTTCAGAAGTAGAACCACCAAGAAAGGGGGGGGGGGGTAACTTCACTAGTACCTTAGTTTTCTGCGCCGGTGCATTCTGGGAAGGAGGGAGGCTCCGAGCGGACAAGCGCGGCGGAGCCGCATCACACAGGCCTCACACCTCCCTGTGCACCCCGCACGCTCTCTCCCAGCCATTAAACGCTTCCGAAGAGACAGCGACACAAGGAACACCGGCCGGGCCCGCTGACATACCTGCACCAAAGAGGCTGTCGGCGCTCCTACTGTCGCCGAGCCCCGCTCACCGCACAGCAGCAGCTCGGGGTAACTAAACTCGGCGCAGCTTTCCTCCGTGGAGTCCTTCAGGGACAGCTCCAGCCGCACCGTCTCGCGCTGCAGCGGCGGTTCTGTTTTGTGACTTCCCAGCTCGTGTTGCTGTTTCTGGGGCTGTGGTCGCTCAGGTTCACGTGGCTGAGGCTGTTGTGGCTGTTGCGACCGTTGCCCTTCAGGCTCGCCCTGCTGCTGCTGTTGTTGTTGCTGCTGCTCCTCAAGCTGTTGCAGTGGCTTCGGCCACTGACCACCAGACTCGCGTTGCTGCTCCGCCTCGTGCTGTTCCAGAGCCGACCCACCGCTACCGCCACCCGTGGCAACTTCGCGTGGCTTGACAGGTGAAAGGCTAACAAACGGTACCCTGCGCGGCTCCGCCATTCAGCTATATCTGTGTTTCTCACGCCTCTTCTACTGTTTCTTCCTTCCTTGTTGCCTCTTGTCCACTTTCGAGTTCACTCCTCCTAGCGTAGTGTGTTTCACTCCTGCCGGGAGAAATAAGGCTCCAACTCCACACTCGCCCCGGTTGCACGGCTTCTCTTTAACCCCCACACTTACGTTCTGCTCGCCGCCATTGCAGCCATCTTGCAGCCCACATAAATAAAAATATGCTGCCCCGGCGCGCATGCGAAAGGTCAACTGAAGCGGACAGGACACGTCACGCAGGGTCGAGAGACGTCCCTCACGTTCTTTGCTTGTTTGTGGTTTTCGGCGTGCCTTGGTCAGGTGACTTTGGATTCTACGGAAGTGGCGTAATACCTCCCTGGTTTCCTTGGCAACGTGGACGCCTTTTCCTCGTGTACTGTAAAAATTTAAAGCAACAGTTCAACTCACCTCATATTTAATCGCTTCTACGGCAAAGTTTGCAATAATGATCGTCTAAAATGAGTTCGTTTTTGCTCAAAGTTGAAAGTATAATATTTTAGAGAATGATGCATACACTACTATTATTTATCATTTCTGTAGCACTGAAAGACATAGCAGTGCTGTATATTTAACATGGGATAGATCAGTGGCTCCCAACCCTTTCCCGGAGGACCATCAGGCCAATCGGGTTTTCAGGCTAGCCCTAATGAATATGCACGAGAGAAATTTGCATATAGTGCAAGTGACAGGCATGCAAATTTGCACTATGCATATTCATTAGCGCTATCCTAAAAACCCGATTGGCCTAGTGGACCTCCAGGACAGGGTTGGAAACCACTGTGATAGATGGTGACAGTCCCTGCTCAGAAGAGTTTGCCATCTAATTTGGACATGTTTCACTATCAACAGGGACAATGTAACAAAAGAGAGTCAGAAAAGATACTGTATAAACAAAAACAAACCGACTCTATAATGGTAACTCAACCCACGAGGAGGACCCGTTATGCTAAAATACAGCTCAGAGGTATAAAACTCTAAAGAGGAGGAGGTAACCCCCTCTTAGGAAAGAGTTTATTTTCCAATCATTGCTTCATAACAAACGAGTCCAACTCAGAGGTTTGAATGATTGTAAAGTATATATGTCTCACTAATAATGCAATATGCATTCAAAAACGTTTCTCAAAAAATAATCAGAATTTCTGCATTCAGGTAAGCACTAAAAACTTTGCATTCATATAGTAAATTCTCAAAAAAAAGGTACTTGTCAGGGTCCCGACGTGGCCCCGTTTCGGTGTCTACTTCAGGAGACCCCGTCTGGCTGATTAGCTTGCTTACAAATTGACAACCATGTAACATTTAAATGGAAGATCTGAAATGCAAAAAATAGAATCAAAAAATGCAATAGAGATGGGCTGACACCTTCTAATAGCCACAAAACCATGCATAACTTAAGGCTTGCGACTAGCCAGCAGGACAGGAGCACAAAAATGTACGTACCGTTCAGCAGATGAAAAAATTATTTGTGCTACACAGTGTACCCGCCCCCACTGCGGTATTTAAACCTAAGAAAGGCGGGAAAACAAACGTGGCAAACGTGATGACATCACTATTACACTGAAAACAGAGTACAATGCAAAAAACTTCAGAAAATGTTCACGGGAATCAGACATGATCAGAGGAAAGCCACCCACTCGATTTCATTATTGAGGCCATAAGGGTGAAGAGTATTAAGATCGTAGATCCATTTCTGTTCCTTTCTCCACAGCATGCGAGCTGTATCGCCTCCCCTGGTAGTACTGTAGCAATCCAGAACTGTAAATCGCAAATCTGTAATGGCGTGGTTGTTATTCTGCCAATGCTGCACCAGGGGAGCTTCTTGCACTGCGGTGCGTATACGGCTCATATGTTCCCCAATACGATACTTTAAACTGCGGGTGGTGTTCCCCACATACACAAGTTGACACGGACATGATATGACATAGATAACATGGTGAGTGTTGCAATCAGTTGCACGCTGAGTATACTTGCGCCGAGGAGGTAGAGACATTTGTGAAATAGTCACACTGAACTGACAATATTTACAATGTCCACATGGTAGGTGCTGACCTCTGGCAAAATTAGTGAATTCTGGATTCAAAAATTGAGAATGCGTGACCCGCTGTTTCAAATTGGAAGTCTTTGACCTGCCCTCCAGGCAGACCTATAGTTTCAGGAATTGGATCACTTTTAGAACCATTATCAGCTTTTTTAGATTTATATCTCAAAGATCGAGTCCCGTTGGCTCCTTCTTATGTTTTGGACTCTACCAGCATGATACATTTTTTGTCCTCTTTACAGAACATACCTCCACATGCTATATTACTGACCTTTGACATTTCAGCCTTATACACCAATATTCCTCAAAAAGAAGCTATTGAGGTCATTAAGGTTGAACTTCAATCCCAGGAATTACCAGCCAGTAGGGTACAATTTTTGCTGGATTTAGCTCGTATTGCTCTCAGCATGAACTATTTTCAATTTGATTTGGACTTTTAAAAACAGATTAAAGGCACGGCTATGGGGTCCAAAATGGCCCCATCCATAGCCTGCCTGTATGTATCCCAGTTTGAAAGTCAGTTTTTGTACACCTCTGAGTTTTGGCAATTTTTTCTATTCTGGAAGAGATACATTGATGACGTGCTGGCAGTTTGGATTGGCACTCCAGAGGACCTAGCACGGTTCTATGATTGGCTCAATAGTTGTGACCCTAATTTACAGTTCACTATGACCATGGACATTCATCAAATTGCTTTTTTGGACATTACTATCACATTCACCAATGGACATTTTAATACATCTATTTTTCGCAAGTCCACAGACAGAAATAATCTGTTACAATATGACAGCTTCCACCCAAAACACTTAAGGAATAATATCCCTACGGGACAGTTTTTACGACTCCGGAGACTGTGCTCAACGGTGGAAGAATATGTATACAGATCGGATGAAATGCAACACAGATTCTTGGAGAAGGGTTATCCCCCTTCTGTCCTTAAAAAAAGCTTACAAACGAGCATTACATGCCAATAGGTCTTTGTTATTGCAATCACAACATAGATCTGAAGCCAGTTCACTGGTCTGTGTGATACCTTATTCTATTCACGCTTTTCAGATAAAGAAAATCATCAAACGTCACTGGTCCATTCTACAATATCATGGAGCATTTCAAGAAGTTCCTAGATTTGCTTTTTCCAAAGCTTCCAATTTGAAACAGCGGGTCACGCATTCTCAATTTTTGAATCCAGAATTCACTAATTTTGCCAGAGGTCAGCACCTACCATGTGGACATTGTAAATATTGTCAGTTCAGTGTGACTATTTCACAAATGTCTCTACCTCCTCGGCGCAAGTATACTCAGCGTGCGACTGATTGCAACACTCACCATGTTATCTATGCCATATCATGTCCGTGTCAACTTGTGTATGTGGGGAACACCACCCGCAGTTTAAAGTATCGTATTGGGGAACATATGAGCCGTATACGCACCGCAGTGCAAGAAGCAATGGTGCAGCATTGGCAGAATAACAACCACGCCATTACAGATTTGCGATTTACAGTTCTGGATTGCTACAGTACTACCAGGGGAGGCGATACAGCTCGCATGCTGTGGAGAAAGGAACAGAAATGGATCTACGATCTTAATACTCTTCACCCTTATGGCCTCAATAATGAAATCGAGTGGGTGGCTTTCCTCTGATCATGTCTGATTCCCGTGAACATTTTCTGAAGTTTTTTGCATTGTACTCTGTTTTCAGTGTAATAGTGATGTCATCACGTTTGCCACGTTTGTTTTCCCGCCTTTCTTAGGTTTAAATACCGCAGTGGGGGCGGGTACACTGTGTAGCACAAATAATTTTTTCATCTGCTGAACGGTACGTACATTTTTGTGCTCCTGTCCTGCTGGCTAGTCGCAAGCCTTATTAAGTTATGCATGGTTTTGTGGCTATTAGAAGGTGTCAGCCCATCTCTATTGCATTTTTTGATTCTGTTTTTTGCATTTCAGATCTTCCATTTAAATGTTACATGGTTGTCAATTTGTAAGCAAGCTAATCAGCCAGACGGGGTCTCCTGAAGTAGACACCGAAACGGGGCCACGTCGGGACCCTGACAAGTACCTTTTTTTTGAGAATTTACTATATGAATGCAAAGTTTTTAGTGCTTACCTGAATGCAGAAATTCTGATTATTTTTTGAGAAACGTTTTTGAATGCATATTGCATTATTAGTGAGACATATATACTTTACAATCATTCAAACCTCTGAGTTGGACTCGTTTGTTATGAAGCAATGATTGGAAAATAAACTCTTTTTCCTAAGAGGGGGTTACCTCCTCCTCTTTAGAGTTTTATACCTCTGAGCTGTATTTTAGCATAACGGGTCCTCCTCGTGGGTTGAGTTACCATAATAGAGTTGGTTTGTTTTTGTTTATCTAATTTGGACAGACAGGACATATATACAGTGGAGCACTCTTGGTTCCTGGACACTAGCAAGGGGAAGAATTTCCTGTTAAGAATTTAGCTTACACTTTTTTTCAGTTGTAGCTTAAAGCAATGTTTCTCAACTTATTCCTGGAGTACCCCCTTGCCAGTCAGGTTTTCAGGATATCCACAATGAATATGCATGAAATAAATTTGCATATAATGGAGGCACTTTCAGAATGCTGGTCCGGCAACTATGCTTTTCATTTTTCTTTTTATTTAAAGTTGCCGCCTTTCAAAAATACTTACCTGACCATAAACTACCGGCTTTTTAGCATTCTGACTTTCTGCAGCTTCATAAATATATGGTTCGCTCTATCTATGACACCTTTGAGCTAACCTCACATGCTGCGGCAATGTCTGTGGCTATGCAGCGCCTTGCCTGGCTTAGGGTGTCAGAACTTGATGTTATTGTTAACCATCAGGTTAGATTGGCTAATAATGCTCCTTGTTTGGGGGATGAGCTTTTGGGGGCATCTTTGGATTCAACTACCCAAAAGATGTTGGCCCATGAAACCAGGTGGGATACTTTGGTGAAGACAAAAAAGAAACCTCCACCTTCTCTTCAAATTTCTTTGCATGGTAAATAAGTTTTGTAGGATATGAAGTCTACGTATCTCTTTTTGATTTATACCCTGATAAAGGGAATTGCAATAGTTGATGTTTGAAATGATGAGGGAGTGAATGAGAATGTTTAGAGATGGAGGATCAAGTAGAGATGAGAGTGATCAAATGAGTTTTAATCTGTAGAAGCATTTGCTAACTACTGAACTGATTTGCTGGTGAAAAGAGAGGTTTTGATCTAGAATAATTCCAAGTATTTTCACTGTAGGACAAGGAGGTTTGGCCCTCCCTGACTTGCAAAGGTTTAATGTTGCTTGTTTAACGAGGTCTCTTGTGGATTGGATTTTAAAAAAAAAAACCACTCAATTTTATACTCTTGTATATCTTGAGTAGCAATTGATATCTCCTATGCATTTGTTATATTATTTACATTCTTGAAAACCTTATCAGATTTTCCCTACTAGAAGGCATCCTTTATTGAAATCAATGAGATAATGTTGGCAGTGGCTGTGTAAGCATTTGCCATCCTATTCTACTGTTTTGCTCACCTTGTGGAGTAACAAGAATCTGGACCCTGATGTATGCAAAATTTATTTAAAGCAGTGGCAGGAGAAAGGTCTCTGCTATGTGAGGTACCTGGTTACTGAACAAGAGGCCATGAAATCATTCCAGGATTTGCAGCTTGAAGGTCACTTGTGGGAGCAAGATTGGCTTTCTTATCAACAGGCCTCTCACTATATTCAATCACTGGACTTAGCTACTTTCAATGAAGACCTGGCTGATATAATTCAAGAAATTCTTACTTTATCCCAACAAACCAAAGCCAGTAGTACTCTGTGGGACTATGATGCATTGGCAGAGGTATGGAATAGAGACCCCCAACCCTTGGAATAGATAACAGGGGATGGACTGAGACTTCTCATGAAACATTTAAAGGTCTTGACTCACTCTGTTGCCCTACAGGAGCTTCAATACAAGTTCCTCCTTCACTTGTATTTATCACCTTATCAAGCCTATATTTCTGGTATCACTTCTCATGCAGTGTCCTAAATGTCACTATACCCATGCTGGCTTGATACATGTTTTGGTCTTGTGAGACAATACAACCATTTTGATCATTTATTGCCTTTCACTTACAAACTGTATTAAGTAAACAGATACCTCTGAGGTCTGATTTATTGTTATTTTCTAATGTAAGATCCTTGGGTCTGTCCAGTGTATGTGTGTGTGTGTAATATTCTATTACACTGGAGACAATCTGATACTCCCACTTTCACCTTATGGAGAAACAAAATTTTACATTGCTGAAAATGAAATATTTGGATGTTAAGTGAGGGTCATCTCGATTGTGGAAAAGGTATAAAGAAATTTGGTCACCTATGTGGGACGGTTTGTCCCATAGAGCAATGGTCCTCAACCCTGTCCTAGAGGACCACCAGCCAGTCAGGTTTTTGCGATAGCCCTAATGAATATGCATGAGAGATTTGGGTGTAATACTGGATCAGGGCCTAACCATGAAGGACCAGGTGGACTTACATTACATTACATTACGGATTTCTATTCCGCCTATACCTTGCAGTTCAAGGCGGATTACAAAAGATTTGACTGGACATTTTCCAGTGAAGATACAATTTTTTTTACAACAGAGGAGATATAGCTGGAAAGATTCCGAGGGGATTTACAAGTTGGATAACAAATTGACAGTGCGGAACTGTGATATAAACAATAGATTACATTTAGAATAGGTAAGATTACAATGCATTTCAGGGATCTGTTTACTTGATAGGTGATTTGGGGAGGATTTTATAGGGGAGAATTATCTGGAGGAAAGTGAAGAGGGGTTAAGATATTTGGATGAATTTTTTGAAAAGCAGGGTTTTGATTTCTTTTCGGAATATTTTGAGGTTGCCCGTTGTTGTCAGCAGGTTGGAGATGGAATGGTTGAGTTTTGCTGCTTGTGTTGCCAGAAGGTTGTCAAACATTTTCTTGCGCTGTGTGCCTTTGAGTGGGGGGAAGGCAAAAGGGTTCGGGGTTCTTCTGTGTCTTGAGGTGAAGATCTGGTTTAAGCGGTTGTTTAGGTAGGAGGGGGAAGAGCCATTTAACGCTTTGAATAATAGGCAGTAGAATTTGAATTGAATTCGTGCTTGTATGGGTAGCCAGTGAGAGTCTAAGAAGGCAGTTGTTATGTGATCATATTTTCTAAGTGAGTAGATCAGTCTGAGGGCGGTGTTTTGTATGGTCTGGAGTTGTTTTATCATAGTGGCTGGACAAGGAAGATAGAGGGAGTTGCAATAGTCCAGCAGACCTAAGACTAGGGATTGGACAATTAGTTTGAATTGTGCTGGGTTGAAGAATTTTCTGATTTTACGTAGATTTCTCATGTTTAGAAAAGCTTTCTGGGTCGTCTTGTTGATTTGGGACTGCATTGTGCAACATCTGGACTCTGGTTAGAAAGGTGTTTTTTACTCTCTGGAAACTTCGGTCCATTAGAGCATACTTTGATGTTTCATCATTTAGAATTTTGGTAAATTCCTTATACTAAGTCAACTTGATTACTGTAATATTGCCTATTTAGCAATTTCCCAGACGAATATGCGGCGACTTTAACTGGTGCAAAATGCGACAGTCAGGCTAATTTTGGGGTTGAAGAAATTTGATCATGTAACACCTTCCTACCAACTTCTGCACTGGTTGCCGATGGAGATGTGTGTGAAGTTTAAGTTTGGATGTTTTTGCTTTAGCCCCTAAATATATAACTGACCTTTTTTCTTTCTCAACCAATAGACATGAGAAGCTCACACTTGTGTTTTGTTTCTCCACCGGTTAAAGGATGTAAATTTAAAAAACATTAACATCTTTTCTCATATGAGTCAGCATTATGGGGTAAAGATCTGGAACTATTACTTATGCTCACTAATACTTATGGGGAATTTAGAAGGCATCTAAAAACATATCTGTTCCTAAAGTACTTAGGTAGATGATTTGTACAATCTTATTCCACAATAACTGATCTCTAGAGCTGTAAATCACTAGCTTTTACTTTGTTAGTTTTACTTAATTTGTCGCATTTTTAACCATTGTGAACCGCATAGAACTTCACAATCCTGCAGTATATAAACTGTTATTTTTATTATTATAATGGAGGTGTCAGGCATGCCAATCTGCACCATGCATATTCATTAGGGCTATCCTGAAAACCTGACTGGAAGGTGGTCCTCCAGGACAGGGTTAGAGGTACACTGCCATAAAGCACATAGTTTGTTGTTAGATTCACTATGTTGGAGCTCTTGGGAGTTAGGGTGGAGGGTGGTTACTTTTTTCAGTTACAGATTACATTCCTTTAAGCTTCCATGAAGAATCCACATGGATAGCTTTACATTATCTTCTGTTGTAGGTTGTTACTTGTATATGTATGTTACTTTGTATGGTGTATGTTACTAGAAAATCAATAAAAATTATATTGAAAATAAAAAAAGTATTTCCAATGCAATAGGTAAGACAATCTAGATATGTGGATTATCTCACAATGGACGCTTGCCATATGCAGAAGGAATCCAGTCCGGATTTTTGCTGTGACTCTCCTCTACTTCACTGGGAGCTCTAGCACCACCTGCAGTTTTTCCCTTCTCCAAATGTACCTGAAGAAGTGTTTCCATTCTGCTGTTCCTTTTTTCTTATTTTATTTGGTGTTTTTGTCCCTTTTTCAGGATTTATTTGTGCTTCTTCAGCTCTGCCTGCGTAGAGAAGACGCAGACTCTGGTCTGCAACTGATATTTTGATTGTAACCATACAGAAATCACAGTATATCAAGTCCCATCCCCTTTACTCTTTACCCTCACTCTACCACCCTCATATACAATCTGGTCCACTATTTCCATACTCCAATGGCCATAATTTCTTGACTCTAGAACAGTGTATCGCAAACTGTGTTGCAGCAAAATTCTGGGTGAATCGTGAGATGCCAGTAAGGAGATGTACCTGCACCAGCGGACTGCTTATAGGACATGCCTCTTGTGGTAAAAGGCATGTCCTGTAGGCAGTCAACCAGCACTGGCGCCTCTCCTCCTCAAGCACCCCTCACGGCATAGTAATTGTAGGATCAAGGTCCTGTCTGGAGGGCCTCCACGCATGCATGGATGTCAACATGATGATGTCACACTTGCACATAACATCATCACGTCGATATCCGCGCATTTCCAGATGCCGTCCAGCCACGGCCCCGAGTTTAGTGTGCCGCAGTTTTAAAAAGTTTGCACTGCTCTAGAAAAATTGAACTTCCTTTAGTAGTTTGACCAGGCCTAGAAGAGAGTTTCCTTTATTCCAAGATGCTAGAGGTCTTGAGAAAAATTAAGAAAAATCTTCTCTCAATCGATAAAGGGGGAAGGACTTGATATACTGCTTTTCTATAGTTACAGTCAAAGTGGTTTACACATTATATAAAGACAACAAACAGGAGAAACTGCCTTTACAACATTGAGAAGCAAGAAACAACAAAGAAGGAGACCAGTTGGTGCTAAATCCTATTCATTTGACAACATGATTGTGTCGAGCCTGTTACAAATAAATAGGATTGAACACCAACTGGTCTCCTACGTTGTTGTTGTTTCTTATACATTATATAATACAGGTTATTTCATACCTGGGGCAATGGAGAGTTAAGTGACTTACTGAGTCACAAGGAGCTGTAGTAGGAATTGAACCCAATTCCTCAGGTTCTCAGACCACTGCACTAGCCTACTCCTCAGCCACCCAATTCCTAGTTATATACTAACAGTTGCAAGTGAAGATAACCTAGTTGCAAACTGACAACATTCAAACAAGCTTGGGCAGAGAGGAGGATGGCCTCCAAATAAGCAGAGCTATAAGGAACACCAGAACCTTTGAGAACACTCTCAATGTAGAATTTAAATTGAATGGCAAGGCCTATATTGAGAATCAGTACAGGAGAGGCTATTTGCACCTTTGCCTCTATATCATTTTTTGCCCCAAGGCCCTGTATTGGATTTAATAGCATTCAAAAAACAAGTGTTTAATATATCCCTATGAGGACATGTAAGTAAGCATCATGAAAATCAGTAGAGTACAGTACAGGAACACTCTTGGTTTCACTGCTTGGATGAAAGACAGCAAAGATTTCATTCTGATTGTTGGGAAATGTAATAGAGAAAGCAGATGTGTTAGCTGGTTCATAGACAACAGCGCGAAAGACAAAAGCGCGCGCCGACAATTGAGCGCAGCGCGGAGGTGCGCACCGCACAAAATTACAGTTTTTAGGGGCTTCGACGGGGGTTTTTGTTGGGGAACCCCCCAATTTACTTAATAGACATTGCGCCAGCGTTATGGGGGTTTGTAACCCTCCACATTTTACTGTAAACTGAACTTTTTCCCTAAAAACAGGGAAAAAGTTAAGTTTTCAGTAAAATGTGGGGGGTTACAACCCCCCACACCCCCCACAACGCGGCGCAATGTCTATTAAGTAAAGTGGGGGGGTTCCCCCCCACGTCCGCCCGTCGGAGCCCTAAAAACAGTAATTTAGAGCGGTGCGCGCCTTCGCACTGTGCTCAATTGTCTGGGCACGCCTTTGTCCCGGCGCGCTTTTGACCTGACACTGTGTTAGCTTGCCACTATTCAGGATAACATTTCTACAAGTACTGTCAGGCCCTTTGAATCTTAATTCTGAATCATGTAAGTTTAAAATGAATGTATGCTATGTAGCATTTCAAAAGTACAGTTAACAAACAGTAATCCCTTAGATGGCATCAATTAAAATTAAAGTTAAGGCCTCCTTTTAGCAAGCTGCAATGTTTTTTATTGCAATGAATGAATTCTATGAACGTCAGAGCTTTTATTATCCCAGGAAAAGCAGGCAGGTATTCTCACTAATGGGTGACGTCATCCAACGGAGCCCCGATGCGGACGCTTCACAAGCAGTCTTGCTTGAAGAAAACTCAAAGTTTCGAGTCGCCTGCACCGCGCATGCGCGAGTGCCTTCCCGCCCAGACCAGGGCGCGTCTCCTCAGTTCTTTTCCGCGGAGCTGAGAAGTTCGTCTTCGACTCTCTGCGCAAAGTTTTCTTCACTTGTGCCTTCTAAGTCCGCGGTTTTGGTTTTATTTGATCTTAATCGCTGATTTTCGTCGTGTTTTATTGTTTTTAAAATAAAAAAAAAAATATTTGTTCCGTTCGACCGGGCAGGCCACGTGGCTGCAGCCCCATGGCTTCGATCTTGTGGCGGAGCTTTTTCGGCCTATGTCCCGGCCTATCACCGGTTTTTAAAAGTGTGACAAGTGCCAGCGCGCGATATCGTTAACGGACCCTCATCGACGCTGTGTTCGGTGTCTCGGGCCTGAACATCTCCCGAAATCGTGCCGGCTTTGCTCTACACTCACCGCACATGCTTTCAAGCGCCGTTGTGTTTTGTGGGAATTGCTGTTCATGGAGTCCTCGAAGGAGCCATCGACCACAAATGGACCTTAGCCTTCAACATCATCCGCAACTCCACAGCCTGCCACCTCTGCGGTGCCGAGTCTCATCAAGCCCGCCTCGTTCGTCCCGGCTCAGACTCCGGCGCCTGCTGCGATGCCTTCCTCAACCTCAGGTCAGGTAGCTCAGCAGCCCATTCCCCCAGTAGTGTTGAAAGTGCCCAAGGCCTCGAAGTCCAAGCACTCACACACTGCTCCGAGGGAGCGCGAGGCCCGCGCAGGTGGTCCCATTTCAGATGCGGATCCATCCTTGCCGGCCTCGTTCCAGACCATGCTACAGAAGCAATTCATCGAGCTCTTTACCACGATGGGGCCTCAGCTTCTTTCCCAAATCCAGCCTGGGCGTGAAAGCCTCCCGCGAGCTTGATCCCCCTCCAGTGCCTCAGCGGGGAACACACTCTCAACAGGAAGCAGAGTCTCTGCGAGTATCTGGTCTGGCAACAATGCTTGCATCGCAAGGAGCAGAGTCTGTGCCCATGCCTCCATTGGAACCGATGCACTCAATGCAAGGAGCAGAGTCTTTGCGAGTGCCTCCGTTGGAACCGATTCACTCGATGCAAGGAGCAGAGTCTTTGCGAGTGCCTCCGTTGGAACCGATTCACTCGATGCAAGGAGCAGAGTCTTTGCGAGTGCCTCCATTGGAGCCGATTCACTTGATGCAAGGAGCAGAGTCTTTGCGAGTGCCTCCATTGGAACCGATCACCCCGACGAGGTTAGAGCCTTTACAGCAACCACCCCTGCTTCGATCAACCGCTTCCAGCCCCATCCACTGCCTGGGGGCTTCAGCGAAGACCTACTCGCCTCGCCCATCGAGGCCGACCTCTCGACACAGTCCGCATCACCGATCGAGGCACTCAACGAGGCACTCGTCCAAGCAGGCCTCGCCTCATCGGAAGCAAGCATACCTGGAGTATTCACCACCGACCACTACTCCTCCACCAATGCCGGAGCTCGAGGACACAATGGGATCTCTCTCACCGTCTCGATCCCTGTCCCCAATGGATCTGGAGGCCTCGACCTCTTCGAGCCCGTCTCAAAGCCCTGCAATGGCCGACCAACTGTCCTTCTCTTCGTTCCTTCGACAGATGGCTCATGACATGGACATCCCCCTGGATTCTCGAAAGAATACCTGGAAACTATGCACCTCCCTGAACCACCGCAGGAGTCCCTAAAGCTTCCCTTACACAAGCTATTGGACCAGACCTTTGCACGGTGCCTCGAGACACCTTATTCGATCCCCGCGGTGCCGGGTAAGTTGGACACCAGATACCGCACTGTTAATTTTAAAGGGTTCGACAGCTCTCAGCTCTCCCACCAATCCCTGCTAGTGGAGTCCTCACTGAAGCGGTACCATCCCTCCCAGGTCTACGCCTCCGTCCCACCTGGTAGAGAGGGAAAGACCATGGACCGGTTCGGCAGGAGAGTCTACCAGAACTCCATGATGGCCTCGAGAGTCCTGAATTACAACTTCCACTTCACAACATATTTGGAGTTCCTTTTGTCCGTACTCCAGAAGTTCATGCCCTATGTGGATCCTAGGGCACAATTCGAGTACCAGGAGGTGCTGGCTTCGTTATCCCAGCTCTGGGTGCAGCTTATGCAGTCCTCCTACGACGCCTTCGAGCTCACGGCTCGGGCCGCAGCATGTTCGGTGGCTATGCGCCAGCTGGCATGGCTGAGGACAATCAACATGGACCCCAACTTCCAGGACAGGCTTGCCAATGTTCCATGCGCTGGCAACGACCTCTTTGATGAGTCCATCGAGGCGGTAACCAAGAAGCTCTCGGACCATGAGAAGTCATTCCAGTCCATCCTGTGTCCGAAGCCCAGGCCTGCTCTTCCTCGTCAATCATGCCCGCCGCTGATCTACCAGCGGCGTCACCCCCCCCCCCCCCGAAACAGGCTCCCCCATCCGGCAGCCTGTGAAGAGGCAGCACCCGCAGAAACATCAGCAAAAGCCTCAACCATCTGCTGTTCCTAAGGCTCCTCAGCCCTTTTGACTGTCTCAAAGAGAGCATAACCTCTGTCGTTCTACCTTCTTCAGCAACTCCACTTATCTGAGGTCGCATCCACCATTTTTTCCATCGATGGACGACTATCACCACTGACCTCTGGGTCTTCTCCATTGTCAAGGAGGGATACTCCCTTCAATTCCATCAGGTTCCTCCGGAACATCCTCCAAGAGAGTATCCTTCCAACTTGACGCAGATCACCCTTCTTCTTCAGGAAGCCCAGGCCTTGCTGCAGCTCAGGGCTGTCGAACCGGTCCCTCGGGACCAACAGAACAAGGGGTTTTATTCCCGGTACTTCCTTGTGCCGAAGAAGACGGGCGATCTGTGGCCCATTTTGGACCTCAGGGTGCTCAACAAGTTTCTGGTCAAAAGTTTTGCATGTTGACCTTGGCATCCCTGTATCCCCTCATCGAGCAGAATGACTGGCTATGCTCTCTGGATCTGAAGGAGGCCTACACTCACATCCCCATTCATCCGGCCTCACGCCAATTCCTCAGATTCCGGGTGGGACATCTTCATCTTCAATACCGAGTGCTTCCCTTCAGCCTGGCCTCATCCCCCAGAGTCTTCACCAAGTGCCTGGTAGTGGTAGCCGCAGCACTCAGGAACCACGGCCTCCAGGTGTTCCCTTACCTGGACGACTGGCTCATCAAGGATTCCATGTCTCAGGGAGTCGCCCTCGCGACCCAGAAGACAGTTTGGTTATTACAACATCTGGGATTCGAGATAAACTTCCCAAAATCCCACTTACAGCCCTCCCAGTCTCTTCCCTTCATCAGGGCGATCCTGGATACTACCCAACTCCGAGCGTTCCTCCCTCCCCCACGCATGGAGGCTCTTCTTCACTTCTGCCATTCAGTGTCCTCTCGCCCTTCCATCTCGGCGAGACAGATGATGGTCCTACTGGGCCACATGGCCTCTACAGTGCATGTGACTCCGTTTGCCAGACTTCACCTCAGGACGCCTCAGTGGACCTTGGCGTCTCAGTGGGCCCAGACGTCCGACCCTCTGACTCAACACATCCAGGTCACTCCTGCTCTGCAACAGTCTCTTCGCTGGTGGATGCTATCCTCCAATCTCTCCAGAAGCTTGTTGTTCCAAACCCCTTGCCATCAGAAAGTCCTCACGACCGACTCGTCGACCTATGCTTGGGGGGCTCATCTGGACGGCCTCCGCACCCAGGGTCACTGGACCAGCACGGACCGCCAGTGCCACATCAATTTCCTAGAACTCAGAGCGAACTTCAACGCTCTCCAGACCTTTTAAACATCTCCTTCGCGACCAGGTTGTCCTCATTCGCACAGACAACCAGGTCGCCATGTATTATGTGAACAAGCAGGGAGGCACGGGATTGGCCTCCCTCTGCCAGGAAGCTCTGAAAGTGTGGGATTGGGCGACTCGCAACAAAACCTTCCTCAGAGCGGTCTACATTTAGTGGGCTGACAATGCCTTAGCAGACAGCTTGAGCCGTCTTCTACAACCTCATGAGTGGACCCTCAACTCCACGCCCTTTTATCACATCTTCTCCCTGTGGGGAACGCCTCAGATAGACCTCTTTGCAGCCCCCCACAACTTCAAACTGTCTCACTTCTGCTCCAGGATCTATACCCCTCAGCGTCTCGAGGCAGATGCATTCCTCCTGGACTGGATGAATCGCTTTCTATATGCGTTTCCTCCATTTCCTCTCATTCAAAAGACTCTGGTCAAGCTGAAGTCAGACCATGCCACCATGATCCTGATTGCTCCATGGTGGCCCAGACAACCTTGGTACTCCCTTCTACTTCAACTCAGCAGCAGGGAGCCATACCCTCTACCAGTTTTTCCATCTCTGCTTACACAGCATCAGGGATCTCTACTTCACCCCAACCTGCAGTCTCTACACCTGACAGCTTGGTTCCTCTCAACGTAACCTCTCTACAGTTCTCCCAACCTGTGAGGGATGTCTTGGAAGCTTCAAGGAAGCCTGCTACCAGACAATGCTACCACCAAAAATGGACTAGATTCTCTGTTTGGTGTGTTTCTCAGTGTCAGGAGCCTCAACATTCCTCCTTGCCTTCAGTTTTGGACTACCTTTTGCACCTGTTTCAGTCTGGCCTCAAGTCTTCCTCCATACGAGTCCACCTCAGTGCAATCGCTGCTTTTCATCAGCCTCTACAAGGGAAACCTCTGTCTGCTCATCCTGTGGTTTCCAGATTCATGAAAGGACTTTTCCATGTCAATCCTCCCCTCAAACTGCCTCCAGCGGTTTGGGACCTCAATGTTGTCCTTTCACAGCTTATGAAACCTCCATTTGAACCTCTTCACAAGGCTCACCTGAAGTATCTCACTTGGAAAGTGGTGTTTCTCATTGGCCTCACTTCCGCTCGACAAGTCAGTGAGCTCCAAGCCTTGGTCGCGGACCCACCTTTTACAGTCTTCCATCATGACAAGGTGGTTCTCCGCACCCATCCGAAATTTCTCCCGAAAGTTGTCTCAGAATTTCATCTTAACCAATCCATCGTTCTGCCAGTGTTCTTTCCGAAGCCACACTCTCACTCTGGAGAATCTGCTCTTCATACTCTGGACTGTAAGCGTGCTTTGGCTTTATACCTAGAACGCACCAAACCTCACAGAACTCCTCAACTTTTCATCTCCTTCGATCCGAACAAGTTGGGACGCCCCGTGTCCAAGCGCACCATCTCCAACTGGATGGCGGCTTGCATCTCATTCTGCTATGCCCAGGCTGGATTGCCCCTTGACAAAAAAATCACAGCCCATAAGGTCAGAGCTATGGCAGCTTCTGTAGCTTTCCTCAGATCGACACCGATTGAGGAGATTTGTAAATCTGCCACTTGGTCCTTGGTTCATACCTTCACTTCTTACTATTGCCTGGATACTTTCTCCAGATGGGATGGACAGTTTGGCCAAACAGTATTACAAAATTTATTCTCCTAAGTTGCCAACTCTCCCACCATCCCACTATGGTTAGCATGGAGGTCACCCATTAGTGAGAATACCTGCCATCTTGTCCTGGGATAAAGCAATGTTACTTACCGTAACAGTTGTTATCCAGGGACAGCAGGCAGCTATTCTCACGTCCCACCCACCTCCCCTGGGTTGGCTTCTCTACTAGCTATCTGAACTGAGGAGACGCGCCCTGATCTGGGTGGGAAGGCACTCTCGCATGCGCGGTGCGGGCAACTCGAAACTTCAAGTTTTCTTCAAGCAAGACTGCTTGTGAAGCGTCCGCATCGGGGCTCCATTGGATCATGTCACCCATTAGTGAGAATAGCTGCCTGCTATCCCTGGATAACAACTGTTACGGTAAGTAACATTGCTTTGCAGTAGCCAGTGATTAAAAAAACCCTAATGTGGCTTGATAAAAGGGGGCCTAAGTTACTAATATTGTTTTACAATCTTCTAATGTGTAGTACAAGCCATTTTATCAAATCTCAGTTACCTCCCATACACTCAGATTGGTATGTAGGAGTATTGATTTCACAACTATACATACTGAAGGAATCAATCTGATTTCGTTTAAGTCAGCTAATTTGTGAAAATGTTTTAGATTCTCAGAGGTTTAAAAGAATTGCATAATTTTAATGATAATAATGGGAGAGTGTGGCGCAGTGGTTAAAGCCACAGCCTCAGCATCCTGGGGTTGTGGGTTCAAACCCACGCTGCTACTTGTGAGCCTGGGCAAGTCACTTAATCCCCCCATTGCCCCAAGTACATTAGATATTATCACCATTACTTGTTAATGAATTTCTAGCTCCTTTCATAACCCTATGCCAATCTATAGACTTTACTCCATATGCAGATGATATCCAACTCTTACACCAAATAGATTCAGGAAATCCTAACCAAATTCAAGAAATAAATGAGAAAATAGGGAAAAAAAATCAACCTATGGATGAGGGAAAATATGCTGGCACTAAACATTGCAAAATCCAAAACTATGTTATTTACCTGGAAGGAAGGAATATTTGGCACAAGTTCATATTAATAATATACCCCTAGAAATGATACATAACATCAAATTCTTGGCATCATACTAGATCCAAAATTATCATACTGTGATCAAATAAGTTAGTTGGTAAAAAGCTACTTTTGTAAGCTCCAAATGATAAGATCGCAAAAGTTCTAGAACCAGCCGCATTAAACACCCTAGTCCACTCCCTCGTCATCTCTAGACTGGACCTCTGTAACTCACTATATAAAAACGTCACCCAGATCCAACTAAGACACTTGCAGTTAATCCAGAACGCATTTATAAAACTCATCACTAATTCCAAAAAATTTGATCAAGTGACGTCCCTTCACAGAATGCCCACTGGTTGCCAATATCCCATCGGATTACTTATAAAATAATCTTGCTTTGTTTTAAAATACGACAACCAAACGTACCAGCATTCCTAGATAAACTCTTAATACCATATACACCATTGAGAACTTAGCAATCTGCAGATCACAATTTACTTGTAATTCACTCCCTAAAAGTTATTAATACTTGAAGAAACTAAATATTCACAATTTTTGCTCTGCAACTATGGAATACTTTACCCTCTTATTTTAGAGAACAAAAACTCGATCGCTTTAAAAGCAGCTTAAAGTCTTTCTTATTTAAAGATGCTTTTCACACTTAAGTATCAAATGTATGATACTTATTTTTAAAGAAGTATACAACTCAGGAGACATCAGAGATTTCCCCGTCAACTATGTGCTTCCCTAGACTCCTTTCTTTACCATAACTATTATAGTTCAACCCCTTTCCCTGTTGTATCATGTTGGTCCTTGTATGATTTGAGATGTATTCTTATTTTATAATTTTACATTTTAAAGTGTACATCGCTTAAAGGTTAGTTCTGCCTGGCGGTTGGAACTTTGAGAACTAACATTGAGATCCAGCAGCAAACATCACGAAGTTTAAAGAATTATTACAACTTACAGCACTAAGCCTTTTTTGAAAACCTACATTCAGGTCTCCTGAAGCAGAGATCGAAACGGGGCCACGTTGGGACCCCTCAAACTAAGTTTAAAAGCTAAGTGAACATTAATACATCTAATTAACGTAGTGATGGCTGTTTTTTGACATATGAAGAGAAGATATCACTCTCAATAACTTTGAAGGATTAAAAGAGCTTTGAAATTTATACTAATTGTTCACTGTGTCTTAGAGCGTGATCACTGATTTATGAAGTTGCAATGACTGGAAGGTGAACTCTTACAGTAGGGGGGTTTATTAGCCTTCCCTTCAGAGTTTCATGTCTCTGAGCATTTTATATATTTAATTGATCACTCTCTATAGACAGTTTTTTTTCTATTGAAGTCAGTTTTTTGTTGCATTTAAATCATTTTCTGACTTCCTTTTTGATAATTATTATCCCTGATCTTTCTAAAAGGAAACAAATTTGTTACATTTACACTTGACACAAAGATCACTGCTCCACAACCCAAGCTGTGCCCCCCTATGCCTAGTGATATAGGCTCTATATAGTATTTTATACTGCATTTCCTGATAATCTGCCGACTTGGAAAAAAGATAAAGGGTCCGGAACAGTCCAAGAACTGGGGAGCAGGAATGCTCTGGCCCAAATCCCCCTCCCATCTCTCCCGCAATTTACACATCCCAGAAACCCATGAAGAGAGTCACAAAGCACCATACCAGTGGGACAACCGGTTGAGCACAGGCAGGGTAGCAGCAAAGATCTGATCCAGAGTACTAACCCCCCCTACACTCCTGGCGGGCAGAGATCCAGTAATGTCAAAGCTGAAGAAAGGAAAACAGATACTTATGGGGAATTGCCCATGCTGGCTGGACCTGATAAAAGGAGGGAAAAGGAGCCGAGAGATCCAGCAACTGTGCCATACTGGAGTTTGTTAAGGCAGTCCGCCAGTGCCACCGAGACAGAGCGAGTAATCTCCTGAATCCAGTCACCCACCAGGATCGTGAAAGACGCAGGCTCCACCGCCATCTTGGCTGTAGGTGACTGGATTTTTTTCTCGGGCCGGTCTGGCTGCTTGGATGGCTCCAGAAAGACATGGGCAATTTAGCACCACAGCAGAGGTAAGAAGGGGTGCAAAAAAAGATGCTTAAGCAGAGAAATATAGCCGATTTAACTGGTGTGGGAGTGGAGCTCTCCTCTCCTGCGTCCTCTCAGGCAAACTGCATCACATGACCCATTGTTATGTTTTTAAGGCAGAATTTATATTTTTATTTTGTAGCAGACAATGAAACAGATATCATATAAAACATTTCTTTCATTTCAATTTTTATTTGGTTCCTGGAGCACTATCTGGAATTATTAAAGTATTTTCTGACTACACAGGATGCAGCTTTCAAGAAAGGTTCTACTTAGAAGTTGCTAATATTGAACTCTGACCAGACATTAAGTTATGGCAGTACAGCATAAATTAAAAATATAAAAACTGAAACAAAGTAGTTCTGTATTGTATCTGAAGTACCTGCTTCACACACAATCATAGGATGGAAAAATATTTATCAGATTGATGGACACTTTTAAATATCTATTCTACCAAAATAGAGTACAAAATATGTTCACACACGAAGTGTCCTTATTTTGAATCAATTCAAAAGTAAACGGTTTAGATATTTACAATCTGGCAAATTCTATCTAGTCCGCCTAAAGTTAGGTGCCTACATTGGTATGCCTAGCCAATGTAAGTGCCTAATTTAATTAATAGGCTTACAGTTGGCACTTAACACCTCATAATTGCTATTAAATGGACTTTAGGCACCTAACTTTAGGCCATTAAATGAAAGTTAGGCACCTAACTTAAAAAACAGTTCTATAAAAAGTAGGCATCTAATCCAAAGATGATGGTTGGAGCATATTGTTGGTGTGTTTTTAAGATAGGCTCTTCCTTTTGAATTAGGTGCCTAGCTTAGGTGCAGGCAAAGAAAACCCTGACATATATACAGTACGCCTAAAGTTAGGGTGCCTAGCGACACCAAAAAGGAGATTATGTACTTACCCTGGTACGCTCTTTTCCAGTAAATAGGTGAGACATTCTAGATAGCTGGTTGTGTCCCTATGGCCACTCCGGATTTTCTTTCTTTGCCTCTCCTGTACTTCACTGGACTCTTTAGCGCCATCTACAGTTAGTATCCAAGCACCGAGAGCCACCAAATAAACACCCATGATAATCAAGAAATCACTGTTCTGCTCAAAATAGAACATAAAACATCAACTGCAAACAGCCAATAAACAAATGCCTCAAAGGAGCTCAGAAACTACTGCAGAAAAAGGCAACCTATATACAGAATTCTTTCCAGTCCCCAAGGGCTGACAGGAATTCAAGAAACAACTTGGAGAAACAAAGTAGACAATAGGCAGGTGCAGGAAGGACAGGGTGAGAGTCTAGAATGTCTCACCTATCTACTGGAAAAGAGCTTAGGTTAGACATTCTAGACAGCTGGGACGTACAAAAGCCGTCCCCAAAATACTAGGGCAGGCTTGATGTGCCAGCCTGTAAGACTAAGGACATAAAGGTAGAGTCCTGTCTCGCTGCCACATCCACTCTGTAAAACACGGCAAACGTATGGAGAGGACCACGTTGTCACCCTGCAGATCTCCTTAGAGGAGAAAACTCTAGCTTCGGCCCATGAAGAAGCCATACTTCGGGTAAAATGTGCCTTGATGGAAACGGGAGACTGATTGCTGGAAAGAATATAGGCTGACAAAATGGCCCTATGGATCCATCTGGAGATCATGGCCTTAGAAGCGGAAGCGCCTCACTTAACAGAATGAGTCAACACAAACAGATGGTCAGAGATAAAAAATTTGTTAGTGACCTCCAGATAGTGAAAAAGCACTCTATGCACATCAAGTTTCCTCAAAAGGCAATCCTGTGTCTTGGAACCAGTAAGCTGAAAGCTAGGCAAACGCACTTCCTGATTAACATGGAAAGCCAAAACCACCTTTGGCAGAAAGGAAGATACCATACGTGTGTCTGAGATGCGGAGGAAAGGTTCCTTACCAAAAAAAGCCTAGAGCTCCGAGACATGCTGGGTTGAGGTAACAGTGACCAGAAACACAATCTTGAGCATCAAGTCAAAGAGGGAAGCATCCTTTAGGGGCTCAAACGGAGCCTTGGTGAGGCTAGACAGCACCATTTTGAGGTTCCAGGAAGGGAACGGCAGCTTAACCAGCGGTCTAATGTGAAGAGCCCCTTTCAGAAATCAAGCGACATCAGGATGCGATGCCAAAGAGGAACGACTGCCAGGCGCTCTAGGAAAATCTGAGACATGGTGCTCGCATATGGGCAGGAACGCCTGGAGCCATGAAAATTAGAGCGTCCAGAACCTCAAGAGGATCTGGGTCTGCTATCAGGCAAGGACCTTAGGGCCACCACAGAATTCATGAGGTCGTCCAGTCTCTTGCCAAACAATAACTGCCCTTTAAAGGGAAGTCTAGCCAAAGTAGCCTTGGAAGTGGAATCACCAGCCCATAGTCTGATCCAAAGCATCCTGCGAGCAGAAACAAAGTATGCCGCCACTTTAGCCAGAACCCGCATAAGATCATATAAAGCGTCAGCAACATAATTACCCCCAGCCAAAAGAAGTTGAGGAGGAGGATCCTCAACCTCAGTCTCTAGTGTGACAAAAGACACCACTGAAGCAGTCTTTATGCCAAAGGATGCTACATCAAAAATCCTCCAAAGGACTACATCCACTTGGTACCACACAACCCTCTGGGAAGAGATGTGCGTTTAGTCATTTGTGCAACTAAAGAATCCACCCTAGGCTGACCCAGAAGCTGCTGGCACTCCTGTGCCAGAGGATACAAGAGAAACATGGCCCTCGCTATTTTAACCCTTTATTTGGCATTGTTGCTCAGAAGCAACATATGTTTTCTATGGCTCTTATGGGAGATCTGCATCTCCAAATGCCTATTTGCTCTCATTCAACATCAAGTTATGTAAGGCAGCTATTTCACCATCTTCCAATTAAAGGGTTAAGAGCACCTTCTGGAAAGTCATATTGCTCTGAGACCAAAATGTTCATACCAGGATGCAAGGGAAAGATGGAAGACTGTGAGCACACACCACAAAGCCAGGAGGAAGAAGTGGATGGAGCTGGCTGAGTGACAAAATTCAACTCAGAAATAAGCTCTGGCAAAGCTGCTGACTTAAACAAGCGCAGAACTGTGGGATCATCCCCAGGTTCTAAAGTACCAGAAGGCTCCAAAAAGCCTGAATACAGACCCTGGTCTCCTGATCCTGGGAGTGCTGCTCCTGAAATTAAGGGGTCAGAAAGCTGGTCATCAACATAAGGATCATCCAGATCAAGATCAGGCAGTGCTGGAAAAGCGGTTGACTGAGAGGAAGACATGCCCATCAAAGCAACACCACTCAAAGACATATCAGAGGCAGAGTGGGATTGTGCAGGGGAAGAATGTTTACTTTGAAATTCATTCCACAAATATTTCATAAAGTCTGAGAAAGCCTCCGGCTCCTGGGGTGCAGAGTCCCCTTAGATGACTTTACTTGCATTTCTTAGGCTGCGGAGGGTCCATAACCTTAAACACGGAACTATCAGCCGTGTCCAGCCCCAGAAACAAAGAAGGCTTCCCCACTGGGTTAGCCGAGCTTTTGGGCACCTGCTTAATGAGGGGAGAGACTAAGCGTTGCGCTGCTGCCCTTCCCAGCTGTTCCATGTGGCACATGGTGCAAGGATGCTCCAAAAGTGCTAAATTTGTGCAATCCTGGCAAGAATTCAGATAAGGAGAGCCAAAGAACTTCATCCCAACAAATTTTAAGGCAAAAAACTGCAGTTTTAGAGAAGCAGAGAACTTCTGAAAAAAAAATCACTAAAAATCCAAGATGGCCACCACTAAGACATTCACGCCAAAATTGTGGTATTTTTCTGAGATACCAAAGTTTAAAAATGGCGAATTTAGGATTTTTTAGTTGGGTGAACAGAGGGGAACATGCAGAAACCTCCAAAACATCAATTTTCAAACTTCCCCCGATTCACTTCAAAGACTGTGAGAATCTTTACTCACTGTGATCTGTGCTGGGAAAGTGCTGCAGCTTGCCTCATCTCTCTTAAAACAGCTGGATTATAGATTCACTGCCTCATACTGGGAATGCCTCTTCAACGCTGATCTTCGGGCTGCCAGTCAAACCCAATGCCTGATTGTACCTCCACCCCTATGTGCTCAGGGACAGGTAGAAGCAAAAATACACAGCTTGCGAGACACCGCCAAGTCTCCAAGGTATACCCAACAGCCTGCACTCGAACCAGTGTACGGCAGAAGGAGAAAAATGGAGACAGCCCCTGAGCTCCTGTGAAGCAGAGGCAGGCTGGCTGACAGGTTCTACCAGGGATTGGCCTGCCCGTTGCAGACTGAAGTCTGTGTGATCTCAATGCAGGCAGAGCTGAACAATCGCTCCGAGTACCAGGAATCCTGAAAAGGGGATGAAAAAACACTGAATAAAATAATAAAATGGAGAGAGCAGAACAACACACTCCTGCTGGCAAGCGTGCAGAGGAAACACTGTAGGTGGTGCTAAGGAGTCCAGTGAAGTACAGGAGTCACAGAAAGAAAATCCGGAGTGGATTCCTTCTGCACGTGGCACACAGCCACAGGGACACAACAAGCTGTCTAGAATGTCTCATCTATTGCACTGGAACATTGCTTAGGCAGCGCTAAGTGTGATTCTATACAGTGTACTTTTATAGAATCAGGCTTAGTGCTGCACTAGTCGGTGCCAATTTTTTAAAGCGACCTATACAGAATCAGGCCCAATATGTTTAAAAAGCTTCCATATAATTGAACTGTAAAGTGTTTGTTCACCACCGAGGTCAGGAATAGAATAGCTTAATTTTACTTGTCTGGCCCCCTGCATCTGAATGCCTTTAAAGGCACAAAGGGATGGATATTCAAAATTATTTAACTAGTTGATCTCTGACATTAATCAGGTAAATTCCTGCTTTTCTAAATTGCTTCCCTTCTAGAAACTGGTTACATTTTGGCCTGACAAGTTAATCTGAGGCTAAAAAATATCATAATTTAACTGGTGAAAGGTGGGATGGCACAGATGTATGTTGGGAGCATGACAAAATTAACCACATAGCACTGATATTCAGTGCTATCCGGTTAAGTTGGCTACAGATATAGCAAGCCTAGGATAATCAGATAAAAATATCCATTATCCTTAGCTGGCTATATTCAAACAGGCCACTTTAACCAAATATCTATCAGCTCACCTCAATGTCAATAGTATTCTGCTTAAGGAAGCCTGGGAGCCTTAGAAACAAATAAAATAATTTTTTTAAACATATATTACGAGATAAATGAGAAGGGTAAGTTATAAAGCTTTTTCCCTTGTGTAAAGCCTGTTTTACAAGCAGAAAAATGACTTTTATAAAATTACTTGACTACATAAATGCATAAAAAGTATATACTGTACATGGAAAGGGTACATCCACTTTTAAATGATTTGCATACAGGCAATCATGCATAGTGGAGTGGAATCACAGCTGTGATGTACACACATAGGGTACTTTTTCAGAGTAAGTGCAAATCTGTGCTTTATGAAACATGAAATTTTAACATAACATTTGTGTGCTTCTGGGGCTATATGTAGAAGCTTATTTTATAAAGGCACAAAGTGATGATTGGTGTCTCTATGAAAGAGGCTTATGTTGAAACTTTTCTGGACTTCTCACATAAAATTACCCCCAATAAGTAGACTTGAAGGTTCACAGTTTTAAATGGGATTGTTTGAAGACCCACACCAGGCCAAGGCACAAAGGAGGTAATTCTATAAAGTGGGTGCTAATATAATGTGTAAATGATTAGAATAATTCAGTTTTCCCCTATCGGCACTTGAGAGCTTAAATTCAATAAATATTCATACACCTATAATATTATATAGTGTGTTCCAATTTCTCAAGTTTTTTGACTTATCAGAACCTCAGCGACACCACTTAAGGTTCAAGCATTTCATTGCCTTAAGCTTTATGTGCCCATTCGTCATTGGTTCAGTTGTAATATACAACTTGTTCCTTTTCCATAAATATCATTTATCTTTATAAGTTAACCTATTTTAAGTACCAATACTTTAAATAACTTTAATAATAATTTTAAACACTTAGCTTAATGGTCAGATGAGTAGGGAATTATTGGCTACAACTAAGATTTCTCCACTAATCACATAGGAAAGTTACTGACGTTCCTCAGATTGCCACACCAAACAGCAGTGTGGTAGCATATCCTCACCGGAACAATTTTTTGTAACTTTATGTGAACTTTATATTTTTCATATAGTGATACTTTTTTTATAACTTATAACTTATTAAAGCTGATATATGCTATAAAGAATAACTTATCTTTTTGCACCGGGTCTGTTTCATTCCCCACCGACGCGTTTCAGATGTTTCCTCAGGGTCGGGGACATGATTCACTAAAAAAAGTGAGAACCCCGTTAGTTCGATGAACCGGCGTCCGACAGTACTTACAAACAACTATATGCTAATATAAATACCAGACTTATCCGGAATAAATTAAAAGAAAAAAGGTAATAAAACCAAAGGGGTTTACGAGAGCGGGAAGGCGAAGAGAAAAATTTTCAACGGCCGTTGAAAAACGCGTCTTCTTAGCTCCGCGGAAACTAAGAAACTGGGGACCGCGCGCCTGTGTCGGGCGGGAAGGCACTCGCGCATGAGGGTGCGGCCTCTAGAACTTTCTAAGTTCTTAGAGTGCAATCACTCTAAAAGTGTCCGTACTGGGGCTCCGTCGGTGCCGTCACCCATCAGTCAAGAATATGCTGCCTGCTTGTCCTGGGATAATACAGCATAACGCTAATCCTAATAGAAGTCCAAGGCTGTAAGATGGCCGCGGCGTATAGTGGAGTATTTAAAGCAGCCTCCCCCTAACATGTGACCTGTGATGTCTTGAGAACCAACTGAACCAAAGTGTTATTAATTAACTAACCCTGAGTGGATTGTCAGAAAAAGTAAACAGTAAACAACGGAACAAAGGACAGAGAATTAAAGTGCTGAAGTCAGCCAATCATTAGTAAGATTTAATCCATGGGGATGCATGGTATTTAAAGAAAACATCCATCGTAGTTCTTTTATAGTGAGCCTGTGCTCTGTGTTGCCTCCCTCCCACCCGACATTTATCTTGTCAATGATCCGCCATCTCATATCAGTGAACTTGTGCTTAAATAAAGTCCAGTGACGGACCAAAGGGGCAGTTTCGGTACCTGTGTGGACTCTGGATTTGTGTTCGTTTAAATGAATTTTAATGGCCCTAGTGGTGCGTCCGATATATAACTTAGGACAAGGGCATGGTATCATATAGATAACATGAGACGAGTTGCAATCGGTTTTATGTTTGGCTTGAAAAACCTGGCCTGTTTGAGGATGTTCCCAACTCTCCCCTGTAATGGCAAATGTGCACCACTGGCACTGTCCGCAGGTGGAATGACCCCATGCCTCGCTAGAAATACTTTCTCTATAAGGGGTAATCAATTGCCCTATATTCCTGGATCTTTTAAAAGCGAAGGTAGGGGTATCCACATCCTGTCCTAAAATTAATTTGGCAATGTGCCAGTGTTTGAGTATGCTACGTTTGATGTTGAGGGCTAGAGGGGAAAACAGTTGCACACACACTGTGGATTTGTTTTCAATATTGGTATGATTATACTGAAGTAAAACACTTCTGTGGGCATACCTAGCACGAGTGTAGGCTTGGCGTATGACTTCCTTAGGATAGCCTCTTAGTTTAAATCTTTTTTTGAGGTCCCGAGCTTGAATTTTAAACTCCCTGGTAGAAAAACAAATGCGATGCAAACCCAAAAACTGGCTGTATGGGAGACTGTCCTTTAACTGGCGCGGATGATGACTATGGTAACGAAGCATACTATTCCTGTCTGTGGGTTTTCGGAATATAGTGGTTAATAAATTCCCTTGAGACTTGAAAATCCAAAGATCTAAAAAGGGTATGTGTTGTTGGCTATTGGTAGCACAGAATTGGATGTTAGGGTCCATTTGATTTAGCCAATACAAAAATTCATTGAAATGATTCAAATTGGATCGCCAGATGCAAAATATGTCATCCAAATATCGCTTCCATATAACCACATGTTGGAACCACTGAGACTGATAAAGATGTTCTTCCTCAAGATTCGCCATATATAAGGTGGCGATAGACGGAGCGAGGGAAGCGCCCATGGCTATGCCGTGGGTTTGTAGATAAAACTTCCCATTATACCAAAAATAACTACGAGTTAAAACTAACTTGGTTAAGTCCATGAGAAAGGTGGTAGGAATTCTATTATAAAAAGTTTGGCTTTCAAAGATTCTCTCCAACATACTAAGAGCTCCTTCAATGGGGATCATGGTGTAAAGAGATTTGACATCCAACGTAATGAGTTGCCAATCAGGATGGATCTCTGAAAGTTCCTTTAGCATGAGAATCATGTGAGTGCTGTCCTTCACATGGGATTTGATTTTAACCACTTCCTGTTGGAGAAATTTGTCCACAAATTTGGACAGAGGTTCTAACAAGGAGTTTTTCATAGACACGATGGGCTGACCTGGGGGGTTGATCATTGATTTATGTATTTTGGGTAAGAACTGAATTTTCGGAGTACTATGAAAAGGGGGGCGAAGAAAGGCAGCTTCTTTTGTGGTTATAATTTTGGACTTATAGGCACGAGATACAATGATGGAAATGTCGATTTTCAATGCCATTGCTGGATCCTCAGATAAAAGACTATAGAAGCAGATATCATTAAGCTGTTTCTCAGCCTCCATATTGTATTTCTCATGAGATTGAAGAACTATCGCTCCTCCTTTATCCGCATGGGATATGATCAATTCCTGTTTATTCTTTAATTCTTTTATAGATCTTCTTTGACTTCTTGAAATATTGTCGGGAGGAGGAGTGTAATGTTGTTCCATCATCTCGATATCTTGCAATACCAAATCCAGAAAAGTACTGATGTTGGGATGGAGAGGTAAGGGTGGACACCATCCCGATTTTCTGGATATGATTGAGGAATCAGTAGAGATGTCTCTGTCCTTAAAGTACAAGTAAGTATGAAGTCTGCGAATTAGTTTGTACACCGCTATGCGAGCTTCAAAGGCATCATAAGTATTCATGGGTACAAATCCCAGTCCCAATTCCAACAAGGATAATTGGTCTTGAGAGATGTTGTATCCTGATATATTGATCACGGCTGATAGTTCCTCTGGGACCTCGTTTGGGGCCCTTGATATCCCATGGATTGAAAAGCTATTCTCCGTCCTCGGTTGCTGCAATATCGCTGGCGTCCTCTGGAGCCTTGTGGTATGTAGTTTTTTGACGGTACTGTTCCGTGAGTAGTATGTCCTCCTCTGGCAGAGGAGTTGGAACTGTCACTACCACCGGATGTCGAACTGGTGGAACCTTGGTCATCTGAGATTGTATGTTGTGGTCGTGATCCGTTATTGGTTTTAAATAGCCATATGTACACCTTATTGCTGACATAGTCCCTCTCATCCCTTTTGTATATTTTTATTTTTGTCTGTTTAATCTTGTCTCTGTACGTATCCAAAGCTGATTGTTGATCCCCCTCCAATTTAGACATTTCAGCTTCATTTGTATACGTATTCTTGATGGTTTGTAATGTTTGTTCAATGTTCCCTTTGAGTTCGGTTTCCAACTTAGTTGTTTGTTCTATTATCAGTAGCATGAGATCAATGCTACACTTATTGAGGATAGCACACCATTTGTTGGTAAATTCAGAATCATATGAATACAAAGTAGGTGCTTTTTGGATCCGTAAACCTCTCGGGATCATAGATGAAGTGACATATTGAGCCAGAGTGTTGGCATGTAATTCAGCTCTTATCAATCTTTGCCGTAACAACTCTAGCTCACTCCAGGATGGGGCAATAGCATTTTCCTGGGAATTATCGTACAGAGTAGGTCGGTTAGTTAACACTGACCGTTGTTCCTCCGAAAAACTAAATGTTTGCTGGTTACTTGATGATTGTAAGTGTGCCATAATGTTGATAATTCAAGCCAAAGGAACGGCACTGATGTAAATGAGATACTACAACTAAGATTTCTCCACTAATCACATAGGAAAGTTACTGACGTTCCTCAGATTGCCACACCAAACAGCAGTGTGGTAGCATATCCTCACCGGAACAATTTTTTGTAACTTTATGTGAACTTTATATTTTTCATATAGTGATACTTTTTTTTATAACTTATAACTTATTAAAGCTGATATATGCTATAAAGAATAACTTATCTTTTTACAAAAAATTGTTCCGGTGAGGATATGCTACCACACTGCTGTTTGGTGTGGCAATCTGAGGAACGTCAGTAACTTTCCTATGTGATTAGTGGAGAAATCTTAGTTGTAGTATCTCATTTACATCAGTGCCGTTCCTTTGGCAGGGAATTATTGGCAACATGTTTCGCCAAAAGTTTATCAAGGCTTCTTCCCTACAACAAAAACAGCCATTAGAAGCTAATAGAACTTTTGCATTCATAGATGGTTCATACAATCACTTAAACTCCTCACCTACCTATTCCATACCAGCCATCTCACTCGACCACTTTTGTTCTAAAGTAAAATGGCAGTGGCGTTCAAAACAATCTATTAAATAGCTACCACAGACCTGTCACTGGGTGAACTACGTAGATTCCGTTACATCATATGTTAATTTACCCAGACAGCTGAGAGCTACTTAAAGTGTTGGTACTTAAAATAGGTTAACTTATAAAGATAAATGATATTAATAAAGATATTTATGGAAAAGGAACAAGTTGTATATTACAGCTGAACCAATGACGAATGGGCACACAAAGCTTAAGGCAATGAAATGCTTGAACCTTAAGTGGTGTCGCTGAGGTTCTGATGAATTGAAAAACTTGAGAAATTGGAACACACTATATAATATTGTTACAGGTGTACGAATATTTAATGATTAAAATAATGGCATGTATGTGCATATAAGCCCTGATTCTATAGATAGCGCCTAAAAAATAGGCCCAGAGGATTGCAGTGCATAGTGCTTGTTTATAGAATCACACCTAGAGGTGCCTAGATTGGACTTAGGCACCCCCTATTTATGCCAGGGTTTTCTTGGGATAAATACTGGTGCCTAATTCCAATTTAAGTGCCTAGATGCAAAACAAGCCCAAGATCCGCCCCCTAATGAGTTAGGTGCCTACCATCAAATTAATTTTAATTATTTGCTAATTATGAACTCATTAACAGTGTGGATCAAGCTAATTAAAAAATTAAGGCCCTCTTTTTCTAAGCTGCGGTAGAGGTTTCTACCGTGGCCCAGGGCACTAAATGCTCCGATGCCACTCCAGCACTCTTAGGAATTCTATGAGTATTGGAGTAGCATTCCAGGAGTAACATTCCAGGCTGTGGTAGAAATCTCTACCACAGCTTAGTAAAAGGGAAGATAAGTTAGGCGCCTAGATCAGCTAGGCATGCCAATCTAGCTGCCTAACTTCAGGCGCCATTTATGGAATCTGGGCCATAATGTATAAATGCCAAAATTTCACCTAAGCGCTATTCTGGAAATATGTGCATATCTTATATAGTATATCTTTTACAGGTAGACATATACATATGCCTATCTCCTGCATTAATTGTGAACACTTACATTAACTCTATGACTGGCATAAGGGCTTACACCTAAATCACAAACTCCAATATATAAAGTATATAAACCATATATCCTCACCTTCCCACTCAGTGTTTACTCATAGTTGGCGGCTTTATGCCTCAATTCGTCAAAGGATCATTCTATTCTTTTTTGGTTATATACTTTTTGAACTTTTCTTTCCGTTTTCGTTTTATTCTTATATTTTATATTTCAACTTATAAATATTAAACCAAAGCGGTTTACTTAGCTTTGCTTAATCAAGCTTCTGGTCTCAGGTCACAGAAAAGGGGGGAGATAACCGACAAGTTTCACTCATGTGTTACCAGTGGTTTTCTCAAGGTTATCACTCCCTGCAATAATGAAACGGAATATTACTTATTCCATTTAAAACCAATCAGACCTTTATTTAAAAGTTTCTTATTTCCTTACCTCATAACTCACACTCCATTCTGAACAGCCCAATTCACTCTCCAAAATGAAGGAAATGCTTCCAACTTCCTATTTTTAAAGGCCGGCCCCATCCCAGACGTCAACGTGGTCTAAACCTTGACCACGTGAATGTCTGATGTCAGGGCAATCCCTCACTATTTATATTGTGTATTCATTTCTACTCATAAATGAATATTAATTCATTGATCTTTTATGGATGACATAATATGGACGCGTCCCAGAGGCAGACCAGCTAGACAAGGGTGGCCCACTCTAATTCATTATTTAAACCATGGGGCGTCACTGTGTTCAGGCGGTAAATCCACCTTTGTTCTACATAATTTAAACTAAGATATGAATGAGGTGTGAGGATATATGGTTTATATACTTTATATATTGAAGTTTATGATATATTATTACCTCTTGCTCTAAACATTTGAATAAAGTGAGTGCCTTACACCTTAATCACAAACACATGTTATACTTGTTCTATAAGGAAAAGAAGGCTTCTATTTTTCTTTATAAAATAAATGCCCTCCAGGCACCTAAATGTAGGCAAACTGTTGTAGAATTGTCCTATATACTACCCATTTTAATTCCACTACTGGAACTGCAGGGATGGTGGCATTGTATGTAAAATAATTCAAAATTTCTTGGCTCTCTCTGCAACAAAGAGTATGAGATCCGGTATTCATCCTTCTGAATAGGCCTCTAGGTTAGACAGGCACCCGGTTCTCCTTCCCCCATTTCTTCAGAATGCGTATGATGTACTCCACCTGTGTACTGCCTGTGCTGCGCAGAAGATGTAGTACTTCCCGGAGGGTCTCTCTGATAAGAAACACAATGTGAAAAAGAAGTGCAGGTTGAAATGGTATTTGCATGACCGACTTTTGTTTCACTATTAGTGATCAGAGCAGTATTCAATGAAGCAACACTGCTACACTCCTGGAAATGGAAGTGTTAGTCATAAAATGGTAGTGGGTAGTTGGTGGAGACAGTTGTTAGGTTGATTGCTATGCAATAATACAGTATATAGTTCTGTTTTGAATTGGTTTTATGGAAAGAGGAAATTAATAAAGACAAAAATATTTTTTAAAAACTGCCCGAGGTTGATAGCAGGACTTTCATAGGAGCTGTTCATGTACGAACAGCTCCTACTCAGATGTTCTATTCATTGAGTACATACCTGGATTTTCAGTGGCATTATTTGGATGGGAGATAAATTATACCACAGCTACAAGTATTACACTAGCTTCCTGTTTTCTCCAGAAAAGGTTTAAGATCTTATTACTGGTACATAAAACACTAAGTATTGAGGTTTCTGATGTCATAATTTATAAGCCGCAAGTTGTTGTCACTTTCCAAGTTTTGGGAAGTAAGCATCTCCTGTTTTTGGGGGATAACTTATAGGCCACTTCAAGTTTTAAGATCAGTGAATCACCATTAGATTAATGTATCTAGTCTAAAATATGTTCTGCTATGTGGGACTTGTGAACAGATTTTTTTTCTATTATTGGCCCAGTACTTTGGAATGCATTACCACTGAATCTGCGATTGGTTACTAACACTCATAGCAAACTTTAGATAATTACTTAAACCCACTTGTATTTACTTGTATGTTTCAGCTCTTAAGTGAAATATAGCACAGTTACTTACCGTAACAGGTGTTATCCAGGGACAGCAGGCAGATATTCTCACATATGGGTGATGTCACCGACGGAGCCCTGGTACGGACCACTTTAAAAGTGCATCATCACATTAAGGCTTTAAAAGTTTGCGATAGCCCAAACTAAGCATAAGCGAGTGCCTTCCCACCCGACGTGGTCGCGCAGTCCCTCAGTTAAGATAAGCCAGCTAAGAAGCCAACCCGGGGAGGAGGGTGGGTTGTGAGAATATCTGCCTGCTGTCCCTGGATAACACCTGTTACGGTAAGTAACTGTGCTTTATCCCAGGACAAGCAGGCAGCATATTCTCACGTATGGGTGACCTCCAAGCTAACAGAAATGGGATGATGGGAGAGTTAGCCTTTAGGAAAATAAATTTTGTAATACAGACTGGCCGAAGTGCCCATCTCGTCTAGAGAATGACTCCAGACAATAGTGAGAAGTGAAAGTATGAACTGAGGATCAGGTGGCAGCTTTACAGATTTCCTCAATGGGAGTAGATCTGAGGAAAGCAACAGAAGCTGCCATAGCTCTAATTTTGTGGGCTGTGACACGACTCTCCAGTGCCAGTCCAGTCTGAGCATAACAGAATGAGATGCAGGCCACCAGCAAGTTGGAAATCGTTCTCTTGGAAACAGGATGCCCCAACTTGTTTGGATCGAACGAGATGAACAGCTGGGGAAATGTTCGGTGAGGCTTTGTCCGGTCAATGTAATAGGCCAAAGCCCGTTTATAGTCCAAAGTATGTACAGCGGTTTCTCCAGCATAAGAATGAGGTTTAGAAAAAAACACTGGCAGCACAATCGATTGATTGAGATGAAATTCAGTAACAACTTTTGGAAGAAACTTTGGATATGTACATAGAACCACCTTGTCATGATGAAAAACTGTGAAGGGTGGATCTGCTACTAAGGCTTGTAACGCACTGACCCTCCTGGCAGAGGTGAGAACAATAAGAAAGACCACTTTCCAGGTGAGAAACTTGAGATGAGCTGTGGCCATTGGTTCAAATGGTAGTTTCATCAAACTGGAAAGAACCACATTAAGGTCCCAGGTGACAGGAACCACATTAAGGTCCCAGAGAGATGGTTTAACACTGAAAAGTCCCTTCATGAACCTGGAAACCAAAGGATGAGCAGTAAGAGGCTTTCCCTCTACTGGTACATGATAAGCAGTAATAGCACTGACATGGACTCTAATGGATATAGATTTAAGTCTAGAATGCGACAGAGAAAGTAGATAATCTAACACCAGCTCCACTGCCAATGACGTTGGATCGTGATGATGAAGAAAACACCAGAAAGAAAACCTAGTCCACTTTTGTTGGTAACAATGTTGAGTGGCTGGTTTCCTAGAGGCATCAAGAATGTGACATACAGGCTGAGAGAGATGTAATTCAGAAGAACTCAGCCCGAAAGAAACCAAGCTGTCAGGTGTAAAGATTGCAGGTTGGGATGTAGAAGTGATTCCTGATTCTGAGTAACCAGAGTAGGAAATATTGGAAGAGGTATGGGTTCCCTGGAGCTGAGCTGAAGTAGAAGGGAGAACCAATGTTGCCTGGGCCACCGTGGAGCAATGAGAATCATGTTGTTTGCTTCTCTCTTGAGCTTGAACAGAGTTCTCAACATGAGAGGAATTGGAGGGAATGCATATAGAAACAGGCCGTCCAATCCAGGAGAAAGGCATCTGCTAAAAGATGGAGAGGAGAGTAAAGCCGGGAGCAAAATGGGGCAAGTGGTGATTGTGCGGGGTCGCAAAAAAGTCCACTTGTGGAGTGCCCCATTGAGCAAAGATGGACTGGAGAGTTACAGAGTTGAGAGTCCATTCATGAGGCTGAAGAATTCTGGTGAGGTTGTCTGCTAGGGAATTCTTCTCCCCTTGAATATAGACAGATTTTGGGGGCTTCCTTGCTTGTTTATGTTGTACATTGCTACTTGATTGTCTGTGCGAAGGAGGAGGACTTGAGGGCAGAGTATATGATGAAAAGCCTTGAGGGCATAAAACATCACTCTGAGTTCCAGGAGATTGTTGTGAAATTTCCGTTCCCTTGTGGTCCAATGACCCTGAGTTTGAAGATCGTCCATATGAGCCCCCTAGACATAAAGGGATGCGTCTATTGTGATGACCTTGTGATGAGGGTGTAAATGGAAAAGGAGACCTCTGGATAGATTGGAGGTCATACACCATCAAAGCGACTGCAGAAGAGATGATGTCACAGATATATGTTGTGAGAGGCGATCCGTCACTTGAGAAGCAAGGGTCCACTGAGGAGTGCGAAGATGTAGCCTTGCCAGCGGTGTCACATGGACAGTGGAAGCCATGTGGCCCAAAACCATCATGTATCTGGCAGAGATGGATTGAAGAGGCAGCAGTTGCTGACACAGACTTATGAGAGCTTGAAGACAATCTGGAGGAAGAAAGGCTCTCATAAGGGTGGTGTCTAGGATGGCCCTAATAAACTGCAGGCGTTGAGTCAGAATGAGATGTGATTTGAGGAAGTTGACTTCGAATCCTAGAACCTGAAGAAAAGAAATGGTCTGAGATGTAGCTTGGACCACTTCCTGAGACGACACAGCCTTGATCAACCAGTCATCCAGATAAGGAAAGACTTGAAAGCCGTGTGAATGGAGAGATGTGGCCACTACAATCAGGCACTTCGTGAAGACTCTGGGAGAAGATGCCAGGCCGAAGGGAAGAACCTTGTACTGGTAATGACATTGACTGATTTGAAACCGGAGGTACTTCCTGGAAGCTGGATGAATGGAAATATGTGTGTAGGCTTCCTTAAGGTCCAGAGAACATAGCTAGTCATTCTGATTGAGGAGAGGATAAAGCAAGGCAAGCGATAATGTAACCATGGGTTACAAAATAAATATGTTATAGTTAACCCAAGGCAGGAGAGACCTGACAGAGGTTTTTTCCTCTAATATTTTAAAGTTAAAAGTTTTTTTGTTGTTGTCCAGCAAAGATAATGCTGTGTTTGCATGACTGATTGTTGGAATTCTAGACTGATGATGTCTGCAACAGGTCTGATGACCTCATATAGAAGTCAGTAGTGCTGGGGAGAATTCTAAAACTGCCAGGGAAAGCAGTTGGGTGGTTATCGAGAATTCTAAAACTGCCAGGGAAAGCAGTTGGGTGGTTATCAGTCTGGAAGACAGGTTGGTCTTGGTTGCCTGAGAATAGAAAAATATTTTTTTTAAAAAATTTTATAGTGGATTTTTGGCTAATGTTAATTAAGTTCAAGTCTGGCCTATTTTTGTGGCAAGGGCTGTGTTTGGTTATGTCATACAGTGATTTTCTGTCACTTTTGTGTTGAGGTGCAGAGCTCTTGTATTTAAATGGAATGTAGTAACAGTTAAATTAATTTTGTCCTGGTTAACATTAAGAAAACAGGATAGAAAGTATCTTTTTGATGTTGTAAGTAGTAGTGCTGAGGAATCATTTATTGATGAGTTCTGGTTATTTATAAAAACTAGTTATGAACTGGAGTGAATTCTGTCACTAAAATATTTTGGTTTAGATAACCATTTGATTTATAACCTTGGAGATAAGCCTATAGATTAAGATACATTGTGGGTGGGAAAAAGTTTAGGGAAATTTTAATTATCCATTTTTTTTTCTGGGTAGCTAGTCAAAAGTAAAGAAACAAATATAAATTTCAGGGTGTCATAGGGTTTTGCTTTCTTTGGGGTTTTTTTTTTAGTTAGGGAGTAGTACTCCATTTATTGAAGCTGAATCTCCTGAAAAGAAGAAGCGCTGGTACCCAACGGCTCTACAGAAAAAAGAACACCTGAACCCTGTGAGGAAAAAGGGGACACCGGGGTGGAGGGTGCGGTGTGGCGAGTCTTGGACAAAGATTTACCAGAGCGCACCGAAACGGTACCAGGGGAGGACGATCGGCGTCGTTCTCGGTCCCGAGAAGAGTGCCGTACCGCCTGGTGCCGAGGAGGATCCACTGTGGGTTGAGAATGAACCACTGGATCATCATGAAGTTGTTGGGCCGAAAGGATCGGCATCGAGGTGTTTACCGGTACCGAAGGAGTGGACACCGGGGGCTCGGTGCGGGGCTCGGGCCGGTCTGGTACCGGAAGGAGCGGTGCCAGGATAGAGGGTAGCAGTTGTTCAAGTTGTTTCTTCAACTGCTCCTGAAGCTGAGTTTGTAGAATGGCCGAGATACGGTCATCTAGGGGTGGCATCGGAACCGCTTTCTTTTTCTTCGGTTCCTTGGATGCCGCTCCACGCCCCGGCGATGAGGAGGCCGATGACGAGGCACTCACCGATATCGGGGCGGAGCGTTTACGGGACCGGTGCGATGCCGGTAGGGACGGTGTCGCCACCGTAGCAGGAGGGCGCTCGAGGGAAGAGGAAGGCTTCTTAGCCGGCTTACCTGGCGCCAGTGGCGCCGATGCGGGGTCGGTCGGTGTCGAGCTTGACGGTGCCGATTTTTGCGGTACCGCCGTTGAAGGTGAGGAATCCATCGCCGACTCGGTGCCGAAGAGAAGGGTTTGCTGGATTCTTCGGTTTTTAAGAGTTCGTTTTTGCAAAGTGGCACAGCGGGTGCAGGAGTCCGCCCGATGCTCCGGACCCAGGCACTGCAAACACCAATTGTGTGGGTCAGATACGGAGATCGGGCGTGCACACCGCTGGCACTTCTTAAAACCGACCTGCGGGGGCATGAAGGGGAAGATAGCCTCCGCAAAATCGAAGTCCGAGGCCTGTATAATGGCAACAGGCCCCGCCGGGGCAAAAACGAAAGAAACAGGAAAAAATCAAAGTTTTTTTTTTTTTTTTTTTTTTTGCAATTCAAATAAAAAGGAAACCCGAAGGTAGAGGGAGAAAAATTTAGAACAAAAGCGCGAGCGGGAAGGCAAAAAGTGATTTCAACGGCCGTTGAAAAAATACACGCGTCTTCTTCGCTCCGCGGAAACGAAGAAACTGGGGACCACGCACTCCTCCGTCGGGCGGGAAGGCACTCGCGCACGCGCGGTGCGACCAACTAGAAACTTCTAGTTAAAAAGGTCCGTACCGAGGGCTCCGTCGGTGACTTCACCCATGTGTTAAGAATATGCTGCCTGCTTGTCCTGGGATAAAGGAGTTTACACCTGGACCCTGTGAGAAAAAAATTATTTCAAAGAACTAAATTCTTTCAAGTTTCAAGTTTAATAATAAATTTGATTAATCGCTTAATTTTAATTCTAAGCGATGTACATATTAAAATACAGTATTAAGGAGACAAAACAGTGCATTACAAAAACAGGGTCTTGCATGGTAATTAACAAACTCAACAAAATTAAACACAAAAGGATAAAGGGGTAGAACTACAAATTATTTGAAAGAAAGCAAGACATTTAAGGAAAAAAAACATAGGGAGGGTAAAGTTAAAAAAGCTTCAATAAAATGATAGAGTCGAATTAAAATTGACTAAAATAACTAATTTTCAAATGCGTCTTTGAAAAGAAAACTCTTCAATTTATTTTTAAATTTTTCCAAATTATGTTCTTCTCTCAAATAAATAGGAAGAGTATTCCAGGTTTCAGGTGCTGTAACGGAAAAAATGAATTGTCGCCTTGTATTGATAATTTTGAGGGAGGGAACCGTTAGTAGGTGCTGTTCATTGGATCTCAGTATTCTTTTAGAAGTATATGGGATTAATAATTTATAAATGAAAGCAGGAGTTTTATAAAGTAGAGATTTGAATGTTAGTAGGCATAATTTATGTTATCCGGTAAGCTACTGGAAGCCAATGTGCTTTTTCAAGAAGAGGTGTTACATGGTCGTATTTCTTGGCTTTTGATATGAGCTTAATAGAGGCGTTCTGAATAATCTGTAGACGTTTGATTTCCTTGTGAGTTATACCCTTAAATAGGGCATTGCAATAGTCAATTTTGGTGAGTTATACCCTTAAATAGGGCATTGCAATAGTCAATTTTGGAAATCACCAAAGAGTGAATAAGGATATTAAGAGATTTAGGACAAAGGAATTGTGAGAGTGAATGAATTTGACGGAGTCTGAAAAAGGTTGATTTAATAATACTGCTAATATGATCATGGAAGGTTAATTTATGATCAAAAATGATCCCCAAGATCTTGATATTGCTCACTTGTTGTAAAGGAGAACCCTTAATAGAGATAGGAAAGTTAAGCTTTAGATTGTCTTTCAACATGAAAGAGCATCACATTTGATTTACTAACGTTGAGCGCTAGTCTGTTGGTATCCAGCCATTTATGAATTTGTTCTAACTTCTTATTAATTGTAATTGTATCCAGGGGATTGTTAGTATCTAACGGATGTAAAAGTTGGATATCATCAGCATAGGCAAATACGTTAAAACCAATGGATTGACACAATGTCATCAGGGGTGCAAGAAATATATTAAATAAAAGTGGAGAAAGAACAGACCCTTGGGGGACTCCAGATGTGGTGAAGGAACTTTTAGAGATTGAGTTATTGAATGACACAGCCATGGTACGTTCTGTAAAATATGATGTAAACCAGGAAAAAACCTGGTCTGTGATGCCTATGGATTGAAGTCTATCTAACATAAGCTGATGGTCGATCGTGTCGAAGGCAGCTGACAGGTCAATTGAAATTAGGAGGACCGATTGATGATGGTCCAGAAAATAATGTATGGAGGTGGACATGCCAATCAGTGAATGTTCTGTGGAATGATGCTGTCTAAATCCTGTTTGATTTGGATGTAGAATATTTGCTTTTTCAATGAATTCTGATAACTGGTTGAAAACCACTTTTTCAGTCAGTTTTGCTAAAAATGGAATATTTGCTATCGGTCTATAGTTTGATTTATCACCAGAGCTTTTTTTGCCATCCTTAATGATTGGCCGGATAATTGATGCTTTCCAGGCCTTTGGCATGATACTTTGTTGCAAGCTTTCACTAACTAAAGTAAGGATAGAGGTACCGAAGATCGTAAAATAACGTTTGAGAATAAAAGGCAGTATTGAATCTACCTGAGAACCCTTGGTATTAATAGATTTGATAAGAAGTTCGATTTCTGTAAGATTTGGGATATTGAACTGGGAGCATTTTGAATAGAAGGATCCTAATTCAACTTGCTCACGATCTGATATTGTGCATTGTTTTGTAGTAAAGTTTTTCCTAATTTTATTGACTTTATCAGCAAAGTAAGAAGCAAGCTCTGGGCAGTGGGCAGAGTATCAGTTGTTTGATTTTGTCTCATATTAGAGAAAGATTTTATATGGAAACTTGTTCTAAAGTTATATAGATATATAGATTTTGTTAGATTTGTAAAAATAAACTAACAAAAACTTTTAGAACCAGTATTTGTTTAAAAGGTTTCATTTATTGTTCACCCAGTATCTTTTATTTAGGGTAGATTTTATATTTTATGCTAACTTTTCCCTCTTTTTAGAAACATTCTCACTTTGACTTATAAGCAGTGTTCCCGCTAAGCTGCGCTGGGGTGCGCTCACGCACAAAATATTACCTCGCAGCGCACAAGTTTCTCGTCACAGCGCACACAGTGTAGAGCACAGTTCTTCAACCGCCGGTCCGCAAACAAAATCTTGCCGGTCCGCGAAGGATTCGGTCCCCGCCGCAACGAAAGGCCGGCGTCAGCTGACTTGCAACTTCCTGTTGTAGTCGCTGTGCCGGGACTCCTGCCTTCGCCGGGACTCCTGCCTTCCACCGCGTTTGCCTCCTGCCTTGTCTCCGCACCTCCAGACCAGCAGCGGCAGCTGTGTATGCTTTTAACTTCGGCACAGAGCTGCCCCTAATCAATAGTTTAGCGCGGTTTCATAAGGCAGCCTCGGGGCCTTTGCTAGGCCGGCCCACATCGCATCATCGAAGCGGGCCGGCTATCAAAGGCCCCGAGGCTGCCTCATGAAACCGCGCTAAACTATTGATTAGGGGCAGCTCTGTGCCGAAGTTAAAAGCATACAGAGCTGCCGCTGCTGGTCTGAACTCTTGGGCCGCTGAAGGAGGGCAAAAAGCAGCTGTCCTGGAGGTTTCCCTTCCTCTCGCCTTTACAGGTTCCTTTTTTCCACCTTTTTTTTTTTCCTTCAAACGGCAACGGGCCCCAGCATCGACATCAATCAAGTAAGTTCCACTGTCAATCAAGCGGTTCTGCTCGGCCAAAGTTTCCCCTGTGACATGAGCCACCCTCAGGGGAAAGAAAGTGACCCACAAAGGTGAGGGGAAGGGGAGCAGATGATGGAAGTTGGGGGGGGGAGAGAGAGAGAGAGAAGGGGCAGATGATGGAATGGAGGAGATGAGAGAGAGAGAGAAGGGGACAGATGATGGAAGTGAGAAGAAGGGAGAGAGAGCAGAAGGCAGATGGATGTCAGTTGAGAAGGGAGAGCAGATGCTGAATGGAAGTGGGGAAAGAACACATACTGGATGGAAGGAGGAGATAAATAAAGGGGGAAGAAAATAGTAAGATAATGGAGGGGTGAGGGAAAGGGGTGACAAGCTGTGTGTAGACACAGTGAAAAGAGGGAAACGGGACTAAATAGTAAGAAAGAATTTAATTTAGATGGAGGCAGAAAATAGAGAAGGAAGACCAGAGAAGAAAAGGGAAGAGAGAGCAGAGAATGATCAGATCTGAGTGGAGGAAATGAGAAGAGAGATATGCTAAAAACCACAGGGGGGAGGGAAGGATAGAGATGCCAGACCATGAGGGGAACAGAAGGAAGATGATGGATGCTAGACCAAATTGGGGGGTGGGGGGGGGCAGGAGGCGAGATGGCAGGGAAAGACAGACAGTGAATGGAAGGGGCAGATGCTGGACTGAAGAGACAGAGAAGGTTATCATGCTGCTGTACCGGGCCATGGTACGCCCTCACCTGGAGTACTGCGTCCAGCACTGGTACTTTAAGAAGGACACGGTACTACTCGAAAGGATCCAGAGAAGAGCAACTAAAATGGTTAAGGGGCTGGAGGAGTTGCCGTACAGCGAAAGATTAGAGAAACTGGGCCTCTTCTCCCTTGAGCAGAGGAGATTGAGAGGGGACATGATAGAAACATTCAAGGTACTGAAGGGAATAGACTTAGTAGCTAAGGCAGGGAGAACGAGAGGGCACTCTCTAAAGTTGAAAGGGGATAGATTCCATACAAACGTAAGGAAGTTCTGTGGTAGAAAGCAACATATTTATTTGGCTCATAACTTGCTGGCGCCCGATATTTTTAGCTCACAGTGAAAAAAGTTTGCTCACAACACCCGCCCGCTTAGAGGGAACACTGCTTATAAGGTAACCTGACTATAGAAGGTGGAGAGAGTGAGAATTGATAATTAAAGAGGGAGGGGTTACAATAACATCCTGAATTTCTATTTGACTAGAGAGCTCTGAGATCCAGGATGGGTCTCAGTCCTCCGGTATTCTTGGGAACTAAGAAGTAACGGGAGTAGAATCCCTGTTTCTGCTGATTGAGGGGAACTTCCTTGATGGCATTCAGCAGGAGAAGGAATTGAACCTCCTGCAGAAGGGAGGACTGTGCAGGGTCCAAGCAGACGCTCTTGGAGGATGGTCTGGTGGTACAGTGTGGAAATTGAGAGTGTAACCCTGACGAATGATGTTGAGGACCCAGAGGTCTGATGTTATGAGCTCCCAGTGAGCTATGTAAAATTGAAGACGGTCTCCAATAGGCTGAGGCAAAGAATGGTGACGTTGGCTATGTTCTGAAGAAACACATCAAAAAGGCTGAGGAGCCTGTTGTTTTTGCTGCTGCTGACGCGGCTGTTGCTGTCTCTGTCTCCTTGGTTGAGGTGGAACAGGAGCTGTGGACTTTGCAGCAAACTTTCTCTGATAGGAAGATTGTGATCTGAAAGGATGAGAAAGAGGAGGTTTCTTTTTGGGCTTCACCAGAATGTCCCACTGGGTTTCATGTGTAGACAATTTCTGGGTAGTGGTATCAGTGGAAGCACCAAAAAGCTCGTCCCCCAGACAAGGAGCATTGGCCAACGTGTCCTGATGATTGACATCCAGCTCAGAGAGTCAAAGCCAGACCAGACATCTCATGGCAACTGACATTGCTGCAGCCCGGGAAGTGAGTTCAAAAGTGTCATAAATGGAACGAACTATATACTTACGAAGCTGTAGCAGGTCAGCCAAGAAAAGTTGAAAAGCAGGAAGCTTACGTTCTGGGAGGTATTTGTGGAACTTGGTAACTTGCATGACCAGATGTTTCATGTAGAGAGAGAAATGAAAAGTGTAGTTACCAGACTGGTTGGCTAACATAGCATTTTGGAACAGCCTCTTGCCAAACCAGTCCATTGTCTTGCCCTCTCTGCCAGGAGGGACAGAGGCGTACACACTAGCCCCTGAGGATTTCGTTAAGGTAGATTCTACCAGGAGAGACTCATGAGGAAGTTGGGCTTTATGAAATCCTGGAATAGGGACTACCCTATACAAAAAGTCCAACTTATGAGGAGCCACTGGAATGGTAAGTGGCGTTTCCAAATTTTTGTAATATCATGAATTTTTGTAGAATATGATGAATAGGGAGCCTGAGGAGTTCCTTAGGTGACTGATCATAATCTAAAGCATCTAGAAACTCCTTAGACCATTTAGAATCAGCTTGAAGGGGAACAGACATGGTCTCAGACATTTCTCATAAAAATATGGAAAAACAAGATTTCTCAGTTAAAAGAGGAATCTCTTGAGAAGGTTGGTGAATAGAATCCTCCTCTGAAGAACCTTCATGGTCAGATAGAACAGGTTCTTGATCTGAATCTTCCAAAAGGTCTGAATCTTGCATTGTCAGAAGTCAGTGTTGAGTAACCGGTACCAAGGGTTCAAGGTGTTTCAACTTCTGCAATACTTTTCTAGACCTCACTGGCATCGAGTCAGGTGATATCTGAGTTGAAAAAGACTTGTGCCGGTGACTTGTAGGTGTCAGGTCCTTGATAAGAAGTAGCAGCACCGAGGGAGACTCCACAGCTGGCGCAACTGGTGTTGAAGGCTCAGACCAGACTGGCACTGGTGGAGTCGATGTTGACATGGGAAAAACTTGAGTTGGTAGCAGCATTTGTAGCTAGTCTCATAACTCTACTCTGAGCAATTCCTCAATTTGTTGCTTCAGAGTAAGCACCAGTACCTTCGAAGCGGCTCTACGCTTTGGCGATGAGGAGGCCGATGTCAAGGCACTCACCAAAATCAGATCAGAGCATTTTTTGGGTTTCCTCAAAGTCAGCAGGACTTGGCTCACTGCTGCTTTGACCTGAGGCCCAGAGGGGGTAGGGGAAGGCTTCTTAGCAAGGTTACCCACTGAAGTGTTTGACACTGAAGATGGATCCACCGATGTCGAATGGTGCGGTGTCGGTTTGGCCGGTGCCACCAACGCTGGCAGCAGTGTCGAATCGCCCTCCAAAAGGAGATGCTGCTGAATTAAGCAGTTTTTAAGAGTCCTCTTCTGCAGCAATGAACAGCAGGAACAGGTTTCAGGAAGGTGCTCAGGCCCTAAACACTGAAGACACCAGCGATGTGGGTCGGTCACAGAGATAGGGCAAGCACAACATCCACACTTTTTGAAACCCATCTGCGGGTGGGACATTGAAGGAAAAATGGCCTCGGCTAAATTAAAGTCGGAGGCCAAGGTGGACAAACAGGCCCCGCCGGGCCGAACCCGCGAAAGGGAAAAAACAAAAATGTTTACTTTTTTTTTTTTACTAAAACAAATTAAAGAAAGAAAATAAAGACAAAACTGACTAAAAAGTCAGAAATCTGCGAGAGTGGAAAGGCAGCGGAGAAAAAGATTTCAACAGCAGTTGAAAAAATGACTTCTTAGCTCTGTGGAAACTTAGGGGTTGCACGACCATGTCAGGCGGGAAGGCACTCGCGTATGCGCAGTTCGGGCTATCGTGAACTTTCTAAAGCCTTAAAGTGGCGATGCACTTTTAAAGTGGTCTGTACCGGGGCTCCGTCGGTGACATCACCCATACATGAGAATATGCTGCCTGCTTGTCCTGGGATAAACATTTTGACCCTGATTCTATAAAATGTGCCTTCTGTTAGGCCCCTAGATTAGTGTGCCTAGCCAATCTAGGTGCTTAGCTTAATTTTTTAATTGGTTCAATCGGCACTGTTAATTGAACTGTACCATTAAAAAACAATTTTAAAATACAGTGGTGCCTCACACAACGAACTTAATCCGTTCCAGGAGCAAGTTTGTTATGTGAAACGTTCGTTGTGTGAAACGCGTTTTCCCATAACAATACATGTTAAAAAAAATAATTCGTTCTGTAGCATAAAATATGCTAAGATGACATAAAAAAAGATACATTTTTGGTTATTATTTTTATTTAGATACATCTAAAAACATAATTGTTTTTTAAAACAACACACATTTTTTAAATTTAAAGACAGACTAAGTTGAGTCTAATTTTACAGTGAGAGGGCAGAGTCTCAGCGGCAAAAACTGGGACTTAACTGTTCATTTTTTTTTTTTTTTCTACCGTGTTTCCCCGATGATAAGGCAGGGCCATCAAATAAGACAGCCCCCCCTTTTTAGAAAAAAATGTAAAATAAGGCACCCCCCCGCAAATAAGCCACCCACCGATACCTGCGCTTACCCGAATCGGGTGGTACGGTGGGTGACTCCGTGTAGTCCCTGGCACCCCCGACACGATCGGGGCAAGAGGGAGCTCAAGCCCTCTTGCCCCCCCGACTCCCCGACACGATCGGGGCAAGAGGGAGCTCAAGCCCTCTTGCCCCCCCCCGACTCCCCGACACGATCGGGGCAAGAGGGAGCTCAAGCCCTCTTGCCCCCCCGACTCCCCGACACGATCGGGGCAAAAGGGAGCTCAAGCCCTCTTGCCCCCCCGACTCCCCGACACGATCGGGGCAAAAGGGAGCTCAAGCCCTCTTGCCCCCCCGACTCCCCGACACGATCGGGGCAAAAGGGAGCCCAAGCCCTCTTGCCCCGCCGATTCCCCAACTCCCCGACAATATCGGGCCAGGAGGGAGCCCAAGTCCTCCTGGCCACGGCGACCCCCTAACCCCACCCTGCACTACATTACGGGCAGGAGGGATCCCAGGCCCTCCTGCCCTCGACGCAAACCCCCCCTCCCCCCAATGACCGCCCCCCCCCAAGAACCTCCGACCGCCCCCCCAGCCGACCCGCAACCCCCCTGGCCGACCCCCACGACACCCCAACCCCCTTCCCCGTACCTTTCTGTAGTTGGCCGGACAGACGGGAGCCAAACCCGCCTGTCCGGCAGGCAGCCATCGACGGAATGAGGCCGGATTGGCCCATCCGTCCCAAAGCTCCGCCTACTGGTGGGGCCTAAGGCGCCTGGGCCAATCAGAATAGGCCCGGGAGCCTTAGGTCCCTCCTGGGGGCAGGGCCTGAGGCACATGGTCGGGTTGGGCCCATGTGCCTCAGGCCCCGCCCCCAGGAGGGACCTAAGGCTCCCGGGCCTATTCTGATTGGCCCAGGCGCCTTAGGCCCCACCAGTAGGCGGAGCTTTGGGACGGATGGGCCAATCCGGCCTCATTCCGTCGATGGCTGCCTGCCGGACAGGCGGGTTTGGCTCCCGTCTGTCCGGCCAACTACAGAAAGGTACGGGGAAGGGGGTTGGGGGTGTCGTGGGGGTCGGCCAGGGGGGTCGCGGGTCGGCTGGGGGGGCGGTCGGAGGTTCTTGGGGGGGGCGGTCGTTGGGGGGAGGGGGGGTTTGCGTCGAGGGCAGGAGGGCCTGGGATCCCTCCTGCCCGTAATGTAGTGCAGGGTGGGGTTAGGGGGTCGCCGTGGCCAGGAGGACTTGGGCTCCCTCCTGGCCCGATATTGTCGGGGAGTTGGGGAATCGGCGGGGCAAGAGGGCTTGGGCTCCCTTTTGCCCCGATCGTGTCGGGGAATCGGCGGGGCAAGAGGGCTTGGGCTCCCTTTTGCCCCGATCGTGTCGGGGAGTCGGGGGGGCAAGAGGGCTTGAGCTCCCTCTTGCCCCGATCGTGTCGGGGAGTCGGGGGGGCAAGAGGGCTTGAGCTCCCTCTTGCCCCGATCGTGTCGGGGAGTCGGGGGGGGGGGGGCAAGAGGGCTTGAGCTCCCTCTTGCCCCGATCGTGTCGGGGAGTCGGGGGGGCAAGAGGGAACCAGGCGGAGAGAGGGCAGTTAAGCGCAGGGAAGGATGCAGCTCGGGCGACTTCGTTGTGTGAAACGAAGTTCGTTGTACGGATCAAGACATAAAGTTCGTTGTGCGCAGCGTTCGCTGTGCGAGGCGTCCGTTATGCGAGGCACCACTGTATTAATTTTTGGATCGACACCTACCAGTGCCTACCTAAAAAGAAGGCGTGGTTAGGGGGTGGAGTTTGGGTGTGGATTGCCTTAAGCACCAGTAAATTAGGCCAAGAAAACTCTAGCTTAACATAATGATGCCTACTGGTGCCTAAGTTGAGTTAGGCATTGCTAGGTGCGATTCTACAAACAGCGATAAGCAGTTGATTGACAACTGCATTGAATGGCGTCTTGCTGCTAGGCGCCATTTAAAGAATCAGGGCCATTAGCTTTAAGAGATTGCTAAAAACAAAGCTTTTTGTTGATGCATATCTGTGAATTCCTACCCAGGATTTTGTACTACTGTGTTCTAAGAAGATCGCTTAAAACTAAGCTTTTTGTCATTGCAAACTTGTGAATTGCTCCCTAGAAGAGACTGCGCTTCATTGAAAATGGTTAAATCTGTTGCAAATATTAGCCCCTGCCCATGATTCAATATTATAAAGAATTTGAGAAGAGAGTTAAAGAAATTTGAAATAATATAGAGGAAAACAAAAGATGCAGATGATTGTGATAATTATCAAGTTCACTTATTTGAATATCAGACGTATTGTCAATTAGAGAGAGATAGATATTATAGTGAAAAGATACAGAAAGCAGTTAATAGACCAAAAGAATTATTTAGACAGTAAAGTACTTAATTAAGGGTCATAATAAACAAAAGGATATGATAAATCTAGATGCTGATGAATATCTCGACTTTCTGGTAAATAAAATGGAAAAATTAGAGGAAAAAATTTTAGATAGAAAGAATACCAACGAGATGGATCAGCTAGTTATGATAGCGCGATAGGAGGAATTTGAAGAGGTTTTATTAAAAAATTTATTACTCGCGCCATCCTCTAGTTCTGTGCGAGTTACAAAATAACATTCATAATTAAAACACAAACCACAAAATATCACACATATTGCATAATAGCACTGAAAAATAACTTCTTGCTAAACAGCCTACTTACTATCCGGAAATTAGGAAGAAGAGTTGCGTCTGAATAACTCCGTCTTCAGTAACTTCCTAAAATTTAGGAAAGTTGATGCTCTCTTTACTTCAAAAGGTAGATTGTTCCATAATACTGCACCCTGAACTGCTAACATTGTTCGACAGACCCCCAGATTTCACCTGTTTCAAGGAGGGTACCTCCAAACATAGTTGATCCTCTGAACGCAATTTCCTCACCAGTTGATATTCAGTGAAAATGCCACTTACTGCTGATGGACATTGTAAATGAACTAATTTATAGATCAAGCAAAGCACCTTGAATTCAATTCAGGCTTGCAAAGGCAACCGAACCAAAATTGATGTAACGTTTAAATTTGGCAGCATTAACAATCAATCGTGTCACTGCATTTTGGACTAATTGCAAGGCACAAACTACATATTTTGGTAACCCTAAGTACAGCACATTGCAATAGTCCAAAATTGGTGTTATAATTGCACTGATTACGGTATAAAATTCCCCTACTGGAAGAAAATCTCTTACTTTCCATAATAACCGTAGTTTGAAAAAAGCACGTGACACCACTGATTTTACCTGAGGTTTCATGGACAATACAGAGTCCAACAATACCCCCAGATATTTTACTTTATGTGTTATTGGCACTTCAACACCAACTAATGACAACATCTGAGGAAACAAGTCAAACTGCTTCAAGCAACCAATACACAACACCTCGTTTTTGTCTGTATTCAGTTTCAGATGATCATTTTCCATCCAGCACTTAATAATAATAATTTTGTAGTTTGAGGCGGTTTACAATAAGAGGAGCTGGACAATCAATGGAAAAAGGTACAATGTAAAGTCATAGAATACATGTAGGCAGGATTCAGGGATAGGAAGGACTGGAACAGTCAACGAACAATCAGCGAGAATAGGCGCACTCTACAGTCATCAATACATGTAAACAGAGAACACAACTATCCACCCTCTTAACCGCCTCACATATTGAAGTTGTTACGGGTACTACAAACTGGATGCCATCTGCATATAGCTTGTAGCTTATTCCTAAATCTTATAGCTCCCGACATAATGGCAGCAAATAGATATTAAACAATACTGCAGATCCTTGAAGGACTCCAGTGGTCAGTTGTGCCCAATCTAACTGATCTTTTCCTAACTCCACCTGAAACAACTTTCCATCAAGAAACAAGGTAAAACATTGCAAAATTTTCCACCAATCCCTAAATCCTGTAGTCTTTCAAATAAAATATGGTGATTGACTCTATTGAATACTGCCAAAATATCTAGAAAGACCATCAGAAATTATTCTCCCCTATCCAGCCCTCTATGGGTAGTGTCAAGAGTGGATATCAGTAACATCTCCGTAGAGTGATGTGCCCGAAACCCAAACTGACCACTTTCCAAAGCGCCCAGTCTATCCAAAAACTCCTGAAAAGACAAGCAGGAAATGGGATGATAATGTTGCAGCATCAAGCCATCAACATTAGTTTTTAACAATGGCTTAACCACTGCCTTTTTAAAGAGCATGGCACCAACCCTTACTGAAGGGACCTATTTACCATCTTTAAGAGAAAGGGCGCAACCCCTTCCCACACTGCCAAAATCACTCCTATCGGACACGGGTCCAGGAGCATGCAGCCCTATTTAACTGCTTTGCCAAAGATATCAATTGTCTTAATGTGACGGTCTCAAACTGTGACCATTGTTCACCACCTACTTCCCTCCGCACAACAGGAGGCCAATCATCAAATTCCTTCGTTATGTTATTCACTTTATTCACAAAGAAGTTTAGAAACTCCCTACATGTGAAACATGGATTACCTCGGGGTGCACAACCTGAAGTAAGTTTTTTCACCACTCTAAACTCTTTCCCAGAGTTTCCTACCTGTAGGATTGAATTTGAGTAGTGAGCCTTTTTAGCATTCAGGGTGGCATTCTTGTATACCATAAAGGCATCCCAATATACCTCCTGTGTCTCTAGTGTACGTGATTTTCAGCACAAATTTTCTTTTCTTCTAACATCACACTTCAACATCCAGATGTCTTCTGAAAACCAGGGGGCATTATGTGCTCTACGTAGAGTATACTCTTTCACAGGTGCTACTTGATCTAAACATTCAACCAAAAAATCATGCCAAAACACTACCATGTCAGGGAGATCACTAGTGTCAATATCATCCAATTTGGGTAACCATTGATCCCTCAATTTTTGCAAATCAACTACCTCCCTTATTAAATATGAGGCATTCCTAACTTTTTCACGTTTAATCTGCACTGGAACTTGAAATTAAATCATAAAATGGTCAGACCAAGGGACCAGTGTCGATCCCACAGAGAACTTCCGGGAAACATCAACAAAACAAAGAACTAAAATATGGCCCTTTACATGAGTTGCAGTGGGGATGATTTGGTCCCACCCTAGTCCTCCCATGGCATCTAAAAAAGCAGCTGCCTATATGTCAACATCAGCTTGGTCAATATGTATGTTAAAATCACCTAAGATCATGGTAATTACAAGATCAATTCTGTTTTCAATTAACATTGATAAGAAATTTGTCAAATCTAAACTCAAAATCCCAGGAGGACAATAGCACAACAGAACTTTTAAACTCCCTAGATAACAATTGGACCTCTATATCATTCCCTGCTTTAACATCAAGCTTGTTAACCTTAATTTTTTTCTTGGCCAGGGATAATAGCCCCCCTCCTCTCTTACAAATACATGGCGTGGAGAGGCCTACATATCCATTCACATAAAGCTGATTCAAGATTACTTGATCTGAATCTAATAACTACGATTTGGTAAGGAACAAAATATCTGGACAATCTTCCTTCCTCTGATGAGGTTTTGCAAATATTATGATCTTTGTGTCCAACAAGATCCATGGATGATCTATGCTCACTAGCAATAGTTCAAGAATTAGGGGATGGGGTTTTATCATCTCTGGCTATGATCATAAATAAGAACATAAGAACAGCCTTACTGGGTCAGACTAATGGTCCATCAAGCCCAGTAGCCTGTTCTCATGCTGGCCAATCCAGGTCAATAGTACCTGGCAAAAATCCATGCTACCGATCCAGGGCAAGCAGTGGCTTCCTCCATGTCTTTCTCAATAACAGACTATGGACTTTTCCTCCAGGAAATTGTCCAAACCTTTCTTAAAACCAGCTACACTATCTGCTTTTACCACAACCTCTGGCAATGTGTTCCAGAGCTTAACTGTTGTGTACTAGTCTCTTTCAATGTAGTTGGGTGATGACATACACTTGTTTGGCTGATTTACCCTACTTGCCAATGGAGAACCCTTAGTATATCTGGCCCTAAGTTCTTTATAAGAATGACCTGAAGCTGAGTATGAGGAACTCACATACACAGAAATCAATCTCATTGGAGTTACTTACTTAGGTTCTCGACCAGCTAAGATCATCTGAAAGATGCCCACACAAGCACCCCGTTTTCCTTCCCAGTACTCAGGACTGGGATCTAATCTCTCCAGAACATCAAAGGCTTTAGCTGAATAGTAGAACTGACCCATCTGTGAAGAAAGAGAAAGTATTAATTAGGAGTTGGAGGGGAATGAAGCATGAAGACCAATAAGCTGTGATACTGTCTCAAGCACAATGCAAATAATTTAACACACTTACAAACAATAATCCATAAAACAACAACAATTTATTATTTCTATAGTACTACCAGATGCACGCAGTGCACATTGTACACACAAGAGATGGTCCCATAGGACAAAAGGGGAGTCAAAACATAGTGCTTATGTAGGGAATTAGAAGGGGCTGATGAGCCAGAATCACACAGGGCAAATGGGAGTCTGAGCTTAGTACTAATGGAGGGAATTAGAGGGGGCTGGAAAGGTAGTAAGGGTCTACTGAGGGCATGACAGACTGTTATGTGCAGGGCTGTGGAGTCGGTAGATAAATGTTCCGACTCCAACTCCTCAGTTTTTTGTACTTCAGACTCAGACTCCAGGTACCCGAAATTTCCTCCGACTCCAACTCCTCGACTCCGACTCCACAGCACTGGTTAATTTTCAGATCGTTAAAATGGAATGTCAAGTTGAGAAAAATGAGCATTTTCGACACCACCTTCTTTTTGCTTTTAATCAAGGTTCTAAAGCCGCAGAAGCTGCTTGCAACATTTGTGCTGTGTATATAGTGGGTGCTATAGCTGTGTATATAGTGGGTGCTATAGCAATCGCTCGTGATTGGTATGCCAAGTTCAAAAATGGAGTCGGTAGATAAATGTTCCGACTCCGACTTCTCAGTTTTTTGTACTTCTGACTCCGACTCCAATTCCAGGTACCCGAAATTTCCTCCGACTCAGACTCCACAGCCCTGGTTATGTGGGTAGGGTCAGGATTTAAGCACAGCTTCAAATAAGTTGCTTCAAATAAAACACAGCTTCAAATAAAATAGTAACATAGCAAATGATAGCAGATAAAGACGTGTGTGGTTCATCCAGTCTACCCAACAGTCACTTTTTTTTTTTAATAATCATATTTATTAATTTTTTTTTTTTTTTGCAAAAAGTTCAAACAAGCGCAACAATTTTGTACCAAAGCAAAGCTGGCAGAATAATACTTCCAACCGGTACAGGAAAAACGTCAGTACAAATACATGGTATCCCCACCTCCCCCACCCCCCCAGCCCACCCCCACCTCCCAGGGCTGCATAAAACAGATTACAAAAAACAGAAATCAAGGCCTATTAAGCAAAACACGACTGCATGCAGTAAGGGTTAATGTATCCAAAAAGGGCTGCCACAGAGTGAGCAATACTCCTCTCTGCCGGGTATCTCAATCAAATAGAGACTTGCTTTCCATAATTAAGAGATGGAGCATACGTGCGTGCCAATGGTCCTATCCAAAGAGAAAAAATAACCTTCAGGCCTGAAAGCATCGCTCATCTCAAAAACCTTTAAGGCGGTAGGGATAGGATGCTGCAGGTCAAAGAACCAAAATAAGCTATAGCTTCTTACAATGCCACCTGGAACTCTGCATACCACCAACTCTGGAAAAGACTACAGACCAAAATTGTCTCAAAGAACAAGTCCAAAACATATGAGACAAAGTAGCTTTAAGGTGACCACATTTGGGACAAGAACCCACAGAGATGAGTGTTGCTCGATAAGCACAGTCTACAGAGAAATTTATATCCCATTTCAAAATAAGAGATATCGGGTAATAAACCATGTAACAATTTCAAAAAGCGGAGTATATTTATTTAATTTATTTATTCATTTATTTAGCCCATCCTCCCAAAGGAGCCCAGAATGGGTTACAAGAGTACATTCACAGTATAAGCAGGAAAAACAAACTTAGTGTACATAGAGATATAAATTTCAGCTTTTACAGTATAGTTTTAACATACAGATTTGGAAATATAGATTTGGGGCTCCTTATACGAAGGTGTGCTAGCGGTTTTAGTGCGCACTTAATGTGCGCTACATTGCTGCGCGCGCTACACGCTAACACCTCCATAGAGCTTGCGTTAGTATTTTTCATGTAGCGCGGGGGTTAGTGAGTGTCAATCTTCAATGCGCACTAAAAACGCTAGCGCACCTTAGTAAAAGGAGACTTAGTGGACATAAGAGTGTTTTAAAATTGCAGCATTTTCTGACGAGACATAGCCTGTGGTGGTTTAAATCACATCATTTTCCGTATGGACATAGCCTAACATAAGGTAAAATAGTTTTGTAGGTTTGTGCGTCACTGAAGTATGGTGGGTTTTTGATCTGGTGGACAGCCGTAAGGGTCAGTCAGGGATGCAGATATAAGCTAAGGAGCTGAGTTTGTAAAGAGGAAGGCTTTCAAGGCCTTCCTGAAGTTCCATAGACTGTTTAAAGATCTGACAGATGGGGGGGGGATGATGTGCCATAATCTGGGTATGAAATGGGAATAAGAGTGTTTACAGGCTGTTTCAGATGTGAGTGAGCATCCGGGTGGAATGGCTAGCCGTTTTTCTGCTTGGGATATCAGTGATCGGTTGGGGACATAAATTTGTAGTTTTGATGCTATACAGCTAGGTGTCATCTTGTGGAATATCTTGAAAGCTAGAACCAGGGCTTTAAAGGCGCATCATTTTTGGATAGGCAGCAAGTGCATGGATCTTAGTGCAGGGGTGACATCGCGGAGGCCCAGGTTTTTTAGGAGTCGGATTGCAGTGTTTTGCATGCCTTGGAGACGGTTTTTGCATGCGCTAAAAACGCTAGTGCACCTAAGTGTAACTTGAAGGAGCCCTAAGTGTAACTTGAAGAGATTACAGCTTATTCAGAACACAGCTGCCAAATTGTTTTTTGGTAAAAATAAATACGATCATGTTACTCCATTGTTAAGGGTACTGCATTGGCTACTGATGTATTGGAGGGTTCAGTTTAAATGTGCCAATGTTATATTTAGGAGTTTATATGGGATTTTTTTCCCATTATTTTCACTTTCTTTCAATTCTCAGCGACCCCTTTCCACTAGGGGTATACATAAATTCAAATTAATATTCCCTTCTATTAGAGGGATTCAAACTTTAGGTAGGTTCTCACAGTCTATGGCTTTACTGTAGTGAAAATCTGGAATGATCTCCTTTCAGAAATTAGAAGTCTTTCTTCGTTGACATGCTTTAGAAAAACTCTGAAAACTTATCTGTTTAAGAAATTTTTAGTACATAACTGAATGTTGGCATTAATTGAATTTTTCCTGCCCTATTACTGTTTTTTAATGTTTCCTTGAGTTAACTTTTGTTAACTGGTTAGAGTCCCTCAGGGGAATGACCCGATATATAAGACTAAAGGCTCCTTTTACGAAGGTGCGCAAAGCGTTTTAGTGTACCCACCGGATTCTAGCCAAAAATCTACCGCTTGCTCAAAAGGAGGCGGTAGTGGCTAGCATGCGCTATTCCGCACATTAAGGTACTAGCGCGCCTTTGTAAAAGGAGCCCTAAGGATTGGATTGGAACTGAAATGATAAGACTTCCAGAACTGCAATTCCACTGGAGTCCATGAGAAATAAGATGTGGAAAGAAACCAATCATGAATATGGCGCATAAGACAAGCCTCTACAATCCGATGCAAAGTAGAGAATGACACGGTGGCGGTTTACCCGCGGCCACCGCATTTTAGCCGCGGGTCACCCGCCGAAAACGGGGAAGAAAACTAGCAGTCGCTGCGGCGACGGGGACAAGGCCATTCACCGCCCGCGGGGCGGTGAATGGTCTTGTCCCCGCAGTGAGGCATGAAGGATCGCGCGGTCCCCGCAGCTCACACCCGCCTGCCCAATCGATTCTAGTGTTTAGCCAGCTCTCTCCCTTCTCCTCACCTTAGTTTGTAGATTTTCTTTTTCGGCGACCCGCACGCTATCAGAGAGCCGCGCACCCGCTGCTGCTCAGTTTCGATCTTCTGCTCTGACGCAACCGGAAACAGGAAGTTGCAGCAGAGCAGAAGATTGAACACTGAGCAGCCGTGCGTGCAGGTCGCCGAAAAAGAAAACCTATAAACTAAGGTGAGGAGAAGGGAGAGAGCTGGCTAAACACTAGGATCGATTGGGCAGGCAGGTAGTGGCTGCGGGGACCGTGCGATCGCTAGTGTTCCCGGCTCAAATTGGAAGGAGGGAGTGAAAGGGAAAAGGATTCTGGGCCAAGGGGATGAAGTCGGAAAGAAAAACCCACAGCAGGAAAGAAAGGGAAGGACTGGCAGGTGAGCCAGATGCTAGAAGCAGGGGGGGAGGGAAGAAAGAGGGAAAAAAGCTAGATGGGGTTGAAAAGAAGAGACACACTGGTATGGAAGAGGAAGATAGGGGAAATCTGGACACAGGAAGGTAACAGAAAGAGGGGAAATTATGTGCATGGGGCATAGGGACAGAGACATAAAGGGGACATGCCATGGGGATGGTATATGGACACAGGTGGGGCAATGACAGATACATAGGGGAGATATTAGAAATGGAGAAAATAGGAGCACAGAAGCGAGATGGTTTGTGGGGATGGGACAGGGACCGAGCTTGCAGGCTCCAGTGGCTTGCACAAATTACATTGTAACGTGCCATGAAAATAAGAGGAAGGAAGGTAGATAGGCCATGCGAGAGGAGCTGAAGGGTAGTAGAAAGGAACAGATGGTAAAGGAGGGAGGGAAGGGTGGTGGTGGAAAGGAATAGAACAGACATTGAAGGAGGGTGGAGAGGAACAGACCCCCAAGGGAAATGTGGAAGACAGAGTGGGAAGAAGACAGATGCCAGACTATGCGGGAGCGGAGGGAAGAAGATGGGTGCTAGACCAATTGGGGGGGGGGGTTAAGGGAGAGGCACAGTAACAGCAAATGGAAGACGCAGAGAGAAGACACACAGTGGATGGAAGGAATTCAATGAGAAGATGTGGAAAGCAGAAACCAGACAACAAAGGTAGAAAAAAAAATTATATTTATTTATTTATTTTTTGCTTTAGGATAAAATAGTATATTAGTTGTGTTGATAAAAATTTATAAACAAAGCCCTGCCAGCTGAACATCTCTTTCTCTAGTTCAGCAGCAGGAACTTTGATTTATAAGAAAGGAATAAGCTAAATATTACAGTACTAAGGCTTATATGGATGCAGCGGGGACGGTGACGGGGCGGTGAATGGGATGGCAGTGGCGGTGACGGGGCGGTGAAAGGGATGGCGGTGACGGTGACGGGGCGGTGCAGAGGATGGTGGGCCGGTGACGGGGACAGATTTTTTCCCCGTGTCATTCTCTAATGCAAAGGCAACAAGCCCAGCCCTTCCCCTACCTCCCGATCGATTGGTAAAGTCACCTTGCAGAGAGGGAGACGAGGGCGACTCCCCCAACCAGAGAAATCCACATATAAATTTATCCAAATGACATGCCACCTTCCGAGAAAGAGACAAGGGCAGCATTTGGTAAACATACAGCCACTGAGGAAGGACCATAGGAAATAGGAAAATGACACCAAGTCAAGAGATGGGATTTAGCCTTTTCCAATAAGGGCTGCACATTGAGATTATGTAGCTGAGTAACATCTTGCAGAATTGTAATCCCCATATAAACAACTTTCCCAGGCACCCAGGTAAGCGGAAAAAGACCAGGCTAATGAGAAGGGAGACTTGGATGGAATGGAAGGGCTATAGATTTCCGATAATTCAACAAAAACCCAGAATGAAACCCATACTTGACCAAAGCAACAAACAGGTGCGGCAAAGAGTGCTCAGGATTTGTCAAAATAATCATCCGCAAACGCCAAAGCTTTCAATTCATGGTCCTCAACAGAAAGACCAGTTATGTAAACATCCCTTAAGAACATAAGAAGTTGCCTCCACTGGGTCAGACCAGAGGTCCATCGCGCCCAGCAGTCCGCACCCGCGGCGGCCCATCAGGTCCATGACCTGTCAAGTGGTCCCTGACTCTTCCTATAACCTAGTCCCATCCCATTCCAGAGATCTACTCTCGTGCCCATTGTTCACCGTTAAGTTTCAAAGAAGCATGCAATCCATAAACACCATCAGTTATCTTTCCTTGTTTCCTATCCTGTAATTCAAATGTAAGGAATCTCACACTTCAAATTCCTAATATAAAGTATTTCTTCATATACCTGCAGATGAATATAATGTATATGCTCGCTTAAGGGTATGCGTTAGATCATCCAATCACATTTCCTTCCCATATAAGTTCATTGGTTGAGACAGTAGTTGTCTTTAATACCATTCAAGAAATACCGAGCTTAATCATTTAACTGTGACATTGCCAACCTCACTTTTACAAAAAAGTCTTATGTCGAAGTCACCATTCATGAAATTTGGCAAAAACATTCCATATCTTGCTAAAAGGAAAATAAAGAAGTGTGCATTCCATATCCCCTGTAAAATTTCCGTTATCGCTGACAACTCAGTTCTGTTCTCGTGCCATGTTCAATTCGTTACATTTCAAAGTATAGATTCCAGAAATACCAACAGTATTCCTTTCTTGTATTCCTTCTTGTAATTCCTGAATTAGCGAATTCAAATTTCTATATATAAATTATATCTCATATACACAAAGATATAATAAAATGTATAAACTTCATTAAGGATCTTGATTATGAAGACATCGGCTGCTCACATTGTTCCAAATATTCCTGTAGCTTTTTTGGATCCGTAAAATTTTGGGTTTTGCTGGCCAGAGTAACCTTCATTACCGCAGGGTATAGCAGCCCATATTTAGCACCCAGTGCTCTTAACTCTGGGCGCAGATCCAACAATTGCTTCCTTTTCAATGCTGTTTCATTAGCAAAATCAGGGACTATGTGTATTCTTGCGTCCTGACATTTAAGATTCCGATTCCTATTTTCTTTTGCTAGTCGGGATATTTCCACTACATGTTGGTAATGCAGGAGTTTGAAAATCAGAGTTCTTGGTCTTTTTTGAGAGTTTACTCGTTGTACAGGAATCCTATGCGCTCTCTCAATCTCTAGTGGAACTTTTGATTTAATAGGTAAAACTTTAGGCAAGAACTGCTCAAGAAAAGATATGGGGTCATTCTTTTCTACTCCCTCCTGCATCCCAATAATACACAAATTATTTCTCCTGTCACGGTTCAGACAATCTTCAAGATCCCTTTTTACTACTTCCATTTCCTTCCAAATCGTTTTATTGTTTATCATTTCAATGCTCACTTGTTCTGTTTTTTCCTCCTGAATAGTTATTTTACTATCAGCCAGATCCACTCTTTTGGTAAGAATTCCAACATCATCAATCACCTTCTGTAGTTTTTTAGAGATTTCTAAAACAATCTCCTTGATTTGCCGAAGCTCCGTTATTATATCAGGATTTTCCTCCGCTGGCAACGGAACTTTAGATGGAGTTGCCAGTTCTGGCTTTGAACGTTTGCTACTTCCCATGCCTAACCCTCCAGCACTCAAATCATTCTTGTTTTGCTTACTAGATGCCATTAATCTGATGGTTTTGAGTATTTTATCTCTCCGATTCAAAGTTTTGTAGCGTATCTTTAGTAATTAGAGCTTGTTAACACGGATCTAATGTTTTACCCGACCATCTGGTTACGTGTCCAAGCCACGCCCCCAAAATATTTCTTTTTTTGATAATCATCTACTTCTACGCCCAGCCGTTTGATCGTCCAGACCGCTAAGTTGTCTATCTTTACAGCCCATTCCCTTCCAAAAATTTGTCCAATTCAAAATCGCCTAGAACAAGACCTTTTGGATGTGGGCGGAGTCAGCAAAGTGATGGACTAGACACCCAGACATGGCAACAGAGTAGTGGGGCACCTTACAGGGCACTGCTGCAAACTTTACAAAAAAGGTGCCACATAAACATTTCACCACAACTCTCTTATAGGTCATGGTGAGCCCCTCAAAACACCCCCAAAACCTACTAGACCCCTATGTCTACCACCCCAATAACTCTTGTGGGTGCAGGTGGCATCTATATGGCAGTACAATATGGTTTTGGGGAGTGCACATGTTTCACCATGAATGCAGTGGTTAAAGTGGCTTTTGGGCCCGGGTCCTCCTCTGTATGGTTCAACTAGCCCACACCCCAGACTACTTAAGCCACCTCTTTGCAGCTCTACTAGGCTTTCCTATGCCAGGTGCTGATGTTCTCAAGACAGAAGGAGCCCTCTGTACAGAGTAACCAGATATAACCACCGCACCATACAGCTGCGTACTGTCACCAACCATGGCAACTACACCCCCAGCGCATCCTGCTGAGGATTCCATCGAGAAAGAAGGGACAACCGAAGAGGACGGATGTGAGCTCTTGCCCACGGATCACAACTATGGTCGCCACCATGAGATCCAATACCTGCAGACACTGCCAGGCCATCGGGGCTGGAGCCGCTAACATCTCTCGAACTCCACTTCAAAGCTTAAGCTTCCCGGATTCCATCAGAAACACTTGGTTCCTGCCCGTATGGAACCGGACTCCCTCGTACTCCAAGTCCTGTGTCGGCTCAGAGCGACTCGTCTTGAGATGGATCACCCAGCCGAGACTGTCCAGCAGTCACCGCTTGGCGAACCACCAAGCAGCTTTCCTCCAAAGAGGGAGCTCTGATCAGCCAGTCATTGAGGTACTGATGGATCAGCACATCCAGTGAGCACAGATGGACAGCCACTACCACCATGACTTTGGTGAATGATCTGGGCACCCACACCAACCCGAAAGGCAGCGCCGTGAAATGGAAATGCCTCCGAAAACATGAAACCTCAGGAACCTCTGATGATCCAGAAAAAAAGATATCGAGATGTGGCGGTACGCTTTCGGAGGTCCAAGGAAGCCAAAAACTCCCCTGGCGCCACTGTTGCTACCACTGAACGCACCATTTCCAACCTGAAACGTAGAATTCACAGGAAGGCGTTCACTGTCTTCAGGTCCAGAATAGGTCTGCAATCTTCAGAGTCCTTCATTGGCATGAAGTAAATCGAGTATCTCCCGGAGCCCAAGTCTCCCTTTGGGACAGGCTCTATAGCCGCCAGATCCAGCAACCTGCTGGTCCTGTCCAGAATTCCCACAGAAGGGAACAGGAAGAATTCCGGCGGGGGCTGGAAAAAAACTGTAGTCAAAGGCCTTCCTTAAGCACATTGAGGACTCAGTGGTCCGAGATTACCATTCGCCATTCCGGAAGGAAGGCCGAAAGCTGCTCCCCTGAACCGGGGGGGAGGGGGGAGTCCACCAGAGACCTGGAATCATAATTCTCTCTAGGGAGGGGCAGAAGGCCGGGAGTGAGAAAACTGTTAGTGCACTGCACTTCCAAAGTGAAGACTGGAGGGAGCTCCGAAACGTCCTGCCACAGGGGGTCCAGTGAACTGAGAAGTGCACTAGAAGGGACGAAAATCTGGTCGGATGAGGTTTAAAGCCAGGGAACACCTCAGGCTTACGGTCCTGAACACTGGCCATAAGGTCATCCAAACTCTGGTCAACCAGGATCGAACCTTTAAAAGGGAACCTGCTCAGCATAGCCTGTAGCTGAAGGAGCACCCAACCACTGGTGAATCCAAGTCATTCGGCGAGCGGACACTGAAGAATCTCCCAGTTTAGTTCAAGATGCCATAGCGTGCGTCAGTCACACACAAAAAATTCAAACATGTCCAGGCCAGAAGGAAGTGGCCGCCGCAGCTCGCCTTCCCGCCATAGCAGAAAGAGAGACACTTGAGAACAAAATGCACTCTTCTGTCCTGAATATCCTGCAGGACAATCCCTCCATCTGAGGAGAAAGAGGTATGCTTGGAGACCTGAGCCACAGGTGAATCTACCGTCAGCAGGACCAGGCGCTAGGTGAAGTCCAATGCCATGGGATACAACTTTGCCATGTCCAAGGATATGGGAACCCTCCAGGGACTCCCAGACCTCTAACAGCACATCAGCCAAAACCGCATTGTCCAGCAAGGAGGTGGACAGCGGAAGCTCAGAACTCAGAACTGTACATTCGGCCTGACCCGCATGTTCTGAAACCAGGTTCCGTGTTCACAGTGACCCAGAAATAAAGACGGGCTGGCAGTCAGACTGCCTGGCGAACTGCAAGGAAACCACTGTTCTGGATATCATCCAGATCCACCAAATTAGCCACATCTGCTGATTCTGCTGAAAAACAGGCAACAGCAAAGGCACAGACACCGAAGCAGAAGCATGGACGGGGACGAGCCGCCTGCTTTCTGGTACCCCAGAAAAGGAACAAATCGACATGCTGGCATCCGAATGTGGAGACTGTTGTACTGAAGTCTGAGCGGGAGAAACAGGCAAAGCCCCTTTTACTTTTTTTTCCTCATACAGTCAGATAGCTCAGATCCACAAAATCTGAGGAAAAACAGTCGCCGGCGGTCGGAACTGCTCTGTGTGTCTAAAATCTCACAAGATTAGCAGACTGAGGAGACTTTTTCCCAGAACGGCTCTTGTGTTTCACAAAAACGCCATCCACGCCGGGTTTAAGAGGAAGGAAGCACGGGATCCGCACACGTCTCACCCCCCGTCGCGGCGTACGGGATACACAGCCGTGAATTCAGCCGCCATCCACCACATCTAAGGCATGAATCCATGCCATCCTGTCCTGAGGTGGCCATCTGTGAAGTTTGGAGCAAAAATGAAGCTTCTAAGTTGAAAAAATATACTTTTAAAAACTTTGAAGAAAATCCAAGATGGCCGCCACGGGTGCCGATTTTGCTTTAAAAACGGCTTTTAAAAACGCAGGAAAATGAGAAACATGGCGATTTTAGGATTTTACAGGTGGGGGGACCAGGGCAAGCAAGGAAACCCTCCAAAACTCCGATTTGAGCATCCCCTAAAATCAGCAACTCTGTGACTCACAGACAGCTCTGATACATGTGCTGCAATTCATTTCAATGGCAGCCAGCAATACACAGTGCAAGGAAAGGAAGATCAGTAAATCAGGACCTGATTAAACTGGGTTTTTCAGATCTACCAGTTGATTTACAGAACTTACCTTATAACAGTCATTTGCTATGAGTTGTAGGAGGCTGAAGGACTCGCCTGAGGTCTCCATCTTTAGGTACAGTTCCCAGGCTAGCCGTGGCTTCTTATTCATGATATCTGCAATAGTTCAAAGAAAGGAAAACATGTCTAAATTTACTGTTTATTGCAACTTAATGAACATTATGTTATGTCACTCAGCAAAGATGGGTAGTAACGAATTACTTGTACTTCATTAAAGTACTTAAATACAATTTGTATTACTTTTACTTGTAACGAGATTTGCCATACTTTTTGCTAGTAACTTGTTACAAATAAGCAGAACTTTTGTACTTTGTAACAAAGTACAAATTTAAAAAGTAAAATATATTTTCAAAGACCATACCAAGCACTCTCAGACCTGGCTACCAGTTGATTGGACCTGAACTTCCTGAGCTGGGATCAGAAGTTCAGGTCCAGTCAGATGCAAGACAAGTTTTGACATTGCTTGAAAACCCTAGCCCCTTCCCTCCTTCCCAGTATAATTGGCTGATTGAAGTAAAAGAGCCTTCTGCAGATGGGTGGAAGAAATGGCCACTTAGCTTGATGTCTCCTCCCAACAACATTAAGTATTCACTGCGATGGTAAGCTTTTTCCTGCTGCCAAAACTATGCTGGTATTTCGGATCTATTTCATTCCAAGTTTCCAAGATTTATTTAAAATTTGATGATGCACATAGGGGGGAGGGGAGAAAGTATAAAGTTATATTAAGGTTTGATCAATTGATAATATTTATATGAAATTTTTGATTGAAATGTTTGTGGGAGGGGGGAGGGGCGGGTATAAATGTGTTTTTAAGAAAATGTTAAAAGAAATACAAGAGATGTTTACAGGGTTTTAATGATGTAATATTGTGTTCTTGATGTTAGGTGGAAAAATGAATAAAGAATTTGAAAAAATAAAATAAAATTTGATGAAACGCTTATAAAAAATTTCAAAGTGATTTACAATAATAAAATAGGCATATGAATAATTAAGGAACAAACATATAAGAGATTGACATAAACCATGACAAACTTGAAATTATGGGTAAAAGGGTAGAACTACAATTTTGTGGATGCCCCCACTGCCAAACAAAGAGAACAAATAAGGGAAAAAACATTAAGGGGAGGGATTGAGGGGTAGCCTAAGAAGGATGATTTGTAAGCATCACAGAATAATGATTGTGTAGGGCACATGTGTCAAACACAAGGCCTGCGGTCCGAATCCAGCCTGTCTGGCCTTTTTATCTGGCCCGCGGCAATGCTCTCGAACTTCCCTTTCTCACAGCCCAACATGTCCTCCCTCCCGCGCTGGTCGAATGTCGTTGCCATGCTGGAAAGTCTGCCGGCTTCGGCAGCGATTTGGCAGTGTTGTTCGTGGCTCCCCCTCCTGCCTTCCATCCGCCGCGGTCCACCCGGGCGGAAACAGGAATTTTCCCGCCATAGGAGACAGACTGCAGCTGGCGAAAAGCAGGAGGAGGAGCCACGTACAACATTGCCAAATCGCTGAGGCCGGCAGATTCCTCAGCTTGGCAGCGACATTGGACCAGCCCGGAGGGAAAGACACGCCGGACTGTGAGGAGAGAGGGACTGGAGCTGGAGGGAAAGGCATGCTGAGCTGTAAGGAGAGAGGGACCGGTGCTGGAGAGAAAGGCAAGCTGGGCTGTGAGGTTAATTCCGAAGAAAAATCAAATTATAGGCCCATCGCTAATATACCCTACTTAGCCAAATTAACAGAAAAGATTGTATTTAAACAAATTTCAGACTTTGTAGAAAAAACAAACGTTCTACATCCAAACCAAACAGGCTTCAGACAATATCATTCTACGGAGCATTCCTTAATAGGCATGACAACTTCCATACTCTACCATCTTGACCATCATAAGTCTGTTCTTCTGATTTCAATCGACCTCTCATTAGCTTTTGACACTGTTGATCATGTTCTTTTACTAGATAGACTTCAATCTATCGGTATTTCAGATCAAGTCCTTCTCTGGTTTAAATCTTATTTTGATAATCGCTCTTCTACTGTCTTCTTTAATAATACTACTTCTGAAAGTTTTTCAGCACCTTATGGAATTCCGCAGGGATCGATTCTCTCTCCTCTTCTATTTAATATTTTTCTTGCACCCCTCATGACCTTGTGTCAATCTATTGGTTTTTCCGTATTCGCTTATGCGGATGACATTCAGCTCCTACATCCCTTGGATCCTAACAGCTCCCTTGAAGTATCCACTATAAATGAAAAACTTGAACAGATTCGTCAATGGCTCGATTCAAATAGATTGGCACTAAACATTGATAAAACTAATGTCATGCTTTTTCCTCGGAAAGACAGTCATACTCTCTCTTTCCCAATTACCATTAAAGGCATTTCTTTGAAATTGATTCATAAGATCAGGATTCTTTGAATTCTCTTTGATGCTAAATTAACCTATCATGATCATGTCAGTTATGTTGTAAAATCCACTTTTTATAGGCTCCAACAAATTCGTTCAATGGCTAAATTCTTATGCCCAAAATCTTTAAATATACTGGTTCACTCTTTGGTCATTTCCAAAATTGACTATTGTAATGCCTTATTTAAAGGACTAGATCAAAAAGAAATTAGACGTCTACAAATTATTCAAAATGCCTCAATCAAGCTTATTGAGAAAGCTAAAAAATTTGATCACGTGACTTCCCTACTTGAGAAGGCACATTAGCTTCCAGTAGCTCATTGAATCATGTATAAATTATGTCTGCTTACTTTTAAGTCCATAGTATTTAAAACCCCAGCATTCATTCATAAAGTTTTGATTCCTTACACTACTTTGAGAGTACTACGGTCAACTGATCAACATTTACTGGTTGTCCCTTCTTTAAAAGTTGTTAATACACGGCGTCAATCTATCTTCTCGGTTACGGCTCCTCAAGCTTGGAATTCCCTTCCAATTTATTTAAGAGAGGAAAGGGTTTTGGATAAATTTAAGAGTAAATTTAAGGGCTTTCTTTTTAAAGATGCATTCAAGGATTAAATGAATTGCCTATGCCTTTAATTCTTCCTTATATTATAATGAATGTCTCTCCCCTCTCCCAATGTATTATTTACCTTAATCGTTACTTTTGAATTGAATTGTACTTCTTCTCTTAACTTTCCCTCTTTTTGATCTTGTACGTACTTATTGAATTTTAATATGTTTAATAATAGTTTTGTTAGTTATGGTATATCTTGTTATGTATTTATTGAAATTTTAATATGTTTAGTAATAATTTTGTTAGTCATGTTTGTTTCCCTCGACTTTGTAATTTTTAACTGTACATCGCTTAGAATTTGGAATAGGCGATTAATCAAAACTTATAATAAACTTGGAAACTTGGAGAGCAAGATGAAGGGAGAGAGTGGAGTGGAGGAAGAGGGAAAAAGGTACTTGAAGGGAGAATCGTTGGGAAGAGAAAGGGAGAAATGGTGGACCTGGGGGGAGGTTGGCAGGTAGGCAGGCAGACAGGGGGAGAGATGGGATGGGGGCAGTTGGAAAGAGAAAGGGAGAGAAGTTGGATCTGGAGATGGAACGGAGGGAGAAATGTTAGGCCCGGGGGTGGAAGGGAGAGAGAGATGCAGCATCTCTTTTATTTCCCCTTCCATCTCATTGTTCAGCATCAAGGGGGGTGCACAGCCGGCTGTTCTCACTGCCTCTAACGCCAGCCCTGCAGCTCCGGACTTCCCCACACCTGCTTCCCCCCCCCCAATCGCTATTATTTTAAATGTTATGACAGCCGCGGTGGAGACTTCTCTAACCTCGGCCTGCCCCGGAACTATTCCTGCAGCCACTGCCCGCCTAGGCGGGAACAGGAAGTTGCTGTTGCAGGAAGAGTTCCGGGGCAGGCCGAGGTTAGAAGTCTCCTCCGATGGATACAGCGCCGTGGCTGCCATAACATTTAAAATATTATTGATTGGGGGGGGGAGCAGGAGTGGGGAAGTCCGGAGCTGCAGGGCCGGCGTTAAAGGGACTAAGAGATGATGGTGCCGGAGGGTCCCGCGTTTGGGGGAGGGAGGAAGAAAGAAGAGTAACCGAAGCATTGGCAATTTGGGGGGAGCAGGTGTGGGGAAGTCCAGAGCTGCAGGGGAGAGTGTTGCTGTACCCAGCTGGAGGGAGAAGGAAGTTGAGGGAGGGAATGAAAGGAGATGCCAGGGCTTGGAGGGAAGGAGGAAGGTATGCCAGACTAAGGGAAAAGGAAGGGGGAGATCTCAGAGCATGGAGGGGGAGGGAAAGATGGAAGGAAAGGAGAAAAATGCCAGAGAATCAGGGAAGGGCAGATACCAGACTGTGGGGTGCGAAGGAAAGAAAGGATAAGAGAGAGATGCCAGAGCATAGGGGATGGGTTGGTGACAGAGAGAAAAAAATGGAGAGGTGGCAGAGCTGAAATCAATCATGTACAAAGAAGAGAAGGGGCACAGGATAGATAGTTATGAAAGGAGCATAGAAAGAAGGAAGATATTGTATGGAAGAGAGAGAAGGCAGACATTGGATGGAAAGGGCAGAGAGGGCAGTGACTGGAAGGGGCGAGACAGAAGGTGAACAGTAGATGGAAGGGGTAGAGAGAGGGACAGACACTGAATGAAAGTGTGGGAGAGAGGAGGGACAGCCACTGAATGGAAGTGTGAGGGAGAGGGGGAGCAGACGCTGGAAGGAAGTGGGGAGGAGAAAGAACAAAGGGCACATGCTGGATTGAGGGACGAGTATAGAGTTAGATACTGGAAGGGGGTGAAGGAAAAAGGTGGCAAGTTTTAGGTAGTAAAAAAAGGATATTGATGAGAGGATAGTAAGAACGTAATCTAGACAGATGCAGAAAATAAATTGAAAAGGAAAATGAGGGGGGAAAGGGATTGCAGAGGAGAGGTGTGGGAGAGGGAAGGAGAGGAGAGAGATGCCAGACCAATGGGGGTGAAAGGAGAGATGGAAGGGGAGGCATACAGCTTCTGGAAGGGGCATAGAAGGAGAGAAGATGCCATATAGGGGAAGAGAGACGGCAGACAGTGGATGGAAGGAAGAGAGTTACAAGAAGATGAGGAAAGCAGAAACCACAGAAGACAAAGGTAGAAAAAAATCTTCTATTTATTTATTGCTTTAGGAAACATGTGTCACTGTTTCTGTGGTGTTGCATTGTATGCAGAGTCCAGTTTCTTACTGGTTCAATTTAACCTTTGTCTATGTATTTCTATTTTATCCCCCCTTTTACAAAACTGTGGAACGTTTTTTAGTGCCAGCCGTGGTGGTAGCAGCTCTGATGCTCAGAATTCTATGAGCGTCAGAGCTGTTACCACTGTGGCTAAAATCCACACTACAGTTTTGTAAAAGAGGGAGGGGTTAGTTTGTGATTACATATTCCATACTAGGCGAAGGTGTTTTCTGTGTCCTGTGTGTTCGAAAGACATGGTGTTTTGTTAGGATTGACTGCAGGATTGATCTGTACTAGTCTGGCTTGTTTAGTTTTACAATGGGTGTATTGCTGTTGTACTGCTCACTGCATATGTAAGATGCTGCCTTTTCCTAGATACTCATGTGTGACGTGTGGCTTGTTACTAAAAATCATGTTTTCTGTACAGATGGGGGGTGTCAAAAAATGATGGGCCCCGGGTATCACATATGCTAGGTACGCCACGCTAATCGAATGCCACAGGATCATCAACTCAGGATGATTTGCAATCCTGTGAATGACTCATACAAGAGCTCCTTCTTCAGCCACAGTTGGACTAATGCATCCAACCTTGCACTTTCAAGCTCTTATTTTCAGCTGTAAAAGCGAGCCACCTTTGTATTTACTGATGAGGCCATCAAATCCCTCTGTGGATGCCCCCACTGCTGAACAATGGAGTTGAACGCCTGGGGGGACAGTAACCATTCATCTGGGTAGAAAGTCTGCCGAACAAAATTCCCAGGTACTCCAGGTGCTGAGTTGGCTCCAGCTGACTCTTCTTGAAGCTGACTATCCATCCCAGGTCCTGGAGGAGTTGGACCATTCTTGAAACTGCCCATTCTCCTTCTTCCCTGGACAGGGATCTGATTAGACAATCATCCAAATATGGGTGCACTTGGATTCCTGCCATGTGGAGGTGTGCTGCTGCCACAACCATGAGCTTGGTAAAGGTGCAAGGTGCCATTGCTAGGCCAAAGGGGAGTGAAGAGAACTAGAAATGCTGCTCCAGCACATAAAACCACAAGTACCTCCTGTTGGCCGGAAAAATGAGAATGTGGAGATAGACTTCCATTAAATTATTTATTTATTTAAACTAGTGTTTAAGCTCATTACATTAATGGGTGCTAAAATATATATATGTCTGTCTTTCTTTCTCTTTCTTCCTTTCTTTCTGTCTCTCTCCTTCCCGCTATCTTTCTTTCTATCTCTTTCCCTCCCGCTGTCTGTCTGCCTTTCTTGCTGTCTGTCTCTCTCCCTGGCCCCCTGTCTGTCTTTCTTTCTGTCTGTCTCTCTCCCTGCCCGCTGTCTGTCTTTCTGTCTCTCTCCCTGCCCGCTGTCTGTCTTTCTTTCTGTCTGTCTCTCTCCCAGCCCGCTGTCTGTCTGCCTTTCTTTCTGTCTGTCTTTCTCCCTGGCCCCCTGTCTGTCTGTATTTCTGTCTCTCTCTCTCTCTGGCCCCCTGCCTGTCTATCTGTCTCTCTCCCTGCCTGCTGTCTGCCTTTCTGTCTGTCTTTCTCCCTGCCCGCTATCTGTCTGTCTTTCTGTTTCTCTCTCGCTCCCTGGCCTGCTGTTTTTCTTTCTGTCTCTCTCCCTGGCCCGCTGTCTGTCTTTCTTTCTTTCTGTCTGTCTCTCTCCCTGGCTCGCTGTCTGTCTTTCTTTCTGTCTGTCTGTCTCCCTGGCCCCCTGTCTGTCTTTCTTTCTTTCTATCTATCTGTCTCCCTGACCCTCTTTATCTGTCTGTCTTTCTTTCTGTCTCTCTCCCTGGCCTTCTGTCTCTCTGTCCTTCTTTCTGTCTGTCTCTCTCCCTGGCCCCCTTTGTCTGTCTGTCTCCCTGGCCCCCTGTCTTTCTTTCTGTCTCTCTCCCTGGCCCCCTGTTTGTCTGTCTTTCTTTCTGTCTATCTCTCTCCCTCCTGCTGTCTGTCTGCCTTTCTTGCTGTCTGTCTGTCTCTCTTTCTTCCATCTCTCTCTCACTCTCTCTCTGGCCCCCTGTCTGTCTATCTTTCTGTCTGTCTCTCTCCCTGCCCGCAGTCTGCCTTTCTGTCTGTCTCTCTCCCTGCCTGCTATCTGTCTGTCTTTCTTTCTGTCTGTCTGTCTGTCTCCCTGGCCCCCTTTGTCTGTCTGTCTTTCTTCTGTCTCTCTCCCTGGCCCCCTGTCTGTCTGTCTTTCTTTCTATCTCTCTCCCTGGCCACCTTTGTCTGTCTGTCTCTCTCTCTGGCTCCCTGTCTGTCTGTCTTTCTGTCTGTCTCTCTCCCTGGTCCCCTGTCTGTCTGTCTTTATTTCTGTCTGTATGTCTCTATTCCTGGCCCCCTGTCTGTCTCTCTTTCTTTCTTTCTGTCTCTCTCCCAGCCCGCAGTACGTCTGTCTTTCTTTCTCCCTGCCCGCTGTCTTTCCGTGTGTCTGTCTTTCGTTCTCATGCACTGAGACGCTTCAGCTCCAGCCCCCTTCTCCCACCTACCCTTAAATCACTCCTTTTGCCTCCTCCCCAGCCTGAACAACCACCAACTACAGTCTGGATGCTGAGCGTCAGTATGCCTGCTTCCATTATTTTTGTGCTCTCCTTGGTCCTGTTAGACAGAGTGAGGGCGAGAGGGGGAGTCGTCGCTGCCTCCGTGCATCTGTGCTTAAGGTGTCTACGCATGCGCAGTAGAAGGAGCCAGCGTCGTTGAAGGAGGGCGATAGGGAAACCACCGCTGGCTTCTTCTACTGCGCATGTGTAATACGGAAGCACGGATCATGGAGGCAGGGATCACGCAATCTGAAGTGTGCATGCGCACTAAGGGTTTTATTATGATAGATATTTATACCCTGCAAATCCACAATTCTAAGCAGGTAACAAAATCATTACATACATAATAAAACATATTAAAAACTCAAAATTACACACAGTCTCAAAAACGAACCCTGTCCTGGAGGCAAGAAACAGCACCACTGCCGCTATGACCGACCAAATGGTCTCCAGTCGTCTAAGCCTTTCTTTGGCACGATGAAGCATATGGAGTATCTGCCTGAGCTAGATTCTTCATCCGGGACTGGCTCTATGGATCAAAGATCCAATAGCCTTTGCACCACTGCCGGCCAGAGAATCTACAAAAAGGTCAGATGTGAGGCACAGAACTTGATTTTGCAACCTTCTCAAACATCTAGGACTCAATGGTCTGTGCCAATCTGAGCCCAGACCAACCAATAGGCAGACAGCCTGATCCCTTTCTGGGGGGGCTTGGCCTCTGTCCTGGCATCATTATGCTTTCTTGGAGACTGGAGAGGGACAAGAGCCAGAGGCTTGCTGTTTTCTGCCCCTGGCTGAAATTCTGCCATGACCCCTGAAAGGACCTCTGCATCGCTTGGCCTCCCGCATAAGGACTGAATCTTCAAGAACTTTGAAAATTTCCACATCATGGACTCTGAGCCATTTGGGGTCTGCTGTTCATCAAGGCCTTAGGTTGATGGTCCATAACACTGGCCATCAGGTCATCCATACCCTTGCTAAATAGCACCTGCTCCTGAAAGGGAAGCCTGCTCAGTGTAGTTTTAGAGACTGAATCTCCTGCCCATTGTCTGATCCACAGCTAACACCTTGCTCATGACTCTAATGATGTCATACAAAGAGTCCGCTATATAATTCATCCTAGATAGGAGCATTTGGGGGTCTTCGTCTTAACTCTGAGGCCAGGACTCGAGACTGTCAGGTGTGGCAAGCATGTGCCACAAAGGAAGCCGTGTCTGCTGCTTTAATCCCTAGGGCCAAAATTTCAAATTGTCTCTTGAGGACCACATCCACTTAAGGTCCTGAGTATCCTTTAATATCACACCTCCTTCACTAGGCAATGAGGTTCATTTGGTGACCTGCACCACCAGTGAATCCACCTTTGGCTGAACAAACAGTTGCTGGAAATTCAGAGCCATGGTGTAAAGTGATTCCAAGTGGTCTGTGACCAGCTTTGAAATGTCCGGATGGCAAGGGAAAGAACGCAGTCGGAGTGACTGAGCTACCGTATTTTCGCGGATATAACGCGCACCGTTGTAAAACGCGCACAGGGGTATAGCGCGCAGAAATCACGATGATATGTACAAAAACTTTTCTATACCGCGCTCAGGCATATAACGCGCATGCTGCCCGACTCTCCTCTGGCCACCCCGACTCTCCTTTCGCTCTCCCCGACTCTCCTCTGGCCACCCCGACTCTCCTTTCGCCCTCCCCGACTCTCATCTGGTTGCCCCGACTCACCCTGACTTTCGGTGCACTGCCCCGACTCTCCGTGCCTGTCCCCCTTGAAGTCCTGTCACCCTTGAAGGTCTGCCTGTCCCCCTTGAAGATCTGCCTGTCCCCCCTTGAAGTCCTGTCCCCATCCTGAAAGCCTGATGCCCCCCCTCGACGTCCGATTCTTCTCCCCCCTCGGCAGGACCACTCGCACCCCCACCCCGAAGGACCGCCGACTCCCCGACAATATTGGGCCAGGAGGGAGCCCAAATCCTCCTGGCCACGGCGACCCCCTAACCCCACCCCGCACTACATTACGGGCAGGAGGGATCCCAGGCCCTCCTGCCCTCGACGCAAACCCCCTCCCCCCAACGACCGCCCCCCCCCAAGAACCTCCGCCCGTCCCCCAGCCGACCCGCGACCCCCCTGGCCGACCCCCACGACACCCCCACCCGCCTTCCCCGTACTTTGTGTAGTTGGGCCAGAAGGGAGCCCAAACCCTCCTGGCCACGGCGACCCCCTAACCCCACCCCGCACTACATTACGGGCAGGAGGGATCCCAGGCCCTCCTGCCCTCGACGCAAACCCCCCTCCCTCCAACGACCGCCCCCCCCCAAGAACCTCCGACCGACCCGCGACCCCCCTGGCCGACCCCCCCACCCCCCTTCCCCGTACCTTTGGAAGTTGGCCGGACAGACGGGAGCCAAACCCGCCTGTCCGGCAGGCAGCCAACGAAGGAATGAGGCCGGATTGGCCCATCCGTCCTAAAGCTCCGCCTACTGGTGGGGCCTAAGGCGCGTGGGCCAATCAGAATAGGCCCTGGAGCCTTAGGTCCCACCTGGGGGCGCGGCCTGAGACACATGGTCGGGTTTGGCCCATGTGCCTCAGGCCGCGCCCCCAGGTGGGACCTAAGGCTCCAGGGCCTATTCTGATTGGCCCACGCGCCTTAGGCCCCACCAGTAGGCGGAGCTTTAGGACGGATGGGCCAATCCGGCCTCATTCCTTCGTTGGCTGCCTGCCGGACAGGCGGGTTTGGCTCCCGTCTGTCCGGCCAACTTCCAAAGGTACGGGGAAGGGGGGTGGGGGGGTCGGCCAGAGGGGTCGCGGGTCGGTCGGAGGTTCTTGGGGGGGGGCGGTCGTTGGAGGGAGGGGGGTTTGCGTCGAGGGCAGGAGGGCCTGGGATCCCTCCTGCCCGTAATGTAGTGCGGGGTGGGGTTAGGGGGTCGCCGTGGCCAGGAGGGTTTGGGCTCCCTTCTGGCCCAACTACACAAAGTACGGGGAAGGCGGGTGGGGGTGTCGTGGGGGTCGGCCAGGGGGGTCGCGGGTCGGCTGGGGGACGGGCGGAGGTTCTTGGGGGGGGGCGGTCGTTGGGGGGGGGGGGTTTGCGTCGAGGGCAGGAGGGCCTGGGATCCCTCCTGCCCGTAATGTAGTGCGGGGTGGGGTTAGGGGGTCGCCGTGGCCAGGAGGGTTTGGGCTCCCTCCTGGCCCGATATTGTCGGGAAGTCGGCGGTCCTTCGGGGGGGGGGGGATGTATCGGACGTCGGGGAGTCGGCCGGGCAAGAGGGCTTGGGCTCCCTCTTGCTCCGATCGTGGATGCGGGTGCGGGTGGGAGCGCGTGCGAGCGGTCGTTCGGGGTGGGGGTGCGAGCGGTCCTGCTGGGGGGGTGAATCGGGCGTCGGGCGGGGTGGGAACTATGTTAAAAAACTTTTGTATACCGCGCTCAGGCATATAACGCGCGAGGGGTATGCGCGGTACGTAAAATCACGTATAACGCGCGCGTTATATCCGCGAAAATACGGTACTCATAACTAAGCACTGTGACAAGGGGGCTAGAGGAATTTCCAGCTTCAATTCTCGCAGCGGGTATATATAATATCTGAGAACACAGAGGCTTTGAACAGCCAGTGCTGGGGATTTAGCCAGCCAGCGCTTGGGCTCTCCCCCCTGGTCAATGGCCACTACCACTTCTTGATTGCTGTTCTCTTGCAGAGAAACTGCATTTGACCAAGTCATAAAACTAAAAGGAAAAAGTGGACGAATATCTAATATATCAATACCCTTGTTATGCAAGAATAAAAACCAGCATAAAACCAGCTGTAACTATAAAAATAAACTATTATATGAGTGTATTAAAATATGCTCAGAGACCCAGAGATTCTGTGAGATATTTATCTCGCATTTAAAGCCTTACCAACCAATCATTGCATATTTTGAATTTTAGTTGAAAACTAACATGCGGTTATAACCATCAAAAAAAAAACAACTTATTTTAGAAATATCACACTTGTGGGGTCCCAACATGGACCATATTTCGTTTCTACTTCAGGGGAACCCCAAATAGGTCTTTACATCAAGAAAACAGGGTCCCTATAAAGCAAACACAATCAAAACTGTAAGCACAAAAATTAAATAAGTATAAAAACTTAAATACTGCACACTTCAATATAGCTCTTCAAAGGTTCCATGCACTGAAAAACAGCGCATTGTGCAGTCGCACCTGCGGTCTCTTCTATTCTGAAAGATTCAAAAGAGAACACCACGTGTGACCACGGTGGTGTTTTATGGAATGAAAAGGGGAGAAAATGACATTATGCTTTTGGATTGGTGCATACAAATTGATAGGAACGTGTTGCTGGAGTAGCTTCCTGGGAAGGAGGCGAAGATCAAAGTTGATTGACAGTAATCTGCAAGCAACTTGTGGGTTCAGATGCTTAACTCTGGTGTTTAGGACTACTAGACACATTTCACTAGAACAGCCTTTATGGATTCACCTTCTAAACTGTGGAAGCATATCGCACAAATTCACTCAAATGAGATAAAACAGTATGAGAAACTGCATCATGCAAGAGAAAGAGTGAATTTGAAGAATGTCCAGGAATAAAGTACAACATACACTGCACAATCAATCGTTTTCAAGTTCAAGCACTACAGAATCACCAGCATTTTGAAATTTGATTATGGGCATTCTTCCAAATCAGACAGCTACGAGTAGAAAGACTACTGTTCAATGGATTGATGGACATTTTCAAGAAATGAAGATTAACTTATTTGGGAACTGGAAAATTGTTTGTATGCATAAACTTGCATATTATTGGAGTTGGTTCTAGGTGCCTATCTTTTAAAGGGACAAAGGCGCCTATGTAGCCTTTATAAAATAGGTACCCTCTTATAAAACTACTCCCACTTTTACTAGCAAATTGAGTATCTGACACTATCATCTTTGAAGGGGAGCATATGTAGAAAAAATATTTGATTTATTTATAGACTGACATTTTCAATGACTGCTGCTAACCCTGAGAACTCAGTACAGGTAAAGTTAGGTTCAAGTAAATTGCAGTTGTACAAGTTGTGTTTTTTAAGTTAGTTACTAACAGCAACGAGCGAGCCAGCTGAGGTAGGTATAGTCATTCTTGATCTTTTCACTCTGGATCAGTAGAAATACCTGGACATATAAGAGGCAAGATGTTTAGTATATAGCAGTACTGTATAGTCTATTTTTTTTCTGCAAAGGAAAACAATTAAAGTTTTTCTTAAAAGACGAAGTCTAGCTGGGTAAGATCTCCTTAGTTGGATTCTTTTTTTTTTTTTTGATATTATTTTTTATTTTCAAGTTTTACATAAAGTGTACATAATATTAAAATACAATTGATGAATACACAATATCACTTTTATATCTAATACATCATATTCTAAATATATTTTTATCCCCTCTCCCACCCCCCACCCTTCTATTACTTTTCTATCATATATTACATATTATATATTATATTAAATCATATTATGTAAAAATTATTTTCACTACCCCCCCTCTATGTGTGTCACAAAGAAGATATTGAAAAGAAGAAGAGAAATCCTGCTATTTATTCATTACAATATTTTGTCAATGGCCCCCAAATTTTTATAAATTTAGTATATGTCCCTCTTTGTATTGCTATTGCTCTTTCCATTTTGAATATATGACATATTGTATTCCACCAAAATGTATAATTTAGGTTATTATAATTCTTCCAATTGTTGGTTATATGCTGAATGGCAACCCCTGTCATAATTAATAAAAGCTTGTTATTTTCTGGTGAAATTTGACTTTTTTTTCTCATCATCATTCCAAATAACACTGTATCATAAGATATTGCTATATAATTTTCCATCAATTTATTAATTTGTGGCCAAATTGTATTCCAAAAACTTTTAATGTAGGGACAATGATACAGTAAGTGATCTAACGTCCCTGGTTCCAGATTACAGTGCCAGCATTTATTGGACTTAGAACTATCTAATTTTTGCAAACGTGTAGGGGTCCAAAAAGCTCTATGTAATAAAAAGAACCAAGTTTGATTCTATCGAAAAAAAAGAAAAACAAAAACAAAGGGATTCTGAACTGTTTCTGAACCATTTTTCCCATAATTCTGGTGTCATCTTCTAGACCAGTGGTTCCCAAACCAGTCTTGGGGGACCCCCAGCCAGTCAGGTTTTCAAGATATCTCTAATGAATATGCATAAGAGAGATTTGCATACCTGTCACTTCCATTATATGCAAATCTTTCTCATGCATATTCATTAGGGATATCTTGAAATCCTGACTGGCTGGGGGTCCCCCAGGACAGGTTTGGGAACCACTGTTCTAGACTAACCAATTTATTAAAGCACACACTTTTGAGAACCAGAGTTCACTTTGTCAGATGCATGGTCCTCAAATGCTTATGCCTCAATAAACTGGTTAGTCAGTTGACATTTGCCTCTGTCAATTTTTCTACACATTTTTAAAGTTTTGTTTTCCAAAATGCTGAGGATATCCATTTTTGGGGTAATTGTATAAGGCATTGAATAATGTTTTATACAGAAATTGCCTTTTATAAAATTACCCAAATAGGAGTGTGCAGCAGAGCTCCTATGAATTCCAACTGAGGTGATGGGCTCAAATAAGACTTGTGATGTCCACAACCTGAATGGCTGTGTTCATTGATTCTTTGGCACATTTCTGAGAAGTACTTTTGACTAATCATCCAGATAGGGAAAAGGCTTGAATAGGTGTGCTGCTACCATAGCTAGGCATTTTGTAAATACTAGAGAAGTTGACACTAGGCCACAAGGCAGTATGCAGCACTAGAGGTCGTATTTTCCTATTAGAAATCTGAGATACAATCCAAATCAAAGAAAGTATCTCAAAGTGGGAATAAGCTTCCTTTAAATCCAGCAAACACTGCCAGTTTTCTTTATCGAGGAAAGGAATTAAAGTGCTCAAGGAAAGTCTTTTTTTTCAAGGAATTTTTCCAAAGTCATTAGGTCTAGAAAAGAGAGAGAGACCCTGGAATAAAATTCATTCCCTCTTTCTCCTGGATTATTGAAAAAACACATAATTGAAAGGTATTTTACTCCCTAACATTGTTTTAGATAGCTTCATAACTAAAAATCAGTTCTTCTATGTGCATGTCAAGTACTAAAAAAAAAAAGAGTTTAATAAATAGTCACTCACCTCTTCCGCCTCTTTGTAATTGCCAGCAGCAGCTTTGGCTTGGGCATAGTTGAAGTTAAAGGTGTCATCATTATAAAAATAACTCTACAACAAAAAGTATACATAACATGGAAACAAGCTTAAAAATAAACAAACAATAGATGCTGCAGGATTGGGAAAACTAAACATACAGATGCTGCAGGATTGGGAAGCATCAGGATAAAGCAAACCCTGAAGCCACAGCATGATGGATGAAATGTCGGTTCTACCTGACAAGACGCAGCGAGACCAGGAAACCTGTAACAAGCATGATTCCAGCTGCGGAAACCCTGAGAGAACAGAAAGTATAAACTCTGACTGAGTTGTCAAAACCACTGAACATCCAGGAAGATGCTTGTGGCTTACCTGTGATACAACTTCTGTGCCTTACTAGGTGTGCATTTTCTCTAAGTTTGCCTAACCTGTATTTCATCACTTTTTTTTTTTTTTTTTATCAATAAATGTTTATTAAAAGATTTTGGGTATAAAAATTATACACACCAGAAATTGCATAGCAGAGACAACAGAGTTGCAAACAAGCATACAAAACCACAACAAGAGATCTATAAGTCTCATAATGCTCCCCCACCAATACAATCATCAAAAAGTGCTCCCAACCATACCAACAATCCCCCAATATAAAGCAGTAACCCAAACTCCACTATGTCCCCCCCACCACCCAGCCCTACCTCTAGCAAAGAGGGACTCCCTGTTGGTTCTGCAGGATAGTCCCCCCCTCCACAATCCCCCCCCCCAGAAAGAAGCTTAAAACAAAGATTCGATTCTTTCAAGGATTCGTGTCCAAGTCCGTGTGTAAGTATAGTAGTAACCATGACGCTGTGCAATAGACAGTTCCATGTGATAAATAAATTTAAGCTTTAAAGTCCAATCTAATTGAGTAGGTGCCAGTTCCTGCTTCCAATGAGCAGCAATCAAGCACTTGGCTGCCGCCAAACCCCAGCGTCTAAGTTTAGTTTGCCAGGCATATAAACACACATTATAGAGGCCCAACAAACATCCCTGTGGAGAAAAGGGCAATAAAATTTGTAACAGTTGTGATAAACATCCCACGACCTTCCTCCAGTAAGGCTGTAGGATAGGGCAGTCCCACCAAATATGCAAAAAAGTCCCCGAAGCCAACCCACATCTCCAACACAATACCGAAGCACCAGGGAACATTCGATGTAGTCGCTCCGGCGTGTAGTACCACCGAACGACCACTTTATAGGCATTTTCCTTAATAAGTGCACAAGAGGATGCCTTGCCCACTTCTGTAGTGATCAGCGCCCACTCCTCAACCGAGAAGGTACAACCCAGATCCACCTCCCAAGCCCGTTGGTAGAGAGCCGGAAAAGAAAAGGAGCCCCGAATATACTGGTAAAGAACAGAAATCGGTTTAGGAAGGTTCCTAAGGGTGACCCACAAGTGAGCCAAGGGATCAAGCGACTGAATAGGCTCCCGATCCCACTTCTGAGAGTGAAGAAAATGACGTATCTGAGAATAGGCCAGAAAATCTCCTTCGGGCAAGGCAGCGCTAATTCTGAAGGTTTCAAAAGACACCAGGACCCCCTTCTGAAGCACATCCCTAAAGGTGTGTAGTCCCAACTGCGCCCAGCGCACAAAAACAGAACTCTCCCCACCGGCCGGGAACATGGGCTCCTCCCGCATCGCACCAAGCACCGATGGGACCACCCCAGCCCCCCAACGCTTTCGAGTGACACACCACACTTTCACGAGATGGTCCAAAAACGGATTCCCCGGAACCGCCACCGTCCGGACTCCCATGGACGAGGACCAAAGCCAATGTTTCAAGCAGGGACGTCCCACAAAATGCTGCTCTATGCGTACTGCCAATTTGAAGTCAGCGATTTCCCAATCCAATAGAAGCCGCAGCTGAGCAGCCCGGTAATACCAAAACAAATTCGGCACCGCCCGCCCCCCTTTGTCCCTGGCCGCCCACAACGCAGCTCTAGAAATACGAGGGGATCTCCCCTGCCAAATAAACCGAAAAAACAAAGTATGCAACTGTTTCAACACCAATGTGGGAACAGAAATCGGTAACGTTTGAAAAAGAAAAAGCAAGCGGGGTAAAATATTCATTTTTAAAACTGCAATGCGACCCCACCAAGACAACCAAAACCCATTCCAGCGTTGAATATCAGTCCGGATTTGGTGAATAATCCGAGCATAATTAGCTGTATACAATTGGGATAAGTCCACCGGTAAACGAATCCCCAAATAGCGGATAACCCCAGGAGCCCAGCGAAAAGGAAACCGGGCAGCTAATCTACGTTGATCCTCTGCCCCCAAATTTACACTCAATAATTCAGATTTATCCATATTCACCGTAAACCCCGAAACCCTCCCATAGTCCAACAAAAGATCCACTAAAATAGGTAACGAGTCCTCCGGTTCTCGGACATACAATAACACATCATCGGCAAACAGTGCTAAACGATGTTCCATATCCCCAATCATCACACCTAATAAATCTCCATGTTCCCTAATACGAATGGCCAGAGGTTCCATAGAGAGAGCAAACAACAGAGGAGACAAAGGGCAACCCTGTCGAGTGCCTCTCCCTATGGAAAAAAACTCGCTATAAACCCCATTTGCACGCACTGTGGCTCTGGGGGCCGCATAAAAGGCTTGCACCCAGGCCAAAAAAAAAGCTCCCAACCCCATCCGAGTCATCACTTCCCACAAGAACTCCCAGTCCACCTGATCGAAAGCCTTCTCTGCATCGATTGCCAAAAAGGCAATCTTAGCAGAGGACCTCTGCGCCGCCCACATGAGATGTAACGTCCGTCTAATATTATCACCGACCTGCCGCCTTTGAACAAAACCCGATTGATCCAAGTGCACCAGAGAGGGCAGTACCCGTCCCAAGCGAAGCGCTAAGACCTTCGCTAAAATTTTTGCATCCGTATTCAATAATGATATCGGTCGATATGACCCACACCCAGTAGGATCCCTACCCGGTTTAAGCAGGACCGTGATCCCGGCCTCTCCCATAGTAGAGGGCAACGATGAACCACCCCGTATCCCATTCGCAACTCGAACCAACAGCGGAGCGAGAATCTCCCGAAAAAGTTTATAAAACCGATTAGTATACCCATCCAGGCCAGGCGATTTACCCAACTTCAAATTAGCAATGACTCCCAGGACTTCTCCCAATTCAATAGGTTCATTAAGCAGATCTCTATCCACGTCCGAAAGCCGAGGAAGCCGCAACTCCGAGAGATATCCCTCCAGAGCCATGGCCTCTCGCCCCCCGGATTTCTGATACAAATCAGAATAAAATTTAAGGAAAACCGCACTAATAGCCGAATCCGAACGATGTACCGTACCCCGCGAATCCCTTATCTCTGTAATAGCTGCTCTCGCCTGCTTCAGCTTAATAAGCCGAGCCAAACGAGAACCCGGGGTATTATTATACTCATAAACCGTTTGACTCAACCGCTCTCTCAAAAACTCATATTCCCCCATCTGCAATAAAGAAAGTTCCGCCCGTACCTTACGAAGATGTTCAAACACCAAGGGGTCCTGGTGTCTCTGATGCTGCCTCCCCAACCGCTCTAACTGTTCATGTAATGCCAATGAACGTTGTGCCCGTAGACGCTTACGACGAGCCCCCCACTTAATGAAAATACCCCGCACCACCACCTTCAGGGCATCCCACAGAGTCGCATCGCTTACCGTATTATTATCATTAACCTGAAGGTACTGGTCTACCGCCACACTCACCTCCCGAACCACCACAGGATCTTTCAATAAAGACTCATTGAGTCTCCAGAAGCGCCGTCCCTCCCCAGCCCAATAACCCGTACAAGCCACCCATACTGGCGCATGATCGGAAATTTGAATAACTCCTATTTCAGCCTTTCGAATCCCCCCCCACGAATTACGATGGGTCCATAGCCCGTCTATACGTGCATACGATTTATGTGCATGGGAGTAATGAGTATAGGAACGCTGTGTGGGATGAGACAACCTCCAGCAGTCCACCAAGCCCAGAGAAGAGAACAAAGACAGTAAAGCCCGTCTAGCAGCCCTAGACGGAGAGCGAGTCCCACTTACAGAATGATCCAAAACAACATCTGGTGTAACATTAAAGTCCCCCCCAAGGTACACAGACCCCTTCACCAGACCAACCAGATCGGCTTTAAGAGACCCAAAATAGCTGGCCTGATCTGCATTGGGGCCATACAGATTGATAAGAGTGATGGTACGACCCTGTAACGTAGCCACAAGGGCTAAACATCTTTCACTTTTTTTTTTTTTTTTTTTTTTCGGTAATCTAGCATCTGTGCATTGTTCTTATGTGCTTATTAATTTATCTACTGCTAATAAAAAACTAATGTTATTTTTATAATACTTGGGCCTTGTGTCTGTAACTTGTCAGTTTAACCAAGGTTGTAAGCTTTGATATAGGAACCAAGGAACATATGATATCTAAATTCCAGAGCGAAAGATTAGGTTCTTACCTTTGCTGCTAATCTTTCTTGTAAATCCGTACTTTATTCCGGGACCAAATGTGTTATTTCCATCTACCCACCAGGATCTGTAAGAAGCCTCAAAACTTCAGAGGCTTTTACCTCCTCCCCCTCACACCTTATCACTGAGAATGCTCCTGTGTTCACCAGTCAGTCTTAAAGTAGCCAGAAACATCTATAGAGGATAATAACAAGAGAGAGAGGAACAGGGAAACTCCCCAGCAATTAAATCAATTATAGTAACAAATGCAACAACAGCAACAATGAAAAACGAAATAACAGGTTATAAAACACTGGAAACCTGAACGACAAAGCAGTGCTAAAGGGAGACACAGCCTATACTGTCAGAAGGGGGTGCCTGAATCAAGGCCCCCCCCCCAAATCAAATGCTAAACCCATAGTAATGGCACTCTTATAAAGGCAGGTCAGGAAACAGAAATCCAGCTTACCAGTACTTGGAAGGCAGACAATCCGCAAATCAGCAAGTATAGGGTGGGTCCCCGGAACAAAGTGTGGATTTACAAGAAATAAGATTAGCAATGGTAAGAACCTAATCTTTCGTTCTTGTACAATCCCACTTTATTCCAGGGCCAGTGTTAACAGAGCAGTCCCGAAAATCAGGGTGGGACTAATGAGCCCCCTGCTTGGCCGCCATATTGATCTTGTTAAATTTGGTGAATGTAAGCAATGATGACCAGGTAGCGGCCTTGCAAATCTCATCCAGAGAAACAACTGGCGACTCTGCCCAAGAGGATGAAATACCTCTGGTTGAATGAGCCCGCACCCCAGGGGGGGCTTCTTTCCAGCCGCCACTTAAGCCACGGAAATGGTCATGTGAATCCACCTGGAAATGGTAGCCTTAGAAGCTAACTTACTGTTGTGGGCCGGAATTACCAAAACAAACAGGTGGTCAGAGAGGTGAAACTCATTGGTGACCTCTAGATACAGCAATAAATTTCTGTACACGTCCAAGAACTGCAACACTCAGTCCTGCTCCCGCGAACCAGAGGAAGCAAAAGTAGGAAGCTGGACTTCCTGATTTACATGGAAAGCAGAAACTACTTTCAGAAGAAAAGAAGAAATAGTACGCTGAATTATAGAATTCGTAATATGCAGAAAAGGATACCCACATGAAAAGGCCTGAAGCTCAGAAACCCTATGGGCCGAAGCAATCGCCATCAGGAAAACCGTCTTAACCATGAGGTCCATCAGAGATGCCTGCTGCAAAGGCTCATATGGTGGATGAGCCAGAGAGTGGAGAACCAAATTAAGGTTCCAGGTCAGAAAAGGTGTAAAGGAGGCCTAAGGCACAGAGCGCCCTGCAGAAAACAAGAAACATCTGGATGAGCTGCCAAGGAGCCCTTCAAAGGAGGGCCCATACATGAAAGACCAGCAATTTGCATCCAAAGCGAAACTACTGCGAGGCCTTTCTTCAGGTCATCCTGCAAAAACTCCAGAACCAGAGGAATGGAAGGGAGAAACAGGTCCCTCTGTGCGCACCAGGCCTGGAAGCACTTCCAAGTTTTCGCATAGGCTGCCACTGTGGATTTCTTTTTGCTGTGTAGCAACATGGCAATCACAGCCGAGGAATAGCCTTGGCTAGTTAAGGTCGCCCATTCAAGAACCATGCCATAAGACCAAAGCAGTCTGGATCCTGCATTGCAATCAGACCCTGTGTGAGAAGGCGAGAATGACAAGGGAGCCAAAGCCCCCGATACGAACCAAGTCGGCATTCCATGGCTGCCTCGACTAATAAGGTGCCACCAGACTCGCCGGACCCTCATGGACTGTTATCCATCGCAACAGATGCCCTATTATGGGTCATGAAGGGAAGACATAGAAAATACCTTCCCATGGCCACAGCTGAACTAGAGTGTCCAGCCCTTCGCTGCCTGCCTTGCGACAATGACTGAAGAATTGATCAGCTTTCTTGTTGCCCTCAGTTGCCATGAGGTCAAACTTGGGACAGCCCCACTGCTCCACTATGCAATCGAACACACTTTGAGAGTGACCACTCTTCGGGGTCCAGCGTCTGACAACTGAGAAACTCTGCTTGAACATTGTACACTCCTGCTATGTGTACCGCCGACAGCGTCACAAGGTGTCTCTCCACACACCAGAAAAGCAACTAAGCCTCTAAGCTCAGAGAGGGACTCCTCATGTCCCCCTGTCAATTGACTTAAGCCACCACCTAGGCATTGTCCGAGAATACCTGGACTGCTCGATGATGGAGACGACCCCTGAAGTGGTGAAGAGCCAGTCAGATCGCCCGAAGTTCCAGGCAATTGATTGACCACTTGCAATGTGACAAACCCAATTCCATGTCAGGTTTTGTCCCAAAGATAGGGAGGAAATTCACTAAACCCTGATACAGGAGAGCTGATCAATTTGAAACTCAGACTGCAGAATTAGCTGACTACCACTTAGAAAGAGAGATTGCATCAGATGAGGAATGGCAGGAGAAGGACAGGCAGGAAAGCTTTACCCAGTTTACCCAAACATTGCCAGGAGATTGCTACCTTTCCACCAGCCTGTCCCTTTAAGAGAAAGTCAGGAAAGAAAGCTGAAAGCAGGCAAACAGACCAAGCTAGTGTGTAGAGAACTTGTTGTCCTGTGGAAGGTCCTAAATATGGATGAGAATGCCAGAAGGGACAAAAACTAGAATGCCCAGACTCCCTCAAAGGGTGGAACCTACTCCCACACAATGTCTTGGGCCTACGATCCTATATACTGGCCATAAGGTCATCCAGGCCCTGGCCGAACAGGAGCTGTCCCTTAAATGGCAACCGATTCAGGGTCGCTAAAGAAGAGGAATCCTCAAACCACTGCCGAATCCAGCGCATTCTTTGAGCCAAAACAGAATAAGTGCCAAGCTTGTCAAAAATTTTCAAGATATCATACAAGGCATCAGCCATATAATCCACTCCAGAAATTAGAAAATTCAAATCATGAAGCACCAGTGTCAGGATCATGGTGCAATTTGGAATGGCACACCCAAGCTTCGAAGGAGGCCGAAGCTGCCTTGACACCTGATACCTATGAAACATGCATGTCGGTATTGGTATTTTCCTGCCCCTGGCAATAGCTAAAGTCTTAACTAGGGCTTTAAAGATAAGTCTCATTTAAACTTCATATATAAGCTGTTTAACTTGTATTTGAATTTCTGAACTAAATAAGCATTAATTATTAAGATTGTATACTAGTGCATGAGCTGATGAAGAAGCGTAGCAGCGTTTAGCTCCATGAGTTTGGTATTTTGTATACCTGGAGTGCCGCTTCTGATGGCTCTTAAACACTAAGAATTTCAAGTTATCAAGAGTATTTGAATTGCAATATTTTGTTTATGAAAAAATTGTTACAAAATCTTTTTGGTTTGTATACTTAAGTGAAAAATTTTTGATATTGCAAACTTTTAAAATTTATTCAGCTGGTTTACTGGATTAACTTTGGGCATAAGAACTTATGCTATCCAAAGGTCAGTGTAAATGCTCACACCCATCTATCATCAGTTAGGTGTGGAAATACAAATGTTCTATAACTGCGTGCTTAAGTCCTGGGAACATCCCTGGCTGAACCCTGTTTGAAGTTTTGTATGAGATACATTAGGCATGCAGATCTATACGTAACTACTAATGACTGCCAATTAGTGCTTAACACCAATAATTGATTGTTATCATTTATTTAGTCAATTAGTTTATGTGCAGATCTGTGATCTATGTCCAAAATTACATGCTCAACTTTGGGTGACCTATACAGAACCTTGGGTCAGAATCTCTATCACTGTCTAATGTTGGGAGGGCTAATCCTGATGGCCAAGAGAAGAGAAATAGCTAACCTCTGCCATTGCACGTCCACAAGCAGAAAATCTCCACCCACCTTGACTGAGTTGAGGTAAATCAGAACATCTTCAAACTGTCTGAGCAAGAAGAAACAGGAGGCCATGCATTGTCGCCCGGGAATAGTATCTGCAGCAGGGAACAAAGAAGTCACTCACCATAATGGTCTTTATTTTTGTAGTCAACAAAAATGTGGGGTGAAATAACTATTGCCAAAGTTCATAAATAATTCATTAATCATTACTGAAAAGAGTGGTAAGGCTGAGCTTTCATTCAAAATATAAAAATCATTTGTGGTGAGACCTCAGAAATTCATTCCCCAACTCACTATAGGGCAGCCTAAGCTGATCCATTCGGGGGATTAATTTTTCAGTCACCAGTCAATCACCACCACCAACCTTAATGCAAAATCTTATCGTGCTAAAACAATAAATATTATAAATATCATAAATTTTGGACTTGCCATAAATTTTTGGACTGCTATTTTTATTTTTGTGGAGAGCATTTGGAAAATTACCATTCATCGCTCTCCTTTGTTCTTATTTGTTCTCCTTTGTTCTCCTTTGTTCTTATCCTCAAAACAAGAACGTACAGAGTTAAGACAAACAACACGAAATCTAACACATGGTCAAATCCATGCGGAGTCCCGCAGGGGTCACCACTATCGCCCATTCTATTCAATCTCTTCATCTCCTCCCTCGGCACCACTTTAGACAACCTAAATGTAACATCATTCAGCTACGCAGATGACATAACTATTCTCCTCCCCTTTGAAATCCAAGACCACACCTCAACAGGACACCTGGAAATAATTCTGGATGAAGTAGAAAAATGGATGACAAACCACAAACTGAAACTAAACTCGGACAAAACCAAATTCCTAATGCTTGAAACGGACAAAAACCCATCCATAACAGACCTAGAAATTAAAGCAACCAAATACCCAATCCAGACCTCACTCAGAATCTTGGGAGTGCAGATAGACAGATGCTGCACTATGCAGACCCAAATCAACAAAACTACCCAAAAAGCATTCTTCACAATGCGCAACTTAAGAAAAATAAGGAAATTCTTTGATAAAGAACACTACAGGATAATAGTACAATCCCTGGTACTAGGTCTCGTGGACTACTGCAATATCCTTTATCTACCATGCCCCACAAACATGATCAAAAAACTTCAAACTGTTCAGAACACAGCCCTTAGACTAATTTACTCACTCGGAAAATTTGACCACATCACCAATGCCTACCTAGACTCACACTGGCTACCGATTCGAGCCAGAATTCAATTCAAACTATACTGTCTACTCTTCAAAGTAATTAACGGTACTGCACCCACCTACCTAAATGACCGCCTAAACCGTAACCTTCCAACCAGAACAAGAAGAAAACTGACATCATTCACATACCCACCACTCAAGGGTACTCACCGCAAAAAGCTTTATGATAGCCTCCTGGCAACACATGCTGCAAAACTCGAACCTTCCATCACCAGATTGTTAACCACAACATCAGACCTCAAGACATTCCGTAAAGAAATCAAAACACTGCTGTTCAAAAAGCATATACAATCTACCTAACCTCCCTCACCCCATCCCCCAAGAAACCAAAACACTGCCGTCCAAAACATCTTCCGATGTTATTAAGTCTTTACTATCATTCTGTTATTAAGTCTCTATCCTCAAACTGTATTCTCTATTGTCATGTACCATCCTGGAAATGTCCAGTTCTCTTCTTATGTAATCCGCTTTGAACCGCAAGGTACAAGCGGAATAAAAATCACTAATGTAATGTAATGTAATGTAATTTGGAGCTGTTCCCCACTATTTCCCTCGTACAAGGGGAGTTGAAGCTTTCCTTAAGTGGACTGTCCTTGTTGCCCTGAAATGTATTTTGTTGAAATGGCTTGAGGATGATGCTCCGGATTACTCCCTTTGGCGCTGTTGGATGATTACTCTCCTGATATGGGAAAGGAGGGATGTGACGGACCTTTCTTCTTTCTCAGGCCGTGTCTTTCAGCGCACTTGGGAACCATTTTGGACAACCATGACTCCTCTGGCTCACAGCCGTTTGCTTAACTGTTGAATCTTTGTTTTCTGTCCCATCATGAAGCACTTAGTATGCCTGTTTCTTTTTGTGTTTTTTCATTGGTATTGTTGTATCTGGAAGGAGGACCCGGGGTGGGGGTGTTTTGGGAGGGTTTGTTTGGGGGGGGAGAGGTTGTTCGGGGGGCAGAAATCTGTGGGGTCTGGGTTCTGTAATCTTTATTTTTTTTTTTTTTGGCATTACCGTATTTTCGCGGATATAACGCGCGCGTTATACGTGATTTTACGTACCGCGCATACCCCTCGCGCGTTATATGCCTGAGCGCGGTATACAAAAGTTTTTAAACATAGTTCCCACCCCGCCCGACGCCCGATTCACCCCCCCAGCAGGACCGCTCGCACCCCCACCCCGAACGACCGCTCGCACGCGCTCCCACCCGCACCCGCATCCACGATCGGAGCAAGAGGGAGCCCAAGCCCTCTTGCCCGGCCGACTCCCCGACGTCCGATACATCCCCCCCCCCCGGCAGGACCACTCGCACCCTCACCCCGAAGGACCGCCGACTCCCCAACAATATCGGGCCAGGAGGGAGCCCAAACCCTCCTGGCCACGGCGACCCCCTAACCCCACCCCGCACTACATTACGGGCAGGAGGGATCCCAGGCCCTCCTGCCCTCGACGCAAACCCCCTCCCCCCAACGACCGCCCCCCCCCCCAAGAACCTCCGCCCGCCCCCCAGCCGACCCGCGACCCCCCTGGCCGACCCCCACGACACCCCCACCCACCTTCCCCGTACTTTGTGTAGTTGGGCCAGAAGGGAGCCCAAACCCTCCTGGCCACGGCGACCCCCTAACCCCCCCCCGCACTACATTACGGGCAGGAGGGATCCCAGGCCCTCCTGCCCTCGACGCAAACCCCCCTCCCTCCAACGACCGCCCCCCCCCCCAAGACCCTCCGACCGACCCGCGACCCCCCTGGCCGACCCCCCCACCCCCCTTCCCCGTACCTTTGGAAGTTGGCCGGACAGACGGGAGCCAAACCCGCCTGTCCGGCAGGCAGCCAACGAAGGAATGAGGCCGGATTGGCCCATCCGTCCTAAAGCTCCGCCTACTGGTGGGGCCTAAGGCGCGTGGGCCAATCAGAATAGGCCCTGGAGCCTTAGGTCCCACCTGGGGGCGCGGCCTGAGGCACATGGGCCAAACCCGACCATGTGTCTCAGGCCGCGCCCCCAGGTGGGACCTAAGGCTCCAGGGCCTATTCTGATTGGCCCACGCGCCTTAGGCCCCACCAGTAGGCGGAGCTTTAGGACGGATGGGCCAATCCGGCCTCATTCCTTCGTTGGCTGCCTGCCGGACAGGCGGGTTTGGCTCCCGTCTGTCCGGCCAACTTCCAAAGGTACGGGGAAGGGGGGTGGGGGGGTCGGCCAGGGGGGTCGCGGGTCGGTCGGAGGTTCTTGGGGGGGGGGCGGTCGTTGGAGGGAGGGGGGTTTGCGTCGAGGGCAGGAGGGCCTGGGATCCCTCCTGCCCGTAATGTAGTGCGGGGTGGGGTTAGGGGGTCGCCGTGGCCAGGAGGGTTTGGGCTCCCTTTTGGCCCAACTACACAAAGTACGGGGAAGGCGGGTGGGGGGGTCGTGGGGGTCGGCCAGGGGGGTCGCGGGTCGGCTGGGGGACGGGCGGAGGTTCTTGGGGGGGGGCGGTCGTTGGGGGGAGGGGGTTTGCGTCGAGGGCAGGAGGGCCTGGGATCCCTCCTGCCCGTAATGTAGTGCGGGGTGGGGTTAGGGGGTCGCCGTGGCCAGGAGGATTTGGGCTCCCTCCTGGCCCAATATTGTCGGGGAGTCGGCGGTCCTTCGGGGTGGGGGTGCGAGTGGTCCTGCCGAGGGGGGAGAAGAATCGGACGTCGAGGGGGGGCATCAGGCTTTCAGGATGGGGACAGGACTTCAAGGGGGGACAGGCAGATCTTCAAGGGGGACAGGCAGACCTTCAAGGGGGGACAGGACTTCAAGGGGGACAGGCACGGAGAGGCGGGGCAGTGCACCGAAAGTCAGGGCGGGTGAACGGTGAGTCGGGGCAACCAGAGGAGAGTCGGGGCAGTGCACCGAAAGTCAGGGTGAGTCGGGGCAACCAGATGAGAGTCGGGGAGGGCGAAAGGAGAGTCGGGGTGGCCAGAGGAGAGTCGGGGAGAGCGAAAGGAGAGTCGGGGTGGCCAGAGGAGAGTCGGGCAGCATGCGCGTTATATGCCTGAGCGCGGTATAGAAAAGTTTTTGTACATATCATCGTGATTTCTGCGCGCTATACCCCTGTGCGCGTTTTACAATGGTGCGCGTTATATCCGCGAAAATACGGTAATTGTTTTTTATTTTTTTTAATTTTTTTTTTAATTTTCAAATTTTACAGAAAGTGTACAACATAACAAAATACAATTGATGAATACACAATATCACTTTTATATCTAATATATCAAATTCTAAATATATTTTTCCCCCTCTCCCTCCCCCTACCCTTCTATTATTTTTTATTTATCATTTTTTATTAATTTTCAATTTTACCTAAAGTGTACAAAATATTAAAATACAATTGATGAATACACAATATCACTTTTATATCTATTACATCTTATTCTAAATATATTTTTTATCCCCTCTCCCTCCCCCCACCCTTCTATTACTTTTCATTCATACACTACATATTGTATAATATATTATAACATATTATGTATAAATTATTTTTATTACCCCCCCTCTATGTGTGTCACAAAAAAGATATTTAAAAGAAGAAAAGAAGAAGAAAAATCCTACTATTTATTCATTGCAGTATTTTGTCAATGGCCCCCATATTTTTATAAATTTAGTATATGTCCCTCTTTGTATTGCTATTGTTCTTTCCATTTTAAATATATGACATATTGTATTCCACCAGAATGTATAATTTAGGTTATTATAATTCTTCCAATTATTGGTTATATGCTGAATGGCAACCCCTGTCATAATTAATAAAAGATTGTTATTTTCTGGTGAAATTTGACTTTTTTTTTCTCATCATCATTCCAAATAATACTGTATCATATGATATTGCAATATGATTTTCCATCAATTTATTAATTTGTGGCCAAATTGAATTCCAAAAAATTTTAATGTGGGGACAATGATATAATAAATGATCTAATGTCCCTGGTTCCAGATTACAGTGCCAGCATTTATTGGACTTAGAACTATCTAATTTTTGCAAACGTGTAGGGGTCCAAAAAGCTCTATGTAATAAAAAGAACCAAGTTTGTCTCATAGATGCTGACACTGTACATCCCATTCTCCAAGACCAAATTAGTGGCCATTGAGATGCATTAATTTGATGCTTAATCTCAATGCTCCAAATATCTCTTAGACCATTTTTTGGTTTTTTATTCAAATATCCAGATATTAATTTATACCACAATGCGGCTTGATGTCCTAGGAAGTCTGCTTGAAAACATAAGAACTTTAAACTATATTGATTATTTAATGTTTTCCATTCAGGGAACCCAACCTGAATGGCCTGCTTCAATTGCAACCATTTAAAACTTTGTGTTTTATTAAGACCAAATCTATGTTGCAATTGTGAAAAATCCAGCAGTTTACCTTCTGAAATAACATCATCTAGAGATCTAATGCCTGCAATAATCCAGTTCTTCCAAAGGATTTGAGCTCCGCCAATTTTGATCTTGGAGTTTATCCATATAGATTGATTAGTTGATTTGTTTATTGGGATAGGTGTTAATTTATCAATAAACCTTAACGTTTTCCAAGTATCCATTAATATTTTATTTTCTCTGTATCTTCTAGGTATGTTAATACTTGGCAGATGAACTAAATTTAGGGGAAACATAAGGCGCCATTCTAAATATAACCAATCCGGTGCATTATCCATAAGTTCTGGGAGGATCCAATACATACCCTGACGTAGAATATAGGCTTGATGGTACCTATAGAAATTTGGAAAATTTACCCCTCCCTCCTTAATTGATTTTTGTAAAGTTACTAAAGCTATTCTAGGTGTTTTACCAAGCCAAAGAAATTTTGTTAAAATGCTATTAAGCTTTTTATAAAAGGACCCCTGAAAGTAAATAGATATCATACTCATTTGGTAGCAAACTACAGGTAACATCATCATTTTAATAGTTTGAACTCTTCCCCACCAGGAAATATGTAATGGGTTCCATTGCTCACATAACTCCGTAACTTTTTTTAATACATATTTTTCATTCTCTTTTACAGTATCTTCAATTGTATTTTTAACTTGAATGCCAAGATATTTAAATCCTTCTTCTTTCCATATGAATGGAAAAGTATCAAATAATCCTTTTACACAATGAATATTTAAAGGTATAATTTCAGATTTGTTCCAATTAATTTTATAACCTGAAAATTTGCCAAACTTATCAATTAATTCCAATAAAGAAGATAAGGTAGACTCTGGATTTCTCAAATAAAGTAAAATATCGTCAGCATAAGCCGAAATTTTATATTCCATATCTGAATATGGAATACCTTGTATCTCTCTCGTTTGCTGTATTGCTAACAATAAGGGTTCTAATACAACATCAAATAACAAAGGAGATAAAGGACAACCCTGCCTAACTCCCCTCTGCAATTGAAAACCATCAGATATCTTATTATTAATATTTAATCTTGCAATCGGGAAGCTATACAATGTTTTTACCATTTGTATAAATCCAGAACCTATACCAAACCATTCTAAAGCCTGATATATAAAATTCCATTCTACCCTATCAAACGCTTTTTCTGCATCCAATGAAACTGTAAAAGTCGGTTCATCCATTTTTTTTGATAAATTTAACATATGAAACAGTAATCTAGAGTTATTAGAGGAATGTCTTTTAGCAACGAAACCCGTTTGATGCATATCTATAATATGTGGGAGAGCTTTGGCTAATCTCAAAGCCAAAATTTTCGCCAAAAGTTTATTATCCACATTTATCAAAGATATAGGCCTGTAGTTTGAAACCAAGGTAGGATCTTTGTTTGGCTTAGGCAAAACAACTATTATTGATTCAGCCATAGTACCTTTAATATTGCCTTTTATAAGTTGTGTCTGATATAAATTTAGTAAATATGGGGAAAGGATATTTTGAAATGTTTTATAAAATTCTACTGTATAACCATCACCACCTGGAGCGGATCCAACTCTAAGAGATCTCAATGCTGTTTCTAATTCTTTTAAAGATATAGGTTCATCTAAACTTCGTTTCATATGATCAGGGATCTTAGGTCCATTAATAGAGTCTAAAAAATTTTTTCCATCTTTTTGTCTCTCCAAATAAGGCTCAGAAGAATACAGGTCCTTATAAAATTTTAGAAATTGTTTTAATATTATATTTGTTTGATTTGTTATTATACCATTATCATCTTTTATTCCATTTATATTAGTTCTTCTTTTTTTTTGCTTTAAGATAATTTGCCAATAATTTCCCCGCCTTATTAGAATTTCCATAATACACTGTTTGCTTGGAAAACAAATCTCTTCTTATCATTTTTGAAGTTAATTCATTATATTTACCTTTTGCTTTCAAAAGAGCTTGTAATATTTCATGTTCCCATTTACTTATCAATTTAGCTTCTAATATTTTTATTTCTTTTTCTAATTCTATATATTGTAATTTAATCTGTTTCCTAACAAAAGCTGAATATGATATAATATTACCCCTCATAGTTGCTTTAAATGCATCCCATACATTCTCAATAGATGTATCCTCCACTAAATTTATTTGAAAGAAATCGTTAATTTGTGTTTTAAAATTTTCCAAAAATTTGTCATCAACAAGCAATGCATTATCAAATCTCCAAAGAGGTCTACCATTCTCCAATTGATCTAATTGTAATTCTATCCATACTCCCGCATGATCCGAAATAATAATAGGATCTATGGAAGCTTTAATCACCTGTTGCACTTTATTTGTTGAAACAAAAATATAATCTATTCTTGAAAATGATTTATGAACCTGTGAACAAAATGAAAATTCCTGATCATTAAAATGAAGAATACGCCATATATCCTTCAAATCACATGATTGAGCCAAATTATCTAAACCTAAAGATTTTATACTTTTACCTGGTTTTTTATCCAATAATGGATCCATTACAGCATTAAAATCTCCAGCTACCACTAAATTAGAAGCAGCCAGTGGTAATAACATATTCTGTAACTTTTTAAAAAATTCTGATTGATTTGAATTAGGGGCATATATATTAAACCTTTATCTTTTTCTTTCTGCTGTCAGCTAGTACAATGTTAGTTCACCATGGATTTCAAGCTTCTTTTTAATTTTTATTCATTTAGCTCTTCAGAAATCTCTGCCCTCATCCCCACATCACTTCAGCACTGAGATAAAACGGCACTCTTAATTTTTTTTAGCTCCTCATCTCTCAGTACCTTATTTTAAGTTTCATTCACTCTGTGAGTTTCTTGCTCATTTATATCTCGTCGCTCCAACTGTCAGTATTTTGTCAATAAAAACCGGCAAAAGAGAAACAAACCTTTTATGTTGGCTTTCTTCCTTCAGGTTTTATTTTATCTTTCCAGCTTATTTCTCCCCAGTTGTTTCTGATGTCTTTCAGCTCAACCGGCTTTTTATCCTCAAGGCTATTATTTTACTACCGGCGGGGGAGGGCTACTTCAAACTGTCATGTTTTTATCTTTGACAGGCATTAGCCCTCAACCGAAACCTGAAGAATAATTTTTTGCTTTTCTGTCGCTAGCAAATTCAATGTTCAAAAGTCTTCTTATTACAAATGCTCTTTCCGTATTTTACTTTCAATATTACTCTTTATATTAGAAAAAGAAACTGGCGAAAGAGTAACTGTTCTCTTTAACTCTCCGCCCTCAGGGCTCCGTCTCAGCACTACTACCAACCGCCACAACTTCAGAATTAACCGACACCAACCTCCCAACAAAATCAGTCTTCTTTTTACTTTTTCTTTTGTCGTTGGCCAGTTCAAATAGTAAGCAGCCCGCACTAGTCCAGAGAAAAGCCGGAAAAAAAAAAAAAAAAAAATCAACAGTCTTACTTGTCTCCTTCTTCTCAGGTCTTTTCTCAGTGCCGGTGGAGAGAGTATTATCAAATTTTATCTGTTGGTAAATATTTATAAGTTTTATTAATCCGTATTAAATTTTCTGTCAAAAATCAACTCGAAGGGGAGGAATTTTTAATCATTTATTGCCTAGCTGAGAGGAGCGTCGCGATCACACGTCCATTCTGTAATCTAAAAATGTTGAGCTTGTCTGTATTTCGTTTTGTTGCCCTGTTTGGTGTTTTTGCTAAGCTCAATAAAATATATTTGAACATAAATATCATAAATATTCTGTAAACATTATAAGTGTGGAACTTAGCTTTAAACAGCAATGAAACTTCACAATCGTGATCTCAATGGGGCCCGTTTCGCTTGTGGCTTCATCAGGAGATCAAGAAAAATGACTATAACTGAACATGTTCCAACCACATTTGACATCCAGTGACCAATTGGCAGAAAGCTTGATATGACCCGTGTCACTATGCAATCATCCTTACTAGGACTTATGCTTCATAAAGACCACGGGAACTTCTGCCCTGTAATGGTGTCAACCTGAAAAAACGCAGTAGCAAAACTAAAGTGCATAAGTGGCATGCCAAAATCTGAAAAGTTCTGAAAACTGAATTATGCCTGGTCTCAAGGATTTTGGATAAAGGAACTTATACCTGTATTAAAAGGCATATTTTAACACATGTTGATTTGACTCAGTCAGAGCAGAATCTTAATTTTTAAAGGTTCTCTGAATGTTATAAGGAAAGAGAGAGGATCATGTGTGTTGATGATGTAAAGCATTATATAGAAGGCAACAACAAACAAAGAATCCAACAAAACTGCAGTGAAATATCAAGTCGAAAGACAAAGGCAAAAATTGCAGTGATGATGTACAAGATGCCAAGTTTTTCATGAACAATCATAAAAAATATAAGCAAAGTTTTTTTACTTTCGTTTCTGTCCTGCACTACGTAGGAGCAGTTACAGTTTGCTCAGCTGTTTATCGCTGATCCCAGTTGTTATCCATCAGGTTTTTCTGTATATGATACATTATAGGACCCCTGAGGAAGGAGTGTTTCTTCGAAACATGGACAGTGTCAGGTCTGGGTTCATTAATACTTTTGGATACAAACTGTTTTATGATTATATTTATATTTTTTATGATTGTTCAATAAAAACTTAGCATCTTGTACATCATCACTGCAGTTTTTGCCTTTGTCTTTTGTAAAGCATTATATGAAATGAGGCCATCATTTGTATTTAATTGATTATTAACATACCACATTCACTGGCTGACCCTCCAACCAGCTGGAAGAATTGCTGTGCAATTTTTACATGGTCCCTCTAAAAGGCAAATAGAAGAGTAGACTGATGAGAAAGAAAAACCAAGAAATACACCCACACTACTAGTCACCTCCTTCTTTCACCCCTACAAAGTTACCACTGACTCCCACCACTTTTCCACTGTTGCTTTCAAACCTGCCACCTTCACTATCTTTAAATGATCAAACTAACTGCCACACTCTATCATAACACCAATTTAAGACTCAATCTCAACACTTCCCTAGCTCAGTTGGTATTGGGGATGAGGGATCCAATGCAGCAGATGCCCTGGGCATCATGCAGCAAGGCAAATCAAGTAATCTTTCTCTCTGAAACACTTCCTCCTCAGATTCCCCTTCCACACCATGCCCATTCTTCCCTTAATCCTGTCAGCAGCAGCAGCTTTCACTCATACATTCTCTTCTGCTGCCTGTAGTACCAGTCCCTCGATATATCTGCCTCAAAATGAATTTTCTTATTTCATAGTAAAGAGTCACAACATCTTGCAACTCTTTTATCATGAAACTGGCACTGTGGCAAACACTTCTCTCCAATGTCCCAGGTACTAAATAAGCACCTATATATGAGAATATGTATAACAAATCCCATCCCCTTTCCCTTTCTGCTAAATTGGTGGGAGAGGGGAAGGAGAATATGGTTGGATTGTGGGTAGGTATCTTTATGATCTTGCACAGCCTGAAAGGAGAGGAAGCAAGAATTGAGTAAGTAGAAGGGGGAACATCCTGGAAAGGATAATAATAATAATAATAACAGTTTATATACCGCAGTACCGTTAAGTTCTATGCGGTTTACAAAAGATTAATGAAGTACAAGTTGAAAGAAGTTAAGGGATTGGTCAACAAGAGGGGGATGGGACAAGAGAACCATTATAGAGTGGAAAGAGAGGAACGGGTCAACTGTCTAGATATTTCAGGAACAGGTGAGTTTTGGGGCGCTTCCTGAATACCTCGTAAGTGGTGGGCGAGAGCAGTTGTTCTAGATCTTTACCCCATAACGCTGCTTGATGTGAGAGAAGGTGTTCATGGTGTTTTTTTAGTTTGCAACATCTAACCGGGGTGGAAACAAAGTGCAAGTGGGAGCTTCTCTTGTGTCTGTTGGCTGAGAAGGAGAAGAGGTCGGTTATATATTTAGGGGCTAGACTGTAAAGAACTTTAAAGCAGAGGCAGGCGAACTTAAACTTTAAACGAGCTTCTAAGGGCAGCCAGTGTAGCTGTTTGTAGTATGGCGTCACGTGGTCAAATTTCTTCAGACCAAAGATAAGTCTGACCGCAACATTTTGCATTAATTGTAAGCGTCGCATATTCTTTTAGGAGATTGCTAAATAGGCGATGTTACAGTAGTCGAGTTGACTCAGTACGAGGGATTGTACCAGGATTCTGAATGCAGAGTTGTCAAAATATGATTTAATGGATTTAAGCTTCCAGAGGGTGAAAAAACTCTTTTTGATTAAGGAGTCCACCTGATCTTTCATGGTTAGGCTTTGGTCAAGAGTTACACCCAGTATTTTAATGGTGGGCTGTATGGGGTAGTTAAGTTTGTTGATGCCTAGTGGTGTTTTGGTGTCAAGCGGGTGTGGTGAAGCGACAAAAAATTTTGTCTTCTCTGTATTGATGGGAAGAGAGGGGTTAAAAGGAAGGAAAAACACTAAGGATTAAGGGGCAGATTCTCAAAACTAAAATCTGCCTTCAATGTGCTTGCTAAACTGGTTCCAGCCAGTTTAGCATGCATGTTTTTTAGCGGCAGATTATCAAAATGGCTTACCAAGGTCTTTTCTGAGTTTTCTAGCAGTCTCCAATACTGCCATGCAAATATACTACAACGAGGTCATTAATATTAAAATGATCACGTCGAGCGATTCTCTATAATTGCCGAGTGATTCTCTAACCTTGTTGTGCCACATTTACGGCCAAAATCTACAGACAGGTCTGAGCTGTCGTTGCCTTACTTTCTGATCAGTGCCTGAACACTGATTGGCTCAGGCACTGACAGGAAAGTAAGATTTGACAGCTCAGATCCCTCCCCCCTCACCCATGCAAATTAAAATTTAAAAAAAAACCAAATTGGATGCTCACCCTCTCCTACCGTGTTGCACAATGCTGCTACCTCCCCCCGCAGAGGGAGATGCCCACTCCATCCCGCCACCAAGCAATGTCTCCACAATGAACTCACCCCCCCCCCCCGTCAGCGGGAGAGATGCCCACTCTCTTCCACAGCCATCAAGCAACCCCCTACCTGACCCGCCCCCTCCCCCCAGCAGCAGGAAAGATGATGGTGGCAGAAGGGATTGGGAAAGCAACCCCCTACCTGACCCCCCCCCCCCCCCGGGAGAGATAGCAAATTTGCTTATCTGTAACAGGTGTTCTCTGTAGACAGCAGGGGAATGCAGCCACACTTGTTGTTGAAGTTCTCTGACTGAGCCTGTGTGTTGGTGCCCTCCCCATAGCTATAGTAAGCTTTAAGTTTACTGAGCATGTGCAGGATGTCCTACTCCTAGAACCCCCTCCACTTGTCCCTTCAGTTTTGTCTCTAGCAAGAGAAGAAGTCAAGATAATGGGATGGAGGGTGGGCAGTGTGGCTGCATTCCCCTGCTGTCTACAGAGAACACCTGTTACAGGTAAGCAACTTTACTATCTCTCCCGCTGCCAGGGGGTGGGGGGGTTGCTTGATGGCAGCAGAGGGGAGTGGAATGGGAAGAACTGTGATGCCTGTGAGTAATTAAAGGCTCGGTACCAGAGTTCCTAGTAGAGTGATGCTCGGGCTGGAGTGGTATTGATGGAGTGGTATTGATGGAGTGGTATTGAGGGAGGTATGAGGGCTGGTTGTGAATGCAACTTGAATGCCAACTCCCTTTGAAGCAGCTCTTTAATCTGGTCCTGCAAAGATTGCACCAGTACCACAGGTGGTGTCAGTACAGTCAGTGTCAATGCAGCTGTGGAGTGTCAAGGCATTGGTGACCTCAGTGAGGAGGCACACCTCTTTGGTGACACCAGCTGTAGCGAGGGAGACCTGGACTTCTTATATCAATGCTTTGATGTGCATCGACTTACTCAATGCTTGGGATGATTCCAACATATGAGTAGAAGGAGAGACCTGGCTGCGCTTCTTAGCATTCTTGGGAGGCGAAGTTGATGGTACCGAGGAAGCCGACACCAAGTGGGATGCCGGTGCTAAGGTCGATGTCAATACCTCCGAAGACTGGTTCTTAGATTTTGGAGAAGGAGGTGACATGGTCGCCAGCAAAAAAGACCTGAAAAGTTTCTCCTGCTGTAAAATTTGTGCTTTCAGTGAGTGTTTCTAAAAGATGGAACAGCAGAGACAAGTGTCGACTCGGTGCTCAGGACAAAGACACTGAAGGTACCAACTGTGCGGGTCAGTGATAGAAATGGCCCTGTTGCACTGAATATGCTTTTTAAAACCACTGGAAGGTTTGGACATGGATGGAAAAATAGCCACTGTAAAGTCAAAGGACTCAATTTTACCAGGGAGTATAACAGAGCCCCAAAATTGATTGATGCAGCTGGGCTGCATGAAGCTGAAGGTGGCCTGTAGGTCTCTGAAGTCAAACACAAAAAAACTTCAACTAAATGAAGAAAATAAAAGAAGGAAGAAAACAATGAAGACAAACAGGTGGAAAAATGACAGGAAGGCAAAAATAGAGAGAAAAACTGACGTGCATTTGGTGACACTCCAAGACACCACTTCTTAGCTCCACAGAAGACTAAGAACTGATGGACCCACGAGCCTATGTCAGGCGGGAAAGCAGTCGCGCATGCATGGTACAGGTCATCTCGAGACTTCTGAAGAGTTAAAGTGATACTACACTTTTAGACCGTCCATACCGGGCTCTGTGGATGACATCACCCATCTGTGAGAATAGGCTGTCTACTTGTCCTGGGATAAAAACCAAAACTCAAACTTGATACATTTACAATATGCAAGTTATACTCACTGAACCCATTTCTTGTCCAAGAGCTGCATTCACTACCCCCTTCAGGATGTACTCCTATAGGATATGTATGTATGAGAGAGAGACAGAGAATCAGCTTAAGGCAGATTTATGGGCCCAACTTAACAAATATCCTAGTGGTATTTCTAATACACTTATTTATTTGTTCCTGCTATTCCATTTGAGTGCTTTCTCTGATTTTACTACTGTTATTCTTTTCAGAGTTCTACTTTAGGCATCAGTAACTGAGCAATGATGCAGATAGTGATTCTTTTCAAATTATTTCCTTTAAATGCCATTCTGCAACTATGCAGAAAAGAAGTACATTACACCACCCAAATGAAGCAAATTTCACCAGTACAGCTAGACTACAAAATCCTAAGTGGAGTTGAATAGGTACAAGTGGATCAATTTTTCACTCCATCAAAAATTACAAAGACTAGGGCAGGGGTGTCCAATGTCGGTCCTCGAGGGCCGCAATCCAGTCGGGTTTTCAGGATTTCCCCAATGAACATGCATTGAAAGCAGTGCATGCAAATAGATCTCATGCATATTCATTGGGGAAATCCTGAAAACCCGACTGGACTGCGGCCCTCGAGGACCGGCATTGGACACCCCTGGACTAGGGGATACTCGATGAAGTTACAGGGAAATACTTTTAAAACCAATAAGAGGAAATATTTTTTCACTCAGAAAATAGTTAAACTCTGTAACGCATTTCCAGAGGTTGTGGCAAGAGCGGATAGCGTAGCTGGTTTTAAGAAGAGCTTGGACAATTTCCTAGAGGAAAAGTCCATAATCTGTTATTGAGAAAGACATGGAGGAAGCCACTGCTTGCATGTATGGAATGTTGCTATTCCTTGAGTTTTGGGCAGGTACTAGGAACCTGGATTGGCCACCATGAGAACGGGTTACTGGGCTGACATATAAACAGGTAACAGGAGCTATTCTTATGTTCTTAGACTGTGAACAAGTTTAGGCAGGGAAAAAACTCATACACCAGAATGTAGCTTACCCTGAGCTTGAGTTTGGAAAACGTGAATAATAAAGCTAAAATTCAAATCTGTTACAAGTGTTATAATTTTGACTTGCTACTTTATGAATTTAACTGTTTTGTTTTATGTTCCACCTGTTTATGTTATTCTCTGTGTACTAAATTTATGTTACTGTAATCCACCTAGAACTTATAGGTTAAGTGGAATATAAATGTCCATTTTAAATTCAATGTGCTGAAAATCAAATCAAATTGCTTAAAGTTAAGTAACAGGGGGTTTCTCCATAAACAGGATAAGATGGACACACAAATGGATAACACCATCTAATGGAGCAGTTCTCTAAGATATCAGAATTAGTTAAAAAAAAAAATCTAAGCATTTGCAGTTGTTCTTATATGTTATCACCCCTTTGGTAATACTTCTTGTATGTAGCTTAAAAGAAAACTGTTAGGGCAGAGGGTGGGCCTGTGTATCTTACAGTACTTAGCTCCTGTTACCTATAGAGAACTTCATTATAAGTAAGCAAAATCACTTTCTCTTTTGATATACAGGATGAAATCGATCATGGGGTCTCTCCAGCATGGAGTTTTTCTGTATTACTTCCAACAGTTTGTTTCTATTTATTTGTTTGCAAACACCTATGTTGATATGCAAGTAAGTTTTTTTAAAATTGCTTGACCAAGGTTCTACCTTTCCTAGATATGTGATCCAGACAGTAATGTAAAACAAATTATGTAAGGAAGACAATGTCAGTGTTCTGCACATAAAAGAACATAAGAATAGCCATACTGGGGCAGACTGATAGTCTATCCAACCCCAGAATCCTGCTTCCAATATGGCCAATTCAGGTCACAAATACCTGGCAGATTCCCAAATAGTAGCAAAATTCCATGCTACCAATTCCAGGGACAGCAGTGACTTTTTCCATTTCTATCTCAACAGTAGATATATTCTTTGGATGATTTCTAATGAGCTACTGAACATAAGAGTTGGCCCACTGCATCAGACCAATAGTCCATCTATCCTGAATCTTGGCAGAGTCCCAAAGAGTGACAAGACTCCATGCTACCTAATTCCAAAGATAAGCAGTGGCTTTCCCCAGGTCTACCTTACTAATGGCTTATGGACATTTCCTTCAGGAATTTGTCCAAACATTTTTTAAACCCTGCTATATTAACTGATTTACCACTTGCTCTGGCAAAGAACTTTAGAGCTTACAACAACTATTTACTAAGTGAAAAAAATATGTTTTTGTATTTGTTTTCAATATACCACTGACTTCATGGAGTGTCCCCTGGCCTTTGTACTTTTTGAACAAATAAACAATCAATTCATGTTTATCAGTTCCATTTCATTCAGGATTTTATAGATCTCTCAGTCATATCTCAGCTGTTTTTTCTCCAAGCTGAAGAGCTGTAACCTATTTAGCTTTTCCTCATCCCCTTAATCATTCTGGTTACCCTTCTCTATACCTTTTCTAGATCCACTATATATTTTTTGAGATGTGGTTACCAGAATTGCATATAATACTCAAGGTATGGCCTCACTATGGAGCAATATAAATGCATTATGATATTCTTTGATTTATTATCTATTTCTTTCCTAATAATTCCTAACTTTTTGGTTGCCACTGTCGCACACTGAGCAGTAGATTTTAACATATTGTTCATGATGACATCCATAGGAGCCAACTTTTCAAAACAATTGGGGGTTCTCAACTCGACACATATTACCATGTCTATAAAACAAGAAAACACGGTAAGGAATGGTCATGGGCACAACTGGTCAAAACCATATTTAAATGCAGAGCATAGCAGCTAATGCACATACTGGGATGACCTGTGCTAAAAGAGAAGCTAGGGAAGCACTGAATGCCCCATCAGTCTCTCTTCCTCCCAACCCCAACTCATCCCCACCAGTTTACTCCATCTCACTTTTGTTCTCCTCCCTCCCCCCATCAGTCCATCTATACCATAGTCATAATCCTTCCAACTTCAGCCTGGCCTATCCATACCAACCACACTTAGAGGGACATTTTCAAAACATACATCTAAGTCTGATTTGGACATATTTTTCTAGACTTCCAAAGTTGGCAGTAAGAAAATACCTGTTTTTGAAAGGCAAACCACCATACGTCTAGAAATAATTTTTTTTTTTTTTTGAAAATCCTCTACATCCAGGCCATTGGAACTCCTAGACCGCCAGGACGTCTATCTTTATACTACATTTTTGAGCAAGTCTCAAATTCCAAGAACAAGACCATTTGGACGTGGGAGGGGCCAGTCCTGTAATGGACGGACCATCCAGACATGACAACAGAGCATTGGGGCACCTTAGAGGGCACTGCTGTGAACTTCACATAAACGGTGCCAGATAAAAATCTCACCAGAACTCCCTTATAGGTTATGGTGAGCCCTCCAAAACATCCCCCAAATCCACTATACCCATCTGTCTACAACCCCAATAGCCCTTATGGCCGCAGGTGGCACCTAATGGCAGTAAAGTAGGGTTTGAGGGGGGTTGATGGGCTCACATTTTCCACCATGAAAGTAGTAGTGGTTAGAGTGGCTTATAGGACTTGCTGCTTCTCTCTATGGTTCACTAGTTCACCCAAACTTAAGGAATTTTTAACTGAATGGTATAGATAATCAGTATACAACAGATGTCAATAATCCACTCACATGAAAAGGTCTATATTCAATAAACTATTAACCATTCTTATTGGGCCTATTATTTAGTTAACTTTTTGAACATACTGTTTGTGCAGGAAAAGGCCTCAGAGTTAAGGAGTACTACGCTTATAATCTCATCGACATTCACTGCCAGCGTAGATGTAATCAGTATACATACTCCTTCAATCACTGGCCAAAAACCTGCTTAGTACATTTTTACTATTCATATTTAAGTTATAATCATTTTATCCTTTTTTTTGTCTTTTTATGAACTTGTGATTAATTCACTCCACAGTGAACATCTGAATACAGACCACTTCAAAGTTTGAAAAAAGCTAACGAGAATTTACTTATCTTTAGTCTTTTTAGTTTTTATCAGTTCTGTTTTCACTCATCAATTTCAGGGGGCGTGGCTTGGCGGCACACAAGATGGAGGCGTAATTGCGGTGCTCCTCTAACCCAGGCAACAGATTGAAAATTTGAAAGTATCTTGCGGCTTTTTTTCTTCCCTAAAGTGGTTGTAATAACTTCAGGAACATGTCAAGTACGCGGCAAGTGAAGATAGACATGGCATTCATGGCTGCAGGGACAGCGAAGCGCGTCAAACATGATCAGATGATGCTGTCGAAAGCACCTCTTCCTGAGGAAGTAACGGACATATTGGACAAGAATGATGTAATGGCAGAACTGCGGAGCATTAAAAAAATGCTTCAAGACAACGCAAATAAAATTAATGAAGTAAAGGAAGAAGTTTTGAATTTAAATCGACAGATGGAAGTCGCTAACCAAAGAATGTCACTATTGGAAAATAAAATGGATCAGATGGAACTTAATACGAACCAATGTAAAGCTGACAGTTAAACTATTAAAGAAATGCAGAAACAACTTGAAGATTACGAGAACAGAGGAAGGAGAAAGAATGTGAAAATTATTGGATTAGCTGAAGGTTTGGAAGGGGGAAATATTATTCAATTTTTAGAAAACTTTTACCAAAATTACTACAGTTAAATTTGAAAATCCCCTAGAAATAGAACAAGCACACAGGATTCCATCTAAATGGTCAGCAAATCAAGTGAGACCAATGCCTTAAATTTTCAAGCTCTTACGCTTCCAGCAGGCATTAGAATTATTAAATTTGGCCAAAGCTGACAGAAACTTAAATTATAAGGATTCCAAGTTGTTGTTCATGCCGGATTTCGCATAATCTACAGCGAACATGCAAAAGCAGTTCCTCATGTTAAGACCTCAAATGAAAGAAAAAGGGCTTACCTATGGATTGTACTATCTTGCAAAAATGAGAGTGACAAGTGGAAATAAGTCCTTATATTTTGAAGATCCAGAAAAGTTAAGACTTCTTGTCAAACAATGAGCCAATGTCTATTTAAAGGAATTGGATTTAATAATCTTGACAGAGTGATATCTATTGTTTTCTGGACATATAAATGAAGAGGATGGATTTTGAATATCTTATAAGAAAGGGGAAAGGAGTAAGGGAATTTAAAATAACCACAACAAGAGCTTTCAATTGCCAAGAAAGGAGAATGGAGCACTGCTATGTAGAAACATATATTTGCTCATGAATAGTCAGGCCTGTACTACTGGATCTGTGTTAAATACGAATGTTGATTTTTGAATGTAACACAAAAATAATATTAATCCTTCTCAGAGCTATGTCATCATCCACAAGGGATCAGACCTGATGATGAAATGGGACTAGTAAGGAGATCAAACCCTGCTGACTCAAGAGGAGTTCAAAAAGCAGTAGCATTTAAAGGCTATTGTTGTATCTTGACACAGCTTTTCAATTTTGTTAGTTGAAATCTGCAGGCAATATACCATATGCTATTTCCCCTTTCACTGCAGTCTGCAGGATACAGTAGAAGAGAAGCTATTCCTAGGTGCTTTAGCTGACTGAGTTGGTAGCCAGAATAGTAGGAGCAAACATCTAATAAGGTTGTCTAAACTGCCCATAAAATCAGGATTGAGAATACCCTTTCCCATCCCAAGGGTAAGCGGAATCTGAATAATTGTGGCAGGTTTTTGGGAAAGAGGAAGTACAAAGAAAAGTTGTCAACTATTAATCTCTGCTACCACGAGCTGCAAAGGAACAGATAATCACCTTTCACAAGACTCCAGTTTATAACAGATTCTTGGCACCTGTCATCTCGATGTCACTAACATATTTCGTCAGTAAAGAAGCATGCCTGCAAAGTTTAATGTGAAGATGATATAGAGAGCACACTATTGTACAATATATATATATACAGTCAAACCTCGATTTGCGAGTAACCCTGTTTGCAAGTGTTTTGCAAGACGAGCAAAACACTCAGCAAACTTTTGACTCGCAAACCGAGTGTTGACTCGCAAAGGCCTCCTCGCTCCAACCGGCACCCCCTCCACCGCGCGAACCGGACCCCCGCCAGTACAATTTAAATTTACCCACCTCCCCGTCTAGTACCAGCACAGCTCGTGTGCCTAGAAGATCTTCCGGCTTCGGTTCCATAGACAAAGCGCGCCTTTGTCCCAGCACGCTTTTGACCTGACACCTCCGGCTTCTGCCTGCCTTGAACATGCATCTGCGCATGCTCAAGGAATTCTATAGGCTTTAAATGTTATACCTGCTGCTTCCTCTTCCGGCGGTCCCACCCTTTCTCTGACGTCAGAGAAAGGGCGGGACCACCAGAAGAGGAAGCAGCACAGCAGGGCTCCATGCCTACCTTGGTCATGGTGGTTTCCCAGCTGTCCACTAGGGAGAGCCAGAATGAACTGAGATCCTGCAGAGAAACCTGTATCTAGGTCACCACCAGGGGAGCCCAAGAGAGGTTCGGTTCTCTGCTGCTAACTCAGGCAGAGCAGGGCATGTCCCTCCCCTAGTTAAACCAGCAGTCTGGAACAAGCAGTTAGGCAGGATAGGGAGAAAGTTGAGTTTTGAGACCATCTAGGTGAGCTCCCCAGGCATACATCGATGCATCTGTTGTGAGCACTTTCTGATGAGGTGGTATGTGAAACAGCAGGCCTCTGGAAAGGTTGACCAAGTTCAGCCACTACTAGAGAGATTAACAAAGAGGCGAGGTGACCTAATTCACCTGGATAAGGAATCCATTGCCTGGGACCACTTAGAGGCTAGAGTCCACTGAGCTGATCTGAAATGAAGATGAGCAAAGGAAGTTATGAACTGTGGATGCCATATGACCCATGAGTCGCATCTTTGTCTTGTTGAAAAGGTTTGTAGATTGGTCACATGACTGCAAAGTTGAATTAAGGTGTCTTTCCTTTGTTGAGGCAGGAAAGACCATAGGAGAATGGTGTTTAGTTCGGCCCCTATGAACTCTTAACACCTGAGTGGGTTGAAGATGAGATTTTGGAAAGTTTATTTTGAATCCCAAGAGATGGAGGAAAGCTACTGTCTTTTTTGTTACTGAGAGCACTAGTTGTAGTGAGATAGCTTTTATTACTCTACGTCCAGATAGGGGAACACTTGAAGTCCATAGGAATGTAGGGTCGCTGCTGCTACTAACACCAGGTACTTCGTGAAAACCCTTGGCGATAAAGCAAGGCCAAATGGTAGAACTTTGTATTGGAAATGTTAATACGCCACTTTCTGTAGTTGGGATGTATTGAGATGTGTGTAGGCCTCTTTGATGTCTAGAGAGAACAGCCAATCATTTATTTCTAGAAGTGGGTATAGAGTTCCCAGAGATAGCATGCGGAGGTTGAGTATGGGATGAAGACCTCCCTTCTTCTTTGAAATTAAGAAATACCTGGAGCAGAACCCCTAATTTTTCTGGAAAGGAGCTACTACTTCCATGGGATTTAGTTGAAGCACAGCTTCTACTTTCTGAAGAAGAAGAAAGAACATCTGTTGCGACATGAAAGAGGACTTTCATGGAGTGTTATTTGGTGGTACCGATGTGAAATGGAGAGAGTAACCCTGCAGAATTATGGTAAGAACCCAGGTGTCTGTGGTAATTAGAGTCCAACGATGATGATATGATAGAAGTCATCCTCTGATGGGCTGAGGAGAGGCTGAGATGGGGGAAAGTTTGGCTATGCTCTCCAGAAGCATGTAAAAAAGGTTGAGTTGGTTTTTGGGAAGTGGAAGGCTAAGGTTTTTGAGACTTCTGCGGTCTTTGTCTCTTCTGAGGCAGAGGCTTGGAGGCGGAGGAAGTGGCTGGATAACACCTCTTATAGGCATAGGTAGAAGGCCTTTGAGTAGTCTTAGGAGCCTGAGCTGAAGCTTTAGAGCCGTCAATGCAGACCAGCTCTGCTCATGCCAGGTAAGTCTCTTGTGTGGCATCTTCCACTTTATCGCCAAAGAGTTCTTCTCTGAGGCAGGTGATGTTTGCTAGTAGATCCTGCACATTAATGTCCATATCAGAGGCTCAAAGCCATGCAAGATGCCTCATTGCAACTGACATAGCTGAAGCTCTTGAAGTAAAATCAAAAGCATCAAAAGATGACCTTGCCATAAACTTTCGTGTTTGGGGCAGGTTTTGGGTAATATCCTGGAATTCCACAAGTCTGTCAGATGGAATGTACTGCTCAAAATCTGGCAACTTCTTAATGAGATGTTTTAAATAAAAGGTCATATAGAAGAACTCTACTGATAAGCATTAAGTTCTGGAAAAGATGTCTACCAAATTTATCCATTGTATGGACTTCACATCCTAGTGGTGCTGTAGCATAGACCCTGGAACAGGATGACTTTTTTTTTTAAGAGTAGACTCAATCATCAATGATTAATGAGATAACTGCAGTTTATCAAAACCAGGACAAGATTGAATCCTGAAAAGTGAGTCCATTTTCCTAGGAGCAGTTGGAACAGAAAGAGGGACCTCCCAGTTATTAAAAAGAGCTTCTTTGATGAGTGTATGTAAAGGCAACTTCAAGAGCTCTTTTGGAGGTTTATCAAAGTCCAGAGCCTCTAGTAACTCCGTTCTGGACTCTACATCAGATTACAGCTTAACTGGTAAATCTCTGCCAAGTTTTCTGATGTACTTTGCAAATGAGAGACCCTCTGGTAGAGATCTACGCCTTGGTAGATGAGATGGGTCTGATGGTATTCCATAGGACTCTGGTGCAGATAGTTTAGGTTCCAAGTTAGTATCTGTAGTATGAAGAGAGAAGTCAGTGTCCACTCCTTCAGTGTCTTAATGTTCAGGAGTCAGTGAAGAGTGTTGTTTCCTGGAATGGGAAGTGCGATGAATGGAAGAGTGTCTAGAATGACTCCTTCATTGACATCGGTACCAGTCTGAGGAGGATGATGAGGTAGAACAATGTTGAGAGTGAGAATGTCTAGACCTAAGTTTCAACTTACGTCGAGGAGAAACTGTACCATGTCGGTGTTAAGGTGAAAGGGAACTGGTACCTCTTGATGTTCCCTTGCTTTTAGTCGGAGCATTAGTATCGGGCGTCGATGTCAGTCGATGCTTCGATGCAGAACTGGATTTGGTACCTTTGGGCCTTTGTGCGCTATGCTCAGACTGGGCTGGTACTGAGGGCATGAGGTTTAGCAGTGGTGCCGCATGCTACCATAAAAGGTCCCTCATCTCCTTCAGGAAAGTCTCCTATAGCTGTTCTCAGACCATTGGCACTGATACCATTGGCTCAACAGCCAGTACCATCGGTGTTGCAGGGCAATGAGGGATGGGTGACTTCGATGAGGATGCACGCCCTGTAGGAGATCGGTGGCATTGGCACTCGGCATGCATTGAGGTACTCGATGCCAAAGATGCCTGCGATGCTAATAAATGAAAGGATTCTTAGTCGGTCTACCCGATGCAGGAACGACGTCCGACATCGACGGAAAGGAGGATGCTGGTACCTTTTTCGGTACCGATGGCATTGATGTATCTCCAGAAGCCATAGTCAGTACAATTAGCTTCTCTTGTTGAAGTTGTCGAACCTTGAGGGAGTGTTTCTGAAGGGTAGAACAACTAATACAAATATCCACATGGTGGTTCAGACCCAGACACTGAACACACCAGTTATGGGGATCAGTGATTGAGATTAGCCGTTGGCTTTGACATGGATGGAAAAATTTGCTGCAAAGTCAAAGGATTTAATCTTTGACTGAATACGGAGGAGGCTCAAAGGCTGTGAGGAAAAAAAGAAAAAAACGAGAAAAAAAAATTATATATAAACACACAGTGAGGAGCAAAAGTTTGTGAACGCCACTATTCTGTGCAAATTTCAGTACAAGAAACACTCAGAGATACAAACAAATAATCCAATAAACATTTTTTTTAATGAAGTACATGCACAAAAATACTGCAGCTGTTGACTAGTCCAAAATGAATACAAATAAGCAAAGTTTCTGGTTGTTAAAGCCTTTCTTCAGAATTTTGAGTGTCATTCTTTGTTGTTGAGCACAGCTTGGAAACAGGCAGGCATCAAATGGCATAGCTGCTGGCAGTATTCCGGTGTGATCTGAGTTGTCCACACCTGTTTTATTTTGTTCTCCAGATCTTCTAGTGATGTTGGATGCATGTCAACCACAGCTCTCTTCATTATCACTCATGCATTCTCGATTGGATTGAGAAAATTTCCATGCCAAGGAGCCAGTAAATGATATCCACATGATGCTATCCATTCTTTAGCTGTTTTAATTGAATGACATGGTGCTCCAACATGCTGAAAATGATTGGTACCATGCATGGACATGAATACTGGTAACGTGTCTTTCAGAATCTGCAGGTAAACTGGTCCCATCATGGTCGTGTTTCTAGGCATCATCCAGATTCCAGTTCGTCCATGTGCTGAAATTGCACCCCAAACCTTTCAAGATTTTATTAAAATTTGATTTAATGGCTTATCTAATTTCTAAGCAAGTTTATAATATAAAAAATGAGAGCATGAACATAATAAAATATGCCATTAACAATACCATTAACACTTACAAAAAGAAAACAATTACAAAGAAACATCAACTAATACTTGGCATCACTTTTCCACACTGCTTTACTGTAGGCACCACATATTTTGCATTGTACCTTTGTTTTGCAGGTCTCCAAACCTTCCAGTGTAATTCTTAAACTGAGTGAGGTTGGCTTCATCATTAAACATCACTTTCTCCCAATCTGCTGACTTCCAGCTTCTGTATTTGTTGCAAAACTGAAGATGATCAGCAATGTTCTTGGCAGACAAAGAAGGTCTTTTTGATGGATGACATGACTTCAGACCACCTTCAAACAATCTGCGACGAACTGTCCATCTGCTTAGGTTTTGAAGGTGAGATGGTAAGCAAGAACGGAGTCAGGTGGCATTGATACGAGGAGATAACTTCGCAGTCATTATAATTTTCTGATCATCACAGATAGTTGATGCATGAGGATGACCACTCTTGCCTGGAACCAAAGGATCCAGTATTTTTCAAACATTCAAGTGTAGCATGTACCAATCCAAAGTGAAATTTTCAATGAAGATGCAATTCTGCGATATAAAAGACCTTCATTTCGTAAAGCAGTAACTTGTGCCCACCGGGCTCCATGGATGACTTCACCCGCATGTGAGAATATGCTGATTACTTGTCCAAGGATAATATCCAAAATTGTGTATGATATACAATACAATAAACAGCATCATTTCTCCCTACTCTGTTTAATTAAAAGTATGCATCCTAGGGGGAAAGTAGTCAGAGACTAGTTAAAGGAGAAAACCCACATATGGATTGCATAACTAACATATAGTAACATAGTAAATGATGGCAGATCAAAATGGCCTATCCAGTCTGCTCAGAGGTGGTTAAGAGTTGTTTCATGCAGGTTACCCATGAATGCCTTTGCTTAGATTTGATTATCACAAGTCACTTTACATGTACTTCAGTTCTGTTCCTATACAGGAGCTAAAATATGTGATTATTCCGTAACCTGACTCCAAGCAATGGCCACATTTTTTTTAAGCTTGCAGTCTCACAGGTCTGCCACTTAGATAGGGAATTTATTATCGTTATAATGAAATCACACAGAACCTACAACAGATATCCTTTCATACCTGTGGTGTGGAGGGTTCCAGGTCTTTAATGAGGTTATAAGCTTCTTGGATATCATCTAAAACACAAGGAAACAGTATTCAACCAGTGAACTGTGAATAAAAGTATAAAACAGGAAAAAATATCTTATTCAGAAGCTGAAATGTTGAAGGCAATTATCAAATGAAAAGATTAGGTGTCTTATCTCTGCTAATCTTCCTTCTTGTAAATCTCCTCTGGAGGCTGAACTCGTGGGATCTTGTATCCTCTTTAACCTCAGCTGAAGGGCTAATAAAAGTTGTTCCCTCCCCTCTAGGCTATCTGCCTGGTAGCTTCCTGTCATTCTCAGTTTGTCGAAAAGCCAGTAATATCTAGTGCAAACAGGAAACAGAAAAAGAGAAGAGTGTGCGGGAACTCCCGTTACCAGTCAATTCTGCTCATGAGTACATCAAACACAAAGAACCACAGCCAAAAAAGGCTACTTTTATTTATTTATTTGAGCATGTACAAATTGAAAAACAGATAAATCCACCTAACGTAGACACAACCTGAAATTCAGATGGGGCTCCACCAAGGAACCTCGTCAACTCTTGAACCCAACCTAAGGGAACATGTATTGAATTCTTAGTGAGGCTGGTCAAATACAGTAATCCAGCTTACGAGTAACTGAAGAAGCGATCTGCAAATCGGACAAAACAGATGGGCGGGAGTTCAGCCTCCAGAGGAGATTTACAAGAAGGAAGATTAGCAGAAGTAAGAAACCTAATCTTTCATTCTTGTACAATCCATCTGGAGGCTGAACTCGTGGGACATATCAAAGCAGTCCCAATTCTCAGGGGGGGCCCAATGAGCTCGCCACCAGAACGGAAGCACTAAAGGCCCTATCACCCCTAGCTGCCACATCAAGCCAGTAAAACCCGGCAAAGGGAAGAATCAAAGCCCACATGGCCACCCTACAAATCTCCTCAGGCGAAACCGCCAGAGACTCTGCCATGGATGAAGTCAAGTCTCTGGCAGAGCGAGCCTTCAACCCAAGGGGAGGCTTCTTCCCCGCTGAAACATAGGCAGCGGAAATGGCCACACGTATCCAACGAGAGATGGTAGCCTTAGAAGCAGGTCGATCCCGATGCGCGGGGCTCGCTAGAACAAAGAGATGATCCAACAGATGAAAAGCATTAGTGGCCTCCAGGTATCTCAAAAGGAAAAGCTGCTCATTCAGAGACCGTAAAACACGGTCCTTAGACTTGGAACCCATAGGAACAAAGGCTGGCAGCCAAACTTCCTGGTTGACAAGGAAAGAGGAAATCACTTTTGGAAGAAAAGAAGACACAGTCCTCAAAATCACTGCCAACACAGTGATGTAAAGAAAACGATCTCTGCATGACAGAGCCTGAAGTGCCGACACTCTCCGCACTGAAGTGACCGCCACAAGAAAAATGATCTTAATGGCAAGCTCTTTCAGAGAAATGCCATACAGGGGTTCATAGGGCGGGTGAGTCAGCGAGCATAGGACCAAATTCAGGTTCCATGTCAGACACGTCGGTCGTAAGGGTGCAGATTTTGCCCTAAAACTGCCCAGGAAAAACGCGGGGAACCGCAAAAAATGGTGATTTTATGGTTTTATAGGTGGGAGGAGGGGGACCAGGGCATGCAGGGAAACCACCCAAAACCCCGATTTCAGCACCCCCCAAAATCACCAAACTCTGTGATTTACAGACACCACAGAGACATGTGCTGCAATGAAAGTCTATGGCAGCCTGCAATACACAGTACAAGCAAGGAGATCAGTACCTCAGGAGCTGATCAAACTGGATTTTTCAGGTCTTCTGACAGCCTCACCTTCCCTGTCACCACAGATCACGGCCACCAGGACTCCTCAGGGAAATTAGGGAAGACATGCAGTCTGGTTCCGATCCCGGCGTACCTCCACGGAACCACAGCAGCCTAAGCTCTACCCCTTTGCAGATGAACCAGGGAAGAGATGGCGCCCGATCCCAGAGACCCAATCCAATCTGCAGGCTGTCCAGATGTCTTACTGCAGTTTAAGCTTATAGAGCTTCAGAAGCAGACAAAATTTAAAATGTCTGCGATCTCCCACCCAAAGATCATTCCCACAGAGTTGATCCGCAGCACTTGGGCAAACCCGCAAAACAAATCAAATAAAGACTAAGAATTGAAAACAAATCACAAGCAGAAGAAACTGATTTCACCCATGCAGTGAGGCTGCAGGAACAAACTGAGCATGACAGGAAGCTACCAGGCAGATAGCCTAGAGGGGAGGGAAGTTTTATTAGCCCTGCAGCCGAGGCTAAAGAGGATACAAGATCCCACGAGTTCAGCCTCGAGGGATTGTATAAGAATGTGTGTTTCAAGACAAAACTCCACAGTACATTTTACCTATGACTTTACCCCAATTTCAAGGTGAAAGTACATGCATACTTTTGCTTTGAATGAAAGATTAGGTTCTCACCTTTGCTAATCTTTTTTCTTGTAAATCCACACTTTATTCTGGGACAAGTGGATTAATTCTGTCTACCCACCAGGACTTTGTAGGAAGTCTCAAATTCCAGAGACTTGGGGCTAGATTCACCAACAATAGCGATTCAATCGCTGTTGGCCGATTCCAACAGCAATTGATTCACTATTAAGTTTGCATGCAAATGATTTGCACGGAGATGCAAATCATTTGCATGCAAATCCACTGACTTAATCACATGCACAGAGCCCTAACAGTAGTGACAGGGAAAGCAGCCTCCTGTCACTGCTGTCAGGGCTTCTGCCAGGTTTGTTTGGGTTTTTTTCATTTTTTTAATGGCCCACAAAATATCTGTCCCATAAAAATAAAATCCCCCACTGCCGGCCCTCCCAAACAACTGACCCACGACAAACGCATGCACGCCCCTCGACAAACACGGTGACCCACAAATGGAAGGAGGGATGCCCACTCCCTCCTGCCCTGGATGCTTCTTCCCCCCTGAACTTAAATATGGCAGGAGAGATGCCCACTCCCTCCTGCCAGTGGAGGCCACCCTCCATGGGCTCCCCCTCCTCCCTGATACCTTTAGTCTGGAGCAGGAGTGCTCAGTCAATCCCTCCTATTCCTCTGCTGGCCACCGTCTACAATGCAGGCCTTAGGCCCCTCCCTGGTGCATCATCTGATGCATAGGGAGGTGCCTAAGACCCTGATTGGCTCAGATGCCTCAAACCCCTCCCCTTGGGTGGGGTCTTATGCATCTGAGTCAATCAGGGACTCTCTTACGCTCCCTCTGTAGCCCAGATACAAGGGAAAGGAGCTAAGACTGAAGAAGATTTTGGCTTTCACTAGGGTGCAGAAAGGAAGCTCCTGGAAGGGTGGGAGGAAGATAATCTCTAACTGGTGGTTAGGATTGAAGCAGGGGAGGGCTTTTAGGCTTCAGCTTCATAAAAGTGCTCCTCCCCAGGAGGCAGGCAGACAGGGAGGGCTGATGATGCCTGCAACTAAAGGAATGAGGAACATGCACACAGGATGTAACCCCTTAGGTGGTAGATAGAACCCAAAAATAACATGTTCCACGTGCTTATTCCCTGCGAAGCTAAAATGAACCAAAAGTAAGGTATAGAATGATTGTTTGTAGAGAAACCTCTGGACTAGTGGCTTGCACAGGGAAAAGTAGGGTTTGGCAAGGTAGGACTTTATGTGAGGTATTGAAGTCCTCATTTTTCAGACCTAAGTGGAATTAGGAGGAAGTTTAATGCTTTGGGATTAAACAAAGTACTGCTAAAGCATGAAGAACCAAGTTAAATGCTGAGAAAGAGATTCAGTTTGATAGTTTTAACTGGTGCTTTCTTTTGAGTTTAGCTGAGATGGAGTGACAGTTCTATCCAGTGAGTAGAGGCTGATAAAAGAAAACACCTCCCTGTCTTGTTAGGACAATAGTGGTGAAAGCTTGTGAGAAAGGGCAGCAAGATAATTTGCATAAGCTAATGCTCTGATAAGACTGACTGTTAATTATTTTCTCTTTGTGTGAGAGGAAGAATTGGGAAATACAAAAGCAGCCCATGTGAAGCTAAGCCTCCAAGCATCAGTAGTTAGCATCTAAGGGGAGAAGAAGTACTGTTGGGATTCTTACCCTGACTTAACAGAGTCCAAGAAGGAGAATTACTGGTGGTAATTCTACATCTGAAAAAAGCCTTTCTGAGGCATCACTTAGAGACAAGGGCATTTACTACTGCTGGGCAGGACTGTTGTCTGAAGAGGGCAGCCTGTGAAGGCAATTTTCCCATCCAGACTAGCAAAAGTCTTTGAATCTCCACAAGAACATAAAAGTTGCCAAACTGTGAGACTGAAGGTCCATCAAGCCCAATATCCTGTTTCCAACAGTGGTCAACCCAGGTCACAATACCTGGCACAATCCCAAAGAGTAAAACAGATTTTATGCTGCTTATCCTAGGACTAAGCAGTGAATTTTCCCTAGATCATCTTCATAAAGGCTATGAGCAAAAACAGTGTTTTACCAGGTGTTTGATGGCAGAACAGCTACTATGAGGAATTGGATGAATATTCCATATCCAAACGGTGTAAGCCTGAAAGATTTCACTGTTAGCCCATAGTTCCCATTTGTAATACAATGGACAAGATGACAACTTTCACAATATCAAGAAGTACAACCACAGCAAACTTCAGTGGCCTCACCTAAAATGATGGAAGAAGGAGTGGAACAGCTGGGCAGTTCCATGAATGACTTTGAGAAATAAAGACAGTTTTAAAAGCAATCAGGTCTGAGACACTGACTGGAAGTCTAAATAGAAGAGAACTTGGAAATGATCATATCTTGCAGGTATAACAGAAGACCTAGAAAACTGCAGTGGAAAGTGCAATCATCAGTGAGCTCGCTGAATGTTTTAACCAGGGCTGTGGAGTCGGAGTCGGAGGAAATTTCGGGTACCTGGAGTCAGAGTCGGAGTCAGAAGTACAAAAAACTGAGGAGTCAGAGTCGGAGTCAGAACATTTATCTACCGACTCCATTTTTGAACTTGGCATACCAATCACGAGCGATTCTTTAAGCTATCGCACCCACTATATACACAGCACAAATGTTGCAAGCAGTTCTGCGGCCTTAGAACCTTGATTAAAAGCAAAAAGAAGGTGGTGTCAAAAATGCTCATTTCTCTCAACTTGACATTCCATTTTAACGATCTGAAAATTAACCAGTGCTGTGGAGTCGGAGTCGGAGTTGAAGGAAATTTCGGGTACCTGGAGTCGGAGTCTGAAGTACAAAAAACTGAGGAGTCGGAGTAGGAACATTTATCTACCAACTCCACAGCCCTGGTTTTAACTGTGAAAAGGTGATACAGAACATCACCAGTTTTCTACTTTCAGAGGAAGCAGAGTTGGTTGATTCAAATATTAAACTAAACTGAGCCCCTTGTGCCATGGGGCAAGTGAGAGCAAATCTACAAAAGAATACCTGCTACTTCAACTTTAAGGTAGAGGAAATGGTTTTAGCATGAGTGAGGGCAACTGGACACCTTGTCCAATACCCATATAATATTGACATATATTAGGATCTTGCTTAAATAATTTTGAAGTGATAAAATGAACTGAAACCTTTCACCCTACAATTATGAGAAGAAGGTATTAGATATAAATGGCAACATCTGTTTGCCCCAGTGTTTTAGCATGATGGGAAATTACACCATAACAATGGAGGAAGCACAGAAGGCAATGGCGAAGACATCAGCTTCAGAAACTCCAATGCTTACTGGGAAGACAGTGCCTCCCATTAAAGGAGAGTCAGAGCCTCTGGTTCAAGTGGTCATCTTATTTTGTGACAGGAGCAAGAAGCAACTTCAAGATTCCAATCAAAGCTAAAAATGGAAAGATTTGCTAATTTAAGAACAGGAGTACTGGGAAGAGCATTTCAGGGAAACGTTGAATCAACTAAATCCAGCTGAAACTTAATTATTATGTTTTCACTCCCAATGAGGAATTAAGAGTAAAGCAAGAGAAAATTATGGAAGAAGTTGATATGGCAATAAAAGTAACAAGACTTCCAGACCAGATTCCAGTGGTATTTGAATAGTAAAACTAACAAGACCATTGAACTTAAGTTGTTATGAATGAAGAATGTGTCCCAGAAGAATGGATGTGAGGGCTGATTATCAAGTTACCAAAGAAAGGCAACATCATGGAGTGTGGCATTATACCATCTGTCAAAATCTGGCAAATTCTTCTGTGCTGTGTAGCTTAAGCAGCTGCAACATATAGTTGATGTCATCCTGTGAGAAGAGGAAGCAGGGTTTTGAGGTGGGTAATTGTGCACTAAGCAAACGTTTACACTGTGTATCATCACTGAACAAAGCCTCAGGTTTCAAAAGCTACTGTCAATAAATTTCATCACTTCAAAAAGGTATTTGATAGCAAAAACAAGGAATCAATCTGGAATACTACAAGAATATGTGGTATTTCCCAATGGGACATCAACATATTCAATAACATGTTTTTGAACTTTAGTCGTTCTCTAAATAAGAGACATTGTCACGACATTTCTTCAATATTGTCACTGTTGTGCAACAAGGATGTGTACTCTAGCCACTTTTGTTTCCTCTGGCTATAGACTTAATGATGTGTAATATACCAAACAGGCAAACTATTTTTATTCAGTGCAACAGTGAGAACTGGCTTATTAAGTAGGACTTTCCTATGGCATCATCAAAGTCCAAATCATTAAGCCTGGTCTGTCTTCTTTATGTTTTGTGTATTTGTCTACGAGTAAACGGTATGTAAGAGGGATAGATTCATAGATATGTTTGGAGAACCTTTATAAAATATAAATCTTTTAAGACATTTCACATAGCTGCCCTTTTTTTTCCCAATTTTTTATTATTTTCAATACTTACAATAAGTGTCACAGTAAATACAAACATTTTATATCCAAATTCCACACTTAATAGTCTTATAATATCCATTTCAGAATTATATCCCCCTCCCCCTAAACAATCACTATATCTATACATAAATATCTATAATTACCCCTTATCAGTTATTCAAAATTCCCAACCCCACCTCCCCCCACCCAGATGTGCATATTTAAAAGGGAAAAACACTATTTAAACATTACAATATTTTGCTAATGGCTCCCAAATCTCCTGAAACTTCTTAAAATTTCCTTTCTGAATGGCCAATGTCCTTTCCATTTTGTACATATGACAGTGAATTCCACCAAAAACTATAATTAAGCCTTTTACAATTCTTTCAATTGTTTGTAATTTGTTGTATGGCAACTCCTGTCATAATTAATAAAAGCATGTTGTTTTTAGATAATATTTGGCTTTTAGCCCTCATGACCATGCCAAATAATACCATATCATAAGACAATGCCACTGGATTTTCCAATAGATAGTTAATTTGGCCCCATATTGAATTCCAAAATGACAAAATAAAAGGACAATAGAACAATAAATGATCTAAAGTCCCTGCTTCGAGATGACAATGCCAACATCTATTCGACTTAGAGCTATCTAACTTTTGTAAACGAACTGGGGTCCAGAATGCTCTATGTAGCAGAAAAACCCATGTTTGTTTCATAGATGCCGACATTGTACATCTCACCCTCCAAAACCAAATTCTTGACCATTGAGATGCAGAAATTTGGTGCTTGATCTCAATATTCCAAATATTCCTAAGACCAGATTTTGGTTTTTTATTTGCAAATTCAGCTAAGAATTTATACCATTGTGCGGCCTGGTGTCCCAAGAATCCACCTGAAAACATATGAATTCTAAGCTATACTGACTATTTAAATTTTTCCATTCAGGGAACCCTGCCTGAATGGCCTGCTTCAGTTGCAACCATCTAAGTCCAAGTTTATGTTGCAACTGTGAAAATTCAAGCAGTTTACCATTCCTGCTATAATCCAATGCTTCCAGGTGACTTTAAAACCGCCAATTTGAATCTTGGAGTTTAGCCATATAGTTTGATTTGTAGATTTATGTATTGGGATAGGTGTTAAATTGTCAACATATCGTAAGGTTTTCCATGTATCCATTAAAATTCTGTTTTCTTTATATACTCCAGGCATCTTGATACTGAGAACCTGACATAATCGCAGAGGAAACATGAGTCGCCATTCCAACCACAACCAATCTGGTATATTTTCAATGAGCTCTGGGAGGACCCAATACTTACCCTAATGATTTCATAATTTTACTAGGTTTTTTATCCATCACTGTATCCATCACAGCGTTAAAATCCCCAGCCACCACTAAATTAGAAGCGGCCAGTGGTAGTATTAACTGTTGCAGAGTTTTAAAGAATTCACTTTGTTTCGAATTAGGGGCATATACATTAAATAGCGCCAACATAGTATTTCCCAAGCTCATTTCCACATATACCCATCTTCCTAGAGGATCTGAATCCACCATTTTAAAATTAGCTGAACATTTTTTATTCACCAATATAGCTACTCCTGCCTTTTTCCCTACTGCTGGGGCAAAAAAAACAACAATGCTAAACCCAACCCCCTTCCAGTTTCTTAGCTTCTGTGGCCGTCAAGTGAGTTTCTTGAATATAGTATACATCTGCATTTTGTTGTTTCAGAAAGGAAAGTATTTTTTTTATTGGATGATTTAAGCCATTTACAATTAACAAAAATATTTTCAGCTCCATTTTGATTTTGTACTAAAAAGGGACTGTAGGAGATACCAGAAACCAACAAATGCCTCAATTAATTAATCATTCCCCTGTATCACAATGCCTCCCAATAAAACAATAAGTTTATTTTCCCCTTGCACATCCAAATCCATATTTAACAAAAATAGCTGCCCTTTTAAAAATTACTCCTTTATAAAATTACACCTTTACTGTACCATCACTGGCAAAGCAAAATAGTCATGATTTGCTTTGGAAAGATATATTTTATTGTACCCAAGATGAAAAAGTCCCTTATTCAGTAGGAATTCATGATAGTGTAAATAGTAGGAAGAAAAGGTGGGGGGATAAAAAACTTCCTTACCTTGTCGAAGGTAGTATATCACAAGATTCAGTCTGGCTTCTGGTATAACATCAACCAAGGGAGGCAAAACCTGCAAAGCACCCTCTCCTCCTCGGAACACCACCTGTATAGGATGCACATGCATCTCATTTCATATATCTATCAATATCATCCTTCAAGGTCCTTATAACATTTTAAACCAAATATGTAGTGCACATTAATATAATTACAAAATCCAGTGCTATGAATTCCAATTCATTAAGTTTATGATATATTTGCTTCTGAGGAAGAAACTACATCACTCTTTATTTAAAATTAGCTAGAACAAAGCTTTCTTCTAACAAGCAATTTTCAATAATGATTGAGGATAAGTTTAAAAGCATTTCCATATGTAAAACAGTGCTTTACCTATGATAGACCGCCCAACTAATATTCAGGTAGTTATAAACATAGGGCTCCTTTTACGAAGGTGCACTAGCGTTTTTAGCGCAAGCACCGGATTAGCGCTTGCTAGCCGAAAAATTACTGCCTGCTCAAGAGGAGGCGGTAGCGGCTAGCGCATTAGGCCCTTCGTAAAAGGAGCCCATAGAGTCTGTACAGGTGGACCTTTATTCTAACTGAGTTGAGGTATTCTCTGGGAATGGGGATGTGTTTGTATTTAGGGGCATCTTTTTGAAAATTCAAGCCTGCTACTGGCAGCTGGTGAGGCCATTCGGCCTGTGGCTCATAAAGTGTGTGTGTAATCATACCAAAAACATTACAAATTACACACGACCTGATACTAACACCATATACCAATTAAGATTTAACTTGGATTGCAATAGCACTTGTTTTGTATATATCATTATTTGTCCATGTGGCCTGGTGTATGTAGTGAAAACTAACATAACTGTTCCCTGAAATTTAATATTTTCTCATAGATGCTACTCTCTCTACCCATCTTTATACTATCAATAACTCTCCACTTTAAGTGTGACACCTGATGGCCTTTATCAGACTAGTGCTGCACCAAAGGAGCCTGCACTTCCCCAACTATATGCAATTTATGTACGTTTAACTTAATTTTAATGAGGCGACTAGTACGTCCGACATACACTAACCTACATGGGCATTCAATGACTTATATTACCTGACTGCTATTACAGGTGGTCTGACAAGCGCTCACCACTCTCCTTCTTGTCTGTGGATCTTTCCATTCAGCTCCCTCTAAAGTAGCCTCACACCACTGACACCCGCCACACTTTCCATGTCTATATTGTTCCTGCTCTCCCTTTTCTTTCATTTCCCCAAACATTAGATGGTTCAAATACTCCCCAATAGTCTTCTGCCTGGAATACACTAACAGGGGAACAACTGACTATATGCCAGTGTTTCCTCGTTATCTACACAAACTGCTTAACCTCCCTAGAAAATAAGAGAACACATGTCAGGGTATCTGTTGTAAATGGAATCGAAACCCTCAATAGTAAATCCCTATTTGTAAAGCGTGCCCTCAAATATGCTTGGCATAGATCTAGTCTAGGATAACCTTTCACTTCAGAACTCTTTAAAATAACTGCCTCTTTAAACTAACAGTGGAACAGATTCTTTGCAACCAAAGAAACTAATTAACTGGAAGTTTAAATTAAAGCATATAGGGGTGGAAACTAGAGAAATGCAAAAAGGTGTTATGTGATACAGGCTTGCGATAAATTGTAATCGACAGTCCTTCTGTTGTTTTAACTATTTTCAACTTCAAAAACCCAATATTTCTGGAGTCATAGGACATCTTGAACAACAAACAGGGATCCATGGTATTTAACCAACTCCCAAACTGCTGCAATTCAGCAGATAGCCTAGCTTGTTTTAAGAAAGGTTTGGGCAAGTTCCTGGAAGAAAAGTCCATAGTCTATTATTGAGAAAGACATGGGAGAAGCCACTGCTTGCCCTGTATCGGTAGCATGGAATATTGCTACTCCTTGGGTTTTGGCTAGGTACTAGTGACCTGGATTGGCCATAGTGAGAATGGGCTACTGGGCTTGATGGACCATTGGTCTGACCCAGTAAGGCTATTCTTATGTTCTGAACCCTCCCAGTTGAAAAACACATCATCAAAAATCATTTCCATAATCTTAGGTGTTGAAAAAAATAGGAAGGAATATAAAAATTTGTCCTCAAATCTAGTCACAAGCAATGTGGTAACTGACGGGGCAAGAATGGCTCGCATTGTCACCCCACCTAATTTTTCTTTATGACCCATTCAGCTAAAGTTCTCAAAAACAAGCTAGATATTCTTTGTGGCTCATCCCTATAATTAAGTAATTCCTCTATTATCTCCAGGGCATCATCCTGTGGAATCCTTGTATACAAGGAAACAACATCTAAAGTTACTACCAAAGTTCCATGTAAAGCGCCCTCTTGTAGGATCCTTAACATGTGGGTAGAATCTTTTAGATATGATATAACTTTTTTGCTTCCTCACATAAGAAGGCATCTATAAATTTAGACAGTTTCCAGTAGTGAATTCCTGGTACTTTCGGGTGTTTTTCCCATAGGAACTGGAACTCTTTTGTGGTTAATATGCCCAACTTATGATGCTTCATAAGAAAGTCCAGAATATCTGTTTTAAGTGCTTGAGTCGGATCCTCAATCAACTGTTGGTATGCAATTATGTCTCCGTTTCTGCCTCATATGTCTTCCTATCCATCACCACCATAGCACCCCCTTTATTTGCTTTTATTACGATGACTTCCTTTTGATAAGCCAGCTCTCCAGGCATCCGATTGGGCTCTTGTAATATTCCACAACTTGGTCCTTCTTCCCCCTTCCAATACCTCAAAATCCCGCAGTACCACATCTCTAAAAGTTGCCATTATAGGATTAACTTGACCTGGGGGAACCCATCATGACACCGGCTTGACTACTGAGTTATCCACTATCAAAGATTGTCCAAAAAGTAAATTTGCAATTGTGCAACTTCCACAGAAATTTGAAAAACTTATACGTAGTCAAAATAAGTCCAAAGGAGCTGAAAGCACAAAGCCCAATCCTAATTCCAGGACCTTGTGCTGCCCACTGTCAAAGCAAAAGATGATATGTTGATCACTAGGGATTCATCATTATCCAGGTCTGAGCACTCACCCCCATGAGCTGCTTCCCTCAAAACCTCTGGGTCATCTTGGCTCGACCAAGTACAGGCTCTCACTGCTAGTATCTTCCCCCACTATTCTGTCCGTAGTGACATCACTCGAATCTTCACTTGTGTCATCTGTGTCCCCAGGTGAACTCCCAAATGTCACTTTCTTTTTCTGTGGTTGGTATATATTCATATTCTGTTTTGCCCAAGTGTATACTTTATTCTGTTGATAGTCACGCTCATCCCTCTTCAATTTTTTTTTATCTTAACCTGTTTAATTGCGTCTCTAAAGTCCACCATTGCTTTCTTAAGATCAGCATGCTTTTGATCAAAGAGGTCTACCACAACCCGTAACTTAAAATCCTGTAGTCTTCACCATCAAATCCCTGCCACACCGGTCCACTTCTCCAGAAATTTTTTAACATTACTTATAGTCTTTGGCTCTTTCAAAATACGTAACCCCCATGGTATCATTGCTTTTTTCAAATATGGCACCATTGTGCTTGAATGGAGCTCCACTCTTATTAACCACTTTTGCAAGCTTACAAATCCATCCAAGACAGGTGAGCTGGTGTAATCTCCTCCTCATCTACTTTGAGCACTGAGTGACACTGCTGAAGCCGTTCTAAAAGATGAATAATTAATTGGAAAAGTAAAAGGTGCTCTTGGGAAGATTGGTGTTGAAGCAAAATTATCTACTGGCATATATATAGCAGATCAAAAATTATGAATTGTAAAAGCCCTTTCAATATTAAAATGGTCAAAATAAAAGCGTTAATAAGTCGATTCATATTGGATACACTTTTGCCGTACCTAATAAACATTTCATTATGTTTAGGAAATTGTAAAACTTACTCATAATAAAACACCGAAGCACTCGGATCAGCTTCTACCATGCAGAATGAAAAAATATACTGCAGGAAAGCAATGCTAAAAAAAGAACGCTGGAGTATGTGCAAGAAATGTCATGTCATTGACCCCCCAAGTGATATAGACACTTTAGATCATTAGCCCTACTTAAAAATTTTTTTTTTTTTAATAATTCTTTATTCATTATCAAATTAAACAAGTGCACAAAAAATATATTACAACAAATTATTCCAGAATAGCACTTTGATATCTGCCATATAAACTTCTAGTAAAACCCCCCTACCACCCACCCTTCATCATATTTTCAATAAAAATATACACATATTATATATCATAGTATAACATATTATTTAACATTATTTCCAACTTCCTCCCCCCTTTAGTGTGCTAAAAAAGAAAACAAAATAGAGAAGAGAAGAAGTGATGACTATTTACTATAATATTTTGCCAATTTAGTATATGTCCTTCTTTGTACTGCTATTGCTCGTTCCATTTTAAATATATGGCATAATGTATTCCACCAAAATGTATAACTAAGGTTTCTGTGATTTTTCCAATTGTTGGTTATGTGTTGGATGGCAACCCCTGTCATAACTAATAAAAGCTTGTTGTTCTCTGATGATATTTGACTCTTTTTCCTCATCATCATTCCAAATAGCACTGTATCATAAGAGAGTGCCACATGATTTTCCAATAATATATTTACTTGAGACCATATTGAATTCCAAAATATCTTAATATAGGGACAAAAATAAAGTAGATGATCTAATGTCCCAGGTTCCAGATTACAGTGCCAGCATCTATTGGACTTAGAACTATCTAATTTTTGTAAACGAACAGGGGTCCAAAACACTCTATGTAACAAAAATAACCAAGTTTGTCTCATAGATGCTAACACTGTACATCTCATTCTCCAAGACCAAATTTGTGGCCATTGAGATGCAGAAATTTGGTGCTTGATCTCAATGCTCCAAATGTCTCTCAGACCATTCTTTGGTTTTTTATTCAAGTATCCAGATAATAATTTATACCACAGTGTGGCTTGATGTCCTAGGAAGTCTGCTTGGAAGCATAGGAACTCCATACTATACTGATTGTTCAAAGTCTTCCATTCAGGGAACCCTACCTGAATGGCCTGCTTCAGCTGCAACCATTTAAAACTTTGTGTTTTACTAAGACCAAATCTATGTTGCAATTGTGAAAATTCAAGCAGTTTACCATCTGAAATAACATCCTTTAGAGTTCGAATGCCTGCAATAATCCAGTTCTTCCAAAGGACTTGGGTTCCACCTATTTTAATCTTGGAGTTTATCCATAAAGATTGATTAGTTGACTTATTAATTGGGATAGGTGTTAATTTGCTGATATATCTCAACGTTTTCCAGGTATCCATTAACATTTTATTTTCCCTATATCTCCTAGGCATGTTAATGCTTGGAACATGAACTAAATTCAAAGGAAACAAAAGGCGCCGTTCCAAGTATAACCAATCTGGTGCATTATCTATGAGTTCTGGGAGGATCCAATACATACCCTGACGTAAAATATAGGTTTGATGGTACCTATAAAAATTTGGAAAATTTACCCCTCCCTCCTCAATTGATTTTTGCAAGGATACTAAAGCAATTCTATTCTTTAAAAAATTTTTAAAAACATATCTCCCACACATACCTGTTTAACATTAAAAAAATAAAACAATATTTAAATCCTTCATACAGAAGAAATTTTAACTGGCAGCCCTATACTGTGATCTAGTGCAGTGTTTTTCAACCTTTTTACACCTATGAACTGGCAGAAATAAAATAATTATTCTGTGGACCGGCATTGGTCCGTGGACCGGTAGTTGAAGAACACTGGGCTAAGTCGTGGGCCAGACCCCGCCCATCTCTACTCAATCTCCACCCCAGACCCCACCCCCATAATAGTACTAATTGCACCTTGCACGTCCCGTGTCTCATCTGGAAGCCTTCCGTCTGACGTTGTAACGTCAGAGAAAAGGCTTCCGGTTCAGGTGCAGGATGCCTGTAGGAGCCACTGTCCGTGGCTTTGTGCACTGAATCAGTTAGGAAGAGGGAGCTGGCTCGAAGATAATGCCGCATCGATGGCACCGTGGACCGGCGGTTGAAGAACACTGTTTTGGGCCTGATGCACATGCTGGCCCTGTGGACCGGCAGGAAATTTCTGTGGACCAGCACTGGTCCATGGACCGGTGGTTGAAGAACACTGATCTAGTGGACATAAAAAACAGCAATTGGTGTATATGACGCAAGAGTGCTCAAAAAATAAAACAAAATAATCAAGAGCAGAGAAAGGGATCTCAAACACCTCAAAAGTGATAATGAAAATTTAAACAAGGGCCAGCTAAGGCACAAACAAATGATATATCAACACATAAAAGAGTGATATATGTTCCATATTGAGTCCATTATGTATCACAGTGCTCATATCAAATTCTGAGTTCATAGGCTCATGAGCTCCTGTGAAAAGAGGGAATAACGACTTTGAGATATTTATTTGGCAGTCCTATATTTTAATCTGGCATGTAGCAAACATAATAAACAACGATGATATCTGAATTTAACTTAAAAGTGTTTCAAAAATAATCAGGAGTAAAAAATGGAGGCACAATAAATAATGATGTTAAAAGTTGTGAAGTATTTTGAACAATGCCCAACCTAGACACAAACAAAAAAGTATGTAAGTGCATAACAAAATGATATATGTATTATAAAAAAGGAGGTAAATCAAGTTCCATATTGAGTTCATTGAGTGTCACAGTTCTCATTTCAAAAATAAACCGTTGTTTCACACAAAGGAGAGAACAGTCAACGTCTCCTCCTCTCCATCTAGGTTTAAGTTTATATATCACAAAAACAAATATTTGTAAAGTAATCATGACAAAAAAAAAAAAAAAAATTCACAAGTCAGCACCACCTTAAGTATTGTGGGCTCTGCAGAAAAAAATGGAACCAAGGTAGTTCCATATGGTGGCACCAAGACAGTGCATAGCTCTAGAAAGTCTTGCAAGCTTTGTTTACTTATGTCCGATGGATGGCATCACCACTTTTCAGGGTTGTGTATCCTGCTTGTCCTTGGAAAAACAGAAGGGGACGGATAAAGGGAATGGAAGACAAAGAGCAAAAACTGGCAGTATGACACTAAGCCAAGAAGACAATGTGCCAATAATGAAAACTTCAAGGTTTATAACTCACAAGATTATGTCTGATGAGTTCCTTTGCAAACTCAAAAGAGGAGGATGCATTGTCCATTAAACTCTTTAACTCTGCCTACATGAAAAAAGAAAGAAAAAAAGACAATTAGGCATAGAAGATGGATAAAAATCAAACTCTTAATTATGCCCAAGAGGTACTACTTACAAATAACATTTTAGAAAATGCTTCTGGATGAAAAGTTTGGAACTGAACTAAGAAGTTTCAGGCATCATATCTTGTTACAGTTGTTTGTGGTATATGTGAAATAAGTTGCTGGTCTCAGTTCCAATTTTAGTACCCAGGTTTTGCAACACTAAACCACCATCACAAGGATGTGAGCACAGGGTCTGAACTCCCTTTTCATACTTAAAAATGAATTTTCTATATCAGGGTTGAGGCAGTAGGCACTAAGGGTTGAGGCAGTAAGCAGTTTAAACCTGTCATAAATACATTTGGGTGGCAGTTAAATAAATAACCTTCCCTTTGCTCTGACTTATTGTTTAAAATTTTCAAAAGCTCATCCTATTTAGAGGTCTAAAGTGGAAGTGGCTATGTAAGGTGCAGTTGCTTATCTGCTATAGAATGACACGGAGATGGGTACCACGGTTAACCGTGGAGTGGGGATGGAAAAGAGCCCACGGGAACAGAGTACATGGGGATGGGGCAGGCTGTGTCCCTGTGTCATTCTCTAAAAGCTTGAGACTAGCCTTAAACAGGTTGTTCTAACTAGATGGAACAGCATTTTAAAAATGCTAACCTAACATACCTCAGACAACTGGCAACTGAATTCAATGATTAAAAAAAAAACTGTAGAAAAATGCTTTTGAATGTAAATTAACTACTGTTAAATGACATCATTTGTGTCTTATCTGTCTTTGATGTGGCAACAAAAGTCTTGTCTGCTGATCAGATTCCTACCACCTGTAACATCCTTCCATTGATTGCCTAGTTACTCAAGCATCTTACTGTTATTGCAACAGATTCATCCACTGTTGCTGGCATCAAGGAGCATTTCGAACATTTAATAAGCACTTATTTTCCTGTTCATTCACTACATCATATTGGTTCTCTTCTAAATCCATGTCTGAAAAACAATCTAATTACCTTTGTGACAAATCTAGCTCTCCTGCTAGCTTTGTCTCAGGGTTAGATAGGAAGAGCAGTAAACCCCTATGCAGGAGAGCTGACCAGGTTGGCCCTGCCGATTATGAAAGCGCTGCCTTTCCTTGTACCGACATTGAGCCAGACACTGACTGCCAGGGAGAGTTCAGTCCAGTTGCAGGTTATTCTCCCAAGCCTGCTATTAGATCTCAAAGGAACTCAGGAGCTAGAAAACTACAGTTCCCAGAAGGCCAGAGTCATAGCAAGAAGCTGTCACATAGGCAGTCACAGTTGCAGAGAGAGCTTTCTCCCTTCTCCCTCTTCAGAGCAGGGAGGAGCGAATTGGAGGCTGTTAAAACAAGGCAACTGAGACCCAGAGAGGGGGAGAAGCAGAGGAGCTGGGAGCGTTTTCAAGAAAGGCAGCATGACTTCCCTCACCAACTGAATTCTGATGAGCCAGGGGAAGAGTGTGAGATGGTGGACCTTTCAGAAGAGTCTGAAACCATCATTGAGAAGCAGTTTGGAAGCTGTGAACCGATGGATATTGGTTTTTCCAGTGAGCCTAGTGAGAGGCTAGAAGTCATGGACACAAGCTGAAAAGGTGGGGAGTGTTTGATATTTTTCCTTACCTGTTGTTTTTGGTGAAAGCTTGAGACTGTGTTATTTTTTTTGTGTGCAACAGAAATGTCTCACTTTTGAGAGCTATGTGGTGAAGATTCTGTTGCTGTGTTTTTGCTTTAAAACTTCTTGAACAATTCACTACGGAGTTTTTGGCTTATGCTCCTCTCCACACAGCTGGAGAATAATTACTTCTGATAAGCAACTGCAGGGAATGTCAGCCACGGAGGAGCTCTGTTTTGAATAGATTCCTTGACTGCAGTCAGCCAGTGGCAGAGTGCTTCAGCTTGAACAGTTTACCTTTTGCTTATGAAAAATTCATTGCCATACAGCAAGACCAGTGTGTATGTTGCCTCATTGCTGAATTTACTTTGTCCCATTTAGGCTGGTGAAGAGGACTGAGCTGTAGGAATTGAAACCCAGCCATAGTTTTGGTTTTTGTGATTTTTTTTTTCTTTTCTGATTTTTGAAATAAGGGTCATTCTGACAGTTGTGAGACCAGTGTGGCCAGGTTGGCCCAGCATTATATGTTTTGGCTTTTGCATTAATGTATTTGGAAAATATCACAACCTACTTGAGAATCTCAGAGCAACCTGACTCCGGGTCAGGAATAAAAGTCTAATTTTATTTTTTGAACCTCTTTTATTGTGTGTGGATTGCTTGCTTGCTTGCACTGTGGACATTTTACTTGCTGTTTTACCCTAGGCTGTTGCCTAGAGTGCATGGAGGGAACGCGCTGGGAATAGTATCTGTCACTGTGGCCCAGGCTCGCTGCGCGTTTCAGGAGCCCGCAGGTTGCGACACCTTCCCAGATGATGTAAAAACACAGGCAATTGAATCTTTGGGAAACTTGTACAAAAACCAGATTGAAATGGGAGGCTCTATTTGTGATTTACAAACAGTTGAACTGAATATTGTCCCTTTTTATACTTTAATAAAAAAGATTTAAATATAAAATAAATGTTTGAGGCTTGTGCAGATGAGAACAGAGTCCTCGTGGATGGGGATAAGGAAAGGATGGAGACAGAGCCCGCGGGGATGAGGGAAGGATTGGGACAAAGGCCATGGGGCCAGGTCAGAGATGGAGACAAACTTTGGCAAACAATAAGGAGAACAGGTATGTTTTTAGAATCTTAATAAACAAAAATACATACCCACACTGATGGGTTAAACCATCCACCTTGTTATTTTAAAGTACAGCAAGGAACAGAAAAAGAAAATATTGGAAAAAAGACCTCAGTTCTGCTTCATAGGTCTAAAAAAAACCTCCCAATACAAAGCATTCTCATTTTCTTTCTGCATCGACCCACTCTCAATTTCAGTGTGTTCACAATTAATGATTCCAATTTCAATAAGCAAATCCAAGCAACAAACAAGCAGGTCTTGGGTCAGTCATATCATGCACTTTAGAATGAAAAGCAACTTAGCTTGTAATGCAGGCCTCCTTCCTGATGTTTGCATCTGGGAGCCCACAAGGAACTACAAAGCGTCACCTCAATCTTCACATCCAAAGGTGTTCAAAATCAAAAATACCAAGATCTGACAAGGATTCCCCATTTCGCCATCTGGCTACATCAGGGATCTTCCTCTTCAGCAACTCTACAGCTTTGCATAAACTGAAATATATTGATGCTGAGGGCTACCAATGCTCAGAGAAGTCCGTTATCTATATTAGCAAGGTCCTCCTTCTATATGGCAACTACTAATCAGATTCTTCCACTGAGATCCAATCACCGGCTGACCCAGAAACTTCATTCAAAAAAAGGCTACCCATTCTATTGTCCATTCAGTCCTTTAGGGCTTACCGAATCCAGTTCAAATATCCACTGTTTTTCATGTTATTGTAACATGCGCCACCAGTCATCTCATCGCTGTGGTTCTTCTATGTGCTCAAGCACTATACATCACAATGAATCAAATTCATGCTGATATTGTAGGCAGTGAGATACCATAGGTTCCTTCACGTGGCGAGTATTTAAACACAATGTTCCAACAATTGTGTTTTTAGCATCTGGGAAATCTATCCCACATATAACAATAAATATAGGCAAGCAATCTAAAAGGAGCAGAGCAGTTAATGTCTTCAAACCAATGGTATTTATTGACAATCATACGAAACAGAGATGTGACTCAGCACGGGCTATGTTTTGACTGAAAAGCCTGCCTCAGGAGTCTTAAGAGTCAATGGTACAAAATATATTGTGTTGGAAAATAGGAGTGATAAATTAAACATATATACTGTATGTATGTAGCCCTTCCTTGGAGTTCCTTTCTCATTACAATTCCTGTAAACCGTGCCGAGCTCCACAACTATGGAGATGGTGCGGTATACAAACCCAAGGTTTAGTTTAGTTTAGTTTAGTATGTATGTATGTAAGAAAAATACCATTCATTTAACAATGCACAGGAAAAAGTGAGAGTAAGCCAGTAAAGTGACTGAAAATAATCCAACTGAGCTAACAAAAAAAAAAAAAAAAAAAAAAGGGAATAAAACAATGCTCTTATAATGATAATTGATAAAAAAAGGTATTGGTTAAAAACACAGTACTTTGCTATCATACAAGCATAATGTGTTATCAACTAGTAAGCTTCAAAAAGTGCCGTTATAAATTCAGTCCATGCTGAGTGTATAAAAAGAAGTGTAACAACAAATAATGCTGATATGAAAGTAACATAAAAGACTCAATTATAAAATGGTTTCAAAACAGCTGTTGTAAATGATTATGCCACAGGATCCATTACAATAAAAAAAAATTAGACAACAAAATTAGACCTCTCCGCAGAATTTGACCTAGTTGACCACACCTTATTACTACAAATTCTCGACGCCATAGGAATCTCAGGCAAGGTCTACAAATGGTTTCAGGGGTTCCTCAAATCTAGAACCTACAGGGTAAAATACAATGATATCAAATCAAATCAAATCTTCCCCCTCCTATCTAAACAACCGCTTAAACCAAATCTCCACCTCAAGACACAGAAGAACCTCGAACCCTTTCGCCTTCCCCCCACTCAAAGGCACACAACGCAAGAAAATGTTTGACAACCTTCTGGCAACACAAGCAGCAAAAATCAACCATTCCATCTCCAATCTTATAACAATATCAGACAACTTCAAAACATTCAGAAAAGAAATCAAAACCCTGCTTTTCAAAAAATTCATCCAAATATCTTAACCCCTCCTCTTTTACCTCCAGAAGATTCACCTACCTTCAGATAACCTTCCCCCAAATTACCCACCTTAACACCTTCCAATTAAACAAATACCATAAATAGATTGTAACCTACCCTCTCTAACTGCATTCCATAAGTATTTTTCATACAGTTCTTCACTGTCAGTTTAATTTCCATCCTATAAGTTCACATAGAATTTTTCTTTTTTCAACCATCTTTATTTTCTCTTCTTTATTAATTTCCAGGTACTTTAGTTAGATTGTGAGCCTTCGGGACAGTAAGGGAATTTTTTTAAGTACCTTCTTACTTCTCATTTATAATCTTAATGTATATTTTCTTCAAACCGCTTAGAACCTAACGGATGTAGCGGTATATAAGAAATAAATTACATTACATTACATTACAAGCTAAAAGACATTCCATGCCATAAAATATAAAAACTTGAAGACAAGGTGCACTCATAAAAACTGGCAGTCCAAAATAGAACGCATTCAGCATGATGCAATATGTAAATTGTGATGACTTGACAACAATACTGCATGTAATAAAATACTGTACCAACACTTAAACTTACAATTTAAGGGGAAAATTCTGTTTAAGATGCCCGTTCTCAGCAGCCGCCTAAGCGGCTTTTGAGAATTGCACACGGGCGACCTATAATCACTTAACCCCACCTTACCACCCTGATTCTCTAACCGGCGCCCATGCCACTTTACTTGCTTACTCTCATTTTTTCCTGTGCATTGTTAAATTCGTAGTATTTTACTTACAATTTTCCGTTTCAATATCTGTAGGAGTATTTTAATTAATTTATTGTCATGTCATATTATTTTAGCTATTTATTTCATCATTTGATTGACACAGCTTAAGAGGTATGATTTTACTCTAAATTTTTATATACATATATATGTTTGATTTATCATTACTATTCCAGCACAATATATTTTGTGCCATAGACTCCTGAGGCAGGCTTTTCAGCTGAAACATGACCCATGTCAAGTCAAGTCACATCTTTGTCTTGTATCACTGTCAATAAATCCCATTGGTTTGAAGACCTGGACTGCTTTGCTCTTTTCGTATTGCTTGTTGTGTGTATGCAGAGGCTGACATTCCCCATTTCAAATAAACATGGGCACCATATCAGATAGATGACACCCCTCGAGAGACATTTAGTATGGCTTCTCAAAACATAATTCTTACATAAGAACATAAGAGATGCCGCTGCTGGGTCAGACCAGTGGTCCATCATGCCCAGCAGTCCGCTCACGTGGTGGCCCTTTTGGTCGAAGACCAGTGCCCTAACTGAGACTAGCCCTACCAGCGTATGTCCTTGTTCAGTAGGAACTTGTATAACTTTGTCTTGAATCCCTGGAGGGTGTTTTCCCCTATGACAGCCTCCAGGAGAGCGTTACAGTTTTCCACCACTCTCTGGGTGAAGAAGAACTTCCTTACATTTATACGGAATCTATCCCCTTTCAACTTTAGAGAGTGCCCTCTCGTTCTCCCTACCTTGGAGAGGGTGACCTGTCCTTATCTACTAAGTCTATCCCCTTCAGGATCTTGAATGTTTCGATCATGCCCCTCTCAATCTCCTCTGCTCGAGGGAGAAGAGGCCCAGTTTCTCTAATCTGTCGCTGTACAGCAGCTCCTCCAACCCATTAACCATCTTAGTTGCTCTTCTCTGGACCCTTTCGAGTAGTACCGTGTCCTTCTTCATGTACGGCGACCAGTGCTGTACGCAGTACTCCAGATGAGGGCACACCATGGCCCGGTAAAGCGGCATGATAACCTTCTCCGATCTGTTCGTGATCCTCTTCTTTATCAATCCTAACATTCTGTTCGCCCTTTTCGCCGCCACCACACATTGTGTAGACAGCTTCATCGACTTGTCGATCAGAACTCCCAAGTCCCTTTCCTGGGAGGTCTCTCCAAGTACCATCCCGGACATCCTGTATTCTTGCCTGGGATTTTTGTTACCGACATGCATCACTTTACATTTATCCATGTTGAATCTCATCTGCCATGTCGATGCCCATTCCTCGAGCCTGGTTATGTCACATTGTAGACCTTCGCAATCCCCCTGTGTCTTCACTACTATGAATAACTTCGTGTCGTCTGCAAATTTAATCACCTCGTTCGTCATACCTATGTCTAGATCGTTTATAAAGATGTTGAAGAGTATGGGTCCAAGCACCGAGCCCTGCGGCACCCCGCTGGTGACATTCTTCCAGTCCGAGTATTGCTGTTTCCTATGCTCCAGCCATTTTTTTATCCACGTGAGTACTTCTCCCTCGATTCCATGGCTCGCAATTTTCCGAAGTAGTCGTTCATGCGGAACCTTGTCGAACGCCTTCTGAAAGTCCAGATATACAATGTCGACCGGGTCCCCTTGTCTATCTGCTTGTTTACTCCATCAAAGAAGTGCAGCAAGTTTGTCAAACAAGATCTGCCTTTGCTGAAATCGTGCTGGCTGGTCCTCATCAGACCATGTCCGTCAAGTTGATCAATGACGCGGTCCTTTATCAGCGCCTCTACCATCTTTCCCGATACCGAGGTCAGACTCACCAATCTGTAGTTTCCCAGATCTCCCCTTGAACCTTTTTTGAAGATCGGCGTAACATTCGCCACCTTCCAGTCCTCTGGAATCTTTCCTGTTTGGATCGACAGATTGGCTAGTAGTTGAAGTAGTTCAGCTATGGTCCCTTTCAGTTCTTTGTCGACCCTCGGATGCAGTGGCGTACCTAGCATATGTGATACCCGGGGCCCATCATTTTTTGCACCCCCCCATCTGTACGAAAAACATGATTTTTAATAACAATCACTCATCACACATGAGTACCTAGGAAAAGGCAGCATCTTACATATGCAGTGAGCAGTAAACATCAATACACCCATTGTAAAACTAAACAAGCCAGACTAGTACAGATCAATCCTACACTGTCAATCCTAACAGAAAACCTTGTCTTTCAAACACACAGAAAACACCTTCGCCTAGTATGGAATATGTAATCACAAACTAACCCCTCCCCCTTTTACAAAACTGTAGTGTGGGTTACTTGTTACTGGATGAGTATATATATATATATATATATATATATAATAAAATTATTATATATATATATATATATATATATATATATATATATAATAATTTTATTATTATATACCGCCATACCGAAAAAGTTCTAGGCGGTTCACAACAATGTGAGCTAATACAAGGGATATAGATAAAATACAAATTAGAATAATGGACTTAAAAACAGATAAAGGTTAATACACATCATACAATGTCCACATGCAGAATGTCCTCATTGATGACTGTTCATTTCAGTTGACTCAGATTTCAACACATTAGGGGATAGATTCCATACAAATGTAAGGAAGTTCTTCTTCACCCAGAGCATGGTAGCAAACTGGAATGCTCTTCCGGAGGCTGTTATAGGGGAAAACACCCTCCAGGGATTCAAGACAAAGTTAGACAAGTTCCTACTGAACCAGAAGGTGCGCAGGTAAGACCAGTCTCAGTTAGGGTACTGGTCTTTGACCTAAGGGCCGTCACATGAGCGGACTGCTGGGCACAATGGACCACTGGTCTGACCCAGCAGCAGCATTTCTTATGTTCAAAATATCACTCAAGTTCTGGTTCCTTTCAAACAAAAAAATCATCTTGCAGATGATGAATTCTTAATAAAGTCATAAGTGGGCACATCGTGTGCTGAATTTGTGCTGAAAGTCTGGAAAAATGGGAGCTAAATGGAATAATATTTTCTGTCCCCCTGCGTTCTTTATATTGTAATAACTGCTCTCTAGGGTTATAAAGCACCCTTCTGCAGGCATTCTTTACAATGGAGGATGGATAACCAGAGTTCACAAATTTGCTTTGATGTTCTCCTGATTTATTTTTAAAATCCATACCTGTATAACAGATCCTCCAACACCTGAAAAATTAAGCAAAGGGAATATTTGCCTTCAGGCAGAAAGGGTGCTTGCTGGAAAAAAATAAAAATAATATTTCTGTCCATAGGTTTTGAGAATGAGGTACTAAAGCCCCCTTCTTAATCAGAGCATCCAAAAACATTGTGCTGTGAACTGTATTTTAGGATGACAAGCATTTATGTAGACCAAAAATTGTTGGAAAGACTTCAAAGAGCCCCTCCAAAAGCAAAACACATCATCTATAAATTGAACCCAACATACTATCTGGTGGAAAAAAAATAGACGTGTAGACCCATTTCTCCTAAAAAATTTAGGCATGTGGATATTTTCCTTACTGGTTGGGTTTAAACCAGGGTCTGAACAGGCTCTTCCATGTCACTATATATTTTGGATTTTTTTGCAGGATGGCCTGAAGCAAGAACTTGCCTTGTGCTCCTTGAGAGTTCAAGTGGAAGCCTTGTCTTCTTTTAGAGGTCTTTTGTGCGGTTTGCCATCTCTTCCTGATATGATCTGTTTCTTGAGGGCAGTGAAGTTGATCTGGCCTCCAGTTCACCCTTCGGTTTCAGCTTGGGCTCTCAGTCTGGTGCTTTTGATATTGATTCATCCACCATTTGAGCCCCTTAGATCCTGCACTCTGAAGGACCTTACTTTGAAGATGTTTTTTCTTGTTGCCATTACTTTAGCTGGATGTGTGTTGGAGTTGCAAGTTTTTTCTTGTCATGACATGGAAGACCCTGTTCAGAACCTGATTTATACTGTCACAATCCCAGCCCTGAAGCTAGTCTTGTTCTAGATAGGAGACTAAGGAACTCAACTCTAAAGCTGACAAGAGCTGACCAGTGCAGCAGCTCTGCAACAAGCATGCATTCAGGCTCTGATTCTAAGATGAGTGCCCAAGAACAGGAACCTGGGAGGAGGGGGAGCAGTTTGGGGAGAACAGTTCTAGTGAACCTAAAGTAACTCCCAGTAAGACACAGCCCAGAAAACAGGCTCCTAGTCCTTTGAGCGCCCACCTGCTGAGGCTAATTAGACAACAAGAGAAAGCTCAGCAGAAGCAACAGTTTGCCCTTCCCACACAAAGGTTAAGGCATGGCTTGCTCAGAGCAAGGCAAATAGAGCCAGGTACATTTAGGAGAGTCAGTCCTGAGCCAGGAGAGCAAGGAGACACATGGACCATGCTCCTGAACTCAAGCAGGGAAATGAAATTGAAATGGAAGATTTAGAAGTTTTCCCTGGAGTGAACCAGCCAGTCTGTCCACAAGCAGTGGAGGTTATGGACACATCCCTGGAACCTGAAGAGGTGTTTATGGAGGAAAGCTAAGTTTGATTGTTTTGACCTTTTTTGAATTGTTTGATGTTTTGAATGAGGAGACTTGTGCTGGCCGAGTGAGCACTGCAAGACTCACTGCTGGGAAACGGCGCCCTGTTCTATGGACTTTGATTTGGGATTTGATTTTTGTTCTTTTTCCCTGTTTGTGAGAAACTCTGCCACTGAGAGTGATAGAGGGTTTGTGGGGCAAATCCACAGAAGATCTTTTGTGGTTGGGATCTTGGGGCCAGTTTGGCAATTTTGATTGTGGATTCGGCAACTCCCCATCCCCGCCAGCTTACTAAAGTTGGTAGGGGAAGCCTGATTGAAGCCAGGCAAACCCGGTGTGCTTTTTTAGGACCAATGAACTTTGATGAATGACTGAGTTAAGGACTGTGCAAATTTTTCACTATTGTTTCCCTGTTATTCTTTTCTTTGTGGAAAAGCTGATTAAGGACTGTTTGCACCTACCTTGAGGAAAGGGTTGGTTCAGTCTAGTGCAAGACAAATTTTCTGTTTGGATTTGTTTTGTTTGGAACTTTTGAACTTTGGCAGCATTGCTGAGTGAAGCTTTGTTGTGAATTAAAGCCTTATTGTTTTGAGGAGCACCTTGCTATTCTGACTTTTATTGTGCACTTCATATTATCACTACCAGCAGGGCTTTCAACCTGTGAAGGCACGCCAGAGACTGTATTTTTGCGCACTGCCCGGTAGCCATTCCAAAACCCGATACCAGCAGAGCGACAATACCCAACCAGTAAGGAAAATGTCCCCATGACTTAGAACAGAAACCTGCTCACTAAGTCTGTTCCTAGCCCCAGAAGACAGGGAGGGCAGATCAGAGGGAATACTGCAGGGAAGAACATGATTCCTGCTACACTCTCCTATCATTCCTTTTACAAATACACTGAAAGTACTCAGGCTAAACCCCTAGTTAAACAATCTGCCACAGCAAGGGTTAAAGAAAGGGGAGGGAAAGAAAGGCACATCTTGCTCAGAGAACAGACAGAGGTTGCCTAGGGAGACAAAGAAAAGGTAAAGGCACAGCTAGATAAATTAAGCCCAGCTGAGAACACGAGGAGGCAATCAGGAACTTGGAAGGAAGGAAGGAAGTTCATCAGACAACAGACAGCATCTGGCCAGGAGCTCAGCTCCACTACCTATCGCAAGCATTTTGCTCCATGGCACAGCAACGGTGACAATAATTTATTCTCCAGGCAGAAGCCAGCTTGGAGAAGGGGGCAGTTAGAGCAAATGTGTTCAGAAACTGCTTAGGAGAACAGTCTGTTCCCTACTGCAGAGTGGGAGGAACCATTCATGGAAATAGAGGAAGATTCCTTTGAGAGAAGGGAGAGTGATAATGAAATGAAGTAGAGCCCAGAAGCAGTGGAGCGTATGACTGAGGAAAGCATGAGTGAGTAAAATACTATGGGGAAGGTAGTGCAAATTTATTGGCTAACAGAAGGTGGTCTAAGAGACTGTAATGAAGCAATAGTGTCCTTATGAATGAATGTTTGTTGAATGTGTGGCTTTGATACTAGGAACGGTAAAGCCAGGATCCCTTTGTGCTATTGAAGCATAGTGGAAGGGGGATGGGCTAAAGATGGCTAACATGTAGAAGGGAAGGAACACTTAATGTAATTCAGAGCCCTGACATTCTAGAATACATGACAGTGGGAACTATGGGAGGGATTTAGATCATCAAAATCATAAAGGTTGGACTGGTTCCCCTATCGCCTGCCCAGGGTTAAAGACTGGTCAGTGGGGGAATATGTAGTTCAGGGAGTCAGGTGAAAAACTTCCAGAAATGTGTTTAACTGAAGCCTAAGGAAAAGAAAAGGGGCTGTAACAGGGTGGCCAAGGGCTCCTAACATTGGTGCTTAGAACCAGAAAACTGCAGAGACTGAGCTAAAGTGGCAGCTGAACTTTGTATAAGTGAAAGCTCGTTTTGAGGAAAATTTTTGATTATTTCAACATGTTTAAGCAGTGAACTGTGTTTTGAACTGAGTGAGCCCAAATAAGGGTTAGCCCAAGGGACTGTAAGAATAATCCAATGCAAATTGAACTGGGGAATAAATATTTGAACTATGACTTATTTCTGGACAGCCTTTATTTTCTCCTTCCTTTGTTGCCATTGTGAGGTCCTCCAGGGAGTACTGGGCCTTGCGCCTACAGCGGAAGCTGGGTCTCTGGCATTCTAAGCAGACCTCAGCCCCGTCACTATATATATTTATATATATATATTTGGGTGAAAATGAAAGAAGACATCAACAAGAATTTTTAAAAAAACAAGTTGACTCTAGCCATTAATGACATAGATGCATGCAATAATTCCTTTGATTTATTCTTTCCAACCAATACAATATATTGTCAAATAACACAATTAAAAATTCCCTACTATTCGGTACCTCTGCTGCTTTGCCATTGTAAAGTCGGAAATGGTTACAGGCTTTGAGATTGAGAGCAATGGTGCTGTCAGGAATCTGCTGAAGGTAAACAGCAAGGACCTCTTGGGAAACATCATAGTAATCCAGTTTGTAATAACACAGTGCTACATAGACATTAAGAGCCATGAATTCCCTGCATGGAGAGAAGAGATGGATAGCCATTTACAATATCCAAACATTGCTTACCAAGCAAAGGGTACATATGAACATATGAAACACTGTAAGATATGTAAATATTAAGCCAAGCCACAGTTTAGCAAAAGCTTCTAAATACTGTGTTAATTTATGCCACTGTCTTGGCTTCAGAAATTCAAAAATGACATGATTAAATACAAACAAATAAGGAAAAATTATGTTCTTACCTGTTAATTTTCTTTCCTTTAGACGCAGCAGATGAATCCAGAGACCAATGGGATAGCCCACATCTACCAGCAGGCGGAGATAGAGAAACTGATTAACAGGTGGTCCTATTGGCTGGGACTCCTCCTGCATCTCCAGTATAGCTCCTTGCCCAAGCATTTGTAACCATCAACAGGTATAGCACGTAAAAAAACTTCTTTCCCATAACAAAATTAAAAAGGTAATAATACACAATACCACCGACAATAACAACAAACCGTGAAAGATGCAAAAGAAAAACCAACAGTCAAAATCCAGAAAGGTTGGGGCTCTGGATTCATCTGCTGCGTCTAAAGGAAAGAAAATTAACAGGTAAGAACATAATTTTTCCTTCCTTAGCAACAGCAGCAGATGAATCCAGAGACCAATGGGATGTAGCAAAGCAATCCTCAATCTGGGTGGGAAGCAAATGCCGCCTCCGCAACAACCGAAACACTAAACGCATCCTCCGCAGGTGCCCCCTCATCCAGCCAGCAATGCTGAGATAAAGCACTCTCGGAAGACCAAGAAACCGCAGGACAAAACACCTCCAAGGAAAAAACTTCTGGACTGAGTCCAAGTAGCCGCCATTGCTCCGGCTGAAGGGACATGAAGTTCATCCACCAACCGCTTCCCTGCCATCAAGGAAGCGGAAAGAAGGTCCCCCCCCAGTGAGTAAGGGAGGCTGGGGATGCTACCCTACGTATGTCGCATCCCCTGAAGAATACAAAGAGGTAAACCAAATGACCCAAAACACGTGAGAAGCCGACAGAGTGCGGAGAATGCTACACACATTCAAAAAACCGCAGCAAAGAATAAAACTCGCCACCCCAGTAATCCTCCCAGCAAAAAGGAAGGAAAAGCGAGAGCGGCATCAAAGAAAGGATGACATCCTTAGAAAGAAATTGAGGTACCGCCCGAACCGACACCTCAGAATTTGCAGATCAGAAATAAGAATCCCCGCCTTAAAAGGCCAGCAACTCAGAAAACCATCGAGCGGAAGCCATGACCACAAGGAACACCATGTTGAATGGCACAGCCTTTTTGAGTCTCAAAAGACAAGATCGAAACGAATCCAGCATGCAACTGCAAAGAAGTACCCTAAGACCGGACTCCGGACAGGGTTGCTGAAGAGGTGCACGAAGATCCTGTTCTCCGTGGAGGAACAGAACTACACGAAGCTGAAAAGTAAGCGAAGAGCGAGATACACAGCCCATGGAAAACTCGAAGATTGTCACTTGAATATGACGGGAAATGAACGCCAAGCCCCTGGCAATACGCTTGTGCCAAAAAAGAAAGAAGATAAAACATAGAACTCAGGAAGTGTGCAAACGTGGAGAAGAAGCCATGAAAGGAAAAGCCTCCAAAAGGAAGCAGAAGCCACAGGAGAATACATCAGGATCGCCTGGAGAAGAGAAGAAAACATAACCCATACAAGGCAGCTATGACTGTGCGAAAGCCAGGTCGTAACATCAAAGTAGGACAAATAGCTATGTGGTCGAACCCTAGGAGAGTAAATCCGGAGATACCAGGAATCTCAACAAATCGGCCGTCGAAAGACTCAACAGATCCGCATAGCAAGGATGGCGCAGCCAAGCCAGAGCCACTCCAATTACGGAGCCCTGAAAGCGAGCTTGAGATGGCAAATCCATCCAATTATTAGCCAGGGGAAAATACCAGAAAAGAGAAACCAGAGACGAGAAAGAAGCAACGCTGCTACCCCCTCTGACCGCCAGACCTCGCGTCTGTCGAGGAAGCTAGGAAGCCTTGCATTCCGAGATGAGGCCAGGAGGTCTAGGTCCAGGAGATCGCCCCTGAATATAAAGAGTTGGAACGCCCGAGCAAATCGTCCAGGATGGAGAAGATGTTACTACCACCACTATGTATGTTTGCGAAAGCGCTGCATCGGTCAACCAACTCGAGACAGTCCATGCTCAGATATGAAGGTGAGAAAGACTATCGAAACCAACTTCCCGTCCTGTAAAAACATGCCGGACAGAAGAGCAAGAGGAGATTCCACACAGCGAAGTAGAACATGAGGGAAAAATAGGGGAGCTGATTAACATACGTCAGGAGAAGACGATAGCCGCACAAGGCTGTTGAGTAGCCCGAAAAACACAGGACCCTGCGTTGTTCCAGACACAAACAAAACCTAGTCCTGCCCACTTGAAAAGTCAAGGTGCCACCAGGCAACCCCACATTACCAGGAGAGTGCAGCCCCAACAGGAAACCTAGCACTCAAGTACAAGGAAAGTTGTGGGGTTTTTTTTTTGTTTTTTTTCCCAATTCTTTATCCATTTTATTATCTTACAATAAGTGTATAATATCACTTAAACTCTTCAGCAATATAATATACATACATATTACAAGGACATATTTCAAACAGCGCCACCTGATACCAGCAGCGCCGCCCCAAGGCGCAAAGAAGAGGAAACAGACAAAAGTCATAATTCTCACCATACCGGGACCCCGGGAGGTAGGAGGAGAGATCCGAACCAAGACCCGGTATCCCTCCCCCGCCGCTGACCATCCCAGCGGCAAAGCACCTCCTGCTGACCTAGTGCCGGAACAAGCTGCAACCGAGGAACCAATCACATAATGGTCTCCCTCTCCAGCGCCCTCAGGCAAGGCAGGATGGCTCCCATACCACAAAGAATCACCTCGGGAGTGAGTCCAACCGCCACGTGAACAGCAACTGCAGCTGCAACCCACCGACGCAACCAGGACCAGAACCGGGAGAACGGGGAGGCACGGAGATAAGGACGCAGCTGAAACAGGCGCTAAGAACGCCGTGGCACCGCCGCCAGCGTCGGAGCACAAGCGTGAGCCACCCGCTCATTGAAAAGCACTGGCTCCACAACCGCGTCAATCTTGGCGGCTTGAACACAGCCGCGGCACCTGCTGTGCACAGGACAGCCCCAGTGAACAGGCCGCAAAAGCCAGGACTCTCCCGCCCATGCACTAGAATAAGCTAGTGGCTCCCGCATGCGGGAAAGCACTGTTTTGAACAACTGTGCCCAAGATACCAAACAGGAGGCCTTTACTGAAACATCCACACATTCAAATTATAAACTCCCCATACTGCACAGTTTTCACTGCCCAACAAGGCTTAGATGTTGAGGAATAAGTTAGCTATTTGGAAAGGCATGCGACCGCACAGCTGCAGGTACTCCAGAACAAGCATAAGACCAACAACAAAACCCGTAGGTCTAAGACAATCGCAAAATAATGGAACCCGCAGATGCAATGCAAAAAAGGAATACTCACAACCTGGCTTATAGGGCTGGCAGACGCCGGTAGACACCGGTTGAGCATCCCTGAGAAGGCATAATCACAAATAGCAAATGGTCTCCTTTTTTTTTTTTTAAGGGAAAGAAGAAAAAAGTAGAGACCCAGTTAACCCCTCTATCACTGGAGGGAGGGTGAGGCAGGGACCTGGGGGAGCCCAGGTGTAACCCCTAAAGCTGGCATCATTCAGCTGAACACCCCTGTCTCACTGAAGAGAAAATCTCAACAGGAGAAATAGAATTGGCAGCTCACTGAAGAGAAAGCCTCAACAGGAGAAAATAATGTTCTAGCCACAGCCAGAATCCAGGAGCTAGATGAATAGCAACCATAACCTGCTGGGAGATAGAAAATACTGTAGATACAGGAGGAGTCCCAGCCAATAGGACCACCTATTAATCAGTTTCTGCTGGTAGATGTCGGCTATCCCATTGGTCTCTGGATTCATCTGCTGCTGTTGCTACGGAAAAAGATTTCATATACCATTCACATTTTGACTTCTGTCAATTTAAGGACAATTTAAACAGTGATATTCTGAAAGCAGGCTCCCACCCCTATTAAAAATTAACTTGTAGTTAAATAAGTCATATGAAAATCATACCTAATAGTAAAATAATTAGGAAATAATGAGTTTGATGTATTTTTATACAGAGAAAAATGAAGGTAGATAAAGACCATATGGCCTATCTACTCTGCCTAATCATGCCATCTACTCTCAACTCTTCTCCCTTAGAAATCCAACATATTATGTTAGGGAGTTTGACAAAGACAAAGAAATCCAGCATACTTGTTCCAAGCTTTCTTAAATTCAGATACTCTTTTTGTCTCCACTACCTCAACCCCCCACCAGGAAGCCAATCCAAGTATTCATCACCCTCTTCGTGAAGTTGAAATTTGGTCTTACTACCTGCTAATTTTCTTTCTTTTAGTCTCTCCAGACTGGCACAGATGGATGGCAGATGGGTAGGTTTACGCTCCTCTGCCAGCAGGTGGACACTGAGAACACATTCAATTCTTAAACTACAAGTGGGCTATGCAGTCCCTCATAGAATTAGTCTGACGAATAGTCAAGCAGGAACAAGACAAACATACCAGCACAGGAACTCCAAACAACAATAGTTGTTTTGGTTTTTTTAATGAAAACTCAACTGTTGGAGAAAGATCGGAACAGGCAACCAAAACTGGGTCCCCAGTTTGCCAGCTATACCAGACGAATCAGATGCTGCGGCTCCACAATAACTATTTACACTCCCCAGAAAAAGAAAAAAATGGCAAAAAGAAGAAAAATCATGAGATCGCATTCCAAAGAAAAACCTTTCCCGAGGTTGAAATCACTGAAGAGGCCTGAAAATAGCCAGCAGCAAAAAGGGAATCCCCAGAAAACCCCAATGCGACAGCAAGGGAATCCCCAGTGTCGGTAAAAGCCACAATGCCTGGGAAAGCCCCAGAGCTGTGGGCGATTGGGAAATCCTAGGCATCCCCTCCGCAGATGGCCGAGCTACTCGTCAAAGCTGCTGGGGAAAACCTCCTACTGGACCCCAATGAGGGTTTTCCTTTGCATGGCTGCAAGCAAAAATAACAGATACCAGCTTCTCTAAGACCTCGGCTGAAGCACACTGAGCACTTTTTCGACCGAGAAGTGCTCATTGTGAACCACGAGGAAGGTTTAATTCAGCTAGAAGGGAGAAAAATTAATGAATGAAACTTCCCTTCAGACCGGCACAAATAAAACTTAATGGCTCTGCCTCAAATGGGTTTTTTTGTCAATAAAAATTTAAAGGAGCAGACCTCACTGGCTCTCAAAGCTGTAGTCTTTGCTCCCTGGCAAAATGTACAGCTGAGGCACCTCTAACGCAAAAATGAGGAGGTGAGAGAAAGGAGGGAAGGACTCAGCCGCCTCAGTGTGACACCCCTGAGGTTGGACTGGACTCCTACAAGTCCAAGCTCAGTCCAGACAAAACCAGACCAGAAAGGCCCCTGCCTCTCCTCTCCAAAAGTGCCTAAGGAAAGGCCTAGATAAAAACTGAACAGGCTTATCACTCTACCTGCTGGAGACTGAGAACAGACTGATTCGATGAGGGACTGCACAGCCCACTTGTACTGTAAGAATTCAATATATTCTCAGTCTCCACCAGCTGGCATAAACCCATCCATTTGTGCCGGTCTGGAAGGACGATAAAGAAAAAGTATTTTCTGAGATTACTTCTGAATCTATCTCTTTTCAGCTTCATCCTATGCTCCTCATTCCAGAGTTTCCTCATGCGCATTTATGCCATGTAGGTAAACATCTCTATCATATCTTCCTCTCCTGCCTTGACTCCAAAGTATACATATCTTAAAGTATCTCCCCATATGCCTTATGACAAAGACCATCAACCATTTTAAGTAGCCTTTAGTTCCTCTGGACCGACTCTATCTTGTTTATATCTTTTTGAAGGTGCAGTCTCCAGAATTGTACACAATATTCTAAATGAGGTCTCACAAAAAACATCACTACCTCCTTTTTCCTGCTGGCCATTCCTCTCCCTATATACCCAAGCATCCTTCTAGATTTTGCTGTCACCTTTTCAACCTGTTTGGCCACTTTAAAATCATCACATACTATCACATCCAAGTTCTGTTCCTCTTTCACGCACAAAAGTACTTCACCCCCTAAACTGTACCATTCTTTCAGGTTTTTACAGCCCAAATGCATGGCCCTGCATTTCTTACAAATTTTGGACCATTCCTCAAGTTTCGCTAGGATCTTCCTCATGTTATCCATACCATGGAGGTGTCTACTCTATTGCAGACTTTGGTATCATCCACAAAGAGGCAAATCTTATTGTCAGCCCAGCCTTAACTTGCTGGCTTTACCAATATCAGCAAGGACCTATGGGAGATCATATCAGTTATATCTGACCTTGGGACGTGTCAATGCAGACATCCTCAGAAAATTACATATAAAGTATCAATGATTAACAGACCTGAGATTCTAAAGATGTGCTAAGGTCTTGTACTTAGATGAACACTAGCCCCAGCTAAATGCTCCTGCACAGAATTCACATACATTAAGCATCCAGCCAGACTGGATTGTTTATCAAGAAGATATGCTACTTGAATGGGACAAAGAAGCCAGAGACCAATCACATCAAAGAATAATGTATGTCTGGGCGTCTGTATCCTTATGCACACAGATGCTCATAACATCGATAGACTCTTGCATACACTGGGTACCATTTTTGGTTTGGTATCAATATGCACAAATTATGGCATTGCTTTATGTTAGGATTTTTGAAAATTGTCTTTTCTCTTTAATTTTATTTATATTTTTCTTGGTTTTATTTTATTTAGTTTCTGTATAATTTAAAGGGTGAGAGAGTAGGGGATTTTTGGTAGGTTCTATGTTGAATATACTATTGTTATTGCTGTAAGTTGCATAAATTATTTGTAAAATCATAATAAAAATAAGTTAAAAAAAAAAAATAATAAAGAAATACATGTGAGAGGCAAACCTGTTTTCTTGTAGGATACGCTTGTAAATCTCAATGGCCTCTTGATAGTGGGACCTCATATAGTGGATGGATGCCAGACTTAGCTGATCATCTGTAATATCCTGTAGGTTCTGATGAAAGTTCATCAGCTTCTTCTCATCATTGAACTTGAAAAGAAAAGAATACACAGCGGAACTGCATGAAGGTGCTGCATTAGGAAGCAACCTGTTTACAGCAGGATCCTGAATTATATGATATGACTCCTAGTAGAATGGTCTGAGGCAATATATGGAATAACACACAGAAAGAACAAGATCAATACAATTACAGTGTATACAACAATACAACAGAATATATACTGCAAATTACCATAAATTGATTATATGCAGATTACAATACAGAGAATAGGGTCATTCCATGTCAAGTGATCAGATTCTTGGAAAGTGCCCTGCATGACCATCACGGATTTTGATGAAACTTCATATGCAGAGTCCACCATGTCTCAAACGAACTTTGGTAAAGTTTTAGTTTCACCTGTGGAATATTTGTGGAGATATAGCCATTTGTTTGACCCCATACCACAATGAAATACAGTACGACAATGACATTCTGACAACTTTGAGACACAATATCTCCCGAGCTGTGTTTCCAAAAAAACTGAAACTTAGCTACCTTGCACAACTTTTGGAGCTCTATTCAGTGCTACCAATAATAATTTTTGTCGAGCACTGAGTGAATGACTGAATTACAGTAAACTTGGCCGAAAAAATTAGTGCTCCAAAAAAAGTCAAAGTTTGACATTACTTATCTCCCACAATAATTGAGTAATAAATGCGAAATTTGGCGCATGTCTCAGTACAAAGTTGTTTTCAAAAGTACAATTTCAACCTCCAAGCTCTTTCCATTAGTTTACAAATTAAGTGTAAAGTTGCTAATTTGTGTAAAAAGGCCAAAAATAGGGTATTTTCAGCCTGCTTTTACAGAAAAATACCTTTTAGAAACTCTTTCAAATCAGTCTCATTAGAAAGAGCATATTTCAAACCCCCTAGAAAAGTGGACTTCATTTTTCAACGCAGGTTAACAATGGCTGAAAAGGGGGACAAAGTTGGGAGACGTTGCGGGTGGGCCACTTCATCCAGGTTCCCAAGCCTCGCATTTGGTTTCTTTGTCAAGGTTCCAAAGCCTTTTGTTGGTATCTTTCTGGTTCCAAAGCCAATGATTAGGGTGTCTTATCCTAGGTTCCCAAGCCTAAATTGGGTATCTTATATGGTTCCCAAGCCGAAGTGAAGTCCACTTTGTTGGCATCGATTAGTTGGCATCCATTTTAAACTGAATTAATAATAATGTGGATCTGAAAAAGAAAACAAGTTGTAATTTGTGATCTGCATGCAACAAAATTATCATCTCAATTTCTAGTTAGGAATAATCATTAATTAAGAACACTATAATTGTACCCAAAGCTTGAGTAAAAATAAACAGGGAAAAACAGTGTGAAAAGTGACATAATTGTAAGTTGAAACATAGGCCGTTGCCATGGTGACATCTCCCAACTTTGTCCCCCTTTTTCGGGCATTGTTAACCTGCGTTGAAAAATGAAGTCCACTTTTCTAGGGGGTTTGAAATATGCTCTTTCTAATGAGACTGATTTGAAAGAGTTTCTAAAAGGTATTTTTCTGTAAAAGCAGGCTGAAAATACCCTATTTTTGGCCTTTTTACACAAATTAGCAACTTTACACTTAATTTGTAAACTAATGGAAAAAGCTTGGAGGTTGAAATTGTACTTTTGAAAACAACGTTGTACTGAGACATTATGCGCCAAATTTCGCATTTATTACTCAATTATTGTGGGAGCTAAGTAATGTCAAACTTTGACTTTTTTTGGAGCACTAATTTTTTCGGCCAAGTTTACTGCAATTCAGCCATTCACTCAGTGCTCGACAAAAATTATTATTGGTAGCACTGAATAGAGCTCCAAAAGTTGTGCAGGGTAACTAAGTTTCAGTTTTTTTGGAAACATAGCTCGTGAGATATTGTGTCTCAAAGTTGTCAGAATGTCACTGTCGTACTGTATGTCATTGCAGTATGGGGTCAAACAAATGGCTATATCTCCACGAATATTCCACAGGCGAAACTAAAACTTTACCAAAGTTCGTTTGAGATATGGTGGACTCTGCATATGAAGTTTCATCAAAATCCATGATGGTCATGCAGGGAGCCCTTGATCACTTGACATGGAATAACCCAATAGTCATTACTAGGAAATACAGTTATACCGGATAAAATACAAATGAATTAAAGACTAAGTACTAATCCAATTTACAAGCAAATAAATACATACATATTCAATTATTGAAAGGTAAATAATAAGCTTCTAATCTAATATATACAAAGGAAGGGAATTCCATGTAGCTATTTTTTTGTATTCAATACCTTCTAACTGAAGGGAAATGTAAGATCAATTGATCATTATTACATAATTCTATTCAAGACATTTATATCCTATTTATATCATTCTGGATTCTAAGCAGGTTACAAAAAGACATTAACATATAATGTTAAGAATTTACAAGCTCGAGAAAATGGGTGAATGGACATCCATGGAAAATCAGGGACGGGAAATTGCACGGCGACACCAGGAAATACTTTTCACCGAAAGAGTGGTTGATCGCTGGAATAGACTTCCACTTCAGGTGATCGAGGCAAGCAGCGTGCCTGATTTTAAGAAGAAATGGGATCGTCACGTGGGATCTCTGCACAGAGATAAATAGGGGAGGGTCATTGGGGTGGGCAGACTAGATGGGCCGCGGCCCTTATCTGCCGTCTTTTTCTATGTTTCTATGTTTCTATGATGGGTTTGATGTTTGGGTTATCTTGTGTAGGTATTGGGGTGCACATTTCCACCCAGTGATTCTTGAGCTCACTCAGTTGTGGGGAGGAGGTGTCCTAAATTTGAAAATGAAAATGCTCTCACCTCTTCCCACTTACATCGTTTTCCTGACCTCCTTAGAATTTCTTCCCTCCAAGCTGATTCTCTGAGAACCTTCTAAGAATGTCTCACCAATGGGCTGCAGGGAAGGGGGATGCAGGAGAGCACAGTTACTTACCGTAACAAGTGTTATCCAGGAACAGCAGGCAAATATTCTCACATGTGGGTGACGTCTTCCACGGAGCCCTGGTACGGAAGGTTCCAAGTGTATTGCCACTTAAGAACTTTAAAAAGTTCAAGACCAACTGCACCGCACATGCGCAAGTGCTTTCCCACCCGACGTAGGCTTGCGGCTCCTCAGTTCAGATAGCCAGATAAGAAGCCAACCAGGGGAGGTGGGTGGGATGTAAGAATATCTGCCTGCTGTCCCTGGATAACACCCGTTACAGTAAGTAACTGTGTTTTATTCCAGGACAAGCTGGCAGCATAGTTTCACATGTGGGTGACCTCCAAGCTAACAAAAAAATGGGATGGTGGCGTGTTGGCCTTTAAGAAAATAAATTTTGTAATACTGCTTGATCGAAATGGCCATACCATCTGGAATAGGATTCCAGACAGTAATAAGAAGTGAAAGTATGAACCGAGGACCAAGTGGCAGTTTTGCAGATTTCATCAATAGGAGTAGAGCGGAGAAAAGCTAATGAAGCTGCCATAGCTCTAACTTTGTGGGCTGTGACTCGACCCTCCAATTACAGCCCAGCCGGAGCATAACAAAACAAGATGCAAGCAGCCAATCAATTGTAAAGTGTCCTTTTAGAAAAAGAGTGCCCCAACTTGTTAGGATCAAAGGAGACAAAAAGTTGTGAAGAAGGTCTATTCGATTTAGTTTGTTGCAAATAGTAGGCCAAAGTATGAAGAGCTGTTTCTCCAGGATGAGAATGAGGCTTGGGAAAAATACTGGAACAACAATTGATTGATTGATTGATTGAGATGAAACTCAGTTACAACTTTAGGTAGAAACTTTGGATGGGTGCGAAGAACCACTTTATCATGATGGAATACTGTAAATCAGGGATGCCCACACTTTTTGGGCTTGCGAGCTACTTTTTAAATGACCAAGTCAAAATGATCTACCAACAATAAAATTTTAAAAAAACACAAAGCACACTGTACGCATAGAAAATGTTAATTATCATTCCTATTCCAGGGTTTTTCAAAGAGGTCAAAGCAGATGACTCTATGCACTATCACCTCAGTAACAACCATACAAAAATAGACAAATATACCCCCCTCCCTTTTTACTAAACCACGATAGCAGTTTTTAGCGCAGGGAGCTGCGCTGAATGCCCAGCGCTGCTCTCGACACTCATAGGCTCCCTGAGCTAAAAAACTCTATTGCAGTTTAGTAAAAGTGGACCTTAGTGTAAAATATAGACAGCAGATATAAATTCAGACACATTTTGATCACTAAATTTAAAATAAAATCATTTTTCCTACCTTGTCTGGTGATTTCATGAGTCTCTGGTTGCACTTTCTTCTTCTGACTGTACATCAAATCTTTCTTCCCTTCTTTCAGCCTGTATGCTTCCTCTCCTCCAGACCTCATTCCTTCCCCCAACTTTTCCTTCCTCTTCCCTGCCCTTTCTTTCTCTCTGCCTCCCTTTCTTTTTTTTTCTGTTTCTCTTCTTTCCTTCTGTCTCCCTGCCTGCCCTTTTTCTTTCCTTCTGTCTCCCTGCCTGCCCTTTTTCTTTCTTTCTCCCTCCCCTCCCCCAAGCCACTGCCACTGCCATCGGGGACCAGGACCCAAACGCCACCAATAATAGGCCCCAAGCTCTCCCTGCTTCGGCCAACCAGCATTCCTCTCCCCGACGTCAATTCTGCCGTCGGGAAGAGGAAGGCTGATCAGCCCAAGATCGTGATCAATCTATTGGGGAAATGCTGCTGGGTCCTGCCTTCGCGGAAACTGAAAGTAGGCAGGACCCGGCAGCAAGAAGAGGAAATGCTTCATTTACTTGTCTCCCGCCTTAGCCCGTAGCGAACGCTTGCTTCAGGGCTCTCAACATGTGCGTGCCGGCTTCCCTTCTCCCCTCCCCCCCGGACATAACTTCCGGTTTCGGAGGGAAGAGAAGAGAAGCCGGCACGCACACTTTAGAGCCCGGAGCATAAGTTCGCTATGGGCTGAAATCTCCAAGCCGGTTTTTTTGGGGTTTTTTTTAATGTTCAGCAGCGGCAGATGACAGCTGGGCGGACCGCCCAGCTAAAAGGCCCTAGGGAGAACACTGGAGAGGAAGGCTGATCAGCCCGTAGATCAGGACGGCAACACGAGTCTGCGATCGATTCACGTTGCCTTCCTGAGCTACTGGTCGATCGTGATCGACGTGTTGGGCACCCCTGCTGTAAATGGTGGATCTGCTACCAAGGCTTGAAAAGTTCACTGACTCTTTGAGCAGACCTGAGAGAAATGAGGAAAACACTTTCCAAGTGAGCAATTTAAGATGAGCAGTAGACATTGGTTCAAATGGAGGTTTCATCAGTTTAACAAGTACCACATTCAGATCCCAAATTACTGGAGGTTTGAAATTAAAAAGTCCTTTCATAAATTTGGAAACCACAGGATGAGCAGAGAGAGGTTTTCCATCCAATGGCTTGTGAAAAGCAGCAATTGCACTGAGGTGGACTCTAATAGAAGTAGACTTGAGGCCAGACTGGGACAAATGGAACAGGTAATCCAGAATCGAAGACAAGGAGGTGAATTGCGGTTCCTGATGATGAAGATCGCACCGAGCAGAAAACCAAGTCCACTTTTGTGTATAACATTGTCTTGTTTTCTGGAAGCATTCAAAATGTCCTTTACAGGTTGAGAAAACTGAAGATCAGGTGAAGTCAGCCCGAGAGATACCAAGCTGTCAGTTGTAAAGACTGCAGGTTGGGATGAAGAAGCAAACCTTGACTCTGTGTAAGAAGAGATGGAAAAATTGGCAGAAGTGGTTCCCTGATGCTGAGTTGAAGTAGAAAGGAAAAACCATGGTTGTCTGGGCCACTGAGGAGCTATCAGAATCATAGTGGCAGATTCCTGTTTGAGTTTGACAAGTGTCTTGAAAATAAGTGGAAATGGAAGGAACGCATAGAGGAACTTGTTTGTCCAGTCGAGGAAAAAAGCATCTGCCTCCAGATGATGAGGAGAGCAGAGTCTGGAACTGGGGTAATTTGTTGTTGTGGGAGTTCCCCATTGAGAAAAAATTTGATGAAGAGTTGGTGAATTGAGCGTCCATTCGTGAGGTTGGAGAATGCGGCTTAGTTTGTCCACCAGAAAATTTTTCTCTCCTTGAATGTAAACAGCCTTCAGAAAAATGTGAAGAATTGCCCAAGTCCAGATCTTTTGAGCTTCTTAGCAAAGGAGAAGAGATCCTGTTCCTCCCTGCTTGTTCACGTAGTACATAGTACATATTGGGAAATATAAAATACTAGTCTGGAGGGCAAGAATGCTGGCTATCTCTATTTCTAAAAACACATGGGGATGAAGGGGGTGTTGTTGATTAGTAGTTTGGACTCTTATTCGTTGTCATATTTATTTATCATTACAGTTGTTTTTTTGTATTTATTTATTTCAGTATTTATGCACTGCTTATAGCACTAAGCGGTTTACATTCAGGTACTCAAGTATTTCTCCCTATCTGTCCCAGTGGGCTTACAAACGACTAACGTACCTGTTATACTTTTTCTACAGTCCTGTTTGATAATTAGTCTAGCCACTGATTGCTAGACTAAAAAATTGAATAAAAAAGATTTTAAAAATAGACCATTCCAGTATTTTTGATGTGTGGTTTGTGACTACTTTTTGGGGAACTCTAGATCCACAGATTGCAGTAAGGTTACAGAGAATGGCTTATGAATAGAGAACTTGTTCAGAGGCAATTAGGAACCCAGTTGGCATAATTACAAAGAAATAATTACAATGATTTTTAAAATCCTTAAGCAGCCAAGGATGTAACCTCTATTGGGTGTTAGGGTAGAAGTAAATGACAGCAATAAAAGAATATCTGCATTTTGGCATTAACACATACCCATTAATGCCCTTTGATAAATGGGCTTCTAGGCATTATTCATAACTGAAAAGAAATCACAGTTCTTACTAGACAGGAACTGTCTCTTGATTTTCAGTCATTTTGCTGTCAATTCTACATTACATAACTAAAACTATTGCATATTTGCAAGAAGGCAATACCTTGTGTGCCAAGTGGAAGAGTAGTCTATTCTGCAAGCGACTTTTGGGAGCTAAAAGATAAAAACATTCATTTATTTAAAAGAAAGCATGAAACACAATCACATAGTATGCATAACTTCTAACCAAATATTAGTCAATAGTTCTCTGCTGGATTCTGTTCGGTGTGGATCACAGATCTGCATGTAAACTAACTAGCCAATTAGGATTCCATATGCTAGGGAGCTCTTAATCGAAAGAGAAAAGTATCCAAAAACCGGCCTAAGTCAGCACTTGAACGATCATCAGGCAAAAACGTCCAAGTGCCGATAATGAAACCGGGTTTTGGACGTACTGTATTTATAAACGACCTATGCCTTCATAGTGCCGCTGAACGACCAGAGCTAAACGGGGCGTGTCAGGAGGAGCGTCGAAGGCGGGAGTGGGGCAGGACATGGGCTGGCTTAGATTTAGTCGTACTGCATGTATAACCGAAAGTTATACAGCACAGGATTGACGGAACTTGGATGTTGTGACTTAGAACATTTAAAACATGGTCTAAGTCACAAAAACCCACCAGATAAGCATGCAAACACATAATACAGACCCCCCACACATTACCCCAGTGATCACCAACCCCCCCATAAAAATATTAATCGCAACTTGAAAATTGTGCCTCTAGAACATCATCTGGCAGCCTGGCATATGAAAGCCTAGTCGTGCTGCACAGAGGCGTCTTAAGCCGTCTTGGGGGTGGGTTAGGGACCCATGGAGAAAAGGACCCATGCCCATAAGCCCCTGTAATCACTGCATTGATATTGAAACATGTGCACTCCCTTTTACACCCCCAAAACCCTTTTGTATTGGCATATAAGTGGCTCCTGCAGCCATAAGGGCTATTGGGGTGGTAGATAAGTGGGTCTAGGGGATTCTATAGGTGGTTCGGGGGGCTCACCATGACCTATAAGGGAGCTGTAGTGAGATGATGGCATGGCACCCTTTTTGTGAAGTTCACTCTTTAGGTGCCACTATTTAGGTGCCATGTCTGGGTGTTCAGTCCATCACTTTGCAGATCCCTCCCACGTCCAACAGGGCTTGTTCTAGGCGTTTTTGACTTGGACGAAAAGTTGGACGAAAATGTGGTATAAAGATAGACGATTTAGCAGCTTGGACGATCAGATCAGCAGGACGTATACTTAGACGATTTTCGAAATGAAAAAAAATTTGGACATATTGTTACTTTGGACAACTTGCAACTTAGATGAAAATGGACTTAGACGCTCCTTTCGATTATGTCCCTCCAAGTGTTCAATCCCTTCTTGCAATCCAAGAGTTGCAGAAATCCAAACACTTTTCTGAGCATGTTCTCCTCTTACCTTAGAGAGTGAGTTAGAGCCCTCTACAGTTCAGTCTCAAAGCCAAGCAACCATACTGGGACCAATTCAGGACAAATAAGGGGACACGGGGACCTCCCCAGCAACAAATAATTTCTGTTAAGAGCAGCTCTGCAAAATAAAAAAACAAGTAATAAACAGGCAAAATGCAATACAAAAAAGACACTAAAGAACACAGAACTAACCTGCTGTGTGCAACAAGCACCCACATGAGACATCCTTCAATTAAACATAATCACAGAAGTGGAAAACTCCCCACATGATCCGTCAACTGGCTAGAAAGTCTTTAAGCCTGCAAGGAGAATAACCGAGGCAGAAACAAGTAGGTTATTCTAAACAACTGAGCGTACACAGACGGCAGGTCATATAGAATCCTTCAGGGATTAACAGAAAGAAGATTATCAAAGCTAAAAATCTAATCATCCATTCTGTTACATCCCTTCTGAATTCCATATAATAGGTGACCTACCAAAGCAATGGTAGCAACTGGGAAGGGACAGAAGAACCTGCCCTCAACACCGAGGTCCCAAAAGTGGCATCAGAGTGAGCCGTCACAGCCACTCAGTAAAACCAGGTAAAGGTATGAAGAGAGGACCAAGTAGCCGCCTGTAAAGTTCACAGCAAGACTTTTAGTCAAGTGAGCCTTAAGAGAAACTGGCAGCTGCTTGATGGGCGATGAAAGTCAAGGAAATGGCCAGGTGAATCCATCAAGCGATCGAGGACTTGGACAGTGAGGTACAGCAGTCAGGACAAAGAGGTGATCAGACAGCCGGAAATCATTAGTCCTCTCCAAATAGTGGAGCAAGACCCTCCTGACATCCAACTTGTGCAAAATCTGATCCTTTCATTCCTATCCTGATTGCCATGGAAAGTGGCAACCACCTTCGGTAGAAAGGAAGGTACAGTATGGAGAATACCACCTGAGTCCATAATTAGGAGAAAGGGTTCCCTGCAAGAAAGAGCCAGAAACTCCAAATATGCCATGCTAAGACAATGGCAACCAGAAAGACAGTCTTGATCTTCAGATCCAGAAGAGTAGCATCCTTCAGTGGCTCAAATTGGGCTTCTCCAAGGCCCTGTAGATTTATGTTGATTCTATGAAAGGAAAGGATGATGCAAGGGAGGCCACAAACGAAGCACCCCATCTTATTTAATATTTTCATCAATGACCTAGAAGAAGGAACATCCAGTGAGATCATCAAGTTTGAAGATGACACAAAGCTATGCCGGGCAATCAGATCGCAGAAGGATAGCAAGGAGCTCCAGAGTGACTTGTGTCAGTTAGAGAAATGGACGGAGAAATGGCAGATGAAGTTTAATGTGGAAAAGTGCAAAGTAATGCATTTAGGCAGAAAGAACAAGGAACACGAGTATAGAATGTCAGGTGCAACTCTGGGTAAGAGCGAACAAGAAAAGGACCTGGGTGTACTGATAGATAGGACCCTGAAACTGTCGGCACAATGCACAGCAGCGGCAAAGAAAGCAAATAGAATGTTAGGCATGATAAAAAAAGGAATCACGAGTAGATCGGAGAAAGTTATAATGCCGCTTTATAGAGCAATGGTCAGACCACACTTGGAATACTGTGTCCAACATTGGTCTCCCAACCTAAAGAAGGATATAAAACTGCTGGAGAGAGTGCAGAAACGAGCAACAAAGCTAATAAAAGGTATGGAGAACTTGGAATACGAGGAACGACTTAAGAGACAAAATAGAGCAGGAAAAAAAATTATTTACAATGTCCAATGTGACACGGACAAGAGGACATGGACTGAAGCTAAGGGCGGACAAGTCCAGGACAAATATCAGGAAGTTCTGCTTCACACAACGAGTGGTGGACACCTGGAATGCTCTCCCAGAAGAGGTTATTGCGGAATCCACCGTTCTAGGATTTAAAAGCAAACTAGATGCACATCTCCTTACGTGAGGCATAGAGGGATATGGGTGACTAAAATTACACCAGGTGTACACCTGGCTGGGCCTCCGCGTGTGCGGATCGCCGGACTTGATGGACCGGAGATGGCAGTTCTTATGTTCTTATAAATCTGGTTACATCTGGATAAGCAGTAAGTGAAAGCCTCTGCGTGCTCTGAAGCACGAAAGGCCTGCAATCTGAACTTTAAGAGAGGCTACTGTTAAACCCTTAAATTGGAGTCCTCTCAGGCTCCACCTGGTCCTTAGCACTGTTGGAAAGCCTTCCAGGCTTTTGGCATAAGAAGCCATAGTAGAAGGTTTCTTTGACCACAAAAGCGTCAAGAGGACTACATCTGAGCACTCAAGAGCCATGCCGGAAGACTAAAGTGCTGTGGATTCTCCATGGGCACCAGACCCTGACCGAGAAGGTATCCAGGAAGAGGGAAGTTGAGCTTCCTGTCCTGCTGAAGACTGACGAGATTTGCAAACCACAGATGACGAGGCCAGTCCAGAGCAACTCGAATCACAAAGCTTGGATGTGTTGCTATCCGGTGGATGATCCGACCACCAGAGGCCACGGAGGGGACACAAAGGAGCTTGTGAGATGGCCAGGGCTGAACAAAGGCATCCAGCCCTAAGTTTCCAAGCTCTGTTCTGAAGAAGTGCCTGACCCTTGAGTTCTCTACTGACACCATCAAGTCCATCTAGGGCCGACCCCAGCGCTGTACGATCAGACAGAAACACTTTGCGTAAGAGGGGCCATTCTCCCAAGTCCAGGACTTGTCAACTGAGGCAGTCTGTCAACTCCCGCTATGTGTGCCGCCAAAAAAGACAGAAGACATAACTCTGCCTAGTGAAATAGTATGCAGCCTCCTGGCCCAAGGAAGCGCTTCTTGTGCCCCCTTGATGAATTATATACACCACCACCATGGCATTGTCTGAGAACCGACTGTAACCCCCCAAGGATCCTTTCCATGTGACTGGGGGTGGGAAATGCAGCCTGTGCCCTGAAACCTGGGGAAGTTTCACTCATGACGCTTACTGCCTGCGTTTAAATCTTTGACAAGGTGGGTGGGTAAGCAAACTCCCAGGAGAATGGACCCCAAGTCCAAGAATGGTGGCACACAGCAGGTGAGCTCCACAGATCCACTAAAGTTTCTCCATGAAGCCCGGACTCGTGGGACTGCGTCTTTTCCTCCAACAGGGGACCACCAGAAAGGGTTCTCAAGGCACTGAAGCCACTGAAAAAGACAAACTTTTACTGAAAAATAAGAAAAATATGCACAGCATATTTACAAGAGTTTTGCATGGATTGCTTGCAGCAGGTGGCTCTAGCTCTCACTCTAATGGGGGGGAGCATGTGCTCAGAACTGTGTTTGGATTTCTGCAACTCCCGGATTGCGGGAAGGGATTGAACACCTAGCGTATGGAATCTGGAAGGGACATAACAAAATTACATAGTAACATAGTAGGTGATGGCAGATAAAGACCTTAATCCTGTCCTTTTGATCACTTTCTCCTCAACAATGAATTTCCTGTCTTATTACTTCTCTTTCTTCTTCCCCTCTTGAAGTCAGTCAATTTGTACCTCTGCTTAATCTTTTGTAAACCGCATAGAACTTCACGGTAATGCGGTATATAAGCTGTTATTATTATTATTATTAATCCGTCCAGTTTGCTCATTAGTTATAACCATTAAAAATACATGATTAAATTAACTTGTCTCTTCATTGATATTTCTGGGTCACAGACTGTAAAATCCACCTGTCCAAAAGGTGAAGTTGCCATCCAAGCTCACTCCAGCCTATCCAACCATCATGTTTGCAGGATATCTACTATAAAGTCTGGCCAGTAACATCTTCATGTTCCAAGTTAGTGGAGATCCCATTGATGCCTTCCCCTGCCCATCCTACACCAAATTGCCACATAAGAGACACAGACTATGTAAGTCTGCCAGTACCGGCCTAAGCTCTTTAATTTACATCCTTCATTTTCTAATTAGAGATCTTCTATGTTTATACCACACTTTTTTTGAATTCCATCACTGTTTTCCTCTCCATATTGTGTGAAGAAATATTACCTCAGTTTGTTTTAATTCTACTTACTTAGTAGCTTCATTGCATACTTCCCTAGTCCTAGCATTTTTGGAAAGAATAAACAAGCGATGCTCATCTAACCTTTCTACTCCAATCAGAATTTTATAGACCTCTATCATATCACCCTGAGTCGTCTCTTCTCCAAGCTGAAGAGTTCTAGCCACTATAGCCTTTCCTCATACAGAAGTTGTCCCATCCCTTTTATCATTTTCATCACCCTTCTCTGTACCTTTTCTAATTCCGCTATATCTTTTTTGAAATATGGCGACCAGAATTGCACACAGTATTCAAGGTGCAACTGTACCATAGAGATAGAAGGGCATTATAACATTTTCATCTTTGTTTTTCATTCCTTTCCTGATAATTCCTAACATTCTATTTGCTTTCTTAGTCACCACTGCACAATGAGCTGAGGGTTTTTTAAATATAATATCCACTGTGCGATTCTGGGAGTCCTTAAACACTGCGCCTCCATCATTAGGGAGGTTCATACATTGGGTATCCTGCGTCATACTAGAATCCACCTTAGGGTTTCAATGTATCCTGGATGACACCTAGATCCTTTTCCTGGGCAGTGATTCCTAACGTGGAACCCTGCATTATGTAGCTATATTTTGGGTTCCTCTTTCCTAGGTGCATCACTTTGCACTTGCTCACATTAAACATCATCTGCCATTTTGATGCCCAAATCTTACAGTCTCACAAGGTCCTCATGCAATTTTTCATAATCTTCTTGTGATTTAACAACTTTGAACAACTTAGTGTTATCAGCAAATTTAATGATCTCACTATTTATTCCCATCTCTAGATCACAGATAAATATGTAACAACATTAAATCTATAAAACAAAAGTTCTTCATAATAATCTCTTTGTGACCAATATATCAGAGATCTAATGGCCATATGACCAATAGCCATGTGACCAAATGGCACTGTGCAGTGGCAAACCTAGGGTATGTGACACCCAGGGCCGATCGTTTTTAACACCCCCACAATATAAAAAAATATTTTTAGTAATTTTATTTATTTATATAGCCCCTCCTCCCCAAACATCTCAGAACATGTTACAGTTTAACATTCACAGTGTTACAATATAACATTACATAGGGTTACAACCTCTCCAACTCCATGCTGGCGCTGAGGTGTAAACAAAATTAACAAAAAAGACATTTCTTCTCTCTGGTAGGTCCTAGCTCATGCTTGCTAACACCAGCTGTGGGAGGATATACATTTCAAACCTGACATATTATAATCACAAAATAGAAAATACAATTATTTTTCTACTTTTTGCTGTCTGGTCATTTTATTATTCAAATCATGTTGGTTCTGGGTTCTGGTTTCTGTTTGTCTTCTGTTAACTCGCTCACCAGGTTCTCCTGCCCATTTGATGCTTTAATTTTTCTCCGTGCCATCTCTGTACTTTCCCTTCCACTGCCATATCCAACATTTCTGCTTCTTTTCCCACTGTCTACCATCTCTTTCTCTTTTCCTGCCTTGTACCCTGGGTCAAATCTCTCTATTCCCCTCCTTGCATCATCTCTCCATTCCTCCCCTCCATTATCAGGTGCAACATTTCTTTCTCTTTCCCCATGCATCATCTCTCCCTGACCTCCACCCTATGTCCAACATTTCTCCTTATCTCTTCTCCATGCATGCTTCCCTCCCCTCCACCATATGCAGGATTTCTCCCTCTCACCCCTTTCTACCTCTTTGTTGCATCTCCCTTCCTCTTCTCCAGCCCATGTCCATTGATTCTTGCTCTCTCTGCTCTACCCCCATGTGCAACAGCTTTCCATTCCTCCCTCCTATCCCCCTATACAGCAGCTTTCCATCCCTCCCTCCAATCCCCTTATATAGCAGTTTTCCATCCCTCCTATCAATCCCCCTGTATAGCAGTTTTCCATCCCTCCCATCCCTTATGCAGTACCTCCAGATCTGACCGACCCCCCACCGTGAGATTTGACATTCCTCCAACGGCAGCAGTATCATCAAATGGACTGTTTGCGGACTGCTCCACCAGGGCTTCTGTGATGTCATCAGTAATGTGGCAGAGGAAAAGCCCCAGCGGACCAGGCCACAAGAAGCCTGTTTGCCATCACCACTGCTGCTGTTTAAGAAGGCAGGCTCAGGGTATGTGAGTTTTCTCTTTGTTGGCAGCCTTAACTTGCTGCTCTGCTGGCATCGGGCCTTCCTCTCTGCCAGTCTCACCTACTTCCTGCTTCCACGAATGCAGGACCCAGCAGAGAGAAAGCTGACACCGGTAGAGAAGCAAAGTTCCTGGCCCATGATGCCAACTCTAGGAGCACCCCTTCATGGTCTGCACTCAAGGTGGACTGCGCCCCCCCCCCTTTGGTACGCCACTGGCACTGTGAAAATATCCTTATAACCAACATATATCAGTTAACTAATGGCCTTATGACCAATAGTAGATGTGTCCATTATATAGGGTGCCCACAAAAACACTCCTTGATTTTAAATGGTTACAAAATCAAAACTTATTGGAATATGTTTATAAATAAGATGACGGCAAATACAAATCCCAAAAAACACGGTTAGCAAGATCTTACACAATCGCTTGCACTTTCACCCTTATAAGCTGCAATTGGTGCAGAAGTTACAACGTTCAGACAATGCAACGCAACAAAATGACCAGGTGTTTCTCAAGTGGCCCCCCGAGCTCACTGGACATTACTGTTTGTGACTTTTTCCTTTGGGGGTATGTAAAAGACAGAGTGTACATACCTCCACTACACGCATCACTGAAGCTATAAACGCGATCACGCCGGATATGCTTCGGAGAGTCTGGTCCGAGCTCAATTATCGCATCAATGTTTGCCAAGTAACAGGTGGGGCGCACATTGAGTGTATGTAATCAACACATACCATATGAAAATCAAAGGTGAAAGAATATTCCAATAAATTTTGGTTTTGTAACCATTTAAAATCAAGGAGTGTTTTGGTGGGCACCCTAAAACCATATAACCAAAAGGTACTATGACAAAGAATGATTTTGATCTCTGTTTTTAAAATTTATTATGAGTATTTTTATTTTAAACAACTTAGAACTTTGGATAGTGTGGTATATAAATGTGTAAATAAAAGTAGGTATGCCCAATTATCCTATGATCAATAGTCTGTACACCAAGATCTTGGATTTTTGCCAGTCATCAACTGCTTTTGCTCAATGGCACAGGGCACTGTCATTCTGAAACATGGTAGTCACTTGGGCAAAGTTTCTCTGATAATGGAATCATGCACTTCTGCAGTATTTCATGAATCACTTAGCATTTACCACATTTTGTAGAGGTCTTGACACAACATCCTGTCATATATCTCCAAGGCATTATGTTCAACAGATACATTCAAACACCCTGACTTGCATTCTTCACCTAGCAATCACCTTACATACAGTAGGTGTGAGCCTAACTTCCAAAAAGGCAGACAGTGCTTTCACCACTGAAAAGAACCTATTCCCGCATCTCACAAGTCCATTTAGAGTACTTCTTTGCTCATGCGACAATGTACCTCTGTCAACAACAGTTTCTTTTATATCCCCTCAATCAACATTCCACTGTAGATGAAGAAATTGCCACTCCACAGAGTAGCTGAAGTGAACTTGCAATCAGAATTATATAACCAATGGGCTGAAGTTGGAGCCACTTTTGTTGCAAGATACAATTCTGCTTAAACTTTACGATTTGCTAAACAGAGGACAATATAAATGCATATCTAACATAAAAAATTAGTTGTATTTGAAAGAGAAGTGAGCACTGAAACACAATGAATGATGTTCCACCATAAATAGTAAATACAAAATTGGTATTATTGCCAAAATTAATTACCATCCTAACGTAAACAACTACTTGGCAACTAAAGTTTGCAGAGACCAGTACGGGAAGCACAATATTTAAAGTGAAACAAAACAAGCCTCAGAAATAGCAAGCTGAGAACAGAGACCAGCTAGCATTTGGTGTATTGGCTTTTCACTGGCAAATTGTTGTTGCATCTCCAGCTTCCTTCTTTCCTGAAGCAGCAAAATTTAGCGAAACAAGGCCCTTGGGAAGATTGTGACTGGTTCTTCTGGCTCCATTTGGATTACAAATATTCATTTTGGGACAGCGTGATTTTTTTGCCACGATTGGATCCTTTGCAGCCATACAGATGTGATTCTTTGGAGATAAGTACTGCTGGAGTTTCTTTTTTGTAACATGTTGCTATTGATTTTTGCTCTTTGTTTTCACCTTTGTTTACCATGACTAAGTTTGGGGCATTTTTGTAAACTTTGATTGCTCAACTGGTTGGTACAAGCACAGGTTTTTCTCATTAGCAGTGTTAGCCTGCTGAGTTTTTTTTTACTGTGCTTTCCCTTCCAGTTAAGAGGAGCCAAAGATTTGAGCACTTTGGAGCCTTTCTAAGGCTCATTGGTCTAGCTGGGCTGTGTTCTCAGCTTGCTAGTTCTGAGGCTCGTTTTGTTTCAAGTTAAAAATTTTGCTTCCCATACTGGTCTCTGCAAACTTTAATTGCCAAGTGGGTGCTTATGTTGATGTTCCACCATAACATCTACTATTATGTAGAAAAACTGCATATTGAAGTTTCAAAACAGCAGTAAGCTGTAGTGCTGCTTGATTCACCAATTCATTTTGGTGAATTGATTCAAATCGATTCGTTTGCTGGAAAAATCGGATCCACCAATTCAGCGAGTCCTGACAATACCTCTGAGCCTCCTAAAGCAGCAGCAGCAACAGTGGTGCCTGGCGGACAGAGGCAGCGCTCTGAACAGGCTTCTCCTGGCATGTCTCTGCTGCGTCACTGATGACATCACTGATAACGCGGCAGAGAGAAGCCCTTGTGGGCAAGCTGCGAGCAGCCTGTTCAACGCTGCTGCTACCTTAGGAGGCCCGAAAGTTGAGGTCTCACGGTGGGGAGGGGGTTGTCACTCAGGAAGTGCTGCACAGAGGGATAGGAGGGATGGAAAGCTGCTGCACAAGGGGATGGGAGGGAGAGAGGGAAAACTGCTGTACATGGGAGGGATAGAAAATTGCTGCACATGGGAAGAGAGGAGAAAGGAAGAATTGTTGGACATGGGGTGGAGAAGATGAAGGGAGAGATGCAACAAAGAGGTAGAAAGGGTAAGAGGGAGAAATCTTGCAAATGATGGAAGAGAGGGAGACATGAATGGAGACAGAGAAATGTTGAACATAGAGTGGAGGGCAGGGAGAGATGGTGCATGGGGAGAGAGAAAGAAACATTGCACATGATAATGGAGGGGAGGAAGGAAGAGATGCTGCATGGAGGAGAATAGAAAGGTCTGACCAGGGCATAAGGGGTTAGAGGGAGAGAGAGAGATGAAAGACAGTGGGAAAGAAACCGAAATGTTGGATATGGCAGTGAAAGGGAAAGTACAGAGATGAAAGATGAATGGTGAGCACGGAGAAAGAACAAAACGTCAAATGGGCAGGAGACCCTGGTGAATGAGTTAATAGAATCAAACAGAAACCAGAGCCTGGGACCAACATAATTTGAATAATAAAATGACCAGACAACAAAAGGTAGAAAAAATAAATTTTATTTTCTGTTTTGTGATTATAATATGACAGATTTCAAATGTGTATCCTGCCAGAGCTGAGCATGAGCATGAGCTAGGACCTACCAAAGAGAGGAAAAGTATTTTTCGTTTTGTTTACACTACAGCACCTAGTGGGGTTGGAAAGGGTAAAGGGGGTGGGATGGATGAAGAGGCTACAAAAATAAACCCGCCAGGTCATTTGAAAAAAAACCCCAATTGGGCAGGAAAAGTGAATCAAATCAAATCAAAAAATCAATTCAATAGGCCAAATCAAATCGAATCAAATTTTTTTCCCCTGAATCAGGCAGCACTAATGAGCTGCTTATTGCAGACTTGCACCCCACTATGGCAACTAGGAATACCTCAATAAGGCTGTGGATGATGCAGCTCAGTGAAACCATCCTCAAAAGGCCAGGAAAGCCAACAGATCTAGCAACCAAACCCTAAACTTCTATATGGAAGTGCTGCTGCTGGGCCAATAGGTTAACCTTTATTTTCTTCACTGTTGAAGTTCATCCAGTATTTGGCTTTAATACTTGCTATTGGTGTTTCTATTTTAAAATGAATAAGGAGAAACCAGTACACTCAACAGATTCAAGGCATGGCTGTATAATCCAAGCCAACCCAACTACTAAGAATGGAAATTATGATGCCCACACAAAGAACAGATCAGTTATATCAAAAGTCTCACCTTTAGTAGCTGCTTCTTCTGCCTCCTTATACATTCCCAAGAAAAAGTAAGTGCAAGCCAAGTTCACCCAAACATCAGGGTTGCATACCTCACGTTTGCTAATAGATTCATACTCCTGAAACACATAAGATCACATCGTATTTATAATATGTGGCAAAGAGAGAGGAAAGAAAAGTGAAAAACAACATAGAAAAATCTTCAGCTTTTACTCTTTCCTTGTTTACTAAGTTATAATGCTCAATGGAGTGTGAATGGGTGGAAGAGCATGTGGTGTATGAATGATAAAACTACAGCCCTCATCTAATGGGAAAAATTTATCAGGCCCTTGGTGATGCATTCTGTTATGTACTGCATTGGATACAATTTGTATCATACTTAATGTCAGAAGTTTGAATTTACTTGAAAAGTTACACCTATTAAGGAGGCAGCTCTCCTTAAGGCTAAAGGACTGTTTATCCAGTAGACTCACTTGAAGATTCTGAACCATAAAAACTAAATTGGATAATTCTATAAAATAGGTGTCAAACTTGAGAGTTAGAATACAAAACCCTATCGTTTCAGGACCACTAAACAAAATTACTGATATCTATGCATTTCATAGTAACATTAAAAAAGAATGCTCTCACGGAGGCTATCATACCCTCCAGGGTTAGACAAGTTCCTACTGAACAAGGACGTACGCTGGTAAGGCTAATCTCAGTTAGGGCACTGGTCTTTGACCAAAAGGGCCGCTGCGTGAGCGGACTGCTGGGCGTGATGGACCACTGGTCTGACCCAGCAGCAGCATCTCTTATGTTCTTAAGAATAAAATACAAGTCTTGGTTAAGACTAGAGGGGCTAACTTTATGAAGCTCATAAATAATCCTCTGTTCTGTGTAAAGTAGCTGGAGATCTAAATCACCTCCTCTCCAACGGGATTTGAGAGTTCTGAATACAAAAAAAAATCTAATATCTGTTGATAGACGTTTTTCTATGCAATCGTTGACGAATGGTATGGATTTGACATTTCTGAAGATACAACTCAATTATTCTTGTTCTCACTCTTTATTTACACCCTCTTTTATGAAGCCATTCTAGGCTTTTTTATCATTGGCTGGGGCAGTAATAGCTCCAAAGCTCATAGAATTCCTATGAGTATCAGAACTAATACTGCCCCAGCTGGCGATTAAAAAAAAGCCTAACGCAGCTTCATAAAAGGGAGCCTTATTTATTTAACAGACTTATATCCTGACTAAAACCTAAGCAGGTCACAAAGTACATACATACGATATAATCCTATATAATAAAACGCTTGCCGCGCATGCACACTCATACCTGTGTGATCTGTGATCCGTAGGTCCGTGGCCAACGCTCCCTCTCTCTCAGACCGCAAGGTGATGTGCGATCTTGCCGGCTCTGGCTCCCTTATTTTAAAGTTCACAGCGGCGGTGGTGGCTCCTCTCCCGGCTCCCTTACACTTAGAGCGCCTCCTGCCCCCCCCCTCTCTGGGACGAACCAAGAAATGGAGCCGGGCCAGCCTCCACGACAGACCAGAGGAGTCCTTTGCCGCCCCCCCTTCCCTTCCCACGGACCCGATGTCATCAGGGACGTGCCAGAGTAAATCAGGGCAGTAGAAGGACCCGAAGCAGCGTGTGAAGACTGCTGCACACGCTGCTGGTATCACCAGGTTCGTAGTCGGGCCCACGGGAATTGAAGGGGGAGTGGCAAGGACTCTCTATCCGAGTAAAGAACAAACTCTGGGGAGAACGGCAGAGGCCGGGCCTGTACTAACTCCCATGGACAGAGGGAGCAGGAAGAGGTGCTGATGGACAGGGGGGTGGAAAAATGAAAGGAGGCCTACTGCTGGACAGAGGGAGCAAGAAGAGGTGCTGATGGACAGAGGGGAGGTAAAACAAAGGGAGAAGGGCTGCTGCTGGATAAGGGGAGCAGTGAAGGGGTGGTGGTGGACACAGGGGAGGTAAAAAGAAGGGAGAATGGACAGGGGGATCACGCAAGGGGTGGTGGTGGACAGCCAAAAGAAAGAAAGACAGAAATACAGAAAGCGGCTAAGGAGACACAGAGAGAAAGAAATAAAGACAGACACACACATATATTCTAGCACCCGTTAATGTAACGGGCTATAAAGCTAGTTGCATAAAATATTAAATAATACTATTACAAAGGAATATTCATCCTATATCTCTTATTTCCCTAAAAACAGTGTTCTTTGTCTAAAAAAAGTTTCTTCAAACAAAGCTGTAAAGAATTTTGGTTCTAGCTTCAGCCAGAAGGTTGTTGCTGCATAAGCTGGGCTGGACAGAAGACAGATAAAGTATGTGTTGGGGTGAGGAGAGACTCCACACTTTTTGCATGAAGGTTAATTGTACTGTAGTTTGATGTGGCGCTTCGGCTCAAAGGAGCCTGGGGGTGGCCGCCTATTAAAAATGGACAGTTATGTGGTGGAATGGGCAAGCATTAGCCATTACATTTTCCTCCCATTGCTTCGGATTTACTAGTTAGGGTTTCATTGATAAGATAGGGACTTAATCCAAGAGCAGAGGTTTTATGAGTGGCTATATAAAATCACAATTGGATGAACCAGAACACAAACCAGATAAGACAAATATGGGATAATATATTGATCTAAATATGTGTTTTGTGCTGAGGTCACTGGAAAACAGGAGTAGGCCTTCTCTCAGGGCACTAGAAGTAATTGATAAGCTCTGTTGAAGGTCAGAGAAGATAAACCAGGGGTGGTAGCTTAGCTTTATGAAGTTCCATTGTTTTAATGTGTGCCCAGTCTGGTCTCCAGAGCCCTGTGGCAGATAAGGTTTGGTTTTAAATCTGGTTGCTGTAGAGATGGACTTTTTCTTCTTACTACAGAGATTACATTCCAGGAGGGGGGCGCTCCCTCTCCCTTTTTTGCAGAGTAAAGTTAGAAATACTAATTGGATATACAAAATGCATATATAATGAATTAAATTTTAGTAAACTATTAAAATATAAATGTAGGAACTTTAGATTAGAATATAATTCCCTCAAAAATGTACTGGAGGATTTATATAGGAAAAGTAGATTTTGTGGGAGTGGGTTGGCCACTCCCCTTCTCTTTCACTGAGACAAAGGATCTCTCAGTGCATGCTGCAAAATCATTCAGTAACATGGGAGCAGCAGTTTGACTTTTAAGGGAATGATTTAAAGTTGTGTGTATGAATAAGTATATTGCAATACTTTTTCTTTATTTCCTTCTGTATTTTTATAAATGATGTAAGCTAGTATTAAAATGTAACTTTTAGAAATTCTTGTGTGAGGGGGAAAGACACACCCCAAATATGCATGCAAGCCTTATATGGTATCAAGTATTCTTGACCAATTATATGTCATATATCAGGGAAGTTGCATTTATACTATCTGACTTGTAATGTGCCTCCAAGATTTCTGTTAAATTTAATAAACAATATTTGATTGGAAATATTTGTACAATTATCATTATTCCAGTGCATCTATGAGCAGGGTAGAACCAAAACTCTGTTCAAGTTCCAGGAGAGGCTAATTCTGATTAAACTGGAAACCCAAAGAAGAAGAAAACTGCTGGGCCAAAATTCACTACACGACAAAACTCACCACATACTACAAAATGTTATGGCTATAAGGTAAAACTAAAACTGACACTCAAACAAATAAAAACAATCATCTCCAAGCTATTCAGATATACTATAGAATTATCCACTACCTCCATTGATCTTTTGTAGTCCCCCAAGTGAAAAGAACAGTAACCAATCCACATATCTGAGTCTTCATCTCCTTCTCCCAGCTGACGTTTGAACTGAAACAAAAGACAGAAAGTAAAGTTGCTTACTTGTAAAAGGATTGTCTGTAGACAGCAACACACACATCTGGATGATATCAGACAACAATGCCAACAAAGATAGCTCTCTCAGACCTAAGAAAAAAACTAAATCAGTGCTTGTCAATCTTTTTGTGGCCATGATCCCATGATAGTAGCCAGATAAAACTGCAACACCCCCTGGAGGTGAAGAATAATGATGCTATGGAGAGCCCACCCAGCTTGTGACCTCAAATGTGGGTTTTCTTATCCCATTTGGAGTTCTGACTCACAATTGGGAAGAAGACCTAAATGCTCTTCAAACAAAGACCCAGATTCACTAACCTTTCCGATCCAATCCGATCCGTGGGCAATCCGTGGCAGGCTAACCGATTCACTACCAGTCCGTATGCAAATCAACGCAATTGGAGGCACACCCCACATTGACAACACGGATCACTGCAGAGCGATCCAGACACATGCTCAGACCGCACAAGTGAGATCAAAACAAAGGGGAGGGGGGTTTCATATAGGAGGCCACTGTAGCTCCCATTTTGGATTTGTTGCTTGACTATTATTCACAAGTCCATACAGCCCCGCTTTAAATTGCTGGTTAATAGCTCAGCACTTATGCTGATATGTTTTTGCAGTCCCAGCGGTGGATTTTGGCTGCATTGGCGAGTTGCCCGGGTCTCTCCCTCTACTCTTTTGCTCCTTCTTTTCCAGCCTACTCATCACATTCTCATTGCTGGAGCTGTAGCAGGTTTCTGGGAGCACCTTTTTGACTTCGCGAGCCTGTGGTTTTAACCTGTGGGTTTAAAGCGGGGTTGCACTGCAGCATATTCTGGAACAGAACACACTGTAGTGCAGCCCCATTTTAAAACCACAACCACGGGCTCGAAGGGCGGCAGAGAGCAGGTTTGCTTCTTTCGGAGTCCAGTTCCCCCTATGTATGCTCCGCTTTTCTGATATGGAGGGTGGGTAGGTGTAGTGCACTGTCAGTCCAGAGAGGCAGGGCGGCAGAGATGTGAGCGAGTGATCCTCAGCAGTCGCTTCTTTTTTGATCGGCCAGCCCAGTCGGTGTTCTGGAATTTGTTTAGTGAATCAAGGCCCTTCCTACTTTGCATGCCATTTCCCCTCATTTGCATGCGTGGATCAGATCGGGTGCAGATATACTCGAGAGGAAGGTTAGTGAATCGGGTCGAGTCACAAAGTGATCAGGACACGATCGGTGGGCTTAGTGAATCTAGCCCTAAATATTATTTTTTCGGAGTGCTCATGGGACTGCCCATAAAGCTGTTATTTTACAATTTCCCTTAGTCTAGTACAGAATTTAGTAGCTGACTCTCCTGATACACAGCATCCTACAATCTACAGAGCATCTCATTACTGGTATGCAACTACTGCATATACTCAAATATAAGCTGAGATTTTTGGGTCAAAAAATGGCCAAAAAATGTGGGTCTCAGCTTATATGCATGCCAGTGCCCCCCCGCCCCCCCCCTCCTGAACCTATTGCAGGCCTGCACTGGGCCTACCGTAAAACCTGGTGGGTCAGTGGTGGGCCGGGACAGGAGGAATCCCTCCGCCTCCTATCCCGGATAATTGTGCCTTCCTTTACCTCCCTCCTGCCTCCTCCACATACCTTTTACAATCCCTGGTGGTCCAGCGGTAAACTGGAGCAGGAGCGGCTTTCCCACGCTCCTGCCCCGTGGAGAGCCACTAGTGACCACTAGTGATTGGCTGCCACAAATTCTCCAGATCACACCAGACTCTAAGGAAGCATTGAAAAGATGACACAACGGAGCCACCAGAACCTCTCTGAGTTCCTTGAGTACCCTGGGATGTATCTCGTTAGGTCCCATTCCCTTGTCTATTTTTAATTTAGCTAGCTCCTCACAAACACCGTCTTCAAAACATTCATAAGCACACACAGTCAGTAATTTTATGTTCTATTTTTGCTCATAAAATGTGACCAACTCTGGGAAAAGATGAATAAAGTCTCCAGAAACACAAAATGAAGTTTTAATGAATTCTGTTAGAGCAAACAATTTGTAATGCAATAATCCAAACCCTGTCCTTTTATGTGAAAAAATAAAAAAGTGAATAAGTTCAAACATGTAACTTTTTCAGTCTGCTTATGGACTCATGACATGAAAAATTTGCCACTCTCAACATTGCAAATTACTGACTTTAGTCATCTTTTCCCAGAGATTGGTGTCTTTTCTTGACACTTTTCATTTCAATGATATGAAATGAAGTGAAAAGTATCAAGAAAAGTGTGGAATAACTTGTAAGTTTCATGGCTACACATCATTCTCTTCTTGGTTAGGCTGAGAACTTTTCAGCAGCCCCTCATATCTGCGAACAAAGCTGCTAGTGAATCTGCACACAATTGTCCCTTAGCCTAAATAGCCTATATAAACTATTTTATTTTTGCAGTTTCATTCCCATTGTGCTTTCAGTCTCTTTTGTGATTCTGAAGTATTAAACTAGAAAGCACTATCGACATTCATATTTCAATGAATTTTTGAGAAAGATCATCACACTTTAAGAAGAAAAAGATGAATGGGGACAAGGGTTAAGGGATTGCTCAAGTGAAGGGGCTCAGCAATAGGGTGGGGTGACTTGGGTATTCTGGGGGACACTGTCATTGTGAATATTGAATCAAACATTGATGTACTTGAGCAAAAATGGAGGATAAAGATTCACAATAAATTAAAAAAAGGGAAAACATGTTGGTTAATAAACTTCTAGTACACCGGTGTAGTAACTCCCACTGTCCTAGTTCCCTATTCTGTGCAGCAGGATCTTATACTTGTCTCTTTCATTACCTCCAACAAAGTGATAGCACCAGTAAAGTCTCTTTGTATCAACAGATCTTCTAGCTTTGGTATCTTTTTGCCTTTTTTCTTACGTTTATCGCTCTGCTGCTGGTCGCCACCCACAGCAGGCTTTGCTCTTGAAAGCATCTGTTCAGATAAAATAGAAATAAGAATATTAATAGGACTCCTAACCTAGCTGCTCCCCAGAAATATTGTGGATCCCTCTATTTGCAAGCATACCTGAATGCACGCACTGCTTTGATACTGCAGGTGGTATATATATATATATATATTTTTTAAAGTATTTCTGACCCAAAGATTTAGATGTATAGCTACAGAGAGCATCTGAACATCATGGTTTGAGCATATAGGCCTGGATTCTGTACAACTGCGTCCTGATTGTAGGCAGCTGTAGGCGTCCTACAGCTGTCTAGTCAGCCAATCTGGATGCATGCTTTTTAAAAATACTCCCCAGGCAGGCTGACTATATTGAAAGCGCCTCTGGGGCCCTACACGTTTCCCTAGAAAAGCGGGAGACACTTACAATGTAAGTAGAAGTGGCCGCTATACCTAATTGCGGCAAGGGATCTCCCTGCTGAGATTAGTATAGCGGCCGTGGCTGCCAGTCTCCCCCCTAAACAAATGAGGCAGGAGGGTGCCCAACCCCTCCTGCTGGTAGACCCCTACCCACCCCCGACGATCACGGCAGGAGGGTGCCCAACCCCTCCTATCCGATGACGCCACCCTTTTCCGAAGATCACCGGCAGGAGGGTGACTTCCCACTTGCTGTCAGCTCATGGGTTCACCAGAGAATGACACAGTGACAGAATTTGTTCCCATCCCCATGGATAACCATGTGTCATTATTTAGTGTCTATCTCAACCTCAGTCCTTCTACACCACATTCTTCAATGCAAGGCTTGAGAATCAGTGGTGATGCCCATTCATCTTCCCTCTCTCCTTAAAGAATGACACGGAGATGGTTTCCCATGGTTAACCATAAAGACGGAGACAAATTCTGTCCTAGTGTCTTTGTTTTCTGCTGAGCAGAGAAGTTATCTTTTTGTTTCCTCTTCATATGCCGTTCGGTGTGTATCATATGCATTTTTAACATACATATATCATACGCATTTATTTTCTACATGTATTAAATTGGTGCCTTCCCATATTAAATTTATTTTCTATTTATTTTAATTGCCAGTATAACTACAAGGTGTGCTTTTAGACCTCGGCCTAGTAGCCTCCTTCTCCTATGTGAGGATCCTCATGTCGGTGGCTTTTCTCTCGGGGGTCGCTTTCCTCCCTATGATTTTTAGTCTTTCAGTTTTGAAGCGACGTCAAGGATTGCCAACTCCAGCATGGAGGTTCAAATTCATAGCCATACTCCAAGGCCGTCAACTTGAACATCCAGATCTACCTCAGCTTCTTTGGTGCTGCCACCATTGGGGGAACTGTGTAAGAAAGCTAAGCAGCAAAAGCACTGTTCCCCCTTCAATGTTGTGCACCTGTAGCAAAAAAACAACAGTCGGACTCTGAAAAGGCAAATTTTGTGCCGCCTACCACACAAGCATTCTCTTTACAGCAGCAAGCAAATTCTGTAACACCAACCATAAAAGTGCTCTTCTTCCTTCAACAGTCACCATATGTGAATACTGTATAGGCCCCTGATCTCCAAGATTATCTGAATATGCTGCTGTGGAATGGGCTAGTCAGGCTACTGCAGTCGCAATCTGTGCTAACTCCTGTCAACATGTCCCTTGCCTTGACTGGAGCTGAGCAAGGTAAGCGAGATACCGCAGACCGCCACTTTCAGACTCCTGCACTTTTGTCACATGCGATTAATGAAGGCGAAGAAAACACACACCTAACACCTGTGTCTATAGCCGTATCATCTTTGGGGGGTCAGAGCATATCTTCAGATTCTTGACACTCCTCTCGACAAGCTTCATGGTGTTCTCATCAACGCTCCTCACAAGGTCACCAATCAGCCTTCCTTAGGCTGCTACTAAGCCTTCCCTAATGTTTTATCCATTTATGTTACTTTCTCTATCATAATTGTAGTTCTACCTTCTTTCCTTAACCTCCAGTAAGTGATCATTTTGTATCAGTCTGGTTATGTGTTTTTTGCCTTAACTTTCTTTTTTTAATGTAAATTGCTTAGAAAATTTTTAATAAACTTTTTATCAAATTTTAAATAAAACTTGGAAACTTAGCAGTTCTACTTCTAGACATCATAGTGCAACCAGGCATTTTTTCAGGTGTTCCCACCACCGTTCCAGGTCTATGGGAAATTATGATGAGGACTATGATTCCGACTTGTCTCTTCCTGTTTCTAGCAGGTCTGACTACAATGATGCATTCTCAGATGGCAGTCTTTCAGATTCAGCTTCACTGCCTGATCAGACTCTACCACCTGCCATACTGTCCTTTATCAAGTACATTAGGCAAATAGCACAGGATCTTCTAATTAGAATGGAGTCTGAAACAGAACTCTTGGCAGAATACAGAGAGGCACTCGACTATAAAGAGTTGCCCAAACACTTTCTGAAGGTTCCTCTACACCAATATTTAAACTAAACTAAACTAAAACTTAGTTTTATAGACTGAGTCATCAACCTAGAGGAACTCGACTCGGTTAACAATAATGTAAAACATACTACATAAATTTGACAAGGAAAAATAGACTGAAATAGTTAATTTCCAAAATGTTTAGCAAACAAAAAAGATTTCAGAACTTTCTGGAATAAAGCAAAAGAGCCTAATCTTCTTAATGTAAGTGGTAAAGCATTCTAGAATTTGGTTAATTTAAAAGCAAAATAATAACTAAATCTCTTAAAGGTTTTGTTTTTACCACTGAGAGAGGGCAATGTAAATTTTAATTTTTTAAAACTTCTGGCAAGATGAGATCTATGAACATTCCAGTCTAAAGGAATCAAAGTGGCAAAAATGCCAAATAGGATCTTAAATGCAATACAAATGCACTTAAATTGAATTCTGAGATACACTGGAAGCCACAGTAATTTCTGAGCAGAAGGGTTACGTGATCAAATTTACTCTTACCGAAAATAAGTTTAGCTGCAGTGATCTGTATTAATTAAAGTCTCAGGGGGTACGCGGGTCGCCTTTTAGGGGGTACGCAGGCTCTCTCCCTGCCTGCACCCCCTCCTGAAGCCACTGATTCCTCCCTGCTACCCCTGAAGCCGACCCTGTCACCCAACACACTCCATTCTCACCCATCCCTGTGCTGCCGCTGCAGCAAAAGGGACAGGCCAGGCGCGTGAAGCGACTGCATGTGGCCAGCCCACAAGCCTTCCCCCAACGTCAATTCTGACATCAGAGAAGAACCTTCTCCCTGATGTCAGAATTGACATTGGGGGAGAAGGCTTATGGGCTGCCCACGCGCATTCGCTGCATGCACCTGGCCCTTCCATCTCTGCTGGGAGCCCATTCCAAACAAAACCCACCCTTTCCAGAAAGTAATATTTCCTTAGATTTCTTCTGAATCTATCCTCTTTCACTATCTCATTCTTTGCTACCTCATTCCATAATTTCTCCAATGTATTTATGCCATAGAGATATCTTAAATGTCTCTAGCATATCTCCCCTACTGCTTTTCTTCCAAATCAGATCTTTTAAGTCCATCCTCATTAGCTTTAGGATAAAAACCACTGACCGTAGCCACCCTCTGGAACAACTCCATCCTGTTCAAATCTTTTTGAAGGTACAATCTCCAAAACTGTACATAACATTCCAGATGAGGTCTCATCAGATACTCATACAGGGGCATTATTATTTTTCCCCCTATTGGCCATACCTCTGTGTACCCAAACATCTTTCTAGCCTTTGTTACATACCTTTTCTACCTGTTTGTCTACCTCAAGATCATCAGATACAATCACTTCAGGTCCCACTTTCCTGCACATAAGTATATTACCCTCTATACTGTCCCTCTCCCTTATCTCAAATGAATGAACCTATATTTTTTAAGCTTTACCGTATATACTTGAATATAAACCAAGATTTCTGGACCAAATAAATGGCTGAAAAATTAGGGTCTCAGTTTATATTTGGGTCAGCGCCCACCCACTCCTCTCCCGGACCTGTTGCAGGCCTCCATTGGGCCTGCCATAAAACCTAGTGGGCCAGGACAGCGTCCTGATCAACTCTAACAACTCCCACCTTCCCGATTAGTAAAAAGTGTACCTTTAAAATTCCTGGTGGTCCAGCAGTGAACCAAGGCAGGAGCAATCTTTCTACGCTCTTGCTCCATGCAGAGCTGCTATCTGAATGGTTGTCACGTGTTCTCATGGCAACCTCAGAGTTCTCGCGGTCTCGCGAGGTTGCCACGAAAACTCACGGCAGCTATTCAGATAGCAGCTCTGCAAGGAGCAGAAGCATAGGAAGATTGTTCCTGCCCAAGTTCACCGCTGGACCACCAGGGATTTTAAAGGTATACTTTTTACAAATCAGGGAGATGGGAGGGAGATGAGAGTTGTTAGAATCGGCTGGGATAGGAGGTGGGAGGGTTTCTTCTTGTCCCGGCCCACTTCTGAACCACCAGGTATGCTTTTTACTAATTGAGGAGGTGAGAGTTGTTAGAGTCCGCTAGGACAGGAGGGATCCTTCCTGTCCCGGCCCACCGTTGGACCACCAGGGCTAATGGCAGGCCCAGTGGAGGCCTGCAAGGCATCGGGAGATAGTAGTGACAGGGTGCAGTGCCTGCCAGGGGAGGGAGGGAGGGAGGTGGGATGGGTACAGAACCTGACAAGGCGTTTGAATATAAATTTCCTGGTTTATATTCGCCTCTACTATTTTTCCTCCTTTATGGGGGGTGAAAAAAAGTTACATCAGTTTATATTCAGGTTGGTTTATATTTGAGTATATACAGCAAATCTTAGCTGCCAAATCATTCTTCAAGCTTTGCCATATCCCTCCTTATCCACCATACTGAAAATGTTGGTATCATCTGCAAAGAGGCAAACCTTACCAGACTACCTTTCCACAATATTGTTTACAAAAATGTTAAAAAGAATCAGACCTGGTTGGGGAGGGGAGGTGGGGGTATAGCACAGTTACTTACCGTAACAGGTGTTATCCAGGGACAGCAGGCAGATATTCTTGACTGATGGGTGACGGCACCGACGGAGCCCCGGTACGGACAATTTTAGAGTGATTGCACTCTAAGAACTTGGAAAGTTCTGGTAGGCCGCACCGCGCACGCGCGAGTGCCTTCCCGCTCGACAGAGGCGCGCGGTCCCCAGTTATGATAAGCCAGCTAAGAAGCCAACCCGGGGAGGTGGGAGGGACGCAAGAATATCTGCCTGCTGTCCCTGGATAACACCTGTTATGGTAAGTAACTGTGCTTTATCCCAGGACAAGCAGGCAGCATATTCTTGACTGATGGGTGACCTCCAAGCTAACAAAAAGAGGGATGGAGGGAAGGTTGGCCATTAGGAAAATAAATTTTGCAAAACAGACTGGCCGAAGTGTCCATCCCGTCTGGAGAATGCATCCAGACAATAATGAGATGTAAAAGTATGAACTGAGGACCAAGTAGCAGCCTTGCAGATTTCCTCAATAGGAGTGGAACGGAGGAAAGCTACAGATGCTGCCATTGCTCGGACTCTATGGGCCGTGACAGAACCTTACAGTGTCAGTCCGGTCTGAGCATAACAGAATGAAATGCACGCTGCCAGCCAATTAGACAACGTACGTTTAGAAACAGGACGTCCCAATTTGTTCGGATCAAAGGACATAAAGAGTTGGGGAACTGATCTGTGGGGTTTCGTACACTCTAGATAGTAAGCAAGAGCCCTCTTACAATCCAAAGTATGAAGGGCCTGTTCCCCAGAATGAGAATGAGGTTTCGGAAAGAAGACAGGCAGAACAATGGATTGGTTGAGATGGAATTCAGAGACAACCTTAGGAAGAAACTTTGGATGCGTACGCAGAACCACCTTGTCATGATGAAAGACCGTAAAAGGTGGATCTGCAACTAGTGCATGTAGCTCACTGACCCTCCTGGCAGAGGTAAGAGCAATAAGGAAAAGTACCTTCCAAGTGAGAAACTTGAAAGAAGTGGTAGCCAAAGGTTCAAATGGAGGCTTCATTAAGGCGGAAAGAACCACATTGAGATCCCAGATAACAGGAGGGGCTTTAAGAGGTGGTTTCACATTGAAAAGACCCCGCATGAACCTGGACACCAGGGGATGAGCTGAGAGAAGTTTTCCATGAACCGGCTCATGAAAAGCAGCAATGGCACTGAGGTGGACTCTGATGGAAGAAGACTTAAAGCCAGAGTCAGACAAAGAAAGCAAATAATCCAACAATGTCTCCACTGCCAGGGAAGTTGGATCAAGATGATGAAGAAGACACCAGGAAAAAAAATCTTGTCCACTTCTGATGGTAACATTGTAGAGTGGCTGGTTTCCTAGAGGCATCTAGAATGGAACGAACAGGCTGAGACAAAAGAGTATCATGAGAGGTCAGCCAGAGAGATACCAAGCTGTCAGGTGCAGAGACTGGAGGTTGGGATGTAGAAGGGTCTCCTGATGCTGTGTAAGCAGAGAAGGAAACAGAGGAAGAAGAAAAGGTTCCCTGGAACTGAGTTGAAGTAGAAGGGAGAAGCAATGTTGCCTGGGCCACCTCGGAGCAATCAGAATCATGGTGGCTCGTTCCCTCTTGAGCTTGAACAAGGTTCTCAACATGAGAGGCAGAGGAGGGAAAGCGTACAGGAACAGATTGGACCAGTCGAGGAGAAATGCATCCGCTGCCAGACGGTGAGGAGAGTAGAGTCTGGAGCAGAATAGGGGCAGCTGGTGATTGTGAGGAGCTGCAAAGAGGTCTATCTGAGGAGTGCCCCATTGAGCGAAGATAGACTGTAGAGTGAAAGGATCGAGTGTCCACTCGTGAGGCTGGAGAATTCTGCTGAGCTTGTCCGCTAAGGAATTCTTTTCTCCCTGAATGTAGATAGCTTTCAGGAATAGATGGTGATTTATGGCCCAAGTCCAGATCTTCTGGGCTTCCTGGCACAAGAGGCGAGAGCCCATCCCACCTTGCTTGTTGATGTAGTACATCGCCACTTGATTGTCTGTGCACAGCAGGAGGACCTGAGGAAAGAGAAGATGTTGGAAGGCCTTGAGGGCATAAAACATCGCTCTGAGTTCTAGGAAATTGATGTGATGCTTCTTTTCCTGGGCTGTCCAAAGACCTTGAGTTTGGAACTCGTTCAAATGAGCTCCCCATGCATAAGGAGAGGCATCGGTGGTGATGACTAGTTGATGAGGAGGTAGATGGAACAGAAGACCTCTGGATAGATTTGAGGATACCAACCACCATTGTAGAGACTGACGAAGAGATGATGTCACAGATATGTGTCGTGAGCAAGGATCCGTCGCTTGGGACCACTGAGTAGCAAGGGTCCATTGAGGAGTGCACAGGTGAAGACGTGCGAGGGGTGTGACATGGACTGTGGATGCCATGTGACCCAAAAGTATCATCATTTGCTTGGCCGAGATGGAATGTTGTGGAAGCACCTGCTGACATAGAGACTGAAGAGTCTGAAGACGGTTGGATGGCAGGAATGCTCTCATGAGGAGTGTGTCCAGTATCGCTCCAATGAATTGAAGTCTTTGAGTGGGGATGAGATGAGACTTGGGTAGATTGATCTCGAATCCCAGTATTTGTAGAAACAGGATGGTTTGGTTGGTGGCCAGGAGTACTGCTTGAGCGGATGTGGCCTTGATTAACCAGTCGTCCAGGTAAGGGAATACCTGAAGGTAGTGAGAGCGTAGAAATGCAGCTAACACAATAAGACATTTGGTGAACACCCTTGGAGAGGAAGCAAGACCGAAGGGCAGCACCTTGTATTGGTAATGACAATGATTGATCATGAAGCGTAGATACCGTCTGGAGGTTATATTGATCGGTATGTGAGTGTATGCCTCTTTGAGATCGAGGGAGCATAGCCAGTCGTCTTGATTGAGAAGAGGATAAAGAATGGCTAGAGAAAGCATCTTGAATTTTTCTTTTACCAGATGTTTGTTGAGATCGCGAAGATCTAAGATTGGTCTGAGATCTCCCGTTTTTTTGGGGACTAGAAAATAACGGGAGTAGAATCCCTGCCCCTTTTGATCTAGAGGAACTTCTTCTATAGCGTTCAGAAGGAGGAGGGATTGAACTTCTTGAATAAGGAGGGCAGATTGAGGACTGTTCAAAGCAGACTCTTTTGGCAGGTTTTGGGGCGGAAGAGTCTGAAAGTTGAGAGAGTAGCCGTGGTGGATGATGTTGAGGACCCATTGGTCCGAAGTAATAAGTTCCCATCGGCTGAGGAACAGAGAAAGACGACCTCCTATAGGTTGAGGCAGGAGAGCAGATATAGGAGTACTGGCTATACTTTGGAGAATGAAGTCAAAAGGGCTGTGTCTTCTGTTGTAGAGGTGGCTTCACAGGTTGCTGCTGTTGCTGTTGTCTGGGAGGCTGACGTTGTTGCTGCCGTTGACACCTGGGTTGCTGAGCAGCTGCTGGTAATGGGCGAGCTGTGAAGCGGCATTGATAGGCCGATTGCTGCCTAAAAGGCCTTGCTGGAGGAGGCTTTTTCTTATTTTTAAGCAGGGTATCCCAGCGTGTCTCATGAGCAGAGAGCTTTTGAGTGGTCGAGTCCATGGATTCCCCAAAGAGCTCATCCCCTAGGCACGGGGCGTTGGTTAACCGATCTTGATGGTTAACATCAAGTTCGGATACCCGAAGCCAGGCCAGGCGACGCATTGCCACAGACATTGCTGTCGCTCTGGATGTAAGTTCGAAGGTGTCGTAAATGGACCTAACCATGGACTTACGAAGTTGAAACAGAGACGACAAGCAATGGTGAAAGGATTGCTGTTTACGTTGAGGAAGGTACTTCTCAAATGAAGCAATGGTGGTAAGGAGATGTTTAAGGTAGAAAGAAAAATGAAAAGCATAATTACCAGCTCTGTTTGCTAACATTGCATTTTGGTAGAGCCTCTTACCAAATTTATCCATGACTTTACCCTCTCTGCCAGGAGGTACAGAAGCATATACACTGGCTCCTGAGGATTTTTTAAGGGTAGATTCGACAAGTAAAGACTCGTGTGGAAGTTGAGGCTTGTCGAACCCAGGAATGGGAATTACCTTATATAAAGAGTCTAATTTACGTGGAGCCCCTGGAACCGTTAAGGGAGTCTCTAAATTCTTGTAGAAAGTCTCCCTCAAGATGTCGTGAAGAGGGAGCTTCAAAAATTCCTTTGGAGGTTGGTCAAAGTCAAGGGCATCCAAAAAGGCTTTAGACTTTTTGGACTCAGCCTCCAAAGGAACAGACAAAGAGTCACACATATCTTTCAGAAAACTCGAGAAAGACGAAGTGTCATGCCTAGAGGACGGGTCAGGTACAGCAGAATCATCCTCATCTGAGGAACATTCACCCTCAGAGAGAAAGGGTTCCTCTGAATCTCCCCACAGATCAGGATCCCTGACATGGGAAGTACGGTCCCGAGACTCTGGAGTAGATGGTTCTACGTGTCGGGTTTGCGCACCGATTTACCCGACCTCATCGATACCGAGCCAGGAGATGTAATCGGTGGCACCGGTGCCGAAGTCTGCACCGACTGATGTTGAGCTCTCGGCTCCGGTGCGAGGACTGGCATCGATACCGATGAGGCCGAGTGAAGCGGTACCGAAACAGTGGAGGCAGACAGCACAGGCTGTTCCACTATCGGTACCGGTGGCTCAGTGCGGACCGGCACCGGAAGGTTCGGTGCCAGGATAGCTGGAAGGAGCTGTTGTAATTGCTCCTTGAGCTGCACCTGGAGGATGGCCGCAATACGGTCATCAAGGGATGGCACCGGTACCGCCTTTTTCTTCTGCGGTACCTGCGGTGCCGCTCGACGCCCCGGAGATGAGGAGCCCGATGTCAAGGGACTCACCTCAATAGGGGCGGAGCGCTTCCGCTGGCGCCTCACAGTCGGCAGGATTGGGCTCACTGCACTCGAGACCGGAGGACGCTCCAGCGGGGAAGGCTTCTTAGCCGGCTTACCTGAATGCTGGGACGCCGGTGCGGCGTCGAAGAAGAAGGTGCCGACTGAACTGGTGCCGAAGCCGGAGTCGATGGAACGGGGTCGGACATCTCGGCACCGAACAGTAATCGCTGTTGTATTTGGCGATTCTTCAAGGTTCGTTTTTTAAGTGTGGCACAGCGGGTGCAGGTGGAGGCCTGATGCTCAGGACCCAAACACTGTAGGCACCAGTTGTGTGGGTCCGTGAGAGATATAGGCCGAGCACACCGCTGGCACTTTTTAAACCCTGGCTGAGGGGGCATGAAAGTAAAAACGGCTTCAGCCAAATCGAAGGCCGAGGCCTCGATGGTGGCAGAAGGCCCCGCCGGGGAAAAACCAAAAATGACGAAAAAAATGAAAGTTTTTTTTTTTTTTTTTTTTACAAAAGTTAAAGAAAAGAAAAAAGGCAATAGAGCCAAAAAGGTTTACGCGAGCGGGAAGGCAAGTTAGAAAAAATTTTCAACAGTCGTTGAAAAACGCATCTTCTTAGCTCCGCGGAAACTAAGAAACTGGGGACCGCGCGCCTCTGTCGGGCGGGAAGGCACTCGCGCGTGCGCGGTGCGGCCTACCAGAACTTTCCAAGTTCTTAGAGTGCAATCACTCTAAAATTGTCCGTACCGGGGCTCCGTCGGTGCCGTCACCCATCAGTCAAGAATATGCTGCCTGCTTGTCCTGGGATAATGCACGGTTCTGGCACTTAGTCAAGGATAGGGTAAGAGGATTGGGTGGGGGGAGGGGGAGTAGAGGCATCTTTGGGGCTCATAAGAGTCCAGGGCCTCGGAGTGCCTTCCGCCTCCTTATTTTCGCTCGCCTACTGTTCAGTAGGATGTGGGGGGGAGTTTGGACGATGTTACCTTTTTTGTGTACATGCTTGTTATATTCTGATATATGATGCATCATTGTTTGTACTGTGCACCCTTGGGGGTGCCCTGGTGTTGTGTTTGCTGTTGTTTGCATCAATAAAAATTGTTTGAACCTATAAAGAATCAGACCAAGGACCGAACCTTGAAGCACACCACTCACCCTGTTTCTAACCCAGTCAGGCACTTTGGCAACCATACCAAGGGCACTTAGTTTATTTACATCATCAATGAGAAACAATTTCAAAGGTTTTAAAGAAATCTAAGACAACACATCTAGTGCTCTCCAATGATCCAACTCTGGTCACCAAATCAAAGAAATTAAATCAGATTAGTCTTACAAAGACATACCTCTAATAAAACCATGCTGCCTCAATCCTGTTCTCTGAGAAATTTCACTGTCCTCCATTTTAGCAACGTTTCCATTAATTTACTCACCAAAGAGGTCAGACTAACTAGCCCAGGGGTGGGCAAATCCAGTCCTCGAGGGCTGTAATTCAGTCGGGTTTTCAGGATTTACCCAATGAATATGCATTGAAAGCAGTGCATGCAAATAGATCTCATGCATATTCATTGGGGCAATCTTGAAAACCCGACTGGATTCCGGCCCTCGAGGACTGGAGTTGCCCACCCCTGAACTAGCCTATAGCTCCCAATCTCCTCCTTTTACTTTTCTGAGGAGACAACATATCCACCCTTCTCCAGGCCTCAAGAATCACCGCTGACTATATTGAAAATGTCAGTGGAGCAGCCAGAACTTTCCCACGTTCCTGACTACTTCCACAACATCTTAAATTTTCCAGACATTATTTGGGTTTCCTCTTCCTGCAATTTTTCAATGCTAACCTCTTTTCCCCTATAACAGGGGAGTCAAAGTCCCTCCAGTCAGTTTTTCAGGATTTCCCCAATGAACATGCATGAGATCTATTTGCATGCACTGCTTTCATTGTGTGCTAATAGATCTCATGCATATTCACTGGAGAAATTCTGAAAACCCGACTGGATTGTGGCCCTCGAGGAGGGACTTTGACACCCCTGCCCTATAAGGTACCTAACCACAAAATGAAAAACATTATGAGATAAAAATAAGTTCCACAGTATAAATAAGAAGTAATGTGAGAAAATGAAAAATCCCTGCATCATACTCTGTTTTTACACTACAGTACTGGATTCGATATAATTATAAGCCATCCAAGATACCACCATCAAAACAAAGGAAAACGATGTTTTAATCCATAAAAGTGTTTAACTCAAGTCTCAAGCAATGGAAAATATTTTTTCTACAGCTATTGGCCCCGGGGAAGCTCCACTTCATCCACGCCTCGCTGAATAGCCCTGGAGCGAAATAATTTGTAAAGGATAATGTGGAAAGTCTGTGTGCGGCGTATGGACAATAAATAAACTGAAACGCTTTGTGTGAGTCTGTGCTTTCAAGATTCTCACTCACCATCTTGACGTTTTTGATGACCGGAGCTTCAAGCCGCAGCTCAGCAAACCACCACTACCACCGACCTCCTCAGCGACTCGGTTCCCTCGGCAACCAGCAGCTACCGGAAATGACCGGCTAGAAACGAAACCTGCTTAGTGCGTTCCCTCCGCTCCAAACACGTCACTTCCTGTCTTCGCGTAGAAAAAGCTATTCCAGTTGTATCAATATCAGGCTACATTTTTTTAATAGACTTATCCTCCAGACACTACAAGAGATTGGTAAAAAGAAGACAACAGGCAACAATGTCAGGAAAAATAAAGAGAAGCTGGTAAAGATGCCAATGGAAAAAAAAAAATTACCAATATGGTAAAATGGGGGGGGGGGGGGGAAAGAAACAAGACAAGATAAGACATTTCAGACACTGGATATATTTTGGGATATGTTTAACGTGACCATTTATTTTTTTCATCAAAATGGGACATCTATTAATTGTCAGTCCCGCCCCCAATTTCTTCCATTCATTTTCATGTACACATAATATCTTATTAATTCATAATGGTAACCATAAAATTGTAAAAAAAAACTACAAAGCTCACTATATGCAGAGAAAATGTTAATTATCATTTATATTTGGAGGGGTTTCAAAGATGTCAAGGCAAATGTGCTCCCACCATATGTGTTCTTCCCTAAATGTTTCTTTTTCTTTCCTTAAAGATTGTAGTTCATCCCCCTTACCTTTTGTACCAGTTTGTATTAGAACGTAAATAATTTGTTTATAATGTATTATTTTGTCCTCCCCATTTTTTTTTTATTTTTAGATTTTTTAAAAATTGTTATACGCATTGAAGTATATGATATTGCGTAGATAACAAATCTTAATAAACTTGAAACTTGAAATGACTTTAAAATATGCAATGTCATCTCAGTAACTATAGAAAAATAGACAAATACAGTGCAAAATATAGACAGCTGATATAAATTCTCAAAACTGGCACATTTTGATCACTAAATTGAAAATAAAATCATTTTTCTTACCTTTGCTGTCTGGCGATTTCATGAGTCTTTGGTTGCGTTTCCTTCTGACTGTGTATCCTTTCTTTCATTTCTTTTTTTCTGCACTCAGGCCCAACAAGTGGCCCTTTCTATTCCCTCCCTCCTTCCTTCCTATGTCCTTAGTGCCCCTGATGCCTCCTTCCCATGTCCTTAATGCCCCAGTGCCTCCTTCCCATGTCCTTAGTGCCCCCAGTGCCTCCTTCCTATGTCCTTAGTGCCCCCAGTGCCTCCTTCCCATGTCCTTAGTGCCCCTTCCTATGTCTTTAGTGCCCCCAGTGCCTCCTTCCCATGTCCTTAGTGCCCTCAGTGCCTCCTTCCTATATCCCTCTCACTGCCTTTGTCCTACCCCCACCCCCGAAGTCAGCCAGCCTGCCTGTCTACCCCTCTCCCTGGCCAAAGCCAGCCTGCTTCCCTCCTTCCCTCCCTGCCGCGCAAAAAAAAAAAAGCCTCCCTCCTTCCTTTCCCCCGGTCCACTGCTATCTTACCTCCCTGCTGCTGCTAATCGCTTACACAAAGTCTTCTTTCCGACATCAATTCTGACATTGGAAAGGACGTTCTGGGCCAGCCAGGCAACGATTGGCTGGCCCAGCACATCCTCTCAGACATCAGAATTGACGTCGGAAAGAAGAATTCGTGTAAGCGATTAGCAGCAGCAGGGAGGTAAGATAGCAGTGGACCGGGGGAAAGGAAGGAGGGAGGCTTTTTTTTTTTTTGCGCGCGGCAGGTAGGGACAGGAAGTGATTGCCTGTCCTGTTGCCCCAAGCACAGCTTCAGGATGCTGTCCTTTGAAATGGGACATTTCGGCATCCCGAAGCTGTGTGTGGGGACAACGGGACAGGGGGGTCTGAAAACGGGACGGTCCCGTTCAAAACAGGACGTATGGTCACCTTAGATATGTTAGTGATTGGAGGAAATGCAAAAGTGGCAATGTGAGACTCAAGAGTGAAGGGAGGAATAAGTAAAAGTTGATATGGATAAGGAAGAATTGACAAATATTTATTTTCTGTGTTCATTGCTGAAGGGCCAGGAGTAGGACCACCAAACACAAATACTAATAGGAATGGAAGTGTGATTTTCAGAGGTCTATGTTCTTGAGCAGATAGCTAAAATATAACATGGAGGGCTATGTACGTCAACGCACACAGCTTAGGAAACAAGATCCTGGAATTGGAAACAGAAATAAGGAATGCCGACCTGGATGTGGTGGCGATATCCGAAACCTGGCTCACAGACTCCCACGGGTGGGACATGGTCATACCGGGTTACAACTTGCTTCGCCGGGACAGAGAGGGTAGGAAGGGAGGGGGTGTAGCATTATATACTAAAGATGACATTAAGGTCACGAGAATCTCAGATGTCCAGTATACTGGGGAATCCCTTTGGGTTAATTTGGCCAGAGGGAAGGACAAATGCTTGTATCTTGGCGTAATTTACAGACCCCCAAGACAACAGGATGATCTGGATATGGAAATAATCGAAGATATAGAAAATATCACCTTGCGTGGGGACACAGTATTGCTAGGTGACTTCAACATGCCTGATGTGGATTGGGTTACACTTACCTCTGCTTCCGGCAGCAGCAGGAGGCTATTAAACTCTATGAAAGGAGCAAGCCTCAGGCAACTGGTGTTGGAACCGACAAGGGATCAGGCAATACTGGACCTGATACTTACCAATGGAGAAAGTGTCACAGAGGTCTCGGTGGGCGACACATTGGCCTCCAGTGACCACAACATGGTATGGTTCAATATCAGGAAAGGTTTCACTAAATCTACTACACTAACCAAAGTCCTCAAATTCAAGGACACAAATTTCAAAGAAATGGGAGACTTCGTTCACCAGGCGCTACAAAGCCAAGAAGAAACCGATAACGTGGAAGACATGTGGTCGACTTTGAAAGCAACCATACAAGAAGCAACAAACCGCTATGTAAAATCAGTAAGTAAACGGCGAAGGAACAATAAGCCACAGTGGTTTACTGCGGAGATCTCAGACCTGATCAAGGAGAAGAAAAAAGCATTCATCTCTTACAAACAATCAGGGAAGCAGGACTCTAGAGCAGACTACCTGGCCAAATCAAAAGCCGTCAAAACAGCAGTCAGGGAGGCTAAATTCCTCATGGAGGAGTCTCTAGCAAAGAACATCCAGAAGGGAGATAAATCCTTCTTCAGGTATATCAGTGATAGAAGAAAAAACTCAGGCGGGATTGTACGTCTTAGGAAACCAGACGGAGACTATGTGGAAAAGGATTCGGAAAAAGCCCAACTATTAAATGAATACTTCTGCTCAGTCTTCACCCGAGAAGCGCCAGGGCTCGGCCCTCAGCTACAGACAAGGGTTGGCTCAGTTGACCCGTTTAGTAACTTTGAGTTTACGCCCAGCAGTGTCTACGGTAAGCTGTCAAAGCTCAAGGTTAACAAAGCAATGGGGCCGGACAACCTGCACCCCAGGGTGCTTAGGGAGCTGAGTGATGTCTTGGCGGAGCCACTGTCCGCGCTCTTCAACCTCTCCCTTAGTACAGGCAGCGTCCCGTTGGACTGGAGGACGGCTAACGTCATTCCACTCCACAAGAAAGGCTCAAAGATGGAGACAGCAAACTACAGACCAGTGAGTCTAACATCGATAGTGAGCAAACTAATGGAAACTCTAATCAAACACCAATTAGATAAGATCCTGGATGAGGAGAATCTACGGGATCCCCGACAACATGGATTTACTAAGGGGAGATCCTGCCAATCCAACCTGATCAGCTTCTTTGACTGGGTAACGGAGAAGCTGGATATTGGGGAGTCCCTGGACATCGTGTACCTGGACTTTAGCAAAGCATTCGATAGCGTACCACACCGCAGGTTACTGAGCAAGATGAGTTCTATAGGATTAGGTAACACATTGACGAAATGGGTTGGGAGCTGGCTTGGAGGTAGGCTCCAAAGGGTGGTGGTGAACGGCACCCCCTCCGAAATGACAGAGGTGATTAGTGGAGTACCACAGGGCTTAGTCTTGGGCCCAATCCTATTCAACATCTTTATAAGAGACTTGGCAGAAGGGCTTCGAGGTAAAATAACATTATTCGCCGATGACGCCAAACTGAGTAATGTAGTGGGCAAATGCACAACAGACGAAGATTCAGTGCCCGACAACATGATGCACGACCTACTCCTACTGGAGCGATGGTCTAGGACATGGCAACTCAACTTCAATGCCAAAAAAATGCAAAGTTATGCACCTGGGCAGCCAGAATCCATGCAAGTCTTATACCCTTAATGGCGAGATCCTAGCAAAAACGGTAGCAGAACGAGACTTGGGGGTAATCGTCAGTGAGGACATGAAGTCTGCCAATCAAGTGGAGCAGGCTTCGTCCAAGGCAAGACAAATCATGGGCTGCATACGAAGGGGTTTCGTCAGTCGTAAGGCGGAAGTCATTATGCCATTGTATAGATCCATGGTGAGGCCCCACCTGGAATACTGTGTGCAATTCTGGAGGCCGCATTATCGCAAGGATGTGCTGAGACTGGAGTCGGTGCAAAGAATGGCCACCCGGATGGTCTCGGGACTCAAGGATCTACCATACGAAAAACGGCTTGACAAATTACAGCTATACTCGCTCGAGGAGCGCAGAGAGAGGGGGGACATGATCGAGACATTCAAGTATCTTACGGGCCGCATCGAGGCGGAGGAAGATATCTTCTTTTTCAAGGGTCCCACGACAACAAGAGGGCATCCGTTGAAAATCAGGGGCGGGAAACTACGAGGTGACACCAGGAAATTCTTTTTCACTGAAAGAGTGGTTGATCGCTGGAATAGTCTTCCACTACAGGTGATTGAGGCCAGCAGCGTGCCTGATTTTAAGGCCAAATGGGATCGGCACATGGGATCTCTTCACAGGGCAAAGGTAGGGGAGGGACATTAAGGTGGGCAGACTAGATGGGCCGTGGGCCCTTATCTGCCGTCTATTTCTATGTTTCTATGTTTCTATGTTAAAGTGATGAGGCTGGATGGCATGCATCCAGGAATACTGAAGGAACTTAAAGAAGTTTTGGCAGCTGCACTGGCTGACCGTCTAGAGTCAGGAGTGGTCCCAGAGCACTGGAGAAAGGTGAATATATTGTAGTCCCTCTCTACAAAAGCAGGACTAAAGAGGAGATTGGGAACTACATATAGGCAGGTAAGTCTGACCTCTGTGGTAAATGAATGGAAATGCTTTAAAAATTGAGAATAATAAAGTTTCTGGAATCCAATAGATTGGAGGACCCGAGGCAACATAGTTTGACTATGAAGGACATCTTGGATCAATCTAATTCATTTCTTTCATTGGGTGACCAGAGAGTTGGATCAAGGGAGAGTGGTAGATGTGGTGCATATAGACTTTAGCAAAATATTTAGCATAGTTTCTCATAGATGACTAATAAAGAAATTGAATACCTTTGTATGGGCTCTAAAGTGACTGACTGGGTTAGGGAATGGTTGAGTGGAAGGCAATAGAGGGTGGTGGTAAATGGAGCTCCCTGAGGAAAGAGATGTTATGAGTGGTGTGCCACAAGGTTCAGTTCTTGGGTCAATTCTTTTTAATATTTATATGTGATATTACTGAAGGGCTGTCTGATGGGATTTGCCTCTTTGTGGATGACACCAAAATCTGCAATAGGGTAGACACTCCTGATGGTGTGGATAATATGGTCTCTAGAATAGTACACAATATTCTAAATGAGATTTCATTTAGAATATTGTGTACTATTCTAGAGAAACAGCAAAAAGATGCACTGGAGACGTCACAACCAGCTAGGGCTGGGGTAGGTAATTCTGGTCCTTGAGAGCCACAGGCAGGTCAGGTTTTCAAGAAATCCACAATAAATATGTATGAGATAGATTTGCATCTCAAGGAGGCAGTGCACGTAACTCCATCTCGTACATATTCATTGTGGATATCCTGAAAACATAGAAACATAGAAGATGACGGCAGAAAAGGGCTACAGCCCATCAAGTCTGCCCACTCTGCTTACCCACCCCCTGTCTATGCCCTAATGACCCAATTTCCTTATCTTGACCCTCGTAGGGATCCCACATGGGTATCCCATTTATTCTTAAAGTCTGGCACGCTGTCTGCCTCGATCACCTGCACTGGAAGCTTGTTCCAATGATCAACCACTCTCTCTGTGAAGAAATACTTTCTGGTGTCGCCATGAAATTTTCTGCCCCTGAGTTTGAGCAGGTGCCCTCTTGTGGCCGAGGGTCCCTTGAGAAAGAAAATATCATCTTCCACTTCAACACGTCCCGTGAGGTACTTAAATGTTTCGATCATGTCTCCCCTCTCCCTACGTTCCTCAAGAGTGTAGAGCTGCAATTTGTTCAGTCTCTCTTCGTACGAGAGACCCTTGAGCCCCGAGATCATCCTGGTGGCCGTCCGTTGAACCGATTCAATTCTCCGCACATCTTTACTGTAATGTGGCCTCCAGAATTGCACACATTACTCCAGATGAGGTCTCACCATGGCCCTGTACAATGGCATTATGACTTCAGGCTTTCGGCTGACGAAACTTCTATTGATACAACCCAATATTTGCCTTGCCTTAGATGAAGCCTTCTCCACTTGATTGGCAGTTTTCATGTCTGCACTGATGATTACTCCTAAATCTCGTTCTGCTGAAGTCCTAGTTAAAGTTTCTCCGTTCAAGAAGTACGTCCTGCATGGATTTCCGCTTCCGAGGTGCATGACCTTACATTTCTTAGCATTGAAGCCTAGCTGCCAGGTTGAGGACCAACTTTCCAATGTAAGCAATCCTGCGCCATATAATTCTGTAAACTGCATTCACTTACTATATTACATAGTTTGGCGTCATCGGCGAATAGTGTTATTTTACCTTGAAGCCCTTGAGTCAGATCCCCTATGAATATGTTGAAAAGGAATGGACCCAGGACCGAGCCCTGCGGCACTTCACTGGTCACCTCTGATGTTTTAGAGAGGGTACCATTAACCACCACCCTCTGAAGTCTGCCACTCAGCCAATCATTGACCCATGCAGTTAGTGTCTCTCCTAACCCCATCGATTCCATCTTGCTTAGCAGCCTGCGGTGTGGGACACTGTCAAAAGCTTTACTGAATTCCAGGTATACGACGTCCAAAGACTCTCCCAAGTCCAACTTTCTTGTTACCCAGTCAAAGAAGCTGATGAGATTGGATTGGCAGGACCTACCCTTGGTGAATCCATGCTGACTGGGATCCCGAAGATTCCCTTCATTCAAGATCGTGTCCAATTTGCTTTTAATTAGTGTTTCCATGAGTTTGCACACTATTGATGTGAGACTCACCGGTCTATAATTCGCAGCCTCTGCCCTGCAACCCTTTTTATGCAGAGGAACGACATTAGCTAATTTCCAGTCCAGGGGAACTTTCCCCTTACTTAGGGAGAGATTGAATAGCTCAGCCAACGGTTTCGCCAGGACATCGCTCAATTCTCTGAGCATTCTTGGGTGCAAATTGTCTGGTCCCATGGCTTTGTTCACCTTGAGTCTTGCCATTTCACTGTAAACTTCACCTGGTGTGAACTCAAAATTCTGAAACGGGTCTTCTGTGCTTTGTGTTGCCTTCAACTGCGGACCGTGTCCCGGTGAACTCATAGGTGAAGACTGAGCAGAAGTATTCATTCAGTAGTTCGGCTTTATCGGAATCTGCTTCCACGTAACTTCCGTCCGGTCTTCTAAGGCATACTATCCCGCCTGTGTTCCTTTTTCTGTCACTAATATACCTGAAGAAGGATTTGTCCCCCTTTTTAATGTTTTTTACCAGAATTTCTTCCACTCGAAGTTTTGCCTCCCTAACTGCCATTTTGACCGCTGTAGACCTGGTCCTATATTCTACTTTTGCCTCTCTTTTCTCTGTGTGCTTGTAGGAGAGAAACGCTTTTTTCTTCTCCTTAATGAGGTGCGAGATCTCCGCGGTGAACCATTGGGGTTTATTGTTTCTTTGTCGTTTATTTACTGATTTTATGAAGCGGCTAGTTGCTTCATGTATGGTTGATTTCAGTGTTAACCACTTAGCTTCTACATCATCGGTCTCCGCTTGGTCCTGCAGCGTCTGATGGACGAAATCTCCCATGCGTGTGAAGTCTGTGCCCCGGAAATTGAGTACCTTTGTTTTCATGTTTGATCTAGGGAAGCCTTTCCTAAGGTTGAACCATACTATGTTGTGGTCGCTGGAGGCTAGCGTATCTCCTACTGAGACCTCTGAGACGCTTTCCCCGTTGGTGAGTACTAGGTCGAGGATCGCCTGGGCCCTAGTGGGCTCCGTTACCATTTGTTTGAGACGTGCTCCCTTTATGGAGGTTAAGAGCCTCCTGCTACCGCTGGTTGTCGCTGAAAATGAGTTCCAGTCTGCATCAGGCATATTGAAGTCCCCTAGCAGTACAGCTTCTCCTCGTAGAGTTATATTCTCTATATCTTCAATTAATTCTGCGTCCATGTCTTCCAGTTGTCTTGGGGGTCTGTATACCACACCTAGATACAGGCATTTTTCTCTGCCTCTTGCCAGAGGGACTCCCCGGTGTACTTGACATCTGTGATCCTGGTGGTTTTGATGTCCTCTTTAATGTATAGAGCTACCCCCCTCCTAACCTGCCCTCTCTGTCCTGATGAAGTAGATTGTAGCCCGGTATAGACATATCCCACCCATGTGAGTCCGTGAACCAAGTTTCAGATATTGCCACCACATCTAGGTCGGCATTCCTTATTTCAGCCTCCAATTCTAGAATTTTGTTACCTAAACTGTGTGCATTGACATACATGGCCCTCCATATCTTGTGTTTGCTAAGTCCCTGTGAGGCGTATCCTACTCGAGTCGGTGTGACTCCCAAAGAACTGTTTGCAATGTGGGTACTTACCTTGGACATGGAAGCGGAGTTTCGACTCACCTCATCAGGATAATTCCTTTCTGCACTAATATGTGAATGGGTACCCTCCCCCGACTTACCTAGTTTAAAGCCCAGTGAAGCAGGCGGGCTAGTCAGTGTCCGAAGACGTTCCCTACCCCTACTGGTCAGATGGAGTCCGTCTGGTCCCTGAAGTCCTTGTAGCGCTTCCCCATGGTTTAGGAATCCGAAGTTCATATCCCGGCACCATCCCTGTAGCCACTCGTTCGTCCTCAGGATACGTTCATCTCTGGCTCTTCCCTTGCCTCTAACTGGGAGGATCGATGAGAAAACCACCTGCGCTCCTGTCCGCTTCAGCCTCTCACCCAGTGCTCCAAAGTCTCTGGTGATGGTCTCCGGTGTGTTCCTGGCAGTGTCGTTGGTTCCTATGTGGACAAGAAGCATAGGAAAGTGGTCTCGGGGCGTGAGTAGTCTATCCAGGCTGGCGGTGACATCTCGTATCCTGGCTCCAGGCAGACCTCCCTAGATTGCATATCCGGTCTGCAAATTGGTCCCTCGGTGCCCCTCAGCATGGAATCCCCGATGACTATTACTCTGCGCTTCTTTGGGGGGAGCCGGTCAGTTGTCCCTGGAGATGGAGCTGTGTGTTGGGTCTGCTCCTGTTCCTGCTCCTGTTACTCATCGGCAGTTCCTTCCTGAAGAATCTGGAATCTGTTCCGCAGGGCGAGTTGAGGGGTTGATGTATAGCTGCCCTGTTTGTAAGAAGAAGGAGAAGATGACCTGCCTGTGGCTCTCGAGGACCGGAATTGCCTACCCCTGCGCTAGGGAATATAAGTCTTTTATTGAAGTGTAGTCTTTAAAATATAAAAATAAACGAACAAAATCCCAACTATAGGGACATACTTAAAGATCTTAGTATGTATATTTTGGGAGAAAGGTGGGAGAGGGAAGATATGATAGAGGTGTTTAAATGCCTCTATGGCATAAATGCGCAGGAGGCGAGTCTCTCAGTGAAAAGAGCCTCTGGAATGAGGGGCCATAGGATTAAGGTAAAAGGGGACAGACTCAGGAGTAATCTGAAGAAATACAGTACTTCTTCATGGAAAGGGTAGTGAATACATGGAACAGCTTTCCAGTGGAGATGAAAATTCTATCTGAATTCAAGAAAAGTGAAAGAGGATGGAACTTGTATGCCACTTTTTTATGGTTACGCATTCAAAGTGGTTTATATATACAGGTACTTATTTTGTTCCTGGAACAGTGGAAGTTTAAGAGACTTGCCCAGGTCCACAAGGAGAGTGTAGGGATTGATCCTAAAGCCTCAGGGTGCTTGGGACAAGTACATTGGATCTCTAAAAGGAGAGAAAGAGTTAGTAGATGGCATAGATGGGCCATATGGTCTTTCTTCATGTTTCTCTGCTTCAATTCAATACCAGGCAACTACACCTCATATTCTGCAGACAATTAAAAAGTCTATGATCAAATGCTAATGATATCTCTAACACAGGGGTAGGGGACTCCGATCCTCGAGAGCCATATTCCAGTCGGGTTTTCAGGATTTCCCCAATGAATATGCATGAGATCTATTTGCATGCACTGCTTTCAATGCATATTCATTGGGGAAATCCTGAAAACCCGACTGGAATATGGCTCTCGAGGACTGGAGTTCCCTACCCCTGCTCTAACATAACCAGAACAAACATCCCTTTTGTCCATGCATCACGGTAAAATATCAGTGAGGGAAAATAGCAATGACTCTGTGCAGTGGCGTAGCAAGAATACGAGGTGCCAGGGGTGGTGGCACCTCCCTGCACCACCTCCCACTCCTTACCTGCCCCCATGCTACATTTGCTCCCTCTCCCCCCCATACCTCTTTAAATATTCAACAGCGCAAGTAGCTTCTCTGGCCTGCTGCTCGTGCTGGCATTGGCTTTCCCTCTGATGTCACTTCCTGGCTCCATGACCCGGAAGTGATTTCAGAGGGGAGCCAGGCTGGTGCGAGCAGTAGGCCCACGAATTGGCTCATGATGACGAAGTATGGGAGAAGAGATGGCACGAGCATGGTGTGGGGGGGGGTGGAGAGATTCTGGCGACTCCACCAAGACAGCACCCGGAGTGGTCCACTCTGCTACCCCTCCCTTTTCTATGCTACTGACTGTTATGTCCCTCCCTGAAACCAAACTATTGAATATCCAAAAACCCATGCTTTTTGCTGAATTTCCTCAATTGTAATAGCACAGTGTTCTCCAAAATTTTACTCAACAGGTGTAATAATGAGATGGACCTATAACTGTCTGATGCACCTCCTCTGAATTCTTGCTTCAGAGGCAAAGGAACCCCTTTTCGGTTGAAGGGGCCAAACAAATCAATCTCTGGCTCCACTTCCAGGCTTTCTAGTTGTTGATGTTGTGTTGGGAAAAATATTGGTGAGGATATGGACCACTGGCTTGTCCTATTCTGCTACGTATGTACTCCTCTTAAGGAACTACAACAGATTATTTCAAAACATTAGGAATATACCCTTTCTTCAAGGAAGTACAGGCTGTCCCTGAGTTACAGATACCCAACTTAAGTACAACTCGTACTTAAGAACACGGTTGCGGCTTCATTTGATTTCATTGAGCAGTATTTCCAGTTGCATAGACTCCTACACTTCTCCTTCAGCAGATTCAGGAATGATGTATAGCCACATTAAGAACAGTCATTGGCGTACCTAGCATATGTGACACCCGGGGCTCATCATTTTTTGGCAAACCCCCCCCCCCATCTGTACGAAAAACATGATTTTTAGTAACAAGTCACATGTCACACATGAGTACCTAGGAAAAGGCAGAATCTTACATATGCAGTGAGCAGTACAACATCAATACACCCATTGTAAAACTAAACAAGCCAGACTAGTACAGATCAATCCTACACGTCAATCCTAACAGAAAACCATGTCTTTCAAACACACAGAACACAGAAAACACCTTTGCCTAGCATGGAATATGTCATCACAAACTAACCCCTCCTCCTTGTACAAAACTGTAGTGTGGATTTTAGCCACGGTGGTAACAGCTCTGACGCTCAGAATTCTGAGCATCAGAGCTGCTACCACCACGGCTGGCGCTAAAAAATGCTCCACAGTTTTGTAAAAGGGGGGATAAAATAGAAATACATAGACAAAGGTTAAATTGAACCAGCAAGAAGCTGGACTCTGCATACAATGCAACACCACAGAAACAGTGACACATGTCTCCTAAAGCAATAAATAAATAGAAAATTTTTGTTCTACCTTTGTCTTCTCTGTTTTCCGCTTTCCTCATCTTCTTGTTACTCTCTTCCTTCCATCCACTGTCTGCCGTCTCTCTGCCCCTATATGGCATCTTCCAGAAACTGTCTGTCTCCCCTGCCATCTCTCCTCTAGACCCCCCCCCCTTTCACCCCATTGGTCTGGCATCTTTCTCCTCTCCTTCCCTCTGCAATCCCTTTCTTCCCTCATTTTCCTTTTCAGTTTATTTTCTGCATCCATCTAGATTACGTTCTTACTACCCTCTCATCAATTTCCTTTTTTACTGTCTACCTACAGCTCGCGACCTCTTTCCCTCACCCCCTCCAGTATTTCCATAACTTAATCCTTTCACCCCCTATCATGTGCCCTCCTTTTATTTATCCCCTCCTTCCATCATGTGCCCTCTTTCTCTACCCCTTCCATCTAGCTAAAGAAACACTACCTGGGCTTTGCAGTCCCTAGTTATGTCTCTAGCAGGATATATATTTCAAATCTGATATATTCTGATGACAAAATAGAAATAAAATGATTTTTTTCTACCTTTTGTTGTCTCTGGTTTCTGCTTTTATCTTCTTTTCACTCTTTTCCTTCCAGCGTCTGCCCTGTCTCTTCAATCCAGCATCTGCCCGTTCCATCCACTGTCTGCCCCTTCCAGAAACTGTCTGTCTCCCCCTGCCATCTCTTCTCTAGACCCCACCCCCTTTGGTCTGGCATCCATCATCTTCCCTCTGTTCCCTCATGGTCTGGCATCTTTCTCCTTTCATCTCTCTTTCCCTCCCCCCCTGTAGTTTTTAGCATCTCTCTCTTCTCATTTCCTCCGCTCAGATCTGATATCTCTGTCTCCTTCCCCGTTCTCTGGCATCTCTCTCTCCTCCCTTTCCTTCTCAGGTCTTCCTTCTTTATTTTCTGCCTCCGTCTAAATTAAATTCTTTATTACTATGCAGTTCTCAGTTTCCCTCTTTTCACTATGTCTACCCACAGCATGCCACCCCTTTCCTTCACCCCTCCACTATCTCACTAACTCTATCTTCTTCCCTCCTTCCATTCAGTATGTATTCTCTTTATCCACTTCCATTCAGCATTTGCTCCCCACTTCCATCATCTGCCCTCTTCTCTCTCCCCACTTCCATCATCTGCCCCTTCTCTCCACTTCCATCATCTGCCCTCTTCTCTCTCCCCCTTCTCTCCACTTCCATCATCTGCCCTCTTCTCTCTCCGCCTTCTACCCACTTCCATCATCTGCCCCCTTCTCTCAATCTCTCCATCCACCACAGGCCCATCTCGCTCCCTTCTTCTCACCTTTCCGATTTTGGCAACAAGATCGGCAATGCCACCCCACCCCGCCCCCGCAATGACACATAAGATCAGCAACAGGCCTCCTTCTACCCCCGGCATCATCAGAACTTCAGATCGGCAACGCGATGCTCAGTCCAAACCTTCCCTCTGACTCAACTTCCTGTTTCCGCCCAGGCAGTTCAGTCAAAGGGAAGCTTTTGACTGAGCACTGCGTTGACGATCTGAAGTTCTGTTGATGCCGGGGGTAGGAGACCCGTTGCTGATCTTAAGTGTCATCGCGGGGAGGTGGGGGGGGTGCATTGCCAATCATGAATTGCGTTGCGGGGGGGGGGGCTACCGACGCTACCGATGGCCTCAATGCGATCTTCCCACCCCTATGCAGACCGGCACCGGACGACCCGGACCTGGCTAGCTGTGCACCCCCCTAAGGCGTGCACCCAGGGCAGATTTCCCCCCCTTGGTATGCCACTGAGAACTGTGTGTGGTTGTGCATACTGTACCTTAATAGGAACACTAGTAGGGACAGTTGACCCTTTTGTCAGCTGGGAGCAGAGGTAAGCAGCAAGAATCTTAAAAATCTACACGTTCTGAGTTACATACAAATCTGACTTAAGGACAGCTTTAAAAACATAACTCGTTCTTAACCCAGGGACTGCCTGTAACCTTATTGTGTGCTAAGTTGGGGAGCACCAAGGTCCTTTAACAGGATGCAGGATGCAGTGATACAAGGCAAATTATTTTGCATGGCTACTAGTGTATAGCTGCACCGTGTCATCAGAAGACTGGAGGGGGAACGTCAGAGGACATTTCTATCCTACAAATTATCACTGTGTCACTTAGCTCTGTGAAAACTGTTATTCCTAATGCTAACTGTTATGCATTCCCCGTGGATACTATTAAACATGTAAGTAGCTGGATGAGGAAGATGTTCTTTTTGCATTTGTGTTTTCACTAGGGAAACAGACAACCTTTAAAAAGAGGAAGCGACCTGCTATCAAATTATATTGTACCTATTAAAAACTAGTATGTTATTAACTAATAAATTATCCAACTAATCAAAAAATGTTGTGAAAGAAGCAAACTTCCTGCTTAATCTGTTCTTCTCCATCTAACTCAAAAATACATCACAAAAAAAACAACAACAAAACAAAACACGTTTGCTTAGTTCTTTGGCTGTTCTAGGAGAAGACTAGCTGATGTGGTGAGTATACAATTCCAGACACCATTGCTTTCAATGGAAGTAAAACCAGGATGTCTCAATCCGTCCTTTTTCTGGAGCCATATTATAACGCTAAACCCAGGGCCAAATTTACATTTTATGTCCTTTTATTGCAGTTTCCCAGATCCTAATTCTATACGTACTAGGGGGTCTAATACCAATAAACATAATATAGAGTTCACAGGTTACAGTTTGCCATAGTTATCCTTAACAATGTATGTTTTTCAATACAAATTTTTATCCTAACTAGACACCTATTAGGGATCTAACTCACTGGGAAACATGTTGGTGACAGCCTCATCTGCCGAACAGCTTTCCCCAAAAAGCAACACTTGTGAAATTCCATGGTATTTCATGAACTTATTTCTGTACTCTCTACTAGCAAAAAAATTAATGTTCAATCAAATTTCCAAATTTTTCAGTTTGTGCTTGGAGTATTGGGCCGTGTGTGCAATGTTTTATCAAGCTCAGGTTTGGTCACATAATGCACATGTTTTGGGTCAGGTCCTTGTGAAGTGTCAATGTTTTTATTGATGTCACGTAGTTTAGCTTCATTCCCAAGAAAACCTCTTCAAGTGTTGATTCTGAAATTTTGTGGCCCTTTGAAATTTTAGCTTGCTACATTCCTTTGTGTACTCTATCCACAGCCAATAATTTTTCCTTGATTGAGTAGCAGCGCTTTTGCTTATTTCCATCCTCTCAAATGTAAAATAACCAGAATTAGGCAGAAATATGTCTTACCTCTGTCACACTTGGACTGGAAAGGAAGTCTGTTTTTGCTCTCGCCAGGTCATTTCCAGTACAGCCTACCATGCATTATCAAGTTACACACATTAATGATTTTGAGAGACAGGTTATTACTACATAAAAAGTGATCAAGTGCATTAAGGGGATTGGGGTCTGCCCCAGGCACCATGTTGGTGGGGGTGCTGGCACCCCTCCTCCTTCCCTTTCCTCCTCCAACCATGTGTGTGCCTTCACTTCCACTCCACTGTACCTCTTGCTCTTTGCCAGTGTAAGCAGCATTTTTTTTTATATACCACTTATAACCTAAGTAGGCTCACACTCTATCTAATGTACCTGGGACAATGGGAGATTAAGTGACTTGTGCATGGTTGCAAGGAGCAACATGGGATTTGAGCCCACAAACTCAATGTGGTAAGGCTGTAGCTCTAACCACTGTGCCACACACTCCTCTGCTTGCACTAGTGGTTGGCGCTCCCTCTGACCAGGGCTGTGGAGTCGGTAGTTTTTTGTACTTCAGACTCCGACTCCAGGTACCCGAAATTTCCTCCGACTCCTCGACTCTGACTCCACATCATTGGTTAATTTTCAGATCGTTAAAATGGAATGTCAAGTTGAGAGAAATGAGCATTTTCGACACCACCTTCTTTTTGCTTTTAATCAAGGTTCTAAGGCCGCAGAAGCTGCTCGCAACATTTGTGCTGTGTATATAGTGGGTGCTATAGCTGAAAGAATCGCTCGTGATTGGTATGCCAAGTTCAAAAATGGAGTCGGTAGATAAATGTTCCAACTCCGACTCCTCAGTTTTTTGTACTTCTGACTCCGACTCCGACTCTAGGTACCCGAAATTTCCTCCGACTCCAACTCCTCGACTCCGACTCCACAGCCCTGCCTCTGACATCACTTCCGGGTCCCATACCTAGGAAGTAACATCAGAGAGAGAGAGCCGACACCAACTCAGGCAGCAAATTGGTGATGCTGCTCGTGCCAGGAAAGCTAGGGGTACGTGTTCATGGCAGGAGTATCACGGAGGGGGCACCACCACCCCGGTTGCCTCTCACCCTCGCTACACCACTGATCAAGTGAATTAATGGTGCATGTACAATTGATGCTCTACTATATTACAAATATACTGGCTCTTGAACAAGGAAGCATAAGGGAAAGAAAATTGACTGCAAAGCATTTCAGGCCTGATTCTATAAATGGTGCCTAGGTTAGACACCACTAGGTGCCCTAATCATGGATGCCTAGTGATGTCTAACTAAAATTCGGGTGCTTAATTGTTTTTAATGGGTTAAATGGCATGATGCCATTACAAGCCCATTGAAAATAATTTTTTAATTGCCAAATTAGGTTGCATCCAGATATCTGCATGGCGCCTAGTGATGCCTAAGTCGAGGAGCCCTCCAATGCCTACCTGAAAAGTAGGTGTGGTTAGGGGTAAGAATAGGCATGGTTGACTTAGGCGTTGCTAGGTATTGTTAATAGGTGTGGCTAGTTTGTCCCTCCTTTTCTCATTGGACCGTTGCAGCCAATCACCGCTGAATCCAAGCCCTGCCCACTCAGTGGTCATGATCTTCCACAGCCCTTAAAGGGCCAATGATGAAATTTTGCCTCATCTTCTTTGTCCAGCAGTCAGGCAAGGAGTTTGTCCTTGCTTGCCTTGTTGTAAACCGCATTGAATCCTTGTCAAAACTTGTGGTTCATAGTCATTCGCGCATGAGACTTTAGTGCGCCCACATTGCAGCGCCGACAATTTGGTGCAAGACTCCAGCGTGCCACCTAAAAAGTGACTTTTAAAGAGCTCTGATGCGGAGTGTGAGTGGGGAACCCCCCCCCCCCAGTTTACTTCATACTCTTCGTGCTGCCGTTGGGGGGGTTGGGGGAGTCAGAACCCTCCATTATAGAGTAAACTTAACTATTTCCCGATTTTGTAGGAAAAAGTTCAGTTTTCTCTATAATGTGGGGGGTTCCCCCCCCACACACACCCCCGTCGGAGCTCTTTAAAAGTCACTTTTTAGGCGACGCGCTGGTGTCTTGTGCTGAATTGTCGGCGCGCTGAAGTCCCGCGCATGAATGTCCCATCACCAAACTTGTGGTATAGAAGAATAGGTATGGTAAGACCTGGCTTAATGTACTGATGCCTAACAACACCTAAGCCCACATAGGCACCGCTAGGCGTTATCCTATAAATGATGCCTAGCAGTTGATTGCCAACCATGCAGAGCAGCACCAACCTGCTCATTGAAGCAAGGAAGGAGTGTGTATAGTAAGAGGTCCTGACAGTATTCCCCAGGTCCCTTCTTCCCAGGGAAATAAACCTGGTCAATGGTAAATCCTGGATCCTAGTGAGAATTTTGAGAATATAAGCCCCCTGAAAGAAGGGTCAACGACTGTGCTGTACTCTGGCCGAGGTAGCATAGAGAATGCCTCAGGTCTGTAGGTTTTTTTTGTTTGTTTTATTCATAATTTTTAATTTAACAGTGAAACATATACCACTCTGTGAAGGATTGACTTCAAGATCTCACAAGAAAGATAGTTTAGGACTTTGCTGTCCCTGGTGTGCTCCAGGACAGTCCATGCTTGTCTTCGTGGTTAGTATTAGCTCCCTTCTTGCTGATCCAGAGACGATGCCGTGTCATCAACAAGCAGCTTTTCTCCTGCTTAAAGGATGAGCCTGGAGGTGGCTTGACTGCCTTTTGGAAGGCTCATTGGAAGTTTGTGGATAATCTATGATATTTGTATGTTTTTAATTGATTCTTTTTTTTCTAAATTGTGATTTTTAAGGACAGGTAACTTGTTTTGGAGTGACATTTGTTTCTCTTTTCTGAGATTTTCTGCCACTAGCTTATAGGTACCTTACTGATTGTATTTCATGTTTTCAGATGGCCATTTTACTACAGTATTGTTACATTGCTAACACAATTTTAAAGTTCTTTATGTGAAACTATACCTATTGTAGACTATCATGGGTGAATCTCTTCATGTAAAGTTAATAAATCCCAACAAATGAATACAATAAAGTATTATATGATTTTTTTGTAAGTAAAGTTCAGTTGTAGTGCTGCAGTTTTTTTCTTAATTTATTCAGGAGGTAAGTTCTGCTGCATAACTACTATTAGGAGGTTTTAATTTACATACTGAGGCCCTTGTTGGCTCCTCTTATGTTTTTATGACTACACTAGCCTTCTTGGGCTTTGTCCAAATGCTGGGAAGTGGCAATTAGAGTTCCCTTGTTGCACAAATTGAGGGACCAAGTGCTACATTTCAGTTTACAGGTAAGTATTGCTGTTGGAATTAGTTGATAAACTTATTTTTCATTTATTTGCAGTATGTCCCAATAACACAAAATTAGAAAATCATAAGGATGGGGGGGGGGGGTGTTTGCCTGAGATTGTGGCTGATCACAACATGAATAGTGGCCAACCCACCATAGGGTAATCTTTTCTGAGACCTTTTCTTCCATTTTATGAGTTTTGTAAAAATAATTTATTGTCTGAAGTTATGTTTCTTGATTTTGAAATTAACTTCAAGGTTAGACTGCAGATTATCATCAGTGGTGTTTTTAGGAAAATAGTTTTGAAGAGGGTGAATAATTTGATATTTGGTCTAACAAAATTTATAGTCCACCAATCCAGGAAAAACTCCTTTTGGCGGATAACTGAATATTGAAACAGAAGCAAAGAAACACAAATATTAGAAAACACATAGAAGATTTTCGAAAACAAATATTTTTTGGACATATTTTTCAAAAACATGTCCTACGCTGTTTTTTTTACTTTGGACGACTTGCGACAGATGAAAACAGACTTAGATGTTCCTTTTGAATATGCCCCTCCATTACTGTTTGAGAGTAGATGTAAATGCACGTATTTTATAAAATTAATGCATGAATCGCAACTCCACCCTTGCTCTGCCCAAACCCTGTCCCTAAGCATACCTAAGGGTCCTTTTACTAAGGTGTGCTAATTAATTAGCATATGTTAAGTGCCATGCACCCCATAGGTATACTGGGCTGCACAACATGTGCTAAATCTGTTAGTGTACCTTAATAAAAGGATGCCCTATTGTACAAGTACATGGTAGCCGGTACCATGTATACTTTTAACTGTGACCTAATTTCAAAGCAAACCATCTACACATTAGCAAGTTACATGTGAAAATTATTGAAAAAATATAAGACATCCCCTATTGATCCCTCTACATCTGCTCTTAACTATTAAAACCTTTCAAGAGTAAAAAAAAAAAAAAAAATCTTCATGGAACAGCTATTATCTTCATTTTTTCCCCAAAAGGCAAGGAAACCACTTTCAACCCTTAAATCCTGAGACAATCTGTTCTACCTCACAGGCTTGCTATTGAAAAAGCTACAGTCCAGTACTTAAACATGGAGGCCAGATTAGCAGAAGTCTGCACAAGAAATAGGCACATGCTTTATTTTTATTTCAATTTTTTTTTTCTTTATTGAACTTTTAAACTTCGGGGAATTATACAGCATAAACCAAGGAGAAGATGCGGGGGTCCATGGGAGCAGAGTCATCTCAAGGGCTACATGGGCAGCCACACAAGGCCCAAGAAAGGAGTGCAGAAATGTCTTCCCATTCATTGTCTCCCCTGTGGTGGCCATGTCAGAGTGGGCAGGACATCACACAGGATGCAATTCTGGCTCAGGACACTCTGAAATGGGAGACTTTACTTCAGATGTACAGTATATGCTTTGACAGACACCGGTTACAGAATCCTGCTTTTAGGCAAAGGACTGGCCTCTCCTTCGCCTACAAGGTTTTGTTTGAGACTTGGGCGATTTTTTGATTGATAATGTGTTTTAAGGTTAGACGTAGTGGTGGTTTGGACGATTAAACTGCTGAACGTAGAGGTCGGGCATTCTCAAAAAAACCTCATTCTGGACTTTATTTTGAGAATGGACATTTCCCTGCTGCCTATTTTCATCGTCTAGGGACAGGCCAAAAGGGGACATAGATGTTTTATTGATTATGCCCCTCTACATATATAGGTATTAGATCCCTAGTATGTATTGAGTTAGGATAAAAACTTGTATAAAAAAATAGTTTCATAAATTAGTCAGAAAAACTCTTTGAATATCAGTTTCTTGTAGTATGTAGTTTTGTTCAGGCTGTATTAAAAGAATTATTCCATGTGGTGGTTATGAGAAAAATGTTAGTATAACTGTGCCTTTGAACTTTAAAGAATGGAAAAAAAGAAGTGGGGTAGAGACAGATTTAGGAGTACAGGGGGATCAACTGATATTCAAAGAGACTATCCAGAATTGTTTAAATTCTAAACTACCTCAGTCTTTCTCCTCATCCCTTCCTTACACAATGGAACCATCAGGAAGCAATAATTTTAACAGACAGGACTTGAGGTTTTTTTGTTGTTTGGTTTTTTTTTTCAAGTTTTATAGCTCTAATCTTTCAATGAACAAACAGAGATCACTCCAGTGGAGCGACCTTTGGGCATCTCATTTACTTTCTCATTGGTCACAGAGACCTGTACTTGTGGGCGGGGAAGAGTGCATGTAGTGAGTGAGAGGGATGTACACTCATGTACAGGTAGTTCCTGGTTTTTGTTCTCCAGGAAGGCAGTCCTTTGGGATGTAAGTGAAAAGTTTCTGAGCTGAGAGAAGGATGAGGCAACCGGTGCTCGTCTTCGAGCTGCTGATTCCTCTGCTTCAGCTCTGTCTTCCTCAGCAGCTCGTGCAGCGCAACTGTGGTGACAATAACTTCACCCTAAATGTGATTGTCCTAGATGATGATGAATCTGCCTGGACTTTGAAATCGGTGAAGCCAGCTATCGAACAAGGGCTGAAACTCATTGAGGATCAGCTGGAGAAAGATGGTAAATAACTGTTGATTTTGCTTTAATGCTAGCATCTGCGATTTCATTCATGAGAGGGTAAAGGTCAAAGATTAAAGGAAAGAGAGAAATCTGATGCTTATGAACCCTTTTACTAAAGTGCGGTAAGCTTTTGCACTTACTGCACATTAACAACCAAAATTAACTCACAGTAAGTACAAAGGTTGTGAGGAAACTGTTGGGGGGGGGGGCGATTCCAGCATTCTCTTTGCTACTTCCACAGAAATAGATTTCCTACTATGTGTTAATGTCAAACGTGATTAGCGTGGATGCACAACATCACATCCTGAGGTGGCATGAGATGCACCCATACTAAGGCACTAATTCTATAAACCAGTGAATCGCAAACTGTGTGCCGCCCAAGATTCTAGGTGTGTCACAAGATGCTGGGAGGAAGAGAGGTGCCGTAGGCAGCCAGCCGGCGCCTCTCCTCTCCGCACCTCTTCCCTTCCAGCACCCACCACTGGCGGCTCAGGTCCCCTTCTGGAGTGCCTATGCGCACGCGCAGATGTCAACATGATGATGTCACACATGCATGTGATGTCATTGCGAAGAGTCCTCACACTTCTGGGTGCCCTCGAGCAGCAGCCACCATGTTTAGTGTGCTTCGGCTTCGCAAAGCTTGCGAGACACTGCTATAAACGGTGTCTAACTCATTGGTGCCATTGAGCGCTATTGCCAATCATTCGCTAGGTACCATTTATAGAACTGTGCTTAGCGGTGCCAGTAGGCTTTGAATCCTTAGGGGTATTGCCATTTAGGTCAGGGTTTTCTCGGCCTAAATGAGTGCACCTAAAACCACACCCCAAATCCACACCTACTTGCTGGTGGGCACCTCGGTATAGATGTCTGCTTCAAAGTGGTAGGCACCTACTGGCTACATAATTGGTTTTTTTAATGATACTTACAATTATCAGTGCCGATTAAGCTCTTTTGCCTTGCCAGTTTAGGCATTATGGCCTAGATTCACTAAACTCACCGATCCGATCCGTGGCCATGTGACTGATTCACAACGAGTCCTCATGCAAATTAACGTGATTGGAGGCACGCCCCACACCGACCCCATGGATCGCTGCAGAGCGATCCAGATGCATGCGCAGACCGCACAAGCAAGGTCAACACAAAGGAGGGGGGGGCTGCAGTTTTGACTGGAACACTAGCCAGATGGAACAGAACACGTTGCGAACAGAACAGACAAGCCGAATGAGAGTAAAGAGCTGTAGCTACCTCGTGAGCTGTAGGTTTATATGCATTGCATATAAAAATGGTCACTAGAACAGAGACAATAGGGGGGAGGGGAGAACCGAGTGCTCTTTACCAACTTATAGCACATACTCAACTCTGCAAAACTATATTTAAAATGTCAAAACGTGCCCTCAATTGCTTACCAGCTGTCAAGCTCCAGGGTCCTTTCCCAGTTACAGTGCAAGCACCACATGGTCAGATGGGGACTAGCAAGAAGGGTGCCAGAGACCGTTATCAGATGCCGCCCATCCTAGCTTTTACATCCCAGCCGTAGGCCACAGGGAGTCTGGATCGGAAGAAAGCAGGCGAGCTGAGATCCACTCTTCCACTTCAGGAAAAAAAAAAATAAATCCACAATTACACACATCTAAGATATTCCATGAGACAAGAACGCCACCAGTGCAAGACAGGGAATGTGCTTTAGCCAGATGGAACAGAATACGCTTTAGCCAGGTACACGCTGCAGCCAGATGGAACAGAAACCGCTTTTAACCACAAGCTCGCATTGCAGGGACAGGGCGGCAGAGAGCAGGAGAGTCGGCAGAGCTTGTCTTCTCTTGTGCTTTTTGCACAAGAGAGATGTGTAAAATGTTTTATTTCAGGGCTGCAGGGCTGGTATTGCAGGGCGGCAGAGAGCAGGACAGTTGGCAAGGAAGTGAGTGACTGGTCTTCAGCAGTTGCTTCTTTTTGGATCGGCCAGCCCAATCAGGCTTCTGTTTAGTGAATCGCTGCCTTCCTACTTTGCATGCCATTTCCCCTTATTTGCATGCGCGGATCGCATCAGGTTGGAGATAGATCAGCCAGGAGGTTAGTGAATCGGGTCGGGGTCAGAGAAGGCTCGCAAACTGGTTGGAGAAGGCTCACAAAGCTTAGTGAATCTAGCCCTAAGTGCTGATCTCTTGGATAGGGAGAAAGAAGCTCGAGGTTTATTGGCAGAAATTTAGAGAACTTGTTCAAGCCACATTCACTCACATGCTGCCCCTAACCAGAAGTCTCTCAGTCTGTGTCTTGACCACTCTTCTTCCTGCTCTTTGGGCATTGTACTTGCTCTGCAACATTTATCTGCAAGACTACCCTTCTGGGTATGTCCTCATTAGTTCTGCATATCAGTCTCATCTCCTTTCTCCTCCTTTTCTTCAATGATTGGGGTCAACTCTGGCTCTGTGGGGAAAGCCTGAGGCTCATGTGCCAAGTCCTGGCAGCCTTGAATACCAGAGAGTTAAACTCAAAGGAAAAAGGGGGATTGTTAAAGATGAATATGTATGACCTAAGCCAAGGAACCTGGTGTTCTTTGTGGTACTTATCCTGGCTATATCACATGATTAAAATCTTGACGTAGATTTTATTGATTGCATTACAGAAAGGTGGTATAATCAAGAATAAAAACAAGCAATCAAATTGCTAAGAAAAATAGGCCTGCATTTTTGACAATCCAATAAGTCCTATCCTAAGTTCCCCAACAGAATGATCGAGGCTTGGAAAAGATCCTTCTAACTATCTCAGGGGCCAACAACTCATGATACACATGAGAAACATAGGGCTCCTTTTACGAAGGTGTGCTAGCGTTTTTAGCGCATGCACCGGATTAGCGTGCGCTATAGTGCGGCGCTAGCTGAAAAACTAACGCCTGCTCAAGAGGAGGCGGTAGCGGCTAGCGCACGCGGCATTTTAGAGCGCGCTATTCCGCGCATTAAGACCCTAACGCGCCTTCGTAAAAGGAGCTCATAGTAAATTGCTTATGAATCTGAGCTATAAATCCATCTATTCCTGGAACTTTTGACATCTTAAGTGAATTGATAGCTGCTACCATTTCTTGTAAATGTATTGGCTGTTCTGAGCATTCAAAAACAACAGGCTATAGTTTAGGAGGAATTACATTATATGAAAATGCATCAACATCTGTTTTAATAAATTGTAACCTATATACTGTTGACTCTTAATAAGTCTTGAAACTGATAAAATTCTGATTAAGACTCCAAAATACTAGGGTTATACACAGATTAAAATTTTTGTTCATATGATTAATCACATGATCCAAATGTAAAAGAGTTGAAATAAATGTAACGTGTACAGCCCTAGTGATTTTATTTTTTATCATCATCTCCCCTCCCCTCCATGGGAACCATCCTATTTCTCTCCCTTCCCCTTCAGGGCACCATCTCTTCCCATCTTCTCCTCTCAATGGGTATCTCACCTCTTCCCCTCCCCTCCCTACCCCACCATGGGAGCCCTATCTCTCCTCCCCTGTTCCTCTCCTCTCCTAGCGATCAGCATCTTTCCCTCTCGCTTTCTTCTTTTTCCTACACTAACCACACACTCTGGCATCTCCTCTCCTCTACTTGCTCCTTTTCCAGAACTTTCCTTGGCAGCTGCTGCACTAAAAACAGACTGCTTCTCATTGGGCTTGAAGCCTCTTTGTTTCTAATGCTAGAGAGAGAGAGGCTTTGAGCCACATGAAAAGCAGCCTGCTTTCAGTGCAGCGGCAATCAAGTTCTGGAGAAGGAGAGAGCAGGGGACAGGGAGCTGCTGGAGTACATGGTAAGTTTAGAAAGAAGAGGGAAGGAAAAATATTGATCACGAGAGGAGTATGTGCAGTTAATCACGTTATTATTATTTTTTTTTTACAGCATTAAAATTATTAACATGTTAATCATGTTAATAACAAGTTAAATGTATAGCCCTACAAAATACTGTTAAGTATATCTTTGCTCTGCTTGCATATGACCCTTAGAATGAATTACCAATAGAAACAAGACAAAAAGGTTATCCTGCTTTTTTTGCAATTTAATTGTTACATCTTGAGAGATTCAGCAGGTTAAACCTGCCTGAATTTCTTACTGCTGTTCTCTAAAAGTCCATTTGGTGCCAGCCAATAATAGAGAGGTGCCTGACTGCTCCTGAGGCCCGTTCTAGCTGTACTCTTTTGCTGAACTCTGTACATCCTGCATCTCATAGAAATGGCTCCAGCTAGTCTAAGGAAGGTTCCAGTACAGGAAATATCTGGAACTGATAGTTTAGAAGATGTTGGAAGTTAGTAGAAACCTGGGAGGGCATTGCCATATTCCAAGAGACCTGCCCTGGAAGCTGCCTCTCTGCAGCGACTTCCTGTTGCCACGTAGGTGGGACTTGCAGAGAAGCAACTTCCAGGGCAGGCTGGTGACAGAGGGCTTACTTGATTGGTGCTGCTAGCTGCTTTAGGGGCCCGGGGAGGAGGTAGGTGGGGGGAGTTGGGAGATCCATCTAAACCTAGACATACTCTCCCATTAAAAAAAAAATGTCTGGGTACCCGGACAGTCCTCGAAAAATAGGACATCTCTGGGTTTTCCCAGATGTCTGGTAACCCTACATTAAAGGCTGTTGTAAGAAGAATAAGGATTCAAAAAAGATCAGGGACAAGAAACTGAACTAAAACAGTTGCTGATATTTTTTGTAGTGGATAGGAATGGAGAACTTATACACCCCTACAAAATCCTGAAGGAAAGAGCTGGAGTTCAGTTTGTGTTTCTACTAGTGCTGCCCATATTCAGGGGAAAAAATTTTGTTTTGATTCGATTCAGCCCATTGAATCGATTTTTCGATTCAATTTTCCTGCCCAATTGGGTGTTTTTTCCAAACATCCTGGTGGGTTTATTTTATAGCCTCTTCACCCCCTTTGCCTTTTCCTAACCACACTGGCGCTGTGGTGTAAACAAAATAAATTTAAAAAAAGACTTTTTCTCTCTCTGTTAAATCCTAGCTCACATTTGCGGTCTATCACCAGCTCTGGCAGGATACACGTTTCAAATATGACATTGTAATCACAAAACAGAAAATAAATTTAGTTTTTCTACCTTTTGTTGTCTGGTCATTATTCAGATCTTGTTGGTCCCCCACTCTGGTTGTCTTCTGATAACTTGCTTGCCAGGGTCTCCTTCTTTCTTCTTTCTCCGTGCTAACCATCTATCTGCCATCTCTGTCCTCCCCTTCCGTTTCCCTTCCCTTCCCTCCCCTGGAGGTCTGGCATCTTTCCTTTTTTTCGTCTCCATCCACAGATCCACCTTTTCTCAACTACTCTTTCATCCAGCATCTCTCCCTTCTTCCCCACCACCCCAGGGTCCACCATCTCTCCCTTTCTTTTCCCAACTACCCTCCTATCCAGTATCTCTATCCCCGCTCCACACCATCCCTTGTGTCCAACTTCTCTCCTTTTCTGTTCCTTCCCTCCCTAAATCCCATTGTCCACCATCTCTCTCCCTCTCCTCTGTTTTTAGACCCATTATTTCTCCCCTACCCTGTCTGGCATATGCATGTCTCTTTGAACCCCCCTCCCTCCCTCCATGTAATTCTACACCAGGGCCCCCCCTAAAGGCCTGCCCCCCACCCCTGAAGGCCTGCCTGTCCCCCCTGAAGGCCTGTGCCACCATCCCTGAAGGTCTGCCCCCCTTGTAGGCCTGCACTCCCCTGCCCAGGCTATCCCACCATGCTCTGCCCGCATGTACCCATTTTCTTATTTACTTCTTTTCCCCTTCTTGCTTCTCTACTTCTCCTCTTCACTGTTCTCTCTCTTTCCCTTTCTCTGCTTACTCCATCCCTCTCTCCAAATACTCTTTATCCTCTTTCCAACCCTATATTTCTCTCCCTGTCTCCTTTCTCATTCAAATCCTTCATTAAGTACTTTTCACTCCTTGCCTCCTTCCCCTCAGCTCTCCTCTCAGGCTGCTTACACTTGATCTCTCTCTCTCTCTTTTTTTTTTTTTTAAATCTGATGGCCTCAGAAGAAATGCTGTGCTGCTCTGAGTCCATCATGGCCTCCCTTCCTCCCCCCGAAGCCTGCCTGCCTTCCCCCAAGCTGACCTGCCACCGATTTGGCCTCACACCACTCACCCGCTGCCCGCAGCCGCTGCTAGCTGAATCCATTTAGCACACCCCCCCTGCTGCTGCCGCAACTCCAAAAGGGCCAGGCGCGTTCAGCAATTGCACCCGCCAGTCCATAAGCCTTCCCCCGACATCAATTCTGACGGAGAGAAGGCTAATGGGCCGCCGGCATGCAATCACTGCACGTGTCTGGCCCTTTTGAAGCAGCAGCAGCGAGCAGAATTAAATTGAGCTGGCAGGCGGGTCGCTAGCTAGCAAGCAGCAACACAGAAACACCACTGCCGCTTGCACTCATCGTAGAAGCACATCGGGCCCACCCTTTAATCCGGCCCTGGATGCGCGGGAGGCTAGGGGAGAAGCCGGAAACCAGCACTTCCCGACTGACCCCCCCCTCGCCCTCTAAAGCAGCGGCCGGCCAGCAAGAGGAAGTGCTGCTGCTCCTGCTTTAGGGGGTGAGGGGGGGGGAGGGTCAGTAAGCGAATCGGGAGGCTGATTTTTTTTTAATCGATTTGAATCGATTCACCCGAAGTGAATCGGTGAATCGATTCAAATCGTGAATCGGGCAGCACTAGTTTCTACTACAACAACCAGGTGTGCCCTTTTGTACAGGGATGAAGGGTATTACCATCTTATTTATTAGAGCTTCCTGCCAACAACTAGAGGTTGTATATGAATAATTACATTACATTATATTACATTACATTAGTATTTATAGATCGCTAATGTGCCACAGAAGGAGTTCAATGTGATTTACAATTTAGAGGAGCATGGCCATTGCCAAGGATTACATTATTTCATGACATAGATAACTTGGTTTGGGTTCATGTAGGCGTATTATTATGGCATATGGTTTGGAGAGAAGATTGCAAGACTACAACACCAGATATAGATATAGCCAGTGGCATGAGGTGACATTTATATGTTTATGTTTATTAAAAACTTTCTAGACCGCAACACAGCCTAAAAAAGGATCTAACTAATACAAAAGTCACTCAAAAATGTAGAACCAGAGTTTTAACTCAGAATGTTTTTTAAATTGTAAATGCAATAGAATTCTGCTCAGAGACATGAAGGCTGATCTCTCCGCCTCACCCACCAATCATCGCAGTATTCAATGAAGCTTCACTCCAAATAACGTGTTCATAATGTATTCTATCTGCTAGCTTATACAGCTATGCTGAGACTACTATCACAATTTTATGGTGAAAAATGTTGGTACTTAGCTTAAATAGCTAACTGGTTCCGATGTGCCACGTTTCAGTACTGCGTCAGGGAACCGACAAACGAATACAGATTTGAATATGGAGGTGAAATCTCTCTATATATTGAATAAAATTTTTAAGTTGTTATTCACATTATGGCCCAGATTCTCAAAAAAGTCGCTGAAGGTTAATCGCTGGCAGGCGCCTAGATTGCTCATACCAGCAACTAACTTAACTGTTTTAATTGGTTCTAAATGGTGTGATAATTGGTAGTATCATTTAAAAACCAATTAAATCTAATCAAAACAAAAAATTAGGTGATACTAAGCGGTCTCCTAGACCAGGGGTAGGCAATTCCGGTCCTCAAGAGCCGGAGCCAGGTCAGGTTTTCAGGATATCCACAATAAATATGCATGAGATAGATTTGCATCTCAAGGAGGCAGTGCATGCAAATCCATCTCATACATATTCATTGTGAATATCCTGAAAACCTGACCTGGCTCCGGCTCTCGAAGACCGGAATTGCCTACCCCTGTCCTAGACCAATGCCTAGGTCCATGGTGCCTAGCATTGCCTAGCAACATCGAAGCCCAGAAATGGGCATGTATAGGGATGGTGCCGGGCTTTGGCATTACTAGGCAACGCTAGCTGCAATTCAGGAAGAACTCTAGGCGCCACAAATGTAGGCCTGTAAAACCCTGGCCTGCGTTTCTGGCGCCTAGGGTCCTTGGGAGCCTAAATTCTGGAAGTGGCGCCTGTCGGTGATTGACAGCAGGCACCCATTTTGTAGGCCAGTGGTCCCCAACCCTGTCCTGGAGGACTACCAGGCCAATCAGGTTTTTGGATAGCCCTAATGAATAAGCATGAGAGAGATTTGCATATAATGGAGGTGACAGACATGCAAATCTGTCCCATGCATATTTATTAGGGCTATCCCAAAAACCCGACTGGCCTGGTGGTCCTCCAGGACAGGGTTGGGGACAACTGTAGGCAATAATCTAGTTAGGACTGTACCAGTGACTGAACCAAGATCCGAAAGTTTTCTTTTGCAAAGCAATGTCAGATTCATCTTACACTTAGTGTCCTCAGTGTTGTGAATATTTTCTTGGTTAATGTTCATGTTTGTGCCTCCCAGGATAGGTTTTTGTCAAATATACTGTAATCCCTAGAACTCTCAGTTCTGATTCCAGTTTTGGTGGAGGCGTTGTGCAGTGTTATTTGGGTGTCGTCGGGTGATTCTGGGTGAGTTTATCAGTAAAAAAATTTTTTTATTTAGTTTCAGTTTCAGTCGGCAATTAGACAAGTGACATCCTCTACTGATTTGTCGATCTTGTTTTCTTTCTTGTAGAAAGGAATGCATATTGTAATATCATCAGTGTAGGAGAAGTAAGTGAGATCATTCTTGTCTAAGTGTCTATTCTTGTGTAATATGTTGTACTTTTATAATTTTATAATTTGCATATTGTAATTCGTTGATTGTCCAGCTCTCTTCGGTGTGAACCACCTAGAAGTTGTCTGATTATGGCGGTATAGAAGAATAAAGTTATGTTTTATATGTTATGTAGTGTTGATATCAGTATACTGAAAAGTATTGAGGAGAATGGTGAGCCTTGGGGTACTCCTCTTCATACTGACTATTCTTCCGATCTTTCTCCATTCATTTTTACGCTGTATGCTCTGTTTGTTAGGAATCCTTCTAGCCAAGTGTGCACTTTACCGTTAATCCCTAGGAAGTTTAGGATCAGTAATAGGAGTTGAAGGTCTACCACATCAAATGCACTAGCTAAGTGCTATGTGCAAGGACTTGCTGTCCAGTGCTCATGCGTGTTCTAATCTCAGATGTCAAGGAAGGCACCATGTTTCAGTGCTATAGTATTTTCTGAAACCTGATTGTGTGGTATGTAGTAGTTTATGGAGTTCAGGGACTTTATGATTTGATTTGTTACAATGCTTTCTAAAACCTTGACATGAAGTGGAATTGAAGCTACCAGTCTGTAATTCTTGACATTGTTCATTTCTCCTTTTTGATCTTTTGGGATGGGTGTTAGAATGATTTTTCCTAGGTGTTTGGAGAATGTTCCTTTTCTTGTGAGTCATTCAGCCAGTCTAGTAGATAGTTGTAGTATATAGTTTTGATGCTCTTTTGGTAGGAAAGTTGGGTAGAGATTGTCACCAACCTCTCTCCTGGGCAGAATTCTCGGTGGGGTTGGTGGCAAGAACTTAAACTATAGCTTTCCTCTCAAGTAAAGGAGATTCATTGGTGACCTTCCAGTGTTCCTTTAGGTGACGTCAAATGATAGCTTCTTCAGGAGTTTTAGTGCACCCAATTTTTGTTAAGAGAAAACCCCTCCCACATCATTAAACAAAAATCTCAGATTGTCAGAATGCTCCCAGTTCTTAAGATTCAGAGGGCTTCCTTAGAGCTTCCCTCTTTAGCACAAAAAAACCAGTTCTCAAACAGTGCTGCAAACAGTTCCCAGGTACTGCCCATTTGTTGGGACACTGTTGGAAAATAAACATTTTCAAAAAGGAAAAATTTAAACATTTAAAGTTCATCACTTCACAGTTCTCCAAGTTATATACTTTCAAGCATGTTAAAATCTTTCACTATTTTCATCAATTGGTAACAGTCATTTAAACAGCCTTCACCAGCTCCTTATGCTGGCCCTGCAGCCAGGAGAGTTGCTGAGTATGTGTGATGAAATAGCAATATTTAAACCCGCAAAAACCGACCCTGCAAACACAGACTTTCCCACAACAAGCCTGAGCTGTGGCAGCACTTCTGTTCCAATCAAAAAGAGAATTTTTTTTTTTTTAAATACCTCTTTGGTTTTACAGCAGGAATAAAACAGTTTCATGGCTTCAACAAGCATAAATCAAAAAGAAAAACAAAAATGAAACCTCCATTAACTTGCCTTTACTCCTTAGCAAACTTCCATGGCCTCAGGAGCATTATTCAGCAGCTCAGTGCCCAACTCCATGGGTTCCACTGTTTGGCTTCAGAGGTCAGACTCACTTCACTCTGGTCTGTAATCTCCATAGGTTCAGGCAGTTTATCATGAGTGCCCCCCAGTCCTATGTGTTCCTGCTTCTTCTCCCAATCTTTCCTTCTCCTCCTAATCAGCTTGCCTTACTATTTAAGAATTATGTATTACCTCCCCAAACTTCCAGGTGGTGTCTTGGGAGTCCTACATCTCCCTCTCTGGCCATCAGGAGAATAACAATTGTTTGGATGTGTGTTTCTCTTCTGGTGAGGTTCTGCACTCCTACTCCCTCTAGTGTTCTCTAAGGAGATAACCTCAGGCTGTAAGCTTTGTTTTTCAGGAGAGTATGCCTCTTTGTAGGTGAACTGTTTTGAACCTACATGCAGTGTCTTTGCTAACTTAGGAGTTTGGATAGCAGACTTAGGCAAACAGTCACACCATCTAATGAGCATTAAGATTTGGTGTAATCTTATTAGCTCTGTGTCTGTGATTGGAAAGAATTCCTCCCAGTACCTCTCTTCTGGGCATTTTGTTTGTGGAGTGTCTTCTCTCTTGATTTTGAGCTGTTTCCTAGTACTTCTTTGCTGTGTTTCCTTTGTTAGTGTCAGTTCTGATGTTGTCTGCTTTTGCTTTGAAAAAGGTTGCCAGTTCAGCTGCTGTTGAGGATTTGTTGATTTGGTTAATCCAGATGGATTAGCTAAGAAGTGTGTTATTTGAAATTTTTTCAAATCTAGTTTACGTTTGACTAGTTTTATTTGGGTTTTGTAGTGGTTGATCTTTTCTCACCTTCCAGACTAATTCACCCCATCTTCCCCTCCTCTCACTCCCTCTGCATCTCCCTACTCTATGGCCCACCCTCTCCCACTCTAAGCCAACACCGTAACTTCCCTGTACTCATGTACTCCCTATTGTATCAATACCTGTACCCACAGTATCCACATTGTACCTCTCCTTTATTGTACACCATCTTGAACTGAAAAGGTATGACGGGATATAAATAAAGCTATTATTATTATTTTCTCCATGAGATTTTGAGGGGCACTTGGATATCCTAATAGCAAGAATGTCCAAGTACTCTTAATTAAAACCAACTTTCTGGACGTGCAGCAGCACTTCTAAGCTGCTGTATGTCCAGAGCTGAAAGGGGCGTTTTGGGAGGTGTGTTATAGGTGGGAATTGGGCGGGCGTAAACCTGGACGTACTGCAGCGATAATCAAAGCTTTCCTAGAGGGAACTTTTAGACGCCAGCAGTCAGACCTGTTGTAGTTGTGTCCAAACTGATCAAATGACTACTGGAGAGATTAAGGCATGATCCACCCTTATTCCCCCAATGGTCACCGACCCCCCCTCCCACCACCCAGAGATGGAGGGAAAAAAACAGCACATTGAGGACTTACAATCAGTTGATCGCGGCAGAAAAATCCCCATTAGCTGAGCCGGTTTTGGAGATTCCTGTCGGCTCAGCTGATGCTGTGGAGCCCTATACCCCTCACCCCGACATCCCCCAACATTTCTGGGCTCCCCCCTCATCACCTGACACCACCCGGCATCATGGAACACCCCCCACACACACATCACCCGACACCCCCGTTCCTTCCGCTGCAAAATCGGCAGGAGGAAAGCTCCCTCCCTCTTGCCTACAGGACCGTGTGCTGAGAATGATGGGCCTTCCTGGGAGGGGCCTAAGACCCTGATTGGTCTTTTATTTTGCATGCTATGATTTCCTGTGACTCTGAGAAGTAATCATTAGTCATAGATGATTCCTAATAATAATAACTGAGCAATGTTATATGTTTAACATTTGTCAATATAAACTCCAGATATCTTAAATTGTGTGCTTGAAAGACCTTCACCAATCTAGTAAGTATGTTTAACCATCTAAGGGAATTAAAGTAAACATAAATTGTATTTTCATCTATTACTGGAGAAAGGAGTAAAGAACTGTAAATAGTTACTACTTGATCAGTGAAGATAAAGTGTACTTTGCCTAAATTATTTAAAGGACAATAAAGTTTGATTCAGACAGAAAGACTCTGTGGAGTGAATTATTGAGTAAAGATCGGGTGCAGCTTTCTGCAGCCTCCCCAGATAAATCTGGGTACCGCCTCTGATCTCAAACCAACACATTTGATGTGAGCCCCTTCCATCCACCTTCCAGGGCTTACACTAGGCAGCCACCTAGGTGTGCAGACAAGGGCATTACATTTCATAATAAAGACCCATCTTTTCCCATATGGATAAAGGGAGATCAGGATGCTCATGATAATGTGGTTTATTTTTCTCTCAGTGGCTGGATCATGTATAATGGCATAGCGCATTTTAATTATGTTAGGGGCCTTTCTATTAAAATGCACTACAATTTACAGTTACTACAGCTTAACATGGTAGCTGGTAATTTTGGGAGCATTCCCACTATTTTATTGCAAGTCCTGCATTAATGTTCCCATTAGTACATGGTACCTGCTGAGAGTTAATAGCAGACCACTTATTTCATCCTATTTTTGAGGTGGTAAGTGGTTCTGTGTTAACTCTACGTTAGCCAGATAGCATGTGGTAACTGTAATGCATGAGCTGGCTAATGCTTCCGGGCCCACTCTCTACTCATGCCACACACTCTGAGAGAGAAAAAAAAATCAGACCAGTGCAGTAACACACAGTTTAAGCTCAGAAACAGGTGAACTACTGCAAAATCACTTAATACGGTAGTGCAATACACTGTTTCCACGTGTTAAAGGCAAAATGTTCTTTAGTAAAAGGTCCTCTTAAATGTTGTTCTTATTTTATAACTGCAAAATGCTGTAGTATGAATGGTTCTGTGTAACTGGTAAAGAAATAGTTTTCAATAAATTACAAAAGCAAATGTGTCATCTCCTTTCAGACAACATAAATCTTATTTTCATGGTGTTAACTGAAATGGCAAAATGTTGGAAGCATGATAACTGAAAAATCTTTGTGAGAAAGAGACTTATACTCTTACATTGGAATGTCTTTTTGAAAAAGACTGAGGGCCTGATTCTGTATAGGACGCCCAGTCTCAGCAGCCATCTAAGCAGCTTTTGAGAATTGCACATATACAGAATCACGTCTCTCCGTAACCCCGCCTAACCACCCCGAATCTCTAGTCGGTGTCCATGTCACAGACGCCATTAAGAAAATTGCATTGCCACTAAGCTGATCGTTGCAAGGGAATCTCCCTGTAGCTGAGCGGCAGCAGCAGGGAACCTCCAATCCACATCGCAAGTTGGCTAGCAGGAGGGATGCCCACTCCCTCCCACAACCACACACGAACCCCCCCCACACTCAGTGTTCCCTCTAAGCTGCGCTGGCGTGCGCTGGCGCACAAAATATTGCATCGCAGCGCACAAGTTTACGTCACAGCGCACGGCGTACGGAGATGGCAGGCCGCGGCGAGAGGAGAATCGGGCGAGTTGGCGCTGGCGCCCGATATTTGTAGCGCACAGCGAAAAAAATTTTGCCCACAACACCCGCCCGCTTAGAGGGAGCACTGCCCACACTTTCCGCAGCAGGAGGGATGCCCAATCCCTCCTTCTGCAAACCCCTAAAGCATCCCCAGCAGGAGGGATGCCTACTTCTTCCAGTCAGCACAACCCCTCCACAACATCCCTGGCAGGAAGGATGCCCACTCCCTCCTGCGGGCACACTCTCCTCCACAACATCCCTGGCAGAAGGGATGCCCAGTCCCTCCTGACAGCACCCCCAACATCCCCAGCAAGAGAGATGTCCCGCTGCAACCCCTTAAGCAATCCTTGGCAGAAGGAATGCCACTCCCTCCTGCCGGCAATCCCCTGAACCCCCTCCCCCCAAAGTCTATAACAGAAGAGATGCCCCCTAAACCCCCCCAAGCCTTTCCAGACCCCCCTAACTTTAACAGGAACACCAGCCAGAGAGATGCCTACTCCATCCAGCCAGCAGGCCCGCCTCTTCATAATGGCGGACCTTCCCCTTCCCGGTGCATCCTGGGATGCACCGGGGAGGGGCCTAAGGCTCTGATTGGCCTAGGTGCCTAAGGCCCCTCCCATAGGAGGGGCTTTAGGCACCTGGGCCAACCAGTCTTAGGGCTCCTTCTCAGTGCATTCTGGGATGCACTGGGAGTGGCCTGACTCTGATTGGCCAGATACCTAAAGCCATTCCCATGGGAGAGGCCTTAGTGATCTGGTGAATCAGAATGCACTGGGAAGAAGGCCTAAGACTCCGGTTGGCCCAGGTGCCTAAAGCCCCTCCCAATGCATCCCAGGATAAACCAGGAAGTGGAAGGCCTACCATTTTGAAGAGGCGGGCCTACCGGCTGGAGGAAGTAGGCATCCCTCTGGCTGTTGTTCCTGTTAAAGTTAGGGGGTGTCTGGGAAGGCTTGGGGGGTTTAGGGGGCATCTCTCCTGATGGGGATGTTGGGGGGTGCTGGCAGGAGGGACTGGGAATCCCTCCTGCCGGGGATTGTTTTGCGGTTTGCAGCAGGAGGGAGTGGGCATCCCTCCTGCCACGTATAGTGTTGGGGAGGGGGGTTCAGGGGTGGCAGCGGAAGGGCTGACTTGCAGTAAGGCTTAGGGGTTCCCTGCCGTGGCCACTCAGCTGAACGCAGCAGGGATATTTCCTTGCCATAATCAGTTTAGCTGACGTGTCTAATTGAAATGTAGGCCAGCATTTCAATGGTCTACATTTCAGGCACCTATCGCAGACCTAAGGAGACACTTAGGGCTGCTTAAGTTCGCCTAAGGCCACTTCCAGACAAAACCTCACCCACCACCAGCCTTGGGCGAGCTTAAGCGTATCTACGTGTCTCCCTCAACCAAGACAGATGCCTGCAGTGTAGACGGCCTGCGTTAGGTTGGGTTTTTTTTTTAGACAACGTGCATCCCGATTGGCTTGTTAGACAGTGGTAGAACGCCTACTGCCGCCTACAATTGGGACGCTATTTATAGAATATGGCCCTTTATGCTTATGTTGGATTCTCTTTGCTGTTTTCTACAGTGTTTTTTTTCAGGTCAATAAAATTTTATTGGTTTTTAGAAAACAGAATAACACCAAGACAAATACAAGAGCTTCCAAGGAAGCATAGATTATAAACCGGGTGATAACACCCATCAAGTATATCCATATACAGAATGAAAATTGGCAGTAACAAGAAGAGCAGTGTTTTAAAATTATAACTGAATCTTGAACATAAATGTGTTCTACTTCATTTGTTCTTCAACTGAAAAATCTTACCACACAGTAATGAATAAGCCCAAGAGTTTTATACAGTATTTCCAAAGCAGCATGCATTGATTTTCAGAAAAAGCAGATGCAGATCTCTGTGGGTAGTTTTTCCCAGCAGTTTCCATACTTTTTCTTTTAAGAATTGGTACAGTCTGTAGGAAAAATTGTCCCATCTACCCTCAATCATTTGAAAATTGCCCCTTATATTTTACTGTTTTAGAGGCATTTAAAAACAAAATATTGAAGAGAGATCAAATGTTATTCGGTTTTGTTTTGTTTTTTTATATATATTATGCTTTACAATTTGTAAGAACTCCCCTTTCTCATATTTATTACGATGGAAAATATTTTGTCAGATTGCTCAGATTTCTCTAAATTCAAATTCTCTTTAGGGAAAAATGTCACACTAAGGGCCTCATTTCATGGCTTTAACACTTCGTCACAGTGGTATAAAGAGAAAGGATGTCTCTCCAGCACCTGTGAGGCAATAGAGATCTTGAAACAGCTCCATGTAAGTATAAATCTCATGATTCAATCAGCTCTGGAAAGAGATATTTCCTAGTGGAATTAGGGGAATGAAAGAAGAAGCAGGAAAGCCACTCAGAAAATATGTCTCTGCTGTTAGTATCAACTCGCTCTTTGAGCTAAAGGGAAACCTAAGTTGACTGTGAAAGTTGTGCATCTATAGGGGGCTCCTTGCCTTGGGGTAGCCAATCAGGTGGCTCAGAACATGTATTTTTCTCAAAGTCTCCCCCCTCCCCTTTTACTCAGCACATGCACACTCTTTTCCAAGGAGGGGTGGGACAGATTCTCTTCAGGGTGGAAGGAACATCCCTTCCCTAATCAAGCATGGATTTCCCCTCTTTCTTCAAATACTCAGAGATAGTTGTGGGGTATTTCACCTGGCTTTACTGATGACTTGTATATGATAAACTATTTAACTAAAGTTGATGATGTAACTACAGATATTATTTTAAATTTACCACTGGCCAATGACTTAACTAATTATTTTAAATCAAAGGTAGAGAAATTAAGAAAAGAGATTTTACCTGGATCATCATCTCTTATTATTAGAAGATGTGAGAAATTCAGTCATTCTTGAGAATAGAATTTGGAACACTTTTGAGGTAGTAACCTATCAAGAGGTAGAAATGCTTTTCAACAAATACGCTAAGTTCTATTGTATGTTAGATTTTTGTCCATCTCATTTACTTTAAAATTGCCCACTTTTTTTTAATGGCCATAATGGACTGGTTAAATGAAGAGTTGCAAAGTGGTGTATTTAATGAGCCTGGTGGGAATATAATATTGACTCCAATAATAAAAAAAATAAAAAACAAAAGATGCAAATTGTCACAGATTATTGACCAGTAGCTTCAATATCATTGTTTACTAAGATAATGGAAGGTTGGGTTGCAATGAAACTGACAGAATATCTGGGGGAGGCTGTGGTACAGTGGTTAGAGCTACAGCCTCAGCACCCTGACATCGTTGGCTCAATTCTCACTCTACTCCCTGTGACCCTGGGCAAGTTACACAATCAGGTAGAGTGTGAGCCCACCAGGACAGAAAGTGAAAAATGCTTGAGTACCTGAATGTAAACCACTTTGGCCATAAGCAGTATATGGATACTCAAATAAATAAATTTATTGCATCCAAATCAATCAAGTCTAGTTTTAGTACCAAGACCTTGCTTTGTTCGCTTGTGGATAAAGGCAGATCATTACTTAGCTGAAGTCAGAATGTTATATTAATTCAATTTGATTTCTCTAATGCATTTGACTTTGTTGATCATACTCATAATTTACTTTTATTTATATTACAAAATTGGGGTTTAGAGGGTCAAATATTAAACAGGATAAGTGGGGTTTTTTTTGTCTCATTGATTATATAGGGCAGGGGTGTCAAAGTCCCTCCTCAAGGGCCACAATCCAGTCGGGTTTTCAGGATTTCCCCAATGAATATGCATGAGATCTATTTGCATGCACGGCTTTCATTGTATGCTAATAGATCTCATGCATATTCAATGGGGAAATCCTGAAAACCCAACTGGATTGTGGCCCTCGAGGGGAGACTTTGATACCCCTGATTTAGGGTTAAAATGAATGGTCTATTATCTACAAGTTAGAAAACACATTGTGGGGTGCCACAGCGTTTGCCCCTTTCCCTGATATTATTTAATGTTAAGATGCACTTTCCAAATTCCTACAACCTGAATCTATTAATATTCTAATCCATTCCTTAATAATCTCCAAAATAGACTACTGTAACTCTCTCCTTATTAATATCACACAAAAAGAAAAAAGAAGGCTGCAATTAATACAGAATACTGCTGTGAAATTAATTTACAATGCAAAAAAATATGATCACGTCACTCCCCTGTTAATTAAATCTCACTGGCTCCCGGTAAGCCACCGCATTACTTTTAAATTATTACTCTTAGTTTTTAAAGCCATAAATTTTAATGAACCTCAATTTATCAATAGATGGCTAATTCCCTTCAACACTACACGATCTCTCCGCTCAACCTCCTCTAACCTTCTTTCGGTTCCCTTGTTGAAAGTTATAGGTATCAGACGACACGACATGTTTTCAATTATGGCCCCTCAGTCTTGGAATCTCTTACCTCAATATATTAGAGCAGTGATTCCCAACCCTGTCCTGGAGGAACACCAGGCCAATCGGGTTTTCAGGCTAGCCCTAATGAATATGCATGAGAGAGATTTGCATATGATGGAAGTGATAGGCATGCAAATTTGCTTCATGCATATTCATTAGGGCTAGCCTGAAAACCCAATTGGCCTGGTGTTCCTCCAGGACAGGGTTGGGAACCACTGTATTAGAGAATTAAAAGATTTAGCCGTATTTAAAAAAACACTAAAAACATTTTTCTTTAAAGATGCTTACGATTCTTAAATATTTTAACTTCCCTCCTATGTGTTCTTCCCTTTTATGTTTCTCTCTCTTTCCTGTTTAAATATTGTAATTTCCCCCTATTTGTCCTCACCACTCTTGTATGTTTTCACCCATAACTAATATATATATATATATTTTTTATATGTATGTATTTATGTATGATCATTTTTATCGCATAACAAAAGTTAGTTTATATGTTGACACCAATGTTTTATTTGTATTTTTTGTGATATTGTACATCGCCTAGTAATTTAAAATAGGCGATTCATTAAGAACAAATAAACTTGAAACTTGAAACTTGGAAGTATATAATGTGTTTAGTTATATTTATGTAAATTACATTAATATTCTGTTACCTTTTGGCAATGCAAATTTAGATTGGATCTTATGGATATCTACCCACAAATTGAAAATAAATATAGAAAAAGCTGTTTCTCAGGTTGGGTTCTTAGGATCTAAACCAGTGGTCTCAAACTCGCAGCCCGGGGGCCACATGCAGCCCGCCAAGTACTATTTTGAGGCCCTCGGTATGTTTATCATAATCATAAAATTAAAATAAAACAGTTTCTTGATCATATGTCTGTTTAGCTATAAATTACAATACAGTGGAACCTTGGTTTACGAGCATAATTTGTTCCAGAAGCATGCTCGTAAACCAAATTACTCATATATCAAAGCGAGTTTCCCCATAGGAAGTAAGGGATTGGTTCCACCTCCTCTCCCCCCCCCCCCGCGGCCACAGACGCTGATCCACCCCACCCCACCACAACCCCAAAAGACCCCCCACCCCCGAGGCCACTGGTGCGCTTCCACATCACCCCCGCAAACTGGAGAGAACGAGAGCCAGAAGGCCTTGAGCATGTGCAGATGCTCAAGGCCCAGTCCACCAAGCAACATGATCTTCGGGTACCGGCATCGGCACCTCCTGTGGGTTGGTGCTGCATGCCGGTGACAGATGGGGGTAAGGCTTCAGTTTGGCGGGCGGGTGTTCGCGAGGGGGGGCAATGCCAGTTAGCGGGGGGGGAGGAGGGCGGCGTTCGTGGGTAGGAGGGCGATGCCAGTTGATGGGTGGGAGGGACTCGCAAATCGAGTCAATGCTCGGTTTGCGAGTTACGATTTGCAAAAAATGTTTTGCTCGTCTTGCAAAACACTCATAAACCGCATTACTCGCAAACCAAGGTTTGACTGTATTATTATTAAGACTTAGCCAAAAGGAAAGATTTATAAACTATAAAGAGTTTTACCTCATGCAAAATTATCATTTGTTTAATAAGACATTAACTATTTTTTTATGAGGCCCTCTAAGTATCTACAAATCCAAAATGTGGCCCTGCAAAGGGTTTGAGTTTGAGACCACTGATCTAGACAGATCAGATTGGCTTTGAATTATAGGTTAGAATAATTATGTTTTTGATATGCAAACTAGAGTTTCGGGAATTCAATTATTGACCATGGAACATCAAATTAAATTGGTTAGTAGGAAAGCTTTTGGCCTTTTTTTTAAAGTCAATGTTTGTACAGCAACAAAGTGTAGAATGACATAATAGTGTGATTGAAAATAAACAGTGCTACTTATTAAACTGAAATGGTAATATCATCAATGTCAATATAGAAATATAACAACAATATGTCTTAGTAAACATCAACCATTCATAATCAATGCACATCATGAATCTAAACAATAGGGAAAGAAAGTAAATGTAAAACAAAGTAAAAAGGGGAAAGAAAAGAAAATAGGGGGATTTAAGGAGTGAAGCATTGTAAGTAAAGTTTCAGAGTTCCATCTGCTTACAACCCTGCTGCTAATCGCACCCAGAAGCCTTCTTCCCGACGTCAATTCCCAATCGCTGCCTGACTGGCCCGGAACGTCCTCTCGACGTCAGAATTGATGTCGGGAAGAAGGCTTCTGGGTGCAATTAGCAGCAGGGAGGTAAGCAGAGCAGCAGCAGCGGTGGCGGACCGGGGGAGGGTTGGGGGTGGGGTTAAATTGGGCCTGGAGAGAAGCTTCTTTTTTTTTTTTTTTGTGCGGCAGAGAGGGACAGGAATCGATCGCCTGTCCCATTGTCCCCGCTCACAACTTCAGGATGCTGTCCCTGAAAACGGGACATTTTGGCATCCTGAAGCTGTGTGTGGGGACAATGGGACAGGTGATCCAAAAACAGGATGGTCCCATTCAAAACGGGACATATGGTCATCTTAGTGATGATTTTTAATATTTTACTAGCTGATCACCTGGCATTGCTCGGATATAAATTCCCTTGGATTTTGGTTTACAGCTCTATCTATAAATTCCTTTGGGTTTTAGCGCTATTTTTCATATTCTGTAGTCAGGCCTCACACTACTGTACTGTCTCTGAAGCTCTAGATGTAGCAGCTCTATCTTTCATATCCTGTAGTCGGGCCTTACGCTGCTGCCTTTGTCAATTGCCGTAAGTTTCATTGGAGGCATTGTTATATTATTTTTCCCCAAATAGTAAGTAATATGTATACCAAGTTTGGTTGAAATCTGTCCATGGCAGCATGATTGCAAATGGTTTTGCCAAAGCTGATCCATGAGGACCAGGCTGAGTTCATTATGGGATGGAATACTTTTGACAGTATTTGCAGGGCTCTGTATATGATTCAGGGGGAAAAATCTTCAGGAGAATCTTCTCTTTAGACATAGAGAAGGCTTTTGACAGGATATCCTGGTCATATTTATTTGCTGTTTTGCGGAAACTGGGTCTTCTCCCCTCCCCCACCCCATGGTTTGTGGGATGGGTTCAATCATTGTATAATCATCCTGTAGCTTGTTTACGTACCAATGGAGCCTATTCTTTGGCATTTGAATTACATCAGAGTACGCGGCAGGGCTGCCCTTTGTCACCCCTACTCTTCGCTATCTCTACTGAGCCCTTTGCTCAGCTTATTCGGTCCCACATGGAAATTCAGGGGACTATGAGTGGAGAGTAGAGACATAAGATCATGCTTTTTGAACAAACCAGACCAATCTTTAGCAAGTTTGCTGCTGCTGCTCAAGGATTATGGACAGATGTCTGGCTTTAAAGTCAACATGAATAAATCTGAAATTTTGAATCTTACTGTTGATTCTCTGGAGGTCCTCTGGTTACAGGAGCTGTATCCTTTTAAATGGGTGACAAAGTTTATTTGTTATTTGAGTATTAATTTACCATACACCAAGGAGGACTTATATAAATTGAACTACCCTGAAAAATTGGAGGGAATGGTACAGGAATTGGAGCCTTGGCATGGTCTTACCCTATTGTGGGTAGGGTGAGTGGCTGCTGTAAAGATGATGGTTTTGCCAAAATTATTATATCTTTTTATGGCACTTCCCATTCAAGTTCCAAGGAAATTTTTTGAGACCCTTCACAGATAACTCTTTCATTATATCTGGTGCAAAAAGCCTCTCAATGTAAAAATAGAGAGGGTATGGCGGTCCCTAACTTTTTTTTCTATCAGCATGCGGCACAGTTGTATATCTTGTTTTCTTGGGTAAGTTGAGTGTCTAAACAGTGGCTTTGCATAGAGCAGCAGCTAGTTGCCAGAGCCATAGCTGCGCCTTCTGATAACACGAACTCCTCCTCTTATGCAATGTCCCCTGCATACTTGGCTGGCTGTACGGAGCTCCATATTCCCAGAGAGGCAATTTTTAAAAATGTTTTTATTCAGATTTTTATGGCAGTGTGGGGAGAGTCAGTGATCACTGAAGGAGTGTGGGGAGAGTCTGTACTTTGTGTTTGCAGTAGTTATCTGGTCACTTTGAATACCTTCTGGACACTTAGACTTGTTTTTAGATAGCCTAAGTCACAATGCATAAGTTCCATCCAGGCAGCCTCGTCAAACTTTCAGTTATCCCTGCAGTACGACTAAGTCTAGGTCAGCCCACATCCCACCCACATACTGCCCTAACCACTCCTTCAACAATGCCCTTTCAGCTCTGGGTACACAGTGGGATTCAGAGGCCTAAAAAGTCTCTGGATACATCTAAAAACCTGTCTTTTAGGTCATCTAAATGCCGATGTGGGCAGTTTTTTAGATGTATTTCTGTTTCAATTATGAGCCCCATAGTCTGCTATTGAGGTAGACAGATCAACAGCTATAACTTTGTTTATGATGCACTGGAGTGGTTTTAAAATGGCAGTTCTTGCAGTGGAACAGTATAGCCAGTGCAAGATGAATTTCTACAGTCTATATTCTTGTGACGAGGTGTGTATCCCATCACTAGCCAGCAGAGGGAAGTCTCAGTAACTGAAGGAGCTCATTTGCATATAGATGCTGCAAAGACACCTGGGAGCTTTCTACTTACTCTGAGTGAAAAAGAAGTGAAAACAAGTGTTCCAGATCAAAGCTGGGAAAAAGCAAGAGCTCCTTCTGGAGCTCAGGTGATCCTCAAGGGGAGTAATGCTGGCGAAAGCCAAACCCTTGATAAGCCTAACCTTGACCAGCCTTCCCAATACAGCCTAGAGTGACTGAAGAGTGTTCAAGCTTGATGACTGGCAGAGGGACCAGTGGAGAGTGTCTGAGGGACCAGGAGAGTTCTCAGGGAGAGACCAGTGACTGGAGTGTCCATGGGGGACCAGTGTGCCGGTGGATCCTGGCTGAGGGTGACTGGCAAGTGACTGGTGGAGGGACTGGAGGAAGTGGTCAGAAGACTCAGAGGTAAGCAGCCAGAGGAGTTTGAGGTCCTAGGCTGATGATTACTGGTGAGTGACTGGTGGCAACCAGTGGAGAAACTGGTAATGGTACCAGAAGCAGCCAGAAGACACAGAAGGAATAAACCTGATGAACCATAGATCATTGGCTGATGGTGACTGGTGAGTGACCGGCAGAGGGACCAGTGGTGACCAGCAGATAGACTAGTAATGGTACCGGAAGCAGCCAGAAGTCCAATGAGGGTTGGAGAGGACCCAGTGGGAACCAGCAAGACCGGTGGAGACTAGAGCGATCTTTGGTGGCCAGACTGACCAAGGAAGTGTTCGGAGGATTCTGGCCATGTTTTGAAGAGTATAGAGTAATGAAGTGTGCCAAGCAAAGCTTGGTGTTGAAGGAAAAGACCAGAAGTGCCTGGTAGTTGTGAAGTGATGGGACGTTACCGCTTGGCCTGTTCACAGTCCAAGACAGATCAGGATGGACTATAGTAGGTTTTGATAGCAACTCAAGTAGCTGGGAAGTTGGACCAGTGCAGGGCAAACTTTTTTATGGTCTGAGCCTTGAAAATGGCAAGGATGGATCAGGAGCAAGTATACGTATTTTATACAACATTCATATTGTCTGAATACAGGTCTTGTATATCTTGGGGGGAGGGAAAGATATCTTGTAGTGCAACTTAGCAAGTAAAATGTAATAATATACTGAATTGGTTCAACATTGCCTAGATAACGAATGACTGTTGGGCAGACTGGATGGACCACATGGGTCTTTATCTGCCATCATTTTCTATGCTATTATTTTTGTTCATTAACAACATGCAACAACATGGGATATGTTGTTGACATTTTCCATGTCATTGCAAATGGCAGCCCATCCCTAGCAAGAAAATTATTTCAACGAGTTCTAGTCACTTTATTTTCCTTATTTTGTTTTATTTCAATATATTGCCTTTAAAGTGGGCTAACATGGTAACCATATCACAATACTATAGTGGCACTAGGTATTTATTTATGTATTTTAAAAAATTTCTATTCCTCTTATAACCTAAAAGGATTATGATTCACATACAATTTTATCCACAAAGGTAGGTAAATTTTCAAAAAATCTGTTTCATGAATGGAAAGCCTTCAATGAAGTCTCTCAGTGCAACTAAGTCTCCCCGGCAACTAAATCTGATCTAAGTAGCTAGTATGGGAGTCTCAGCTGCCATAAAGCAGAGCCTCATACACACACACCCCTTTTACAAAACTGTGCAAGAGGTTCAGACGATGTGCTGAATGCTCTGAGCTGCTCTGACCATCGGAGCAGCACAGAGCATTCATCACGTCACCCAGTGCTAAAAACCTCTTGCGCGGTTTTGTAAAAAGGGGAAAAATTAACTAAAAACATTTCATAGGGTGATACCTTTATTATACTATGCAATGTGTCACATTGCCTGAAAGCACTTCAGAGTGGAACAGAAAACTGAAGTGCTCATCCCAACAAAGTCAACATAATTTTTATATTCTCTCCTCTCAGTCCTCTCTCCTTTATGGATCTGGAAGCTTTGTCATTTATTTATTCTCTATCTTGCTTTTGACAGAATAAAAAAGAGGTGGGCTGTGCCATCCTGGGTCCCACATGTTCTTATGCCACATTCCAAATACTTTCGACGTAAGTACCATGGTTTGACATCATTGTTACATCAAGAAATTTCAATATTCAGTGTGATAAATCCTCTAGTTTTGGAATTTTAAACTAATTGTTGTTAAATGGTTCATTTACTAAATTCAAAACAGACTTTAAAACCATTCTATTTACGATTACCGACACCCTAGATCCGCCCCCAGGCCTGCCCTAGTTCTGTTCCCTGATGCCTGCTTTGGTCGAGCAGGAGGCAATCCGTGCATGCATGGATTGCCTCCTGCCCAACACGAGTGAGAGGAAGCTTTTCAAAACTCGGACAAAGTGCTGGGTTTTGAAAAGCCGTCCGGACCCCTGGACATGTCATCAAAATGAGGACATGTCCGGGGAAATCCGGACATCTGGCATATAGTTCATGATATGCTGCTGTTCTGCCTACTGAATGCTGAGCTAGAGGGTCAACGCTCTAGCTCTTTTTTTTTTTTTTAGTTCAATCTTTATTAAGTTTTAACATCTTACAGAATAATACAATTCACAAATAGAACATAACATATGTATACTTACAATAAAAAAGTCTTAACAGGAACACATCTATATTTTATCCCTCCCTTACCCCCAACCCCCCAATCTGAAGGGCGTATTAAACTTCAAACTTGACTTGGCGACCTTGCCTGAGAGTTTGATTTCAGATGTGGTGTTGCTATGACAATCATTTTGGTGCCTCTCTTCATCAAAGAACATTGCAATGTTATAATCTCCAAGAAAGAAAGAAAATCACACTGACTTCATTTTTGTAAGCATTACATCATATTATGCATTGTACTAAAGTAACTGCTCTGCATTTGTTGCACACATGCACTTAATATCTATAGCTTTGGCCTTCCATATTTCTGTACTTACAAGGGGTTCACTGTGATGCTCCTGGAGCCTAGTGCGGCTCCAGATTCATTTTGAGCAGAGGGGGAGTGTAGTAATGTTCTGAAACAGGGATAATATCAGCACACTGATATTATGAGGCCATGTGAAAGAATTATGAATCATTCCTCATTCCCTCTCCCCTCTTGCCATGCCATTCTAAAGCAAGGGAAAATGTTAGCACCTTGTGACAGAATGCTGAGACATTCCCCCCTCCTCTCTCGTCACAAGACCCCTGTCACATATTAACCCTTATCTTATTTAAGCTGTCCTTATTTGGAAAAGACATCAGCTGACAGGCATTGCATACATGCAAAGACTCAGGTTCTGTCCACATGTTAATCAGGCCCTTGCCTATGTGCAGAGTTGAGGGTGACACAATGTAAAAGCATGTACCTTTGTATCCACCAATCATTAGATGTGTAAACAAGGGAGTTACTATGATGTCATTAGCTTAGAAGCATAATTAAAGGGGTTCAGAGCTAGCCACTGGCAATGCCTCCTTCCCGACTTGTATCCTGTGTGTGTGTTTGCTGAGTTCCATCCCTACAGGGGAGAACAGTTTCCTACTCAGTTGTGCTTGTAGATTGATACCACTCTTAAAGAATCACACTTTCATAGAGACTGGTGGTTCCAGCAGGAAACAAATTTGCTGTTAGCAAGATCTTTGAGAGTGATAAATTTGTGTAATGTATATTTTCTAGTAAATCACTTTATGTTTAAATCTTTTTATTAATTTTAAAATAAATACACACCAAATATACAAAGCAACAACAGTATAACAGTGACAAAATACAATCCATCCCAACCCCATCCCTCCCCCCACCCCCTAACTAGGGAACAGCTACCCGAACAAATAATGCCAAAAATCTCTTTGTAAACTAATTCAAAAGTCTGCTTCTGGCAGCTGGTGTCAGTGTAGCACAGAATGGCAACCAGCATTGAAGAAACAAAGTGCCCTGTTTGGAATCTATGTTTAGAATAGCCTTGTGCTCAAGTTCTGCCATCTGGATCATCAAAGTTCGCCAATGTGCTTTTGTGGGAGTTTGAGGTGATAGCCAACATTGAAGTATAGCTTTAATGCCCATGAATATAGATTTTTGAACAAAGGCAGCACTGCTTGGTCGAACTGGCACCAATGAGAATTTCAAGGTAAAAAGAACAGTTCCAAATTAGAGCAATCTGGGAAAACAGCTGACGCCAGTAGGCCATAATACCAGGACAAGACCAGAACATATGCCCCAAAGTAGCTCTGGGTGCAGCACACTTAGGACAAAAATCCATGGAGGTCAAACGTGCTCGATACGCCCTATTCGGTGCAAAATATGGTCGCACGAGAAACTTTTAATATCTTTCCTTTTCAACAGCAGATGTCAGTAACTTATCACCAAGCTTCACACTTTTCTTTAAGAGTTCTGCAGTAATGGGCATATGGAGATCCTGTGACCAGTTGGCTGCCACTTCTGCATAGTTCAATTTTCCTGTGAGCTTCTGCAAAATTTTAGGATGAAAGCGCAGGGGTATGGATACCTGCGCAGTTAAGCAGAGGGATTCAGATATTTTTTAGTGAATGTCCTCCAGCAAAGCAGATTTTGGTAGAGAGGAAACATAGTGTTGGAACTGCCTATAGGAATACATGTCTCTAGAAGATAAATGGAAGGACTCTTTCAACATTTGGAAGGATTGTAATGTGCCATTGGGCTGTAAAGCCTGAAACAAATAAACCAGGCCTTTTTGAATCCATGCATGGAATGTCGCCTAACACGTCCCAGGAACAAAATCTCCATTAACCCCAATAGGCAGGAAAGGTGTCCCAGGCAATGCAATATTTAACTGCTTACATAATCTTTTCCAGGTTACAAGTGCTGGAAAAAGAACAAATCCTTTTAATGATTACGTACTACGCTTCAGCAATTTTGTTGTATGAAACAAATAATTAAAATGATATGGGGAGTAGGCCAAACACTCAGCTTCTGTTGCAGAAAAGTAGGTAGTCTTACAAAACCAATCAGTCACATGCCTAAGTTGACAGGCCATGTTTATATTTATTATCTCATTGGAATCAACTGCATTTAATCTGGGTGCAGGAGTTGAATGTCATCTGCATAGACAAAAGAGGAGAATCCAATAGATTGACTAAGGGTAAGTAGTGGTGACAAAAAAAAAAGTTAAATAAAAGTGGAGGCAAAATTGAGCCGTGAGGTATACCATAAGAATTTGTGTAGATATTCGATAACGAATTGTTAAAGATGAGTTTTGCTGACCGATCTTGAAAATACGATTTAAACCGGTTTTGTACTTGGTCAGAAATGCCAATCGAGGGCAGTCTCTTGATGTGTAAATGATGGTCAACAGTGTCAAATGCTGCAGATAAATCAAGTGAAATCAAAAGGACAGATTTATGGTGATCCAGCTGATATTGGATATTGGTTGTAATACCTATCATGGAGTGTTCTGTTGAATGGTTGGACCTAAAGCCTGTCTGATTGGGATGTAATATATACATTTTTTCTACAAAGTTGATTATGTGATTAAAGACAACCTTTTCTATTAATTTGGCGAGAAAGGGAAGATTGGCTATAGGTCGGTAATTTGATTCAATTGCAATTGATTCTTTTGGGGTTTTTCTTATTGGACAGATGGCTGCCTCTTTCCATTCTTTAGGTCTAAATCCTGTAGTTAGACTAGTTTCAATCAATGTCTGAATAAACAGACCAAAGAAAGAAAATAAACGTTTTATGAAAAGAGGAGAAATTGAATTGAAGTCTGTGCCTTTAATATTAATACTTTGCAGGAGTCGTTTGAGATCCTCTAGAGTTGGTATGTTGAAACTGGCGCATTTGGAAATAGGTATCTTTTGTATTTGTTCCGCGTCTGTGTTAGAATCAATTTTTTTGAATCGATGCTTTCTCTAATTTTACTAACAAAATAATCAGCAAGATTTTGTGCAATGCATGGCACAGCGACGCCTGCCCAGGAAAGGAGTTTGTGATGTCATAAAAGCATCTGCATGAAGAGCTACCCACCATGCCTTGCGCCTTTAGGGGGTCTGAGAAGCGGGCATTGCCCATCATGCGTGCTCAGCTGTCTGTGTATGCTGAGGCCTGAAACCTTTACGATACTGCTGTATGAGAGGTAGAAGCGTCCTCGCTGTGCCGCCGCACAACCCAGGTCACCTCGATGTAAAAGAACGTTTTGTGAGGAGCTTTAAATAATGACTCGCTGAGCTGTGCACTTGTGCTTGCTTCGGCAGCACATATACTAAAATTGGAACGATACAGAGAAGATTAGCATGGCCCCTGCGCAAGGATGACACGCAAATTCGTGAAGCGTTCCACATTTTTCCTTCCTATCACCTCTGGCAGAAGGAAGGGGGGTGTTTAGTTTCTTTCCCAAACAAGATTGCGCTATTTCATTTTGATGGAGCACAAATTCTTACAGAAAACTTCATTTCCCTTTTCCGGTGCAGGAGTCTCCCAGAGAATCTCCCTGCTCTAGATCTTTGTGCTTAAATTTAGAAGAGCCCAAGTCAGATGCGGGGTATGTGCCTAGGAATTGAAAAGGCCCTCCCCCGCCCCTGGCCATGATGAACTTGGATCCAGATCACTGTATGAGTGCCGGATCTTTTACATTTTAGAGCAAATAATCTACAAGTTAAAAACTGCTCTTCCTCGGTCCTTTTATGCAGAATAGAATGGATGTTCCTTCTGCTGAACAGATCCTTCTTTCTTCATAGCCTCTAGGTTGTAAAGAAAAACTCTTAACAAGGTTCTCTGTTAGCTGCTTAGAATGAAAATGCATGGTGTAGGAAATCAGAGTGATATACAAAGGAGCAGGTGGTACTTGTTTCTTTGGTAACAACTCTGCACAATTTGGGCAGAAAGGTACACCTCAGGTAATGTAGCCCTAATGTGGCAATGGTTTTTCCATTTTGCTTTCACTGGAGTATCTACTGGTTAGGTGATGCTAAACCTGAAAATAGAATTGACTAGCTAATTGTAAACAAGTGCTGGGACTTTGTTTTAGTGGTCAAAATGAGACTAATATCCTCTAGACTAAGGAGCCAATAAATTACGGCGCGTCTCTTGATTTTAAATGGAGTTGTGTTACATGATTAGCACAATCCAAGGATCCAGCAGGACAGGATTAGGGAGCGGTCAAGGAGTAGGTTCAGCCATGCCATGCTGAGAGAACCTCTCCAGTATAAATTCTCTGCTGACGGAGCAGCACAAAGCAAAAGAAAAGGTAGCCTTTCTGTGGCACAGCAGCACCTTGGCCTACTGTGGCTCGTTGGTCTAAGGGTATGATTCTCGCTTCGGGTGCGAGAGGTCCTGGGTTCGACTCCCAGATGAGCCCTCATGGGTTTTTGGCTGTAACTATGGACTCCTAAATGCATTTGTAGTCTTCTTATTTCTTTCTGGGTTATACCATGATACAATGTGCTGCAATAATCAAGCCTAGAAATGATTAAAGAATGAATGATAATGTTAAGAGCTTCTGGTTTTAAAACTTTTGATTAAGATCTAATAAGACGTAACTTATAGAAATAGTTTTTAACCACTGAACTAATCTGATCATGATAAGAAAGTTCTTGATCTAGTAACACTTCCAGTATTTTCGTTATTGTTACTATTTGGAGTGGGGAGTTATCTAAGAATATTTGTGAGGAAAATGTAAGATCATTTTTCCATGGAAAATACATTACTGAAGATTTTTGATACGTTCAGGGCCAACATATTATCTTTAAGCCATTGACTTGTTTGATTTAGCTTATTGTTTATATTTATTATCTCATTGGAATCAACTGTATTTAATGGGTGCAGGAGTTGAATGTCATCTGCATAGACAAAAGAGGAGAATCCAATAGATTGACTAAGGGTAAGTAGTGGTGACAAAAAAAAAAGTTAAATAAAAGTGGAGGCAAAATTGAGCCGTGAGGTATACCATAAGAATTTGTGTAGATATTCGATAACGAATTGTTAAAGATGAGTTTTGCTGACCGATCTTGAAAATACGATTTAAACCGGTTTTGTACTTGGTCAGAAATGCCAATCGAGGGCAGTCTCTTGATGTGTAAATGATGGTCAACAGTGTCAAATGCTGCAGATAAATCAAGTGAAATCAAAAGGACAGATTTATGGTGATCCAGCTGATATTGGATATTGGTTGTAATACCTATCATGGAGTGTTCTGTTGAATGGTTGGACCTAAAGCCTGTCTGATTGGGATGTAATATATACATTTTTTCTACAAAGTTGATTATGTGATTAAAGACAACCTTTTCTATTAATTTGGCGAGAAAGGGAAGATTGGCTATAGGTCGGTAATTTGATTCAATTGCAATTGATTCTTTTGGGGTTTTTCTTATTGGACAGATGGCTGCCTCTTTCCATTCTTTCGGTCTAAATCCTGTAGTTAGACTAGTTTCAATCAATGTCTGAATAAACAGACCAAAGAAAGAAAATAAACGTTTTATGAAAAGAGGAGAAATTGAATTGAAGTCTGTGCCTTTAATATTAATACTTTGCAGGAGTCGTTTGAGATCCTCTAGAGTTGGTATGTTGAAACTGGCGCATTTGGAAATAGGTATCTTTTGTATTTGTTCCGCGTCTGTGTTAGAATCAATTTTTTTGAATCGATGCTTTCTCTAATTTTACTAACAAAATAATCAGCAAGATTTTGTGCAATGCATGGCACAGCGACGCCTGCCCAGGAAAGGAGTTTGTGATGTCATAAAAGCATCTGCATGAAGAGCTATCCACCATGCCTTGCGCCTTTAGGGGGTCTGAGAAGCGGGCATTGCCCATCATGCGTGCTCAGCTGTCTGTGTATGCTGAGGCCTGAAACCTTTACGATACTGCTGTATGAGAGGTAGAAGCGTCCTTGCTGTGCCGCCGCACAACCCAGGTCACCTCGATGTAAAAGAACGTTTTGTGAGGAGCTTTAAATAATGACTCGCTGAGCTGTGCACTTGTGCTTGCTTCGGCAGCACATATACTAAAATTGGAACGATACAGAGAAGATTAGCATGGCCCCTGCGCAAGGATGACACGCAAATTCGTGAAGCGTTCCACATTTTTCCTTCCTATCACCTCTGGCAGAAGGAAGGGGGGTGTTTAGTTTCTTTCCCAAACAAGATTGCGCTATTTCATTTTGATGGAGCACAAATTCTTACAGAAAACTCATTTCCCTTTTCCGGTGCAGGAGTCTCCCAGAGAATCTCCCTGCTCTAGATCTTTGTGCTTAAATTTAGAAGAGCCCAAGTCAGATGCGTGGTATGTGCCTAGGAATTGAAAAGGCCCTCCCCCGCCCCTGGCCATGATGAACTTGGATCCAGATCACTGTATGAGTGCCGGATCTTTTACATTTTAGAGCAAATAATCTACAAGTTAAAAACTGCTCTTCCTCGGTCCTTTTATGCAGAATAGAATGGATGTTCCTTCTGCTGAACAGATCCTTCTTTCTTCATAGCCTCTAGGTTGTAAAGAAAAACTCTTAACAAGGTTCTCTGTTAGCTGCTTAGAATGAAAATGCATGGTGTAGGAAATCAGAGTGATATACAAAGGAGCAGGTGGTACTTGTTTCTTTGGTAACAACTCTGCACAATTTGGGCAGAAAGGTACACCTCAGGTAATGTAGCCCTAATGTGGCAATGGTTTTTCCATTTTGCTTTCACTGGAGTATCTACTGGTTAGGTGATGCTAAACCTGAAAATAGAATTGACTAGCTAATTGTAAACAAGTGCTGGGACTTTGTTTTAGTGGTCAAAATGAGACTAATATCCTCTAGACTAAGGAGCCAATAAATTACGGCGCGTCTCTTGATTTTAAATGGAGTTGTGTTACATGATTAGCACAATCCAAGGATCCAGCAGGACAGGATTAGGGAGCGGTCAAGGAGTAGGTTCAGCCATGCCATGCTGAGAGAACCTCTCCAATATAAATTCTCTGCTGACGGAGCAGCACAAAGCAAAAGAAAAGGTAGCCTTTCTGTGGCACAGCAGCACCTTGGCCTACTGTGGCTCGTTGGTCTAGGGGTATGATTCTCGCTTCGGGTGCGAGAGGTCCTGGGTTCGACTCCCAGATGAGCCCTCATGGGTTTTTGGCTGTAACTATGGACTCCTAAATGCATTTGTAGTCTTCTTATTTCTTTCTGGGTTATACCATGATACAATGTGCTGCAATAATCAAGCCTAGAAATGATTAAAGAATGAATGATAATGTTAAGAGCTTCTGGTTTTAAAACTTTTGATTAAGATCTAATAAGACGTAACTTATAGAAATAGTTTTTAACCACTGAACTAATCTGATCATGATAAGAAAGTTCTTGATCTAGTAACACTTCCAGTATTTTCGTTATTGTTACTATTTGGAGTGGGGAGTTATCTAAGAATATTTGTGAGGAAAATGTAAGATCATTTTTCCATGGAAAATACATTACTGAAGATTTTTGATACGTTCAGGGCCAACATATTATCTTTAAGCCATTGACTTGTTTGATTTAGCTTATTGTTTATATTTATTATCTCATTGGAATCAACTGTATTTAATGGGTGCAGGAGTTGAATGTCATCTGCATAGACAAAAGAGGAGAATCCAATAGATTGACTAAGGGTAAGTAGTGGTGACAAAAAAAAAAAGTTAAATAAAAGTGGAGGCAAAATTGAGCCGTGAGGTATACCATAAGAATTTGTGTAGATATTCGATAACGAATTGTTAAAGATGAGTTTTGCTGACCGATCTTGAAAATACGATTTAAACCGGTTTTGTACTTGGTCAGAAATGCCAATCGAGGGCAGTCTCTTGATGTGTAAATGATGGTCAACAGTGTCAAATGCTGCAGATAAATCAAGTGAAATCAAAAGGACAGATTTATGGTGATCCAGCTGATATTGGATATTGGTTGTAATACCTATCATGGAGTGTTCTGTTGAATGGTTGGACCTAAAGCCTGTCTGATTGGGATGTAATATATACATTTTTTCTACAAAGTTGATTATGTGATTAAAGACAACCTTTTCTATTAATTTGGCGAGAAAGGGAAGATTGGCTATAGGTCGGTAATTTGATTCAATTGCAATTGATTCTTTTGGGGTTTTTCTTATTGGACAGATGGCTGCCTCTTTCCATTCTTTCGGTCTAAATCCTGTAGTTAGACTAGTTTCAATCAATGTCTGAATAAACAGACCAAAGAAAGAAAATAAACGTTTTATGAAAAGAGGAGAAATTGAATTGAAGTCTGTGCCTTTAATATTAATACTTTGCAGGAGTCGTTTGAGATCCTCTAGAGTTGGTATGTTGAAACTGGCGCATTTGGAAATAGGTATCTTTTGTATTTGTTCCGCGTCTGTGTTAGAATCAATTTTTTTGAATCGATGCTTTCTCTAATTTTACTAACAAAATAATCAGCAAGATTTTGTGCAATGCATGGCACAGCGACGCCTGCCCAGGAAAGGAGTTTGTGATGTCATAAAAGCATCTGCATGAAGAGCTACCCACCATGCCTTGCGCCTTTAGGGGGTCTGAGAAGCGGGCATTGCCCATCATGCGTGCTCAGCTGTCTGTGTATGCTGAGGCCTGAAACCTTTACGATACTGCTGTATGAGAGGTAGAAGCGTCCTCGCTGTGCCGCCGCACAACCCAGGTCACCTCGATGTAAAAGAACGTTTTGTGAGGAGCTTTAAATAATGACTCGCTGAGCTGTGCACTTGTGCTTGCTTCGGCAGCACATATACTAAAATTGGAACGATACAGAGAAGATTAGCATGGCCCCTGCGCAAGGATGACACGCAAATTCGTGAAGCGTTCCACATTTTTCCTTCCTATCACCTCTGGCAGAAGGAAGGGGGGTGTTTAGTTTCTTTCCCAAACAAGATTGCGCTATTTCATTTTGATGGAGCACAAATTCTTACAGAAAACTCATTTCCCTTTTCCGGTGCAGGAGTCTCCCAGAGAATCTCCCTGCTCTAGATCTTTGTGCTTAAATTTAGAAGAGCCCAAGTCAGATGCGGGGTATGTGCCTAGGAATTGAAAAGGCCCTCCCCCGCCCCTGGCCATGATGAACTTGGATCCAGATCACTGTATGAGTGCCGGATCTTTTACATTTTAGAGCAAATAATCTACAAGTTAAAAACTGCTCTTCCTCGGTCCTTTTATGCAGAATAGAATGGATGTTCCTTCTGCTGAACAGATCCTTCTTTCTTCATAGCCTCTAGGTTGTAAAGAAAAACTCTTAACAAGGTTCTCTGTTAGCTGCTTAGAATGAAAATGCATGGTGTAGGAAATCAGAGTGATATACAAAGGAGCAGGTGGTACTTGTTTCTTTGGTAACAACTCTGCACAATTTGGGCAGAAAGGTACACCTCAGGTAATGTAGCCCTAATGTGGCAATGGTTTTTCCATTTTGCTTTCACTGGAGTATCTACTGGTTAGGTGATGCTAAACCTGAAAATAGAATTGACTAGCTAATTGTAAACAAGTGCTGGGACTTTGTTTTAGTGGTCAAAATGAGACTAATATCCTCTAGACTAAGGAGCCAATAAATTACGGCGCGTCTCTTGATTTTAAATGGAGTTGTGTTACATGATTAGCACAATCCAAGGATCCAGCAGGACAGGATTAGGGAGCGGTCAAGGAGTAGGTTCAGCCATGCCATGCTGAGAGAACCTCTCCAATATAAATTCTCTGCTGACGGAGCAGCACAAAGCAAAAGAAAAGGTAGCCTTTCTGTGGCACAGCAGCACCTTGGCCTACTGTGGCTCGTTGGTCTAGGGGTATGATTCTCGCTTCGGGTGCGAGAGGTCCTGGGTTCGACTCCCAGATGAGCCCTCATGGGTTTTTGGCTGTAACTATGGACTCCTAAATGCATTTGTAGTCTTCTTATTTCTTTCTGGGTTATACCATGATACAATGTGCTGCAATAATCAAGCCTAGAAATGATTAAAGAATGAATGATAATGTTAAGAGCTTCTGGTTTTAAAACTTTTGATTAAGATCTAATAAGACGTAACTTATAGAAATAGTTTTTAACCACTGAACTAATCTGATCATGATAAGAAAGTTCTTGATCTAGTAACACTTCCAGTATTTTCGTTATTGTTACTATTTGGAGTGGGGAGTTATCTAAGAATATTTGTGAGGAAAATGTAAGATCATTTTTCCATGGAAAATACATTACTGAAGATTTTTGATACGTTCAGGGCCAACATATTATCTTTAAGCCATTGACTTGTTTGATTTAGCTTATTGTTTATATTTATTATCTCATTGGAATCAACTGTATTTAATGGGTGCAGGAGTTGAATGTCATCTGCATAGACAAAAGAGGAGAATCCAATAGATTGACTAAGGGTAAGTAGTGGTGACAAAAAAAAAAAGTTAAATAAAAGTGGAGGCAAAATTGAGCCGTGAGGTATACCATAAGAATTTGTGTAGATATTCGATAACGAATTGTTAAAGATGAGTTTTGCTGACCGATCTTGAAAATACGATTTAAACCGGTTTTGTACTTGGTCAGAAATGCCAATCGAGGGCAGTCTCTTGATGTGTAAATGATGGTCAACAGTGTCAAATGCTGCAGATAAATCAAGTGAAATCAAAAGGACAGATTTATGGTGATCCAGCTGATATTGGATATTGGTTGTAATACCTATCATGGAGTGTTCTGTTGAATGGTTGGACCTAAAGCCTGTCTGATTGGGATGTAATATATACATTTTTTCTACAAAGTTGATTATGTGATTAAAGACAACCTTTTCTATTAATTTGGCGAGAAAGGGAAGATTGGCTATAGGTCGGTAATTTGATTCAATTGCAATTGATTCTTTTGGGGTTTTTCTTATTGGACAGATGGCTGCCTCTTTCCATTCTTTCGGTCTAAATCCTGTAGTTAGACTAGTTTCAATCAATGTCTGAATAAACAGACCAAAGAAAGAAAATAAACGTTTTATGAAAAGAGGAGAAATTGAATTGAAGTCTGTGCCTTTAATATTAATACTTTGCAGGAGTCGTTTGAGATCCTCTAGAGTTGGTATGTTGAAACTGGCGCATTTGGAAATAGGTATCTTTTGTATTTGTTCCGCGTCTGTGTTAGAATCAATTTTTTTGAATCGATGCTTTCTCTAATTTTACTAACAAAATAATCAGCAAGATTTTGTGCAATGCATGGCACAGCGACGCCTGCCCAGGAAAGGAGTTTGTGATGTCATAAAAGCATCTGCATGAAGAGCTACCCACCATGCCTTGCGCCTTTAGGGGGTCTGAGAAGCGGGCATTGCCCATCATGCGTGCTCAGCTGTCTGTGTATGCTGAGGCCTGAAACCTTTACGATACTGCTGTATGAGAGGTAGAAGCGTCCTCGCTGTGCCGCCGCACAACCCAGGTCACCTCGATGTAAAAGAACGTTTTGTGAGGAGCTTTAAATAATGACTCGCTGAGCTGTGCACTTGTGCTTGCTTCGGCAGCACATATACTAAAATTGGAACGATACAGAGAAGATTAGCATGGCCCCTGCGCAAGGATGACACGCAAATTCGTGAAGCGTTCCACATTTTTCCTTCCTATCACCTCTGGCAGAAGGAAGGGGGGTGTTTAGTTTCTTTCCCAAACAAGATTGCGCTATTTCATTTTGATGGAGCACAAATTCTTACAGAAAACTCATTTCCCTTTTCCGGTGCAGGAGTCTCCCAGAGAATCTCCCTGCTCTAGATCTTTGTGCTTAAATTTAGAAGAGCCCAAGTCAGATGCGGGGTATGTGCCTAGGAATTGAAAAGGCCCTCCCCCGCCCCTGGCCATGATGAACTTGGATCCAGATCACTGTATGAGTGCCGGATCTTTTACATTTTAGAGCAAATAATCTACAAGTTAAAAACTGCTCTTCCTCGGTCCTTTTATGCAGAATAGAATGGATGTTCCTTCTGCTGAACAGATCCTTCTTTCTTCATAGCCTCTAGGTTGTAAAGAAAAACTCTTAACAAGGTTCTCTGTTAGCTGCTTAGAATGAAAATGCATGGTGTAGGAAATCAGAGTGATATACAAAGGAGCAGGTGGTACTTGTTTCTTTGGTAACAACTCTGCACAATTTGGGCAGAAAGGTACACCTCAGGTAATGTAGCCCTAATGTGGCAATGGTTTTTCCATTTTGCTTTCACTGGAGTATCTACTGGTTAGGTGATGCTAAACCTGAAAATAGAATTGACTAGCTAATTGTAAACAAGTGCTGGGACTTTGTTTTAGTGGTCAAAATGAGACTAATATCCTCTAGACTAAGGAGCCAATAAATTACGGCGCGTCTCTTGATTTTAAATGGAGTTGTGTTACATGATTAGCACAATCCAAGGATCCAGCAGGACAGGATTAGGGAGCGGTCAAGGAGTAGGTTCAGCCATGCCATGCTGAGAGAACCTCTCCAATATAAATTCTCTGCTGACGGAGCAGCACAAAGCAAAAGAAAAGGTAGCCTTTCTGTGGCACAGCAGCACCTTGGCCTACTGTGGCTCGTTGGTCTAGGGGTATGATTCTCGCTTCGGGTGCGAGAGGTCCTGGGTTCGACTCCCAGATGAGCCCTCATGGGTTTTTGGCTGTAACTATGGACTCCTAAATGCATTTGTAGTCTTCTTATTTCTTTCTGGGTTATACCATGATACAATGTGCTGCAATAATCAAGCCTAGAAATGATTAAAGAATGAATGATAATGTTAAGAGCTTCTGGTTTTAAAACTTTTGATTAAGATCTAATAAGACGTAACTTATAGAAATAGTTTTTAACCACTGAACTAATCTGATCATGATAAGAAAGTTCTTGATCTAGTAACACTTCCAGTATTTTCGTTATTGTTACTATTTGGAGTGGGGAGTTATCTAAGAATATTTGTGAGGAAAATGTAAGATCATTTTTCCATGGAAAATACATTACTGAAGATTTTTGATACGTTCAGGGCCAACATATTATCTTTAAGCCATTGACTTGTTTGATTTAGCTTATTGTTTATATTTATTATCTCATTGGAATCAACTGTATTTAATGGGTGCAGGAGTTGAATGTCATCTGCATAGACAAAAGAGGAGAATCCAATAGATTGACTAAGGGTAAGTAGTGGTGACAAAAAAAAAAAGTTAAATAAAAGTGGAGGCAAAATTGAGCCGTGAGGTATACCATAAGAATTTGTGTAGATATTCGATAACGAATTGTTAAAGATGAGTTTTGCTGACCGATCTTGAAAATACGATTTAAACCGGTTTTGTACTTGGTCAGAAATGCCAATCGAGGGCAGTCTCTTGATGTGTAAATGATGGTCAACAGTGTCAAATGCTGCAGATAAATCAAGTGAAATCAAAAGGACAGATTTATGGTGATCCAGCTGATATTGGATATTGGTTGTAATACCTATCATGGAGTGTTCTGTTGAATGGTTGGACCTAAAGCCTGTCTGATTGGGATGTAATATATACATTTTTTCTACAAAGTTGATTATGTGATTAAAGACAACCTTTTCTATTAATTTGGCGAGAAAGGGAAGATTGGCTATAGGTCGGTAATTTGATTCAATTGCAATTGATTCTTTTGGGGTTTTTCTTATTGGACAGATGGCTGCCTCTTTCCATTCTTTCGGTCTAAATCCTGTAGTTAGACTAGTTTCAATCAATGTCTGAATAAACAGACCAAAGAAAGAAAATAAACGTTTTATGAAAAGAGGAGAAATTGAATTGAAGTCTGTGCCTTTAATATTAATACTTTGCAGGAGTCGTTTGAGATCCTCTAGAGTTGGTATGTTGAAACTGGCGCATTTGGAAATAGGTATCTTTTGTATTTGTTCCGCGTCTGTGTTAGAATCAATTTTTTTGAATCGATGCTTTCTCTAATTTTACTAACAAAATAATCAGCAAGATTTTGTGCAATGCATGGCACAGCGACGCCTGCCCAGGAAAGGAGTTTGTGATGTCATAAAAGCATCTGCATGAAGAGCTACCCACCATGCCTTGCGCCTTTAGGGGGTCTGAGAAGCGGGCATTGCCCATCATGCGTGCTCAGCTGTCTGTGTATGCTGAGGCCTGAAACCTTTACGATACTGCTGTATGAGAGGTAGAAGCGTCCTCGCTGTGCCGCCGCACAACCCAGGTCACCTCGATGTAAAAGAACGTTTTGTGAGGAGCTTTAAATAATGACTCGCTGAGCTGTGCACTTGTGCTTGCTTCGGCAGCACATATACTAAAATTGGAACGATACAGAGAAGATTAGCATGGCCCCTGCGCAAGGATGACACGCAAATTCGTGAAGCGTTCCACATTTTTCCTTCCTATCACCTCTGGCAGAAGGAAGGGGGGTGTTTAGTTTCTTTCCCAAACAAGATTGCGCTATTTCATTTTGATGGAGCACAAATTCTTACAGAAAACTCATTTCCCTTTTCCGGTGCAGGAGTCTCCCAGAGAATCTCCCTGCTCTAGATCTTTGTGCTTAAATTTAGAAGAGCCCAAGTCAGATGCGGGGTATGTGCCTAGGAATTGAAAAGGCCCTCCCCCGCCCCTGGCCATGATGAACTTGGATCCAGATCACTGTATGAGTGCCGGATCTTTTACATTTTAGAGCAAATAATCTACAAGTTAAAAACTGCTCTTCCTCGGTCCTTTTATGCAGAATAGAATGGATGTTCCTTCTGCTGAACAGATCCTTCTTTCTTCATAGCCTCTAGGTTGTAAAGAAAAACTCTTAACAAGGTTCTCTGTTAGCTGCTTAGAATGAAAATGCATGGTGTAGGAAATCAGAGTGATATACAAAGGAGCAGGTGGTACTTGTTTCTTTGGTAACAACTCTGCACAATTTGGGCAGAAAGGTACACCTCAGGTAATGTAGCCCTAATGTGGCAATGGTTTTTTCCATTTTGCTTTCACTGGAGTATCTACTGGTTAGGTGATGCTAAACCTGAAAATAGAATTGACTAGCTAATTGTAAACAAGTGCTGGGACTTTGTTTTAGTGGTCAAAATGAGACTAATATCCTCTAGACTAAGGAGCCAATAAATTACGGCGCGTCTCTTGATTTTAAATGGAGTTGTGTTACATGATTAGCACAATCCAAGGATCCAGCAGGACAGGATTAGGGAGCGGTCAAGGAGTAGGTTCAGCCATGCCATGCTGAGAGAACCTCTCCAATATAAATTCTCTGCTGACGGAGCAGCACAAAGCAAAAGAAAAGGTAGCCTTTCTGTGGCACAGCAGCACCTTGGCCTACTGTGGCTCGTTGGTCTAGGGGTATGATTCTCGCTTCGGGTGCGAGAGGTCCTGGGTTTGACTCCCAGATGAGCCCTCATGGGTTTTTGGCTGTAACTATGGACTCCTAAATGCATTTGTAGTCTTCTTATTTCTTTCTGGGTTATACCATGATACAATGTGCTGCAATAATCAAGCCTAGAAATGATTAAAGAATGAATGATAATGTTAAGAGCTTCTGGTTTTAAAACTTTTGATTAAGATCTAATAAGACGTAACTTATAGAAATAGTTTTTAACCACTGAACTAATCTGATCATGATAAGAAAGTTCTTGATCTAGTAACACTTCCAGTATTTTCGTTGTTGTTACTATTTGGAGTGGGGAGTTATCTAAGAATATTTGTGAGGAAAATGTAAGATCATTTTTCCATGGAAAATACATTACTGAAGATTTTTGATACGTTCAGGGCCAACATATTATCTTTAAGCCATTGACTTGTTTGATTTAGCTTATTGTTTATATTTATTATCTCATTGGAATCAACTGTATTTAATGGGTGCAGGAGTTGAATGTCATCTGCATAGACAAAAGAGGAGAATCCAATAGATTGACTAAGGGTAAGTAGTGGTGACAAAAAAAAAAAGTTAAATAAAAGTGGAGGCAATATTGAGCCGTGAGGTATACCATAAGAATTTGTGTAGATATTCGATAACGAATTGTTAAAGATGAGTTTTGCTGACCGATCTTGAAAATACGATTTAAACCGGTTTAGTACTTGGTCAGAAATGCCAATCGAGGGCAGTCTCTTGATGTGTAAATGATGGTCAACAGTGTCAAATGCTGCAGATAAATCAAGTGAAATCAAAAGGACAGATTTATGGTGATCCAGCTGATATTGGATATTGGTTGTAATACCTATCATGGAGTGTTCTGTTGAATGGTTGGACCTAAAGCCTGTCTGATTGGGATGTAATATATACATTTTTTCTACAAAGTTGATTATGTGATTAAAGACAACCTTTTCTATTAATTTGGCGAGAAAGGGAAGATTGGCTATAGGTCGGTAATTTGATTCAATTGCAATTGATTCTTTTGGGGGTTTTCTTATTGGACAGATGGCTGCCTCTTTCCATTCTTTCGGTCTAAATCCTGTAGTTAGACTAGTTTCAATCAATGTCTGAATAAACAGACCAAAGAAAGAAAATAAACGTTTAATGAAAAGAGGAGAAATTGAATTGAAGTCTGTGCCTTTAATATTAATACTTTGCAGGACTCGTTTGAGATCCTCTAGAGTTGGTATGTTGAAACTGGCGCATTTGGAAATAGGTATCTTTTGTATTTGTTCCGCATCTGTGTTAGAATCAATTTTTTTGAATCGATGCTTTCTCTAATTTTACTAACAAAATAATCAGCAAGATTTTGTGCAATGCATGGCACAGCGACGCCTGCCCAGGAAAGGAGATGTTGTGATGTCATAAAAGCATCTGCATGAAGAGCTACCCATCCATGCCTTGCGCCTTTAGGGGGTCTGAGAAGCGGGCATTGCCCATCATGCGTGCTCAGCTGTCTGTGTATGCTGAGGCCTGAAACCTTTACGTTACTGCTGTATGAGAGGTAGAAGCGTCCTCGCTGTGCCACCGCACAACCCAGGTCACCTCGATGTAAAAGAACGTTTTGTGAGGAGCTTTAAATAATGACTCGCTGAGCTGTGCACTTGTGCTTGCTTCGGCAGCACATATACTAAAATTGGAACGATACAGAGAAGATTAGCATGGCCCCTGCGCAAGGATGACACGCAAATTCGTGAAGCGTTCCACATTTTTCCTTCCTATCACCTCTGGCAGAAGGAAGGGGGGTGTTTAGTTTCTTTCCCAAACAAGATTGCGCTATTTCATTTTGATGGAGCACAAATTCTTACAGAAAACTCATTTCCCTTTTCCGGTGCAGGAGTCTCCCAGAGAATCTCCCTGCTCTAGATCTTTGTGCTTAAATTTAGAAGAGCCCAAGTCAGATGCGGGGTATGTGCCTAATACAGACCCAACAAATTACAGGCCCATATCTAATATTCCTTTTCTGGCCAAGTTAACGGAAAAGATAGTTTATACTCAAATATTAGATTTTGTGGAAAAAACTAACGTCCTCCACCCTAATCAAACAGGTTTTAGAGAACATCACAGTACAGAATTATCACTAGTTGGCTTAACTACTTCCATTCATTATTTTCTTGACCATCACAAAACTACTTTATTAATTTCACTAGATCTTTCCGCAGCTTTTGACACAATTGATCATATACTTCTCATAAACCGACTTCAATCTATAGGGATCACGGATCAAATTCTTTCTTGGTTTAATTCATACTTTACAGACCGTTCTTCTTCTGTTGTCTTTAAAGAATCTATATCTAATTCCACTTCAACCACTTTCGGTGTTCCCCAAGGGTCTATTCTCTCTCCATTACTATTTAATATCTTTCTGGCACCACTCCTTACATTGTGTCAATCTATAGGTTTTCAAGTTTTCGGATACGCAGATGATATTCAGCTTTTACATCCTGTAGATACTGATAATATATCAGAAATACATGAGATCAGTAAGAAACTCGATCAAATTCAACATTGGTTAAACACTAATAAACTGGCCCTTAACATAAAAAAAACAAATTTGATGATTTTTCCATGGAAGGAAAATCCCACACTTATCACCCCTATTACTATTAGAAATATTCCTTTACAGATAGTTAATAAAACGAAAATATTAGGAGTAATTGTTGATTCTAAATTAAACTTTCATGACCATATAAGTCATATTGTTAAAACCTCATTCTATAGATTACGACAAATTAGATCCATCTCAAAATTTCTGAATGCACAATCTTTAAACATTCTTATCCACTCATTAGTCATATCAAAAATAGATTATTGTAATTCTCTTTTTAGAGGTATTGCATTAAATGAAATTAAACGTTTACAAATTATACAGAATGTCTCTATAAAACTTATTACTAAATCTAAAAAATTTGATCATGTCACTCCCCTACTAGAAAAGGCACATTGGCTCCCTGTCATCCATAGAATAACTTATAAAATCTGTTTACTTACATTTAAAACACTACTATATAAGACACCTGCTTTTATTCATAAACTTTTAATACCTTACCATCCAACTAGAACATTAAGATCTATTGATCAAAATTTATTAACAATACCATCATTGAAATTGATTAATACTAGACGTCAATTTATATTTTCCGTAACAGCCCCTCAAACCTGGAATGCTCTTCCAATTTTTATACGGAACAATCAAGATTTGGTAAAATTTAAATCACTATTAAAAACATTTCTTTTTAATGACGCTTTTAACTCCTGAATTTTTATTTATTGTTTCTCCTAATGTGTTTTCCTATGTTTACTCTTTTATATAACGAATGTATTTCATTACCCTATTTTTACCCAATGTTGTATAATAAGTTTTAACCTTTTTAAGCATTGTGATTCCCAACAGTCTGTTTTGCTTGTTTGTTTGTTTGTTCTCTTTTAATTAAATTTGATTTGTATATCGCTTTGAATTAGAGAAAGCGATTAATCAAGAATAAATAATAAACTTGAAACTTGAAACTTGAATTGAAAAGGCCCTCCCCCGCCCCTGGCCATGATGAACTTGGATCCAGATCACTGTATGAGTGCCGGATCTTTTACATTTTAGAGCAAATAATCTACAAGTTAAAAACTGCTCTTCCTCGGTCCTTTTATGCAGAATAGAATGGATGTTCCTTCTGCTGAACAGATCCTTCTTTCTTCATAGCCTCTAGGTTGTAAAGAAAAACTCTTAACAAGGTTCTCTGTTAGCTGCTTAGAATGAAAATGCATGGTGTAGGAAATCAGAGTGATATACAAAGGAGAAGGTGGTACTTGTTTTTTTGGTAACAACTCTGCACAATTTGGGCAGAAAGGTACACCTCAGGTAATGTAGCCCTAATGTGGCAATGGTTTTTCCATTTTGCTTTCACTGGAGTATCTACTGGTTAGGTGATGCTAAACCTGAAAATAGAATTGACTAGCTAATTGTAAACAAGTGCTGGGACTTTGTTTTAGTGGTCAAAATGAGACTAATATCCTCTAGACTAAGGAGCCAATAAATTACGGCGCGTCTCTTGATTTTAAATGGAGTTGTGTTATATGATTAGCACAATCCAAGGATCCAGCAGGACAGGATTAGGGAGCGGTCAAGGAGTAGGTTCAGCCATGACATGGTGAGAGAACCTCTCCAGTATAAATTCTCTGCTGATGGAGCAGCACAAAGCAAAAGAAAAGGTAGCCTTTCTGTGGCACAGCAGCACCTTGGCCTACTGTGGCTCGTTGGTCTAGGGGTATGATTCTCGCTTCGGGTGTGAGAGGTCCTGGGTTCGACTCCCAGATGAGCCCTCCTGGGTTTTTGGCTGTAACTATGGACTCCTAAATGCATTTGTAGTCTTCTTATTTCTTTCTGGGTTATACCATGATACAATGTGCTGCAATAATCAAGCCTAGAAATGATTAAAGAATGAATGATAATGTTAAGAGCTTCTGGTTTTAAAACTTTTGATTAAGATCTAATAAGACGTAACTTATAGAAATAGTTTTTAACCACTGAACTAATCTGATCATGATAAGAAAGTTCTTGATCTAGTAACACTTCCAGTATTTTTGTTGTTGCGACTATTTGGAGTGGGGAGTTATCTAAGAATATTTGTGAGGAAAATGTAACATCATGTTTCCATGGAAAATACATTACTGAAGATTTTTGATACGTTCAGGGCCAACATATTATCTTTAAGCCATTGACTTATTTGATTTAGCTTATTGTTTATATTTATTATCTCATTGGAATCAACTGTATTTAATGGGTGCAGGAGTTGAATGTCATCTGCATAGACAAAAGAGGAGAATCCAATAGATTGACTAAGGGTAAGTAGTGGTGACAAAAAAAAAAAGTTAAATAAAAGTGGAGGCAATATTGAGCCGTGAGGTATACCATAAGAATTTGTGTAGATATTCGATAACGAATCGTTAAAGATGAGTTTTGCTGACCGATCTTGAAAATACGATTTAAACCGGTTTAGTACTTGGTCAGAAATGCCAATCGAGGGCAGTCTCTTGATGTGTAAATGATGGTCAACAGTGTCAAATGCTGCAGATAAATCAAGTGAAATCAAAAGGACAGATTTATGGTGATCCAGCTGATATTGGATATTGGTTGTAATACCTATCATGGAGTGTTCTGTTGAATGGTTGGACCTAAAGCCTGTCTGATTGGGATGTAATATATACATTTTTTCTACAAAGTTGATTATGTGATTAAAGACAACCTTTTCTATTAATTTGGCGAGAAAGGGAAGATTGGCTATAGGTCGGTAATTTGATTCAATTGCAATTGATTCTTTTGGGGGTTTTCTTATTGGACAGATGGCTGCCTCTTTCCATTCTTTCGGTCTAAATCCTGTAGTTAGACTAGTTTCAATCAATGTCTGAATAACCAGACCAAAGAAAGAAAATAAACGTTTAATGAAAAGAGGAGAAATTGAATTGAAGTCTGTGCCTTTAATATTAATACTTTGCAGGACTCGTTTGAGATCCTCTAGAGTTGGTATGTTGAAACTGGCGCATTTGGAAATAGGTATCTTTTGTATTTGTTCCGCGTCTGTGTTAGAATCAATTTTTTTGAATCGATGCTTTCTCTAATTTTACTAACAAAATAATCAGCAAGATTTTGTGCAATGCATGGCACAGCGACGCCTGCCCAGGAAAGGAGTTTGTGATGTCATAAAAGCATCTGCATGAAGAGCTACCCACCATGCCTTGCGCCTTTAGGGGGTCTGAGAAGCGGGCATTGCCCATCATGCGTGCTCAGCTGTCTGTGTATGCTGAGGCCTGAAACCTTTACGTTACTGCTGTATGAGAGGTAGAAGCGTCCTCGCTGTGCCACCGCACAACCCAGGTCACCTCGATGTAAAAGAACGTTTTGTGAGGAGCTTTAAATAATGACTCGCTGAGCTGTGCACTTGTGCTTGCTTCGGCAGCACATATACTAAAATTGGAACGATACAGAGAAGATTAGCATGGCCCCTGCGCAAGGATGACACGCAAATTCGTGAAGCGTTCCACATTTTTCCTTCCTATCACCTCTGGCAGAAGGAAGGGGGGTGTTTAGTTTCTTTCCCAAACAAGATTGCGCTATTTCATTTTGCTGGAGCACAAATTCTTACAGAAAACTCATTTCCCTTTTCCGGTGCAGGAGTCTCCCAGAGAATCTCCCTGTTCTAGATCTTTGTGCTTAAATTTAGAAGAGCCCAAGTCAGATGCGGGGTATGTGCCTAGGAATTGAAAAGGCCCTCCCCCGCCCCTGGCCATGATGAACTTGGATCCAGATCACTGTATGAGTGCCGGATCTTTTACATTTTAGAGCAAATAATCTACAAGTTAAAAACTGCTCTTCCTCGGGCCTTTTATGCAGAATAGAATGGATGTTCCTTCTGCTGAACAGATCCTTCTTTCTTCATAGCCTCTAGGTTGTAAAGAAAAACTCTTAACAAGGTTCTCTGTTAGCTGCTTAGAATGAAAATGCATGGTGTAGGAAATCAGAGTGATATACAAAGGAGAAGGTGGTACTTGTTTTTTTGGTAACAACTCTGCACAATTTGGGCAGAAAGGTACACCTCAGGTAATGTAGCCCTAATGTGGCAATGGTTTTTCCATTTTGCTTTCACTGGAGTATCTACTGGTTAGGTGATGCTAAACCTGAAAATAGAATTGACTAGCTAATTGTAAACAAGTGCTGGGACTTTGTTTTAGTGGTCAAAATGAGACTAATATCCTCTAGACTAAGGAGCCAATAAATTACGGCGCGTCTCTTGATTTTAAATGGAGTTGTGTTACATGATTAGCACAATCCAAGGATCCAGCAGGACAGGATTAGGGAGCGGTCAAGGAGTAGGTTCTGCCATGACATGCTGAGAGAACCTCTCCAGTATAAATTCTCTGCTGACGGAGCAGCACAAAGCAAAAGAAAAGGTAGCCTTTCTGTGGCACAGCAGCACCTTGACCTACTGTGGCTCGTTGGTCTAGGGGTATGATTCTTGCTTCGGGTGCGAGAGGTCCTGGGTTCGACTCCCAGATGAGCCCTCCTGGGTTTTTGGCTGTAACTATGGACTCCTAAATGCATTTGTAGTCTTCTTATTTCTTTCTGGGTTATACCATGATACAATGTGCTGCAATAATCAAGCCTAGAAATGATTAAAGAATGAATGATAATGTTAAGAGCTTCTGGTTTTAAAACTTTTGATTAAGATCTAATAAGACGTAACTTATAGAAATAGTTTTTAACCACTGAACTAATCTGATCATGATAAGAAAGTTCTTGATCTAGTAACACTTCCAGTATTTTTGTTGTTGCGACTATTTGGAGTGGGGAGTTATCTAAGAATATTTGTGAGGAAAATGTAACATCATGTTTCCATGGAAAATACATTACTGAAGATTTTTGATACGTTCAAGGCCAACATATTATCTTTAAGCCATTGACTTATTTGATTTAGCTTATTGTTTATATTTATTATCTCATTGGAATCAACTGTATTTAATGGGTGCAGGAGTTGAATGTCATCTGCATAGACAAAAGAGGAGAATCCAATAGATTGACTAAGGGTAAGTAGTGGTGACAAAAAAAAAAAGTTAAATAAAAGTGGAGGCAATATTGAGCCGTGAGGTATACCATAAGAATTTGTGTAGATATTCGATAACGAATTGTTAAAGATGAGTTTTGCTGACCGATCTTGAAAATACGATTTAAACCGGTTTAGTACTTGGTCAGAAATGCCAATCGAGGGCAGTCTCTTGATGTGTAAATGATGGTCAACAGTGTCAAATGCTGCAGATAAATCAAGTGAAATCAAAAGGACAGATTTATGGTGATCCAGCTGATATTGGATATTGGTTGTAATACCTATCATGGAGTGTTCTGTTGAATGGTTGGACCTAAAGCCTGTCTGATTGGGATGTAATATATACATTTTTTCTACAAAGTTGATTATGTGATTAAAGACAACCTTTTCTATTAATTTGGCGAGAAAGGGAAGATTGGCTATAGGTCGGTAATTTGATTCAATTGCAATTGATTCTTTTGGGGGTTTTCTTATTGGACAGATGGCTGCCTCTTTCCATTCTTTCGGTCTAAATCCTGTAGTTAGACTAGTTTCAATCAATGTCTGAATAACCAGACCATAGAAAGAAAATAAACGTTTAATGAAAAGAGGAGCAATTGAATTGAAGTCTGTGCCTTTAATATTAATACTTTGCAGGACTCGTTTGAGATCCTCTAGAGTTGGTATGTTGAAACTGGCGCATTTGGAAATAGGTATCTTTTGTATTTGTTCCGCGTCTGTGTTAGAATCAATTTTTTTGAATCGATGCTTTCTCTAATTTTACTAACAAAATAATCAGCAAGATTTTGTGCAATGCATGGCACAGCGACGCCTGCCCAGGAAAGGAGTTTGTGATGTCATAAAAGCATCTGCATGAAGAGCTACCCTCCATGCCTTGCGCCTTTAGGGGGTCTGAGAAGCGGGCATTGCCCATCATGCGTGCTCAGCTGTCTGTGTATGCTGAGGCCTGAAACCTTTACGATACTGCTGTATGAGAGGTAGAAGCGTCCTCGCTGTGCCACCGCACAACCCAGGTCACCTCGATGTAAAAGAACGTTTTGTGAGGAGCTTTAAATAATGACTCGCTGAGCTGTGCACTTGTGCTTGCTTCGGCAGCACATATACTAAAATTGGAAAGATACAGAGAAGATTAGCATGGCCCCTGCGCAAGGATGACACGCAAATTCGTGAAGCGTTCCACATTTTTCCTTCCTATCACCTCTGGCAGAAGGAAGGGGGGTGTTTAGTTTCTTTCCCAAACAAGATTGCGCTATTTCATTTTGATGGAGCACAAATTCTTACAGAAAACTCATTTCCCTTTTCCGGTGCAGGAGTCTCCCAGAGAATCTCCCTGCTCTAGATCTTTGTGCTTAAATTTAGAAGAGCCCAAGTCAGATGCGGGGTATGTGCCTAATACAGACCCAACAAATTACAGGCCCATATCTAATATTCCTTTTCTGGCCAAGTTAACGGAAAAGATAGTTTATACTCAAATATTAGATTTTGTGGAAAAAACTAACGTCCTCCACCCTAATCAAACAGGTTTTAGAGAACATCACAGTACAGAATTATCACTAGTTGGCTTAACTACTTCCATTCATTATTTTCTTGACCATCACAAAACTACTTTATTAATTTCACTAGATCTTTCCGCAGCTTTTGACACAATTGATCATATACTTCTCATAAACCGACTTCAATCTATAGGGATCACGGATCAAATTCTTTCTTGGTTTAATTCATACTTTACAGACCGTTCTTCTTCTGTTGTCTTTAAAGAATCTATATCTAATTCCACTTCAACCACTTTCGGTGTTCCCCAAGGGTCTATTCTCTCTCCATTACTATTTAATATCTTTCTGGCACCACTCCTTACATTGTGTCAATCTATAGGTTTTCAAGTTTTCGGATACGCAGATGATATTCAGCTTTTACATCCTGTAGATACTGATAATATATCAGAAATACATGAGATCAGTAAGAAACTCGATCAAATTCAACATTGGTTAAACACTAATAAACTGGCCCTTAACATAAAAAAAACAAATTTGATGATTTTTCCATGGAAGGAAAATCCCACACTTATCACCCCTATTACTATTAGAAATATTCCTTTACAGATAGTTAATAAAACGAAAATATTAGGAGTAATTGTTGATTCTAAATTAAACTTTCATGACCATATAAGTCATATTGTTAAAACCTCATTCTATAGATTACGACAAATTAGATCCATCTCAAAATTTCTGAATGCACAATCTTTAAACATTCTTATCCACTCATTAGTCATATCAAAAATAGATTATTGTAATTCTCTTTTTAGAGGTATTGCATTAAATGAAATTAAACGTTTACAAATTATACAGAATGTCTCTATAAAACTTATTACTAAATCTAAAAAATTTGATCATGTCACTCCCCTACTAGAAAAGGCACATTGGCTCCCTGTCATCCATAGAATAACTTATAAAATCTGTTTACTTACATTTAAAACACTACTATATAAGACACCTGCTTTTATTCATAAACTTTTAATACCTTACCATCCAACTAGAACATTAAGATCTATTGATCAAAATTTATTAACAATACCATCATTGAAATTGATTAATACTAGACGTCAATTTATATTTTCCGTAACAGCCCCTCAAACCTGGAATGCTCTTCCAATTTTTATACGGAACAATCAAGATTTGGTAAAATTTAAATCACTATTAAAAACATTTCTTTTTAATGACGCTTTTAACTCCTGAATTTTTATTTATTGTTTCTCCTAATGTGTTTTCCTATGTTTACTCTTTTATATAACGAATGTATTTCATTACCCTATTTTTACCCAATGTTGTATAATAAGTTTTAACCTTTTTAAGCATTGTGATTCCCAACAGTCTGTTTTGCTTGTTTGTTTGTTTGTTCTCTTTTAATTAAATTTGATTTGTATATCGCTTTGAATTAGAGAAAGCGATTAATCAAGAATAAATAATAAACTTGAAACTTGAAACTTGAATTGAAAAGGCCCTCCCCCGCCCCTGGCCATGATGAACTTGGATCCAGATCACTGTATGAGTGCCGGATCTTTTACATTTTAGAGCAAATAATCTACAAGTTAAAAACTGCTTTTCCTCGGTCCTTTTATGCAGAATAGAATGGATGTTCCTTCTGCTGAACAGATCCTTCTTTCTTCATAGCCTCTAGGTTGTAAAGAAAAACTCTTAACAAGGTTCTCTGTTAGCTGCTTAGAATGAAAATGCATGGTGTAGGAAATCAGAGTGATATACAAAGGAGAAGGTGGTACTTATTTTTTTGGTAACAACTCTGCACAATTTGGGCAGAAAGGTACACCTCAGGTAATGTAGCCCTAATGTGGCAATGGTTTTTCCATTTTGCTTTCACTGGAGTATCTACTGGTTAGGTGATGCTAAACCTGAAAATAGAATTGACTAGCTAATTGTAAACAAGTGCTGGGACTTTGTTTTAGTGGTCAAAATGAGACTAATATCCTCTAGACTAAGGAGCCAATAAATTACGACGCGTCTCTTGATTTTAAATGGAGTTGTGTTACATGATTAGCACAATCCAAGGATCCAGCAGGACAGGATTAGGGAGCGGTCAAGGAGTAGGTTCAGCCATGACATGCTGAGAGAACCTCTCCAGTATAAATTCTCTGCTGACGGAGCAGCACAAAGCAAAAGAAAAGGTAGCCTTTCTGTGGCACAGCAGCACCTTGACCTACTGTGGCTCGTTGGTCTAGGGGTATGATTCTCGCTTCGGGTGCGAGAGGTCCTGGGTTCGACTCCCAGATGAGCCCTCCTGGGTTTTTGGCTGTAACTATGGACTCCTAAATGCATTTGTAGTCTTCTTATTTCTTTCTGGGTTATACCATGATACAATGTGCTGCAATAATCAAGCCTAGAAATGATTAAAGAATGAATGATAATGTTAAGAGCTTCTGGTTTTAAAACTTTTGATTAAGATCTAATAAGACGTAACTTATAGAAATAGTTTTTAACCACTGAACTAATCTGATCATGATAAGAAAGTTCTTGATCTAGTAACACTTCCAGTATTTTTGTTGTTGCGACTATTTGGAGTGGGGAGTTATCTAAGAATATTTGTGAGGAAAATGTAACATCATGTTTCCATGGAAAATACATTACTGAAGATTTTTGATACGTTCAGGGCCAACATATTATCTTTAAGCCATTGACTTATTTGATTTAGCTTATTGTTTATATTTATTATCTCATTGGAATCAACTGTATTTAATGGGTGCAGGAGTTGAATGTCATCTGCATAGACAAAAGAGGAGAATCCAATAGATTGACTAAGGGTAAGTAGTGGTGACAAAAAAAAAAGTTAAATAAAAGTGGAGGCAATATTGAGCCGTGAGGTATACCATAAGAATTTGTGTAGATATTCGATAACGAATTGTTAAAGATGAGTTTTGCTGACCGATCTTGAAAATACGATTTAAACCGGTTTAGTACTTGGTCAGAAATGCCAATCGAGGGCAGTCTCTTGATGTGTAAATGATGGTCAACAGTGTCAAATGCTGCAGATAAATCAAGTGAAATCAAAAGGACAGATTTATGGTGATCCAGCTGATATTGGATATTGGTTGTAATACCTATCATGGAGTGTTCTGATGAATGGTTGGACCTAAAGCCTGTCTGATTGGGATGTAATATATACATTTTTTCTACAAAGTTGATTATGTGATTAAAGACAACCTTTTCTATTAATTTGGCGAGAAAGAGAAGATTGGCTATAGGTCGGTAATTTGATTCAATTGCAATTGATTCTTTTGGGGTTTTTCTTATTGGACAGATGGCTGCCTCTTTCCATTCTTTCGGTCTAAATCCTGTAGTTAGACTAGTTTCAATCAATGTCTGAATAAACAGACCAAAGAAAGAAAATAAACGTTTTATGAAAAGAGCCATGCCATGCTGAGAGAACCTCTCCAGTATAAATTCTCTGCTGACGGAGCAGCACAAAGCAAAAGAAGAGGTAGCCTTTCTGTGGCACAGCAGCACCTTGGCATACAGTGGCTCATTGGTCTAGGGGTATGATTCTCGCTTTGGGTGTGAGAGGTCCCGAGTTCAACGCCTGGATGAGCTCTCCTTGGTTTTTGGCTGTAACTATGGACACCTAAATGCACTAGGTCAGGGGTAGGCAATTCCGGTCCTTAAGAGCCGGAGCCAGGTGATGGTTTTCTGGATATCCACAACAAATATGCATGAGATAGATTTGCATATCAAGGCGGCAGTGCATGCAAATCCAGCTCATACATATTCATTATGGATTCCTGAAAATCTGACCTGGCTCCGGCTATCGAGGGACGGAATTGCCTACCTCTGCACTAGGTAGGCCTCATACCGTCTTTATCACAGCACTTTTCTTGGGCACCTCACACTTGAATGGTGGGTTTCTCTCTATCAAAACCTTTCCTGATTCCACTAGAAAGGTTGTGCGTGAGGTGGTACACATGATTTTTACAAGTGAGGATGCATCTGGTTCTGCTCTTTGCTGAAACTCAGTCGTGAGAAAGGAGCCACCCTGAAATTCTAAACATCAGCATTTGGACGCTGCTCCCCTTTCCATCCCCTCACCCAACCTAGTCAACAGGGTTCCGCCAGACATAGCTCTGCCCTGAAAGGCTGATCCAGTTCTGCTTTTTGCCCCTTGTAGCTCTCGATTAACACTCCCAATTTCTCCATAGAGGAAGGACTACAACTTCATAAATTCAGCGGTGTAAAACTAGAATTCCATCAATCTGTAAGGCTTGGCGCGGGTCCGGTGGCCATGCTACTTACATGAGACAGAGCCGCCATGCTCCTCAAGACAAATTGAAGCCAAATTGTAGGGGGGACGTAAGGGGGCAAGGCTCACATTCAAGGTTTGGGTGAGGATGAAATTTAAGGCAAAGTCATTCATGAAAACCTGCTCCGGAGGAGCCCGGAAAGGTCAAAGCCCCCAGATACAGCTAAGATCTCATTCATTTGGAAGGAAAATACTGAAGTTTCAAGTTTATTAAACATTTGTTGCACACGCAATGCGTATAATAATTTAAAAATAGGAGAGAAAAAAAATAAAACAATTTTAATAAACATACAGTGTATATGTACAAATTATTACCGATACAAAAGGAGATGGGGATGAACTATAATCTTTAAAGAATATAAAGAAACATTTAGGGAAAAAACATCTGGAGAGTAAGAAAGAATAATTATGAAAGCATGGATAAGTCTAGAAGAGAAGGTAAAGAAGATTGCGACCTATAAATAAAGTCTGATTAAAATTAGGTATTAGAGCTTAAGCATTAATGATAGATGAATTATCCTATCTATGTCTCAAATGCGTCCTTATACAAGAAACTTTTTTTTGTGTGTGTTTAAATGATTTTTATTATTCCAGCAGTAAGAAGCAAATACAAACAGTAGTACCATTCAGGAAATAACATTTTCAACAATATAATCAGTTCCCCTCCCATCCCCCCCTCCTCTCCCCTCCCCAAGAATCCATGGCCAGTCCAACAGCTGAGAGTGGGAATAAAATCTTAAAGATTCAAAAGTCTACTGCGAGCACGCGGTGTGAGGTCCTGCCAGAAGTGCTCCCACACCTGACAAAATTTGCGACCCGGGCCAAGAGTCAAGTCTCCCACCATGCGTCTCTCCAGTGTTGCGTGCACTATCATTAGGGATACAAGAAACTTTTTAAAGAGCTTTTGGAATTTTTCTAATTAGGATTCATCACGTAAGTAAATCGTTACGTTGTTCCAGAGCTGGGGTGCTGTGAAGGGGTAGTCAGCAAATGCTGTTCTGTTGATCTAAGTGTCCTAAATGGAGAAATAGGGACTCATAATCGAAAGAGAAAAACGTCCAAAACCCGGCCAAAGTCGGCACTTGGACGAACATTTCTCAAAAACGTCCAAGTGCCGATAATAAAAACGGATTTTGGACGTATTTCTAAACGACCTAGGCCTTCATAGTGCCGCTCAACGTCCAAAGCCAAACGGGGCGTTTCGAGAGGCGTGTCGAGGGTGGGAGTTGGGCGGGACGTGGGCCGGCTTAGACTTAGTCGTATAGCATGTAAAACCGAAAGTTTTACAACAGAGCTTAGACGGAACTTGGACGTTGCGACTTAGACCATGTAAAACATGGTCTAAGTCACAAAACCCACCTAAATTCACCAGATAAGCTCTTCAAACACATAATACAGACCCCCGCACACTACCCCAGTGATCACCAACCCCCCCACCCACATAAAAATTTTATTCACAACTTTAAATTTCAACCTCCAGACCATCATCATCTGGCTGCCTGGCATAGGAAAGCCTAGTTATCCAGCCCAGAGGCAGCTTAAGTCATCTTGGGGCTGGGTTCGGGACCCATAGAGAAGAGGATCCATGCCCACAAGCCCCTGTAATCACTGCATTGAAACTTAAACACATGCACTGCACTATACACCCCCAAAACCCTTTTTTACTGGCATATAAGTGGCTCCTGAAGCCATAAGGGCTATTGGGGTGGTAGATAAGTGGGTCTAGGGGATTCTGGAGGTGGTTTGGGGGGGCTCACTGTGACCTATAAGGGAGCTGTAGAGAGCAGAAGCCACGGCACCCTTTTTGTGAAGTTCACAGCAGTGCCCTGTAAAGTACCCCACTATTTAGGTGGCATGTCTGGGTGTTTGCAGACCCCTCCCACGTCCAACAGGGCTTGTTCTAGGCGTTTTGAACTTGGATGGAAAGTTGGACGGAAATGTGGTATAAAGATGGACGATTTAGCGGCTTGGACGCTCAGATCAGCAAGACGTATAATTAGACGATTTTCAAAAGTAAAAAAAAGTTGGACGTCTCTTTCGAAAATGTGTCTTAGGCTCTTTTTAACTTTGGACGACTTGCGAGATGGACGTAAACGGACTTAGACGTCCCTTTCGATTATGCCCCTATATGGTATCAGAAGACTATCCAGAAATATTGGTGCGTTAGTTTTTGTTCTTCAGGGGACCCTATAGGTCCTAAAAGCAGACTTGTGGATTAAATACAAATGAAAAACTCTGCGCTGGTGAAATCTGCTCGATAGCAAAGGTGAGTATAGGGCACCCATCCTGGAACGCCTGATTTAGGGTAGGCCTGAGAGCAAATTAAGTGAGCCAAAATTTTCATTTCTGTCACGCCCAACTAAAACCCAAATTAAATTTCTCCTCCGTTCCCCCCAAGTTAAAAGGCATACATGTTCTAGTGGGGACTACCCCCATCAGTCGAAGACCTCCTCCCCGCAAAGAGTTTAGTTGTTAGGTGGCCACTGGCACTGTCCTGGAGCTGCTGCAACCAGCCGCCAGCCTCCCTGCACATATGCTAAGGTTTGTTCAAGCATGAAAACTGAGCATGTGTGAGAGAGGGAGTGGCCTGCAGCTGGGAACAATGGCAGCTCCAGGACTTTGCCAGTGGCTGCCCAACATGTAAATTATTTTGGCGAGGAGGAGGCCTTCGGCTGGCAGGGCTTTGGAATCTCCACCAGATACACTAAAGGAGATGGAATTTTGGGCAGGCCTGAGTGAAAACCGGGTGGGCCCGGGCCACTGTTTTCAGTGGCAAATTTTGAGGGCCATTTACTGAATCCACTCTTAACTTCATTCTTTGAAACCCTTGTGGAGTATAATGTTCTTCAAAACATTACTTTCTCCAGCATTCAGCCTTACAGAAATTAATATTATTTGTTTTCCCTTTTGATTTTGCCTTTAGCATCGACAGTAACTTCACCAGACCTCTGATCTCAGCAGGAAGCTTTGGAGTATCATGTGATTATAGTCCTAGTTTGACTCGCCTACTTACACCAGCCAGGAAAGTAACCTACTTCTTTTATGAGTTCTGGCAGTTCAAACATGCCATCAAAGAACAGTGGAATTCAATCTACTTCTATAAGAATAAGGAAATTAACAACACGGAAGACTGCTTTTGGTAAGAAATAACCATATCACTACTCTGCTTCTTTTCAAAAGTATTTTCCATCAAGGTACAGGGTGTTATGATTTTATTTCACATTCACAGTTAGCAAAGTTTGGCTCTGTGTTTTACTCTTCCTGCAACTATTGTTAATTAAATGTGTTTGGATCAAGTTCTGTGACTCGGTCTGCCATTTGTTTCCTCTTGCTATGGACCAACTGCCCACTTGTTTTCATAGATCTCAGCTGGGCAAGCTGGATGGACCATTTTGATTTTTATTTGCTATCATTTATTAGGTATGCAAAGCTGGCTCAAGGCATGGACCAGGTGAACCACTGGCTCAGGTTGTAAAGCCTCAAGGGCACTGAAAGCATGTTTTATAGGGTGTTGCCAAGATGGTGGACGGCAGTGTGGCAGCATTCTAGAGTGCTGGATTCCTGCTCTTGTTTCTTCAATTTCCTCAACAAAAAGGATTGCTGGTTTGCTTATTTTTTTGAGCGACTATGCCACATACAAAAACATAAGGGAATCCTGAAACCAGTTCTTCTGCCGGCGGCAACATCATCTCCCTTACAACCTTTGATTTAAGAAATCCTGCATCAGTTTGCCACTGGACTCCAGTCTTCTACATGGTGTGTGGGCCCTGCTGAGAAATCGAGTGGAGGAGAACTCAGTTTTCTAGGGCATGAACTATCTTTATCCCCCACAAAAGCTACTGTACCACCTTGTCTAGCTGAGGTGAGAGATATGGTGAGTTCTGTGCCATTGGGTGCAAAGCCCATAGGTAATGGAACTCTCAGCAATTTCCAGAGGAGCAGATGAAATCTGGGGAGATTGGGAAACTAATTTCCTCCAAGTTGGTGACAATGGAAACCCTTCGACAAGCTATAATGAAGCTTGATGTGACTGTTGAGAAAATGGCCCAAGAAATTACTTCACTTGTAAGTAAAGCTGACACGTTGACTCAGTCATTTGATAAGGTGAAACAAGAATATTTTGGAAAGATTAAGGACATATATATATTGAGATGGACAAAGTCAAAGATTTTGTTTCAGCCATTATAAAAGATTGAAAACTAATTTATAGGAAAATTGAACAATTGGAAAATTTTTAATTGGAGGTTGAATTTAAGAGTCCTTAGTTGTCCAAATATATTGGGGATGACTCTTGTTGAGGTTTTTAAGAAATTTCTACAAGAAAATTTTAAATTTACCTCTGAAACAATTCCTCCTATCACAAAAACATATTACTTGCCAGTAAAAGATAAAACAGGAGCACTCTTGGGAGATGAACAATTACCAGAAGGAACTCATATTTCAAATGTACCACAACGCAATGATTTGCAAAACTTATCAGCTATATTAGAGAACTCTTTATATGAAATCTCTGAACATGCAACTTTAATAGTTGGCTTTGTTTTCGAACTTTGGAACCTTATTCTATGAGCAACGTGCTTGATTGTTTCCTGATGTCACAAAGTCAACTCAAGAGAGAAGAAAGCAATTTTTGCTTCTTAGAGAGGGAACAAGAAATTGGGAGCTACCTTTTTGTTGGCTTTTCCATGCAAGTGTATTGTGAAATATTTAGGTTTAAAATATGTATTTTTTCAGCCTAAGCATCTAAAAGTGTTTATAGAGTTGAAGGGTTTATCCAAAAGTTAGAACTTTTGATAGCTTATTAATATTGGCTGGATAATGCTGTATTAACCGTTTCCTCTTTTAATTTTCTTCTTTTATCTCTTCTTTTATTTTCAGGCCACCTCCCTGCTTATATAGTGGTCTAAGAAAGAGATTAAGCTCTCATTTAGAAGTTTTCCTTTTGATAATGATATTTGTTTTCCTAGAGATCTGTGTTTCTAAAACAAGTTGTATAACTTGTAATAAAGTTGAAAATAAAAAAATATAATAATAATAAAAAGCATGCCTCACCTGCTTCTCTGGCTAGTGTCTCCCACCTCCCATGTATCTCCCTCCCTCCTTTATCTGGCAACCCCCATTTTTTCAACCTTCCTGCCCCCTAAGCTTGGTAACCTCCATCTTTTAACCCCCTCCCCCAATATTACCTGCAAACTCAGCTTCACTCCAGAGGTTATCAGCAGCTGCAATGTTTGACACGCTGCTTGCACTAGTCTGGAACTTCCCCGCTGCCGTTTCAGCCCCTCTGTGTTGTAATTTCCAGTTACAACAAAGGCTGGGTATCTCAGAAGGAAGGCTTCTGAAATAGCATCATATGAAACACAGTGCCACTACTGGTGACCCCTGAAGGGGAGATGCATTTGCAGGTAGTCTAGCGGGTGGGTGGTTTGCCACTGAAACATAGGCAGGTGAGAGAGAGAGGGAAATATTTGATCTAAGGACACAGGGAAGGGAGAGAAACATGCTGGACAATGGGAGAAATGAAAGAAGAGATAAAGAGAGAGATATTGGGCCCGAGGGTAGAGGGGAGGAGAGATGAAGACATGTTGGACCCTGGGGAAAAGGAGGGGAGAGGGAGAGAGGAGAGATGGAGTCATGGACTCTGGGAGGGAAAGGGGAGATGAAGACATATTGGACCCTCGGGTAGAGGGGAGGAAGGGAGGAAATGAGGATAGAGAGAGAGAGAGAGAGAGAGAAAGATGTTGAACATGGAGGTGTAAGGGAGGGAGGGAAGGTGTTGGACATAGGAGATCATAGGTAGATTAGGTAGATAAAATGGAGATGTTGGACATGGGGTCGGGAGGAGAGTCAAAAGGTACATAAAGGGCAAATGCTGGATCAAAGGGGGAGGGTTGTTTAGGGAAATATTGGACATGATGAGGACATAGGGATGTAGAGGGAGATGTTAAACACCAGAGAGGATAATGGGAAGAAGCAGGTCATGGGGAGAGATGGGAAGAGAGTTCAGCTGTGCATATGAGGAAAGATCAGAAGAGAGAGTACTGATATGACCACATGGGAGATGAGAGATAGAGAGAAAATTCTGAACGATAGGATGATATAGGAAGATGGAAGGAAGATAATGAATATGATGGTGGGTATATGAAGATGGAGGGGAGATGCTGGACATGACAGGGGCATAGGAACATGTTGAATACAGGGGCAAAGTAGACAGGAGTGCATAGAGAGATGGAGGAAAGATATTGGACACTGGGGAGCATGTGGAGACAGGGGGAAAGAGGGAGACAGGAGAGATGCTAGATGTGGAGGGAAACAGAGCTGGAAGGGAAATTTCAGACACAATGGCATAGGAAAATGGACAGGATCTGCTGGACATTGGGAGAGATAGAGAAAGAATGCAGATGCTGGGCACAGGAGAAAGGAATTAAGAGACAAAATGGACTCATTGGGCATAGTTAGATGGAGGGAAGATTCTGGATACAGGAGGAGAGAAGGGGTGATACGGACACAGGGGACAGAGAAAGAAAGATACTAGAAACAGGGAAGGGAGAGAAATGGAAATGCTGGGCATGTGGAGGGCTAGTAAGAGAGGGGAAAATACTAGACAGAGGGAGAGAGCAAGAGAGTAAAGACACTAGATGGAGGAGAATAAAGGGGAGATGCTGAATATAGAAGAGAAGAAAATTATTGAAAAGATGAGAAAGATGAGAGATGAGGATAGGTGGCTAAGAAGAAGGAAAGAGATGAAGCGTTATAAGTAGATTCAATGAAAAGGAGACTGAGAAGTGTATGCTAAGGTGGAAGAATGAAATTTTAGTGGTTAGAGAGAGAGAAAATTAAATGGAAGCAAACTGAGAGGTAAAGAGATGAATGTAGAAGAGAAAGTGAGGAATACATGAACGGAGAGAAGTTTCAGATAAGAATGGAGACCTTGGCAGGGGTCTTAGTAGAAACCAGAAAGCAGAGACTGAGGCCAACAGGATTATAAAAATAAAATGAACAGACCACAAAGGCAGAAAAAAACAATTTGCAATTTGGTAATTTGAATATATTGATATTTGGAATTTAAATCTGCTAACTATATACTCCCCACCCCCATTTTTATAAAACTGCGAAAGCAGTTTTTATTGCCAGCTAGAGCACTGAGCGTCAGGAGCAGCGCAGAGCATTCAGCACGCCAGCCAGCACTATAAACTGCTTCTGTAGTTTTGTATAAGGGGGGCATATATTTTCCAAAGTACAGGGGGAGTTGTATCTGGTATGGTACTGGACTTCAGTTTAATTTCTGTACATATACTTCTATTTTTAATTTGTGGTCACTTATTCTGTACTCTGAGGAGGGTCAATATTCAGCCAGAGGTACTCAGCATTTTTCTGACTACCACCAACATCATGCCTGGAAATTCAATGCTGGGACACGTCTTGGCTTTGGCTATTTTAGCACAGGTCCCATATTATGCAAAGAAACCTAGTTACTAATAACTGGGGTAAAAGTAAAAATTATGCAAGTTAATAGTAACCCATATTTTTTTATTAAAATTTTTGAAGTTTCCAAAACAAGAACAGTAAACAGAATGCAATTACATAATACAAAACAGTATTAGCAAGTAATAATGGAAAAAAAGTTAGAAAATGGAAAACGGACAAGTACATTGCAAAAAATGTTCATAACCTAAATAAAAACAAATCTGTAAGTATAAATAAATTTAGGTGAAAATAAATTTGTATCTTGATAACTTCTCAACCTCAGTGGTAAAGAGCCATGAGGAAATAGGAAGAGAAAGAAAAATTTTATGAAACATTTCTTTGATCCAAGATAATTCATCTGGGATTGTGTTTTTCTGAATGAGGTAATGCCAAAGGAAAAAGAACATACTTTGATGGTTTCCTCTCATCTAAGTTTTCATCTCTGATCTTACTTCTCTTTCTGAACCAAAGCCATTTTTCCTCACTGTCCCTTGAGACCTGTAATCTTTGTGCGCAATAACCTTACTTCCCCCTATGATCTCACTTCCTGTTGCAGGTACCTGAATGCACTGGACAATAATCTCTCATTCTTCCAAAAAGTTCTGACTTTTAAAGAATTTCTGAGATCAAAGGAGGAGGTGCGTGATATCTTGCAAAGTAGCAGTCGGAAAAGCAATGGTAGGAGTTAATAAGACCATAAAAATGTTCTGTTTGAAGTATCACTAAGCTTTTGCTGTGGAGGCAATGGTGATATTGGGCACAGAGGACTATGTTTATGCAGTGAAGGACAAATACAGTGGAATTCTAATGTGCTGAATGGTTATATTGTTTTGCATGGACACATCCTCCTAGCCTTTTGTGCTTCTATGTATGTCAGAATGGATATTTTCTGATCAATCACTAAGCACAGCTCCTCCCTTCTGTCAAAGCTGCTCTCCCTGCCCCAATCAACTGAGCTACAGACCTACTCAAATCCTGCCGACTCAGCTGACTAACTGGCAGGGAGAACAGCAGAAAGAAGATTACCCCTCCTGCCAATACCCCACCCCCCACTTGCCTGCTGCTGCCCAGACCCCCCAACACCCTGTACAAGATCAGCAGGAGGGACACCTACTCCCTTCTGCTGCCACCACCGGGGTCCCCTGCCCTCCCCTGCCAACCTCCACAATGCCCCGACACCACCAACAGCCCACTAGAGAATGACACGGAGACAAATTTCTCCCTGTCCCTGCAGGAACTCAATTTCCCCGTCCCATCCCCGCAAGTTTTGTCACTATCCTTGTCCCTGCCCCATTCCTGTAAGCTCTGCCTTAACCGCACAAGCCTCAAACACTTATGATTTTAAAGTGTTTGAGGCTTGTGTAGATGAGGATGGAGCTTGTAGGAATGGGGCAGGGACAGGAAAAGAATTCACGGGTCGGGACGGGATGGGAAAATGAGTTCCCACGGGGACAGGGAAAAATTTGTCCCCATGTCATTCTCTACCCACCTGACACTCCTCTGACAATCCCCACCACCACCCCCATACCTTTCTGACGAAGGCCAGCCGGAGGGATGACTATTCCCTCTGGCTGGCAGGCCTGCCTCTTCAAAATGCCAGGCCACCCCCACTCCCATTCTGGGATGCACTAGGGAGGGGCCTAAGGTGCTAATTAGCCCATGTGCTTAAGGACCCTCCTGGAAGGGGAAGGCCTGCCATTGGGGGAGGGATTGTTGGGGGACCTGGCGGGTGAAGGGAGTGGTCATCCCTTCTGCTGTGAGTGTTGGGGAATTATCAGGGGCTACGGACACATCATGAGGAGATAGTTGCATCAGAACGCCGTTAAGAAAGATTAGTATATACAATAGAGGTCCATCGCACCCATAATTAGAACTCTCTTTCTGAACCCTTTTTCGGTTCCCTGAAGCAGGAACAAAATGGGCCAAGTCCGTCGGAACCTGCAAGCCAAAGTTAAGTTTGCTGTTCCATACCTTTATAGCTTCGTTTTACATTTTGTAAAAGTAGTAGCTTTCAGCACTCTTTAAATAATGACATCATTCACAACAAGCTTTCTAGAGTTGTAGCAATGATTGGGCGGTGAGGTGGTAGTGTTGGGATTCGTCCCTGTTATCACCTCCATTTCTCTGAGCTCCAAAAAACTCTATGAACAAGTTGTATGTTTATAAGTATTTATTTACATTTTTTAAGTGATTACTTTGTATATATTATCTCCATTGGCTCAGCATGAGTTACACAAGGAGCACAGCCTTCATCAATTATCATAGGCTCAGGCACACAGTATTGTAAAGGAGAGTTCCCAACCTGTTCCTCCTTCATATCCCAGTCCCCTGCTGTAAGTAGCTCTGGCTGCTTCCAGGTTAGTTCAGCCTCATGCTGGGATTCGTGTTCCTGCACTGCTCCTGTCCCAAGGGCTCTGCTGGTTCCTTTCTGCTCTGTTCCTGCTGCTTCCCTAAGCTCATTACAGAGCCTCTGTTTAAGCTGTGGGAAGAAACCACTCCCCTTTAGCAGCAGGGGGGAGAGTTTCCTTCCCTCGGCTTGAATCATTTCTCTCCAGGCACCCTGCTGTGCTGCTTTCTGCTTAACAGGACCTGGAACATCGTAAGGCAAAACTTTACTGCCTAGCTTCAGGACAGTATCAGGGAAGTCACAACTTTTCTGTTCTACTTCCATTTCTTCACTGTCCATAGGATAGTCAGCTGATCTACACCCCCGGCCTCTGACTTGGTCAGCCCTTCTGCATCGGAGTTTGTAATTCCTTCCATATTTCTTTGTGACAAGACTCTGGGATGCAGGATTGTCACAATACCCTTCTATCCCCTTTTCCTTCTATCCCCTTCTTGAACCCCAAAACCGTACTCTGTCCTATCACACCCTCCGGAAGCGCATTCCAGGTGTTCACCACCTTTTGGGTGAAGAAGAACTTCCTAGCATTGGTTCTTAATCTCTCCTCTCTTAATTTTTCCGAATGCCCTCTCATTCTTGTAGTTTTTGAAATTTGAAGAATCTATCCCTCTTCACTTTCTCCATGCCCTTCATGATCTTGTAAGTCTCTATCATGTCCCCTTTAAGTCTCCACTTTTCCAGGGATAAGAGCCCCAGTTTCTCTAATATTTCAGTATATGAAAGGTTTTCCATACTTTTTATCAATCGTGTCACTCTTTTCTGAACCCTCTCGAGTATCGCCAAATCCTTCTTAAGGTACGGCAACCAATATTGGACGCAGTACTCCAGATGCGGGTGCACCATCTCCCGATACAATGGCAGGATAACTTCTTTCGTTCTGGTTGTAATACCTTTCTTGATAGTACCCAGCATTCTATTTGCCTTCTTAGAGGCCGCTGCACACTGTGCCAACGGCTTCATTGTGTTGTCCAAGTCCTTTTCTTGGGTACTTTCACCCATTACCAGCCCTCCCATTGTATAGCTGTACTTCGGGTTTCTGTTTCCTATATGCAATACTTTACATTTCTCTACATTAAACTTCAGCTGTCATTTTGTCGCCCACTCTTCTAGTTTGTTCAGGTCCCTTTGTAAATCTTCACAGTCCTCTTTAGTCCCAACTCCACTAAATAGTTTGGTGTCGTCTGCAAATTTTATTACTTCACACTTCGTCCCTGTTTCTAGATCATTTATAAATACATTGAACAGCAGCGGTCTGAGTACCGACCCCTGCGGAACACCACTCATGACCCTCCTCCAGTTCGAGTAGTGGCCCTTCACTCCCACCCTTTGCTTTCTACCTGCCAACCAATTTTTGATTCATCTATGTACATCTCCTTCCACCCCATGGTTCTTCAGTTTCCATAGTAGGTGTTCATGGGGTACCTTGTCAAAGGCTTTTTGGAAATCTAAGTATACGATGTCTATGGGGTCCCCTTTGTCCATCCATTTGTTAATTCCTTCGAAGAATTGCAATAAGTTTGTTAGGCACGATCTTCCCTTGCAGAAGCCATGTTGGCTTGTTTTCATCAGTTTATTCCTTTTTAGATTAGGATTTTATATATACCGCCTATCAAGGTTATCTAAGCGGTTTTTACAATCAGGTACTCAAGCATTTTTCCCTCTCTGTCCCGGTGGGCTCACAATCTATCTAACGTACCTGGGGCTATGGAGGATTAAGTGACTTGCCCAGGGTCACAAGGAGCAGCGCGGGATTTGAACCCACAACCCCAGGGTGCTGAGGCTGTAGATCCAACCACTGCACCACACACTCCCAATGCTCGTCAATGTTGTCTTTTATCAGCGCTTCCGCCATCTTCCCCGGAACAGAAGTCAAACTTACTGGTCTGTAGTTCCCCGGATCACCTCTCGATCCTTTTTTAAAGATGGGCATAACATTAGCTATCTTCCAATCCTCCGGGATCACGCCTGTTTTCAGGGATAGATTACAAACCTGCTATAGTAGTTCCGCTATTTCCTCCTTTAGTTCTTTCAATATCCTAGGGTGGATTCCATCCGGGCCCAGAGATTTATCAGTTTTTAATCTATCTATCTGCTTGTGTACGTCTTCAAGGCTTACCTCCATGGATGTTAATTTTTCTGCTTGATCTCCTTTGAAGATTTTTTCAGGTTTCGGCATGTTGTATGTGTTCTCTTTTGTAAATACTGATGAAAAGAACATGTTTAGTCTATCCGCCACTTCTTTTTCCTCCTTCACCACTCCTTTCCTATCTCCATCATCCAGCGGTCCCACCTCCTCCCTAGCCGGCTGCTTCCCTTTAATATATCTGAAGAACGGTTTGAAATTTCATGCTTCCCTGGCTAGCCTCTCTTCATATTCTCTTTTTGCTCTTCTAACCACTTTAGTTACATGTATGAATGATTAGGATATCAGCATATACATATGAGTGTGTGCACAATTGCACACAAATGCTAGATAATTATGCATATATCTTCAATAGCATGTAATTTGCAGGTGAGTGTGCACATGGGTGGGTTCTGGGCAGAGCATGATGAGGTGCACAATTTCATGGGAAACTGTGATCATAACATGATCAAATTTGAACTGATACCGGGAGTGACATCACAAAAGAAATCTACAGTAGAGGCATTTAATTTTTGAAAGGGCGACTATGATAAAATGAAGAAAATGGTTAAAAAGAAGCTAAAAGGATCAGTTGCAAAGGTTAAGACTGGAAACCCGGCGTGGATGTTATTTAAAAATACCATTGTGGAAGCCCAGACCAGATGTATTCTATGTATCAGCAAAGGTGGAAAGAAGAAGAAACGAGAGCCGGCGTGGTTAAAAGGTGACATGAAAGAGGCTATTAGAGCCAAAAAAAACATCCTTTAAAGAATGGAAAAAGGATACGAATGAAGAAAATAAGAAACACAAGCACTGGCAAATTAGATGCAAAGCATTGATAAAGAAAGCTAAGAAAGAACATGAAGAAAAACTTGCAAAAGAGGCAAAAACTCATAACAATTTTTTTAAGGTACATCAGAAGCAGAAAACCTGTGAGGGAATCTCTGAGACCTTTGGATGATCAAGGAGCAAAAGGGGCACTCAGGGAAGATAAGGCCATAACAGAGAGAGTGATTGAATTCTTTGCTTCAGCCTTTACGGAAGAAGATGTAAGAGATCTACCTGAACCGGAAATGGTTTTCAAGGGAGATGATGCAGAGGAACTGAAAGAAATCTTGGTAAATCTGGAAGATGTTCCAAACCAAATCGACAAGTTAAAAAACGATAAATCCCAGGTATACATCCCAGGGTACTAAAAGAACTCAAACATGAAATTGCTGACCTGCTGTTAGTGATCTGTAAACTGTCACTAAAATTGTCTGTAGTACCTGAAGATAGGAGGGTGGCCAATGTTGCGCTAATTTTTTAAAAGGGCTCCAGGGGAGATCCGGGAAATTACAGACCTGTAAGCCTCACTTCAGTGCTGGGGCAAAATGGTGGTAACATGAAATGGACCCATCTCCTTAGCACAGAGATTCTTGCTATTACTTAATCTGCAAGCCTGCTCATAGGACCAATAGGGACCCCTGAAGAAGACCATTGTGTCGAAACATGGACCGTGTTGGGTCCAGATGTTCTTAGTGGTTCAGGCCCTAGACATTTTTTATGTGGATTACTTATTTGTTTTAATAAAGCCTTCATCTTAAACATCAACTCTCCACAAGTTTTCAACTTTTCGTTCGGAATCAATTATAAAAAATAAAATTGTGGAACACGTAGACAAACATGATTTAATGAGACAGAGTCAGCATGCGAGGGAGATCGTGTCTCATCAATTTGCTTGATTTCTTTGAAGGTGTGAATAAACATGAGGATAGAGGTGAGCCGTTGATGTAGTATATCTAGATTTTCAGAAAGCTTTTGATAAAGGTCCTCATGAGAGGCTCCTGAGAAAATTAAAGAGTCTTGGGATAGGCGGCAAAGTTCAGTTGTGGATTAGAAATTGGTTATCAGATAGAAAACAGAGGGTAAGGTTAAATGGTCATTTTTCTCAATGGAGGAAAGTAAACAGTGGAGGGGTCTCTACTGGGACTGGTGCTATTTAACTTATTTATAAATGATCTGGAAATTGGAACGATGAGTGACGTGATTAAATGTGCAGATGAGACTAAACTGTTTAAAGTTGTTAAAACGCATGCGGATTGTGAAAAATTGCAGGCAGACCTTAGGAAATTGGAAGACTGGACGGCCAACTGGCAGATGAAATTTAAAGTGGACAAATGAAAAGTGATGCACATTGAGAAGAATAACCCGAATCATAGTTACCGGATGCTGGGGTCCATCTTGGGGGCTAGCACCCAAGAAAAGGATCTGGGTGTCATCGTAGACAGTACGATGAAACCTTCTACCCAATATGTGGCGGCTGCCAAAAAAGCAAACAGGATGCTAGGAATTATTTAAAAAAGAATAATTAACAAGATTAAGAGTGCTATAATGCCCATGTATCACCCCTTAATGCGACCTCATCTGGAGTATTGCATTCAATTCTGGTCTCCTTATCTCAAGAAAGATATAGTAGCTCTAGAAAAGGTTCAAAGAAGAGCAACCAAGATGATAAAGGGGATGAAATTCCTCTTGTATGAGGAAAGACTAAAAAGGTTAGAGCTCATTAGCTAGGAAAAGAGACGGCTGAGGGGAGATATGATTGAAGTCTACAAAATCCTGAGTGTAGTAAAACGGGTACAAGTGGATCGATTTTTCATCAAAAAGTACAAGGACTAGGAGACACTTGATGAAGTTACAGGGAAATATTTTTAAAACCAATAGGAGGAAATATTTTTTCACTCAGAGAATAGTTATGCTCTGGAACGCATTGCCAGAGGTTGTGGTGAGAGTGAATAGCGTAGCTGGTTTTAAGAAAGGTTTGGACAATTTCCTGGAGAAAAAGTCCATAATCTGTTATTGAGAAAGACATGGGAGGAGCCACTGCTTGCCCTGGATCGGTAGCATGGAATATTGCTGCTCCTTGGGTTCCCATCACGTGAGAGAGTGCCACCCCGAGAGAAGGCTACATCAGAGTCTACCTCTCCCCAGAAGTGCCCAGGGATAATAGATAACCCAGGATTAAACAGGGAATAGCTGGGTTCAACTAGTTCCTAATGGGGTGGTTCTAGTCAAAGTGGAAGACTAGGTGGGTGGTGTTAGGAACCAGCTACCCCTATTGCTCCGGAGTATTCTGTTGCCCAATAGTAAAGACTGCCATTGTACTTGAATAACTAATTTGCATCCTAATTTGCATAAGAATCAAGTGGCAGAGAAAAGTCGTGATTTGTAAAGAAAAGAGACTCCTAGAAACTTAAACTGGATTCCTGATAGGGAGAGAAACTCTGGCTTGGACCCCTCAATCCTTGGGGTAACATTTGAGGGGTCAAGAGCACCTCACCCTGAACTGACAAGGGGGTTCATTAATGGACTCCCAGCAGAAAGGAGCATAGAAAGAGTTCCTGGAAACAGGAGCTCCTGGGTGACCCTCGAGGGGAGGAATGCGGGCCTAGTGTCTAACCCTCGGTAAGCCCAAAACCCTCTCTGAGCATAAGAACTTGTATGACTCATTATGAATGTCCTTTTTGAATTTTCTTATTTTAGTTTTATACCATTCTCATTGCAGTTTATCTCAAACCTTAACAACTATGGTAGGTCCTTTTATGCTTGTTTTACTTACCCAGTAGTCGGTGCTGATTGTTCAGGTGACATACAGTATAAAGAATCAGATCCTAAGTGCTTGCACCTAACAGCATACACGAGTAATATACAGTACCTGGTTATATTAGCATTCTATAACAGATTTATGGCACCTCCTTTCCTTTATATAATAGGTTCCTTCCAAACACTCTTTGAGTGCCTAATTAAAGGTGTAAATTATTGAATTATTCCCTGTGTGGCCAAAAGATTTGTATGGGTAATTTCAAGATTTATCTGGACGAATCCTACATTTTTGGCTTCCCCATGCCTCCTTATGAAGAATACCCAGTGATTTTCATAAAGGGAACAAAGAATCTGAGACCAGGGTGTTAGAGTAGGCGCTGAATGAATTGTCTAAACTTACTGTTATCAGTTTTGAAAGCACATATTTTCCTTTGAATCGCTCTTTCTTCTCTTTTGCAGTGATACTTATGTGCGGAACTCCTGCTGACGTCAAGTATCTCTTTGAAGATCATACACCTCCTCCAGAGATTATCATTATTTTAGTGGACATATTAAAGTGAGTATCGGAACGAGTTTAGTTCTTACATGTATAGGAGTAGAGCGATACACCATGGAGTAGTTATTTTATCCTCTTTTCCCTGGATTTTATATATGGCACAGGGATTTTGGTGCCAAAATTTGCATGTGGATCAAAGAACCACACACAAATTATTTATCTTATGAGCCAATTAATTGCAAGTAATTAATTTAAATTATTTCATTTCATTGACAATAATTTAAATTTGCACATGCATCTCCCTGTGTCCTATTCTATAACTCTTCATGCCTAAATTCCTTAGAGTTCCACTCAAAAGGGGGGCGTGGTAGGGACATTTCTTTTTTTTTTAAAAAATACATTTTTATTAGCATTTTCATAAACATATATCATATGCATATATAACACAATCCAACATACATAATATTATATCTAATACAATACAAAATATACTATGTAACCATACAATCATCCAAAATAAAGGAAAAACATATATTATAACTCAAAAATTAATAATAAAGAATTAAAACATGAATCTAGAACAACAACAACAAAAAAAGCTGCAGAGTCTCTTTACAGAAATAGTGGAGCCTAGAGTATTATAGTAGGTTCCTACAAAAGTCATCTAACGGGGCCCATTTCATAAAAAATATTTTGACCCTTTATCTTTTAGACTACTGGTTCAATCATTGGTTCTATCTATATTGGACTACTGTAACATCATGTACTTGGGTATACCTAAAAAAAACTGAGAAAATTAAGAATAGTGCGGAACAAGGCTGTCCATTTATTATTTGGATTGAAGAAAAGTGATCATGTCAGTCCTACTACAGACTGCTGCACTGGTTGCAAGTGGAAGCACGAATAATGTTCAAGTTCTCTTGTATTTGTTTTAAGCTGGTTTGGGGAATGGCCTCTACCTGTCTCTTACCTCATTTTGTGTTATACATCCCCACTAGGATAACCAGAAATTGTAATTTTTTTTGCCTATCCAAGGATCACTGATTGTAAATACAGGTCCTTTCTGGATAGAACTTTCAAGTTTCAAGCAAGCAAACAGCAGTCTTGGCTAGGCAATTACATCAATGGAGCCAGGCTGACTTATGGCGCATTTCAGAAAGAAATCAAGACAGCATTGTTTGACAGATTTATCTCCTAATCAGAAATCACTTTAAAACTAATAATTCTATACTGATTACTTTTGAGAAATATGTTGTATTTTTGCTATCTGTATGCTGTAATTCGCTGATTGTCCAGTTCTCTTCAGTGTAAACCGCCTAGAAGTCGTAAAATTGTGGCGGTATAGAAAAATAAAGTTATTATTATTATTATCATCAATATTATTATGTTTAAAAGCTATAATTTCTTCATTTTCCTAATTATACACAAGTGATTCCACCATTCGTAAAAATTGAGACTAGAATTATCCTTCCAATTGCAGGCATTTCTAACCGTTGGTCACGGGGTTATACAATAACTATAGAATAGGGACCTTGGTGGCAGTGTGGGATGCAAGAGACTTTCATGATGGAATTTATAAGTTAAGTGTGCACGTTTGGATGTGGACTTACTTTTTTTAGATTTGATTTTGGAATTTCATTGGATTATAAGAGTCATGCTGCTGAGTACGTCACTGCTTTTATGGACTGGATTGTGGATTTTGGTTTTTCAGCCTTATCGAAAAGCGCAGTCACACACATCTTAGTGGATTTTCAATATAAATTCTTCACCCCCCCTAAACTGTACCGTTCCTTTGGGGTTTTTGCAGCCCAAATGCGTGACCTTGCATTTCGTAGCATTAAATCCTAGCTGCCAAATTTCAGACCATTCTTCAAGCTTTGCTAGGTCTTTCTTCATGCTATTTACACCAGTGACATAGTAAAGGGGGAGAGGCAATCCATCACGGACGCCATGTTGGTGGGGGCACCGGAACCCCTCCTCCTCTCCACCCCCGCCTCTTCTCATTCCTCCCCTTGCCACACACATGCCCCCTCCATTTGCTTCCCCGTACCTCTAGTTATTCACCACCACGAGCAACGACATCAATGTGCTCCTCGCGATTGTGTCGTCTCTCCTGCTGATGTCACTTCCGAGGGCCGTGCATAGGAAGTGACATCAGAGGGAGAGCTGACGGGATCACGAGGAGCGTATTGACGTTATTGTTGTTCACGGTAGTGAACAATTAGAGTTACAAGGGAAGAGAAAAGGGGCATGCACACGGCAGGGGGGATCGAGGAAGGAGCAGGGGAGGCAGATACAAGGGTGGAGAAGGGGCATCACTACCCCCCGGGTGCCTCTGATTCACACCATCCGAGGTGTCTACTCTATTGCAGATTTTGGTAACATCTGCAAAGAAGCAAATCTTACCTGACAGTCCTTCAGCAATATTGCGTACAAAAATGAATGCAGTACTCGTATTTTGCCTGAAGGACTGACTCAAGATGATGTGAAGGCATCCTGATATCTCCTTAACTACATCATTGTCCACAGCAGACACTTAACCACCATCCCCCCCCCCCAATTCTGGATATGGTGCCTAAGGTTGTTAGCACACATTGGCGCATGTAACCAATATGCATGAACAATTTGATTAATTGCCTTAACCAGCATAGATAATTGCTCATTGACAGCATTTAATTGACACTAATTGACATCAGTAAGAAGTTACGCACACAGCTCGGTAGACACATTGCACAAACTGTTATTCGCCATGCCCAGTGTGTGAATCTAAAAGGGGGCAAGGCCAGGAGCGGAACATGGGTGTTCCTAAAACTTAGGCACAAGCATTTAGGCTTGGTTTTAGCTGGCCTAAATTGGTGTGCCTAAAAGCTACGATACGCACTGGCGCTGTGATTCTATGAGGTGCGTATAACTTTTACAGAATTGAGCTCAGCGCTGTACTTGTTGGCACCAGTTTTTTTAGGTGCGGTGTATAGAATTAGACCCTTCAGCAACATGCTGATCATGAATGCTGTCATGGGATCTGAAGATTCCTGTATGAATCACTGATCTTTATGCTCTGTGTGATGAACATTTGTTTGGTGGCTAGACACCGCAAGATTCAGAAGGCTACCTGCAATGTCTAAAAATTACAGCTCAGATGAACTTCCAATAAACCTCTTCATCAATTCATTGACCAATTAAGCCAGAAACATCAAGAAACCTCTTCTGATCCTCCCATCTCCTAAAGGAATAAATTACAAACGCACCTTTAACACACTTGTCACCTATATCGGCGCAAAGACCTGAAACAGCCTCCTGATAGCCATCAAAATGGAACTCTGTTATCTCAAATTTTGAAAGAAACTAAAAACTCTCCTCTTCGATGCAATATATTCCATTGACAATCAGTAGCTTGTTCTATCTCACAGATCTCTTCCTTTCCAATGTAAATTGTACTTCAAATGTCTCCTCAATACTTCGCTGTAGAGGTCTTCACTCCTCCCTCCTCCCCTGCTATATCTCCTTATACGAAGTTCTTCTATCTTTTACCCATTACATTAGTGATTTCTATTCCACCGTTACCTTACTGTTCAAGGTGGATTACATGAGAATTGTCATGATATTAGGAAATGCCTAATGAGTGGTTTGAACATTTTTGATTTGCTAAGTAGTAGATAGTGTGGGTGAAGCTTGGGGCGGGTCTGGTTCTGTTATAAAATCACTTGAATTGTACATCACCTTGGGCATAGAGCAACTCACAAATCATAGATTTGATTAGATGAAGGGCGCAGAACATCAAGAGAAGAACCAGGATCAATGGATAGGATCAAATACCTACCACAGATAACATCTCTATTCAAGTAGATTAGGAGCAACTTAAGTCTGCTATCCAAGATGTCTTCATTCAGAATATTGAGTTCATATTGTGATCTATTCTGTTGTCCTCAAATTATGCAATCAAATTTATAAACATCAATAACAGGAAGAAGGAAACTTCTAATGCTTTGCTATGACACTACCTGGTCTGTTAAAGTGTGTACCATTTTTAGGTCCAATAACTTGACACAGAGGCATTACTGCAGTAGCAAAGATGGAGTCCCACAGAGGGTGCTTATTCCATTGTCATTTGGAGGAAGACCAGAACAGCTGCTGCACTCTTCACTTTCAAAACCAGATATCTGGAGTGCTGGTTGACCCTCAAATGCATCAAGAAAGACTATTTTAATTGGCGACTTTCTAAAGCCTTGAATCATCTTTTTTCCATTTTCCATTCTATTTCATTAAAATTCTCTATTAACCCAGATTACGATCCCCAGATTCTCCTGCTAAACTCTCTGGCTCAAGCCTAGGACCAGAAATTTAGCACTCTTCACTCATTGGTTCAAACTTCTAATGTTTTGTCTTCTTCAGTTTCTGGATCATCACTCCCAAACACCACTCTCTCCTGGCCCAGTTCACTCCTCTGCACACTACACCGCTACTACAATGCCCCAATCCACACTGTCAGCTTCATCACTGCCCCTACATCATTTTATCTCCCTGACTCTGTTGATCTATTAATAATGCTGTATAGCCTCACTCAACCCCTCCTTCCCTTCCTCTGATCCCTGGCCAGCTTCTCTGGTCAAGAAATTATCAACTCAATTGATTTCCTTTCCTATTGCCAGTACTCCACCATAGACTTTTGAAAGGTACCATACCACAGATCTGAAAAAACATGTTAGTTCCACCCCCTTCTCAAGAATTCACATCTTGATCAATCTTTACCTTCCAGTTTTTGCCCAGTTTCTAACCTGCCTTACTTCTCTAAAGGCATAGGATGAAGTTAAGAGGTGATAGGCTCAGGAGTAATCTAAGGAAATACTTTTTTACAGAAAGGGTGGTAGATGCGTGGAACAGTCTCCTGGTAGAGGTGTTTGTGTCTGATTTAAAGAAAGCCTGGGATAGGCACATGGGATCTCTTAGAGAGAGGAAGAGATAATGATTACTGTGGATGGGCAGACTGAATGAGCCATTGGGCCTTTATCTACCATCATATTTCTATGTTTCTGTCTTAGAAAAGGTTGTGTTTCAACAGCTCTCCAACTATGGAGAATCACTAATATATTTCACCCATATTAAGTAGGTTTTCGAAATGAGCACAGCACTGAATGATTCCATTCATACAACCTTGGATGCACACTGTTCTTTAATACTTGTCTCATTAGAGCTGTTTTCTGAATTCAGTCTTGTTGATCACTCCCTCTTAGTGCATAGACTTCATAACATTGGTATCTCTGGGCCTGCTCTTTCATGATTCACTAGTTATGTCAATAGAACATATCAATTTACCTTTAACAATGTTTAAACTGATAGATTCAGACTGATCTCTAGGATTCCCTAGGGATCAATCCTTGCCCCATTACTATTAAATATTTTCTTAGCCCCACTTGTAACAATAATTCAAGTCAATGGAGGAATTCCATTCTGTTATACAGATGACATTCAGATTTTCTTTTGCAACACTGACCCAGCTACCTCTAGTCATAGTCTGAATTTTTGTCTCACAGCAGTTTCTAAGTGACTCTCTCAACATCTTCTGGTACTCAACCCATCTAAATGTAAATGTATCTGTTTTCCTTCATCTACCAACTTACCATTGCTTCCACCTTCCATAGAGGGTCTCCGGCTCATGTTCTTTGTTTCAATTAAAATTCTGGGTGTAATTTTTGACAATAAGTTAACTTTCAAACCTGAAATGAACTCTGTTATTCACAGTATATCAGGTCCATTCAGCAGCACTCTGCTTCAGCCACTAGTTCAAGCCCTGATGATCTCCCATCTCAACTACTGCAACTTGTTATACACTGGACTATCACTCACTTCGCTGAAAAAACACTCCAACTTGTACAAATCCATAACAGTTAAACTACTCTATTGCACTCGTCAATCCAATCACGTAACTCCCCTTCTAAAATTAGAACACTGTCTTCCACTTTTCACTCAAATAACTTTCAAATTATTGACCTTGGATTACAAATCTCATTCCTCATGCGCCCATCATTTCTCAATAAAAACTTATTATTCCTTACAACCCCCCTAGGATACTCTACTCCTCTGACAACAATCTTCTTTCTCTTCCACCATTATATGACATCTGCCTGACATCCTCCCAGTTATCAGTATTTCTTTATATAGGACCAAAACTTTGGAAGACCTTCCCTCCCACATCTGGAACCTCCCGACATTAGCAGAATTCAGAAAAACAGTAAAAACCCGCTTGTTTCATCAGAGCTTTGGTGCTCATCTCACACCCTAGCACAGGGGTAGGGAACTCTGGTCCTCGAGAGCCGTAGTCCAGTCGGGTTTCCAGGATTTCCCCAATGAATATGCATGAAATCTATTTGCATGCACTGCTTTCAATGCATATTCATTGAGAAAATCCTGAAAACCCGACGGACTATGGCTCTCGAGGACCGGAGTTCCCTACCCCTGCCCTAGCATAACACAGGCTGAAAACGTGTCTAGTCCTACCCTCTCTTTGTTGATATTGTTTCATTATTTGTCTGACAAGTATAATTTGCAATATGACTAATATTATGATATTGTTGTAATCCATTTGTTTTTAAGCTGTTATAACGGAAACCGCTGTGAAGCCTTTCATGGCCTTGTGGCAGTATATTAAATGCCAATAAAAGATAAAAATGTGTGCATCCAAAATTGAGCTCCTCAGTCATTTCAAGATCCCCTAGGCCTGATAGATGTTGTCCTTGATCTGAGGGATCACAACTGCTACTGCTGCTGCCAGTGAACTCTAGATATTGATGAAACAGTATAAAGTACTGATTAGAGTTACAGGGTTGGAATAGAATTTCTCTACTTTCATCCGCCCTTTACTTGATCTACTGTAATTCTTCCCCTTGTTCCTGCTTTTCATTGTATGCTTCACAGTTTGCTTTATCCTTAAAAAAGATAAGTACAGTAAAACCTTGGATTGCAAGTAAATTTTAACTTGATATACAAGCAATATCTTGCAATACAAGTACATACAGTATACACACATCCCAACTGAGCTGATGGTTCTTCGCTCTCTGACGCTGCGGGAGTGTAGTGACTGTTCTAAACGAGCGAGGTCTTGCAATACAAGTGCGTATAGTATTTTGCATTAAAGTTTTTGGGTTGTGGAACGAATCGTCTGAGTTTCCATTATTTCCAACGTGGGGAAATTCGCTTTGCTATACGAGTGCTTTGGACTTTTAAAGCACTGCAGGCGGCAAAATAAAGTTCTTCACTTGCCACACTGCTCAGATAAGTCAACAGTTATTTATCTATTTAATTAGTAGACACTTTAAAAATGAAAAGACAAAAAATGAAGCACTTTAATGAAAGGTTTAAGAATTTATAAGAGTTTTCATGAATATCACTGGAGCCGACGAGGAAGCCCAGCGACATTAAACCTCCATTAAACCAATTCTTTGGAGGGTCGCATCTGATGGCTCTAGTGTTAAAAGTGTTATGAAGTTGTATGACATATGAGGGTTATGAGGAGAATAGAACATTATTAACCCCTATAAGGATTTTATAAGATCATGTTGAGTTTGTATTGGTGAAGTGATTTGGATTGCAAGCATGCTTCTGGAACGAATTATGCTCGCAAAACAAGGTTTTATTGTACTTGGCTGATACTAGAAGTGCTTTATTGAAGGGGAAGCACTTTTTTCTTCTTAGGAAACTCACTTGTTACTACCTTGGACAGAGAAGCAAAACAACGTAGGAAGTTCTTGTTTTTTTTCAGCTGTTCTTATGCCTCTCTACTGTGTCATTTTGTTGGTCATCTCCACACATTTGGTGATCTCTTTGCAGTGGATTGTACTATGAGAATGCCACTTATGCGAGTTACATGAGGAATGTGCTGGTCCTGACCCAGCCACAGTCCAACAACAGTATGTTTGCCAATGATCTCAACATCACTTGGGAGGTAAGTACATATGTGCTCCAGCATCACGCATGGATCTATGCCTGGAATCACTAAGTCATGCCCAAGCTAAAAGATCACTTTTTTGAAGCTGCTTTCAACTCTTAACTCCCAATTACTGTCAGATACCTATAGCCATTGTATTATTCCTTCTGCCAGAATCTCCACAAACCGAAATGTCCTGTCTGTCTGTCCAAATTTGATTGTAAGCTCTTTAGAGAAGGGACCATCTTTTGAATGTTAAATGTACAGAGCTGCATATGCCTTTCAGCGCTATAGAAATGATAAGTAGTAGGAGTAGTAATCTATCTAAGATCTAAGCTAAGCAGTCTCTGTGCACTGCAGGAGAAGGCTTTGTATTGAGGCTGTTTAAGTTGGTGTTATGTCAGATCAAGTGAGACTGTAGAAGATTTTCAAGCAAGTGAAATTCTAGTATTAAAAAGCATCTGAGTTTTACTTCCATTGAAAGCAATGGAAGTAAATCCCGAATGTTTTAATCCGTCCTTTTTTGGGAGCCATATTGGGCCACAATAACTTCCAGCTCTACCTCTGCTGCACTATTCCCTCTAAGCTGAGCACGAGTCCTCCAACTATACTTCTGCCAGTGGAAGGGGGGGGGGGTGGTATTTCAATATTGTGTTTTCAATTGCTATGGACTGGCAGGCTCTCTGAGTCCTACATAGCTTGCCTGTCTCTCACTTTTGAAAATGTGATATGAAACAGCACCCTCTGCTGGCATGACTGCAGGTAGCGGACACCTGCTCAGCTTAAAGGGAATGGTGCTCTGTTGTGCTTCAGACCATCCCGACATTAACCGAATAGCGCTATGGAGGTCACATATGACATTCATTGACACTATCCAGGTAAGTGCCTCTGAATATTATGTGGAGAGTTGGTCAAGGGGCATTCACCTGACCCAATTAATTCCTCCTGAATTTTGACTCTTTGCTCTGATGGGCACACCTCTTGGTTATGCATAAAGGAGAATTAGAAGTAAATCCAATTAGTGATGCATTCGCAGCTGCAGTCATTGGACATAAAGAATAAACCTTCCTCCTATCTTGAACGGTGGTAGTTTTAGAGCTGGATTTAATGGTGACGGGATAATCGCGCACCAGACGCCAGCGCGCCGACAATCCAGCGCAGACAATTCGGCGGAAGACAGAAGCGTGCGGGGGAAAAAATAATTTTTAAAGAGCTCTGACTGGGGGTTTGGGGTGGCAACCCCTCCACTTTATTGGTTAGTGTTCGTGCTGCCATTGCGGGGGGGTGTGGGGGGTGAAACCCCCCATTAGAGAAAAAACGGAACTTTTCCCGAAAAAATCATAAAAAGTTCCGTTTTCGCTATAATGGAGGTTTCCACCCCCCCCCCCGAACCCTTCTCCAACAGCAGTGCGAACACTAACCAATAAAGTGGGGGGGAGGGGTTGCCACCCCAAACCCCCCGTCGGAGCTCTTAAAAAATTACTTTTTCCCCCGCGCGCTTCTGTCTTGCGCCGAATTGTCAGCGCGCTGACGTCTTGCGCTCCACTGTCTATGAACCGGATTTAATACATTGGCATGGTAATGTAGAAGGGGGGAGGGGGGAGCTTGTGCTCATGTTACAGTGTTTTAGAGTGCTTCAGCGGCTCCAAAGAGACAAGTAGAACCTCATTCCTATCTGCTACCAGCAAAAGCATGAAACCCCTCCCCCCCTGAAGTTTAAACTTATGAAACCAACAAGCTTACTGCAAAGAAAAGAGTAAATCATGAATCACAGCATTTGTTTTCCATGTGTGTATTTCAGCAGCAGAATACTTTTGTTTCCGGCTATTTTGATGGAGTCCTGCTTTTTGGCTATGTTTTGAGGGAGTTACTCCAAAACAACATCACGGTTGAGCCTGAGAAATTAAATGTAAAATTCCGCAATGTCTCATATACAGGTAATCTATTTATTTATATTATTTAAAAAAATTATTATATATTGCAAACATGAACAGGCACTCAATGTAGTGATCATATAATCTTCGATGTATCATCAACACTTTATATCAACTCCTGTTTGTCTGTCTGTGTATATATGTTTCTCTCTCTTTTCTCTCATCCATACAGCCAGGGCCGCCATCAGAAATTTCTGGGCCCCTTAATGAGCAATCCTATTGGGCCCCCCCACGCACCCCTTCTCCCCCCCACTTTTGTTCGGGGGGTGCTATCAGGAAATCGGCAGGGGACAAAAAAAGTATGACAGCAGTGTTTATTGTTTATTGTTGTGCACAGCAGAAGCATAATACAGGAATTTGTGCTATGGTGGCCTAGGACCAATGTTCCCTCTAAGGATTGATGAGGTGTGTGCAAAAAAAAATATGCATGAGCGACAAGTTACATACTCCACAAATTTATGAGCAGGCGCGGAGGACGCATTTTTAAACAAATGTAGTTTATCCTTGTACTCCTTATGTAATTTTAATCATCTATAGTTATGTTTGTATGTTTATTGTTCAAATGGTTTTATTTATTTCCCCAAATTTATTTTTGTTATACGCATTGAAAATATTTGATATTGTGTTTAAATCAAAATCTCAATAAACTTGAAACGAGTGCCCGTGAGATTGTGGGAGGGTTAAATACTCAAAGCTTAGAAGAATAACAATTTACTTAAAGTTTTTGCTACGCCAGCTTTCTGGTATCTTTACATACAGTGGCGTACGTAGCATATGTAACACCCGGGGCCCATCATTTTTTGGCCCCCCCCCCCCCCCATCTGTAAGAAAAACATGATTTTTAGTAACAAACCACACATGGAAGAATATGGAGGAAGAATAAAAATCCATACAACTTAATAAAATTTAAAGAACAAGCAACGTATTATAAAGAAAGAATAACCCAAGCAAAATCAGCTTACTATTCTAAACAAATTATACAGTCTAAAAATATATCTATGCTATATAACATCTTAAAATCCATTAATCGCCAAACTAAAAACTTACCCCAAGAATCTAACCCTCTTCCAACAGCTCAAGAATTAGCAGATTGCTTTGTTGAGAAAGTTCAAAATATAAGGAAACATTTTACAATAAATCAGCAAATTATTTCTACATTAGATCTTGATAAGTCATCATTATTATCTTCAAAATGTTCTCATTTCAATCTGCCTAGTCTTAAAGATTTAGAGCAGATTATCAAATCTGTAAACCTCAAAGGGTCTTATACGGAATCTATTCCACCCACCGTCATTAAAAAATATTTCTCTATTTTTGGTCCCTATATACACACATTAATTAATATTAGCTTACAACAAGGCAATGTTCCTACAGCTTGGAAAAAATCGACCATACGACCAGTTCTTAAGGATCAAAAAATTGGCCCCGATATAAAATCTAATTATAGACCAATAGCCAATATTCCATACCTAGCAAAAATAACGGAAAAAATCGTGTATAATCAATTATTAGAATACATTGAAAAAACTAATGTCCTGCATCCAAATCAAACAGGATTTAGACAAAATCACTCTACTGAATATTCTTTGATAGGTTTGACCACAACAATTTTGTACCATTTAGATCACCATTCTTCGGTTGTCTTGATCTCATTAGACTTATCCTCTGCCTTCGATACCATCGACCATACTCTTTTAATTCATAGGCTTCAGTCCATCGGCATAACTGATCAAGTTTTAAACTGGTTCAAATCTTATTTCCATAATCGTTCGTCCAAGGTCTTTTTTAATAACACCACCTCCAATAGTTTCTCAGCACCATATGGTATACCACAAGGATCAATACTTTCTCCAATACTATTTAACATATTTCTTGCTCCACTTTTGACCTTATGTCAATCTATTGGATTTTCTGTATACGCCTATGCCGATGACATTCAAATATTACACCCAATTGACCCTAATAACACACAAGAAATAACAGCAATAAATGAGAAATTGGATCAAATTCACCATTGGCTTGATGTTAATAAGCTATCTCTAAATATCCTTAAAACCAACGTTATGCTCTTTCCTTGGAAAGATTGTAGCACACTAATCTTCCCAATTTCTATTAATCATACACCTCTGCAGATACGCCAAAATATTAAGATCCTAGGTATAACTTTTGACACTAAATTATCATACCACGATCACATAAGTAACGTGGTTAAATCTACTTTTTTTAGATTACGCCAAATTCGTTCTGTTGCAAAATTCTTATGTGCAAAATCTTTAAATACTCTAATACATTCCCTAATTATTTCCAAACTAGATTATTTTAATGCTTTATTTATGGGCCTATCCCAAAAAGAAATCAGACGCCTTCAAATTATACAGAACGCTTCCATAAAAATAATTCATAAAGCAAATTAATTCGACCATGTCACACCTTTACTTAAGGAATCCCACTGGCTTCCCGTCGCACATCGTATTTTATATAAAATCTGTTTGCTTACTTTCAAATCACTAATGTCTCAAACCCCAGCTTTCATTTTCAGAGTGTTAATTCCATATATAACTACAAGAACACTGAGATCTCAGGATCAACATCTATTGGCTATTCCCTCATTGAAAGTTATTAACACTAGACGGCTTACTATTTTTTCAGTGACCGCCCCACAATCTTGGAATAATCTCCCTCTCTATATTAGAGAAGAAAAGAACTTAACTAAATTCAAGACTAAGCTTAAAAGTTTTCTTTTCAATGACGTTTTTAGTTAATAAATGACTTTACATTCCTTCTTAACCTTATATCTTTTTATTTGTACTTTACTCCCTTCCTTTTGTTGTAATCCTGAAATATAGAATTTGATACAGAATGTAACCCTTTAAATATATATTTCCTAGTGTTTCATGATTGTAAGTTTTTGTAATTATGTAATATTATTTGTCTATGTAATAATTATCCCAAGTTTTTATTTATTCATTTATGTTTGTACATCGCCTAGAATGTAGAATAGGCGATTAATCAAATTGCATAATAAACTTGATAAACTTGATAAACATCACACATGAGTACCTAGGAAAAGGCAGCATTTTACATATTGCAGTGAGCAGTACATCAATACACCCATTGTAAAACTAAACAAGCCAGACAAGCACAGATTAATCCTACACCGTCAATCCTAACAGAAAACCATGTCTTTCGAACACACAGAACACAGAAAACACCTTCGCCTAGTATGGAATATGTCATCACAAACTAACCCCTCCCCCTTTTACAAAACTGTAGTGTGGATTTTAGCCACGGTGGTAACAGCCCTGACGCTCATAGAATTCTGAGCATCAGAGCTGCTACCACCACGGCTGGCGCTAAAAAACGCTCCACAGTTTTGTAAAAGGGGGGATAAAATAGAAATAGCTCAGGGGTGCCCAAACTTTTTGGGCTTGCGAGCTACTTTAAAATGACCAAGTCAAAATGATCTACCAACAATAAAATTAAAAAACACAAAGCACACTATATGCTGAGAAAATGTTAATTATCATTCCTATTCTGTTTTTTTTTCAAAGAGGTCAAGGCAGATGACTCTATGCATTGTCACCTCAGTAACAACCATACATAAATAGACAAATATACCCCCCATCCTTTTTATTAAACCACAATAGCAGTTTTTAGCACAGGGAACTGCGCTAAATGCCCAGCGCTGCTCTCGACGCTCATAGGCTCCCTGTGCTAAAAAACACTATTGCGATTTAGTAAAAGGGGGCCATAGTGCAAAATATAGACAGCATATATAAATTCAGACACATTTTGATCACTAAATTTAAAATAAAATCATTTTTCCTACCTTGTCTAGTGATTTCATGAGTCTCTGGTTGCACTTTCATCTTCTGACTGCATCCAATCTTTCTTCCCTTCTTTCAGCCTGTATGCTTCCTCTCCTCCAGACCTCATTCCCTTCTCTAACTTTTTCTTCCTCTCTCCCTGCCCTTTCTTTCTTTTTTCTCTCTTGATGCCCCTTTCTTTCTTTCTCCCTACCCTCCACAAAGCCACTGCTGCCACCATCGGGGGAAACAGGCCCCAAAGCCACCGCTGCAACCATCGGGGGAAACAGGCCCCAAAGCCACCGCTGCGGCTGCCCCAAGCTCTCTCTGCTTCCACCGACGTCAATTCTGCCATCGGAGAGGAAGTTCCGCCCAGCCAGGCAGCGATTGGCTGGCCCAAACTTCCTCTCCGACTGCAGTCTTAGGGCGGGTGCACAGCCGGGGCGGACCGCCCCCCCCCTTGGTAGGACACTGAAGATGTGGCAGCGGCTCCTCTCACGAATCCCCACCTGCGTCGGAAGGGGATCTTGAGAGGAGCCGCCGCTGCATCTTTTAACTTTAAAATACAGGCCGCCGCCGCTTCCTCTCACCTCCTCCCGCCCTCGAGTGAGCAACAGAGGAAAGCGTATGAGCGACGCCACTGAAAATAGTGAGCGATCGCTCATGCGCTTACCTTAGAGCAGTGGTCTCAAACTCAAACCCTTTGCGGGGCCACATTTTAGATTTGTAGGTACTTGGAGGACCGCAGAAAAAAATAGTTAATGTCTTATTAACGAAATGACAATTTTGCATGAGGTTAAACTCTTTATAGTTTATAAAACTTTCCTTTAACAGTTTTACCTTATGCAAAATTGTCATTTCTTTAATAAGACATTAACTATTTTTTCTGCGGCCCCTCCAAGTACTCTATTTTTTCTGCAGCACTCACATTTAAAGTTTAATATCTTTTCTTTCTCAAAACTGGCACATTTCTATTACTAAATTGAAAATAAAATAATTTTCCTACCTTTGTTTGGTAATTTCATCAGTCTCTGGTTGCACTTTATTCTTCTGACTGTGCATCCAATATTTCTTCTCTTCTTTCAGCCTTCTGTATGCTTCCTCTCCTCCAGACCTCATTCCCTCCCCCAACTTTTTCTTTCTTTTTCTATGTCTGTCTTTCTCTGATTCCGTGTCCCATTTTTTGCTTTGTTTCTGGCTCCTTGTCCCCCCCCCTTCTTTCTTTTTTCCTTCTGGCTCCCTGCCCCCCCTTCTTTCTTTCTTCCTTCCTGCCCTCCCCCATGCCACTGCCGCCGGGGAATAGGCGGCTGCTGCTGCCATCGGGAACAGGCCGAGATCTCCACGGGGCCGACCAACTCTCGCCGTCCGACGTCAATTCTAACGTCTGAAAGGACGTTCCGGGCAACCAGGCAGCGATTGGCTAGCCAGAACGTCCTCTCGACGTCAGAATTGAGGTCGGGTGGCGAGAGAAGCAGGGAGATTAAAGAGCATGGTGCCGGCGGTGAGAAGGGAAGGGAAGCAGTTGGGCACCCCTGCTCTAGACGAGCCGCACTAGGAAGAACAGTGGAGGGTGACCAGCTGTGCGGACCGCACCCCCCCTTGGTATGCCACTGGAGCAGCAGCGTGTCTGGCCGGCTCATTCCATTCAAAGCCGCGGGTGGCGGCTCCTTGCGAGATCCGCGCCTGCGTCTGAAGCCTCTCTGATGTTGTGATGTCAGAGAGGCTTACTATGCAGGAGCGAATAGCACAAGGAGCCGCCAACCCACGGCTTTGAACGGAACGAACCGGCCAGACCCGCTGCTGCTCCAAAAGGAAGGAATTATCCAGTCCAGACCGCGGGCAGCAAATAAAACTTGGAGAGCCACATGCGGGCCGCGTGTTTGAGACAGCTGCCTTAGAGGGAACACTGCCTAGGACCCTGGGGGAGCCCGGGCCCCCTGTCAGCTCCGTGCCCCTGAATGCAGGACTGGTAGTACTGCCCTGATGGCGGCCCTGCATACAGCATATCCTCTGTATTTTTCCTCCCTTTCCCCTGTTATACATCTTCTCTATTTTGTGCTCTCATCCAGAACCTCTTGTCTCTTTCTATGCTTTCCATGTAAAACTCTTCTCCTTCTTCCCCCTCCATGCAGGATTTCCTCTCTCACCTTCCTCCACCCCAGCCATCCAGGATCTCTCCACTCTCTCTACCTGTCCTGCAGCATTTCCTCTCCTCTTTCTCTCTACCTGCCCCCACTCTTTGCCCCAGCATGCAGGATCTCCTCTCTGTCCCCCCCCAACCTTCACCTAGTCTCACTCACTCGCTCATATCTCCCCCAATCCTTACCCAGTCACATTGTCTCTCTCATATCCCCTTCCCCAGCCTTCATCCAGTCTCACTCACTCACTCTCATATCCCCCATCCCCAGCCTTTACCTCTCCATATTATCTCTCTTTCATATCCCTCCTTTCCAGCCTTTACCCAGTTTCATATTTATTCTCTCTCTCTCTCTCATATCCCCCCTCCCCACCCTTCACCCAGTCTTATATTCTGTCTCTTGCCACAAACTTCCTTCACGTTAATTTTTTCCTGTAGCGCAGTTCAGCTCACTGTTGTAAGCTTGAGCCACGCGGTACAGGAAGTTCAGTACTCTCATGGTTTCAAGTCTTATGTTCTTATGTAAAATCTTGTTCATGCGCATGCCTCCGTCCTGTGAATGTTCCCTTGCATTTAAGTGCTAAGCCAGGTGCGCTAAAATGATAGAACTCCACTTCACAACCAACTTGCACTTACACAAGTAATTGTAACAGTCATGCGCATAAGTGTTAGTATTCTAGAACTTACATTTGCAATAGGCTTTTAACTTTAAGTGCCATGTTATAGAATAAGGGGATTATGGGGGATTCTGTAATAGGGCACTCAAAGTTAGGTACCAGGATGATGCACACTAAGCATGAAATCTGTAAATACAGTTCTGTATGAAATTGACTTTTATAAAATAATAGCCCAAGTCAGTGGTTTTTAAACCCCCCAGGCCCCCCCCCACCTTAAACTGTACTGAAAACAGCATCTAGAAACTCTTATGTAAGACATTTATCTCAGTGTGACACTCTGGTATTCACTAAACATATTTCTGTTCTCAGGATTCTGGGGCCCTGTGATCCTTGATGATTTTGGAGACCGGGTCATGAATCTGACCCTCCTGTATACCACTGAGCAAACAAATAAGGTAAAGGCATTCTGTCTGGAGCTGAATTCCAAAGCAAACACCTTTAACTTAAAAACAATATCCAAGTAGGTGACATAGATTCATTAAAAAAACGTGTGGAAGCATGACATACTCATTTGCTTGATAACAGGGGCTAGCTAAAATGCAGATTGCAATCTATGAGGAAGCGGAAGGTGAGAAACATGGGGAAAGAAGAGAACAAGGGGAGTTGGGTTGACAGTGAAAGAGGAGGACAATATCTTTGGGTCTATCTGGAGTGCCTCTCTCTATCTGACATAGGGACATGATGACTGGCTCTGCTGTGACATACCAAAGTTCTGACCTATGTATGCCAGGATTCTTTCATTATAGTTGGGTGGACATCTGTGCTCTACAAACATTCTACCATGCCTATTATGATGCATACAATACAATTTTTATTTGTATATTGCCAATACCTCTTCGAAGTTCACAGCGGTGTCATAATCTGACTAAAGCACCTGTATGAAGGTACAAAAAGGAAAAAATAATAATAACAAAAATTATCAAAATAAAACAGTAGTTAAAGTTAGATCAGTTTGTAGCAATCAACCTTTCCAGATAAATTAACAAATTAAAATAAAAACCAAAAAATAAGAAAATAATAATTTGTATTCTGTTATAATATGCTAATTACATCATGTTATTTCTATTATTAGGATTAACTTTGCATATCTCCAGTTGTTGTACTATACTGTCATATGGTCACCTTACTATTGTTAGAATGTTACTATACCTGATATACTGCCATTGGTGGATCTCTTCCTTTAGGCAGTTAATAAATCTTAATAAATAAATCAATAACATCACCTTCATAAATATTATCTGTGTTTTCCCCACTTTCCCTAGGATTGGTAGCATGGAATCTTGAGTACTATTTGGGTTTCTGCCAGCTACTTGTGATCTGGATTGACTACTGTAGAAACAGGATACTGAGCTATATAGATCATTGGTCTGACCTAGTATGGCTGTTTTTATGTCCTTAGAATAGGCTACAGCTTTTTATATGTTTGCTTTCACATTTGGTCACTAGGTGTTGCTATAGTTAACAGCATCAAACTCTGTTCACGTTGGGTTGCGGCTTCTGTCAGCTTCAAGGACAGGGACCTGGCTAAGATGACAAATAACATGCTAGTTTACTGCTTTCAATGCAACCAATAGGATGCCAGCTTGCATCCCAAAACTTTTACTTTTTTTCTTGATAAAGTAGTGTGTTTGCAGTGTTAACTCAATATATATAGATAGATAGAGATGGGGCTGGGGGTATGCTTAGCGTCAGTAACCTGGCTTCCACCCCAGACACAAGGACCAGTGCTCCCTGGAGGGCCACTATAAAATGACAACAGAGGAAAACAGGATAAGAAACTATTCACCAACAGTTCACAGTTCCAGACTTTATTATCCAGTTCAAATTGCACTGGTTCTGGTTGCAGCCACACAGGCTTCCACTGATTTCAGGATGCACTTAATTCAAACACAGTTCACTTTTATAGCAACTTCTTTCATCAGTCAAAAGGAAAAATAAAAATATTCCCCTTTAATATTCCTCTTTTCCACAGTCCAGCTGCCATGCTTTACTCGGTCTCTGCAGCTTTCATGTTCTAAGAACCTATATCCAGGAACCTCTGAGGCCCAGGGCTGGCCCTGGGGCCTCCCTGCTCTAGCCCCTCGCTTCCCAGGCTTGGCACAACTACTGTGTTTTAGCTAAGTGTTTGTTCAAGAAGCTTTTCCCACATGACTCCCTGAATTACAGATTCCCCACTGACCTGTCATAACACTCTGGAGAGTGGGGAACTGAACCACCCTTTGATCTGATGGTCTAAGATCCCACCCAATTGTTCCCTTCATCAGGTATATAGAATGTTAGGTTACTTAACTAACTTAAGGCGTCTTCCCCTTTCACGTTAGTCAGCCATGTCCATCCCCCCCCCCCCCCCCCCCACACACACTATGCTTTACCTGCACATAGGGATTCTGGATTTATTTCTGTTACTAACAAAACATCACATTCAAACCTCAACCATTCACTCCTTAAGAACTCTTTCATAAGGACATACCAGTTTTTTACAATACTTTAGACCAGTGTTTTTCAACCGCTGTTCCGCGGCACACTAGTGTGCCGCGAGATGTTGCCTGGTGTGCCGCAGGGCCGCCGGGCCCGGAGCTGACAGGGGGCCCGAGGCAGGGGCGCCAGTAGCTCGCCAAGGCAAAGTGAGTCGATCACCCAGGACTCACTTTGTCTTGGCGATCTAATCTATGGAGCCGATAAGTCTTCTTCTCCCCGACGTCAATTCTACAGTCGGAGAGGAAGTTCGGGCCAGCTAATCGCTGCCTGGCTGGGCGGAACTTCCTCTCCGATTGTAGAATTGACGTCAGGGAGAGCATGCGTCGGCGTCGGCTTTGGGGCCTGTTATCCATTGGTGGGTCCTGTTCCCCGATGGCAGCGGCAGTGGCTTGGGGAACGGCAGGGAGAAAGAAAGAAAGGGGGCAGGCAGGGAAACAGAAGGAAAGAAGAGAAACAGAAAAAAAGAAAGAAAGGTCAGGGAGAGAGGAAGAAAAAGTTGGGGGAGGGAATGAGGTGTGGAGGAGAGAAAGCATACAGGCTGATAGAAGGGAAGAAAGATTGGATGCACAGTCAGAAGAAGAAAGTGCAACCAGAAATCACCAGACAAGGTAGGAAAAATGATTTTATTTTAAATTTAGCAAAGTGGAGGCAGTATTACCACAGTTTTCAAAGGAATTTGCCCAAATAACTTAATAGTTAACTGGGTAAATTCCCAGAGATGAAAACTTCCCTTCACTTACTATGCACAGTTCTGAATTTATATCTGCTGTCTATATTTTACAATATGGTCACCTTTTACTAAACCGCAATAGTGGTTTTTAGCGCAGGGAGCCTATGAGCGTCAAGAGCAGCGCTGGGCATTCAGCGCAGCTCCCTGCGCTAAAAACTGCTATTGTGGTTTAATAAAAAGGATGGAGGGTATATTTGTCTATTTTTGTATGCTATAAAAACCAAATACAGAGAGAGACTGAGAGCTGTTGACGAAGAGCTACGTGTGTGTCTTTCTTCGATTCCAGCCAGAATATCAGCTTTGTGTTCAGCCAAACAGGCCCAGGTTTCGCACTGAATAAAGTATTTTATAATTTTTATTTCATAATAAAGTAATTATAAAATACTTTCTTTGTGTTTATTTGATTCCTATTCAAGAGAATTACTTTATATATAGTCAATATAGGCAGAGAGTTAAATTTTTTAACATTTTCTAATGGTGGTGTGCCTCGTGATTTTTTTCATGAAACAAGTGTGCCTTTGCCCAAAAAAGGTTGAAAAACACTGCTTTAGACCATCAACTGTTATACAATAAACTTACATTCCCCCCCCCACACACACACAATACCTTTCTGACTCAAGCTTAATTCAGACATACATTCTAGTGCTTCTGGGCTCTACTCCATTTCATTTCTCTCAGAAGCATCTTCTTCTATCTCCATAAAGGATTCTTCACCCTCTGAAACAGGGTACCTACTTTCCTTCTAAGCAACTTTTGGCTGGTTCTACTCAAAGAGTCCCTTCCTCCCAGCTAACTTCTGCCTGGGAAGTAAAGTTCTGTCAGCATGTGTTTTGGGGTAGAAGGTTTGCAAGGTGAAGGCAGTGAGGCTGAGTTTGTAGCCTTTCGTTCCCTGCCCTGTGATGATCTCTGTTGTGAGTTCCCAGCTGGGCAATTTTCAGTTGTAATCTGAACTGAACACATCCTGCCTTCCAGTCCCACCCCTTTCGTTAACCTTTGCCATGTCAGATTCTCTGACTTGCGATTTAACCTGAGAGCTATCAGGGGATTTATAAAAGGAATTATAGGGGACTGCAGCAGGAATTCTGTTCTTCTCTGCCATACCCTCTCTGTTCTGCCCTGCCTGTCTGACCTTGGCACTAGGAACAGAGTTAATGGGCAGGTTCCTTGGCTTAGGAATAGGTACCTTTTCTTTAGTAGCTAAGTTTAGACTAGGCTTTGAGCCAATGACAGGGGCTTCCATATGTATGTGTATATGTGTCCCTTAAGTTCTGAAGGCTATAAAAATGTATTATATTATTTGTAACCTGGGGCACCACAATGATAATTTGACTGTGAAACTTAAGGCTAGAGTGACTAACTTTTGCAATTCCCCAGTACACAACATTGCTTCGGTTTGATACCAGCACTAATGAGACGATTGTTTTGGAGGACAAACCCAACTTCTTTTGGAAAAACCACAAGCTGCCCAGTGACCGTCCTCAAACTGGTGAGTTCTAGCAGTGACACAGTTTCATAAGCAGTCCCTGTGAGAGTGGGACTGGGGCTTCATCTTTTTCCTCTGGGCACCTTCCCAAAAAATGAATGATTACAGGTATATCATCATTATTAATCCAATGCCCTGGTTCTCCTCTCAGTCTTAGTTTTGTGTGTTTAACTGTCAGCTGAATAATTTAAGTATTATTGTCCTAATGCTAGACCAGGGGTCTCCAAAGTCCCTTCTCGAGGGCCGAATCCAGTCAGGTTTTCGGGATTTCCCCAATGAATATGCATTGAAAGCAGTACATGCACATAGATCTCATGCATATTCATTGGGGAAATCCCAAAAACCTGACTGGATTCGGCCCTCGAGGAGAGACTTTGGAGACCCCTGTGCTAGACACTAAGGCAGGGGTAGGCAATTCCGGTCCTCAAGAGTCGGAGTCAGGTCAGGTTTTCAGGATATCCACAATAAATATGCATGAGATGTATTTGCATCTCAAGGAGGCAGTGCATGTAAATCCATCTCATACATATTCATTGTGGATATCCTGAAAACCTGACCTGGCTCCGGCTCTTGAGGACCGGAATTGCCTTCTCTTGCACTAAGGGCTCCTTTTACGAAGCAGTGTTATAGGTTTTATCACGCGTGATTTTTAATCATGCGCTAACCCCCGCGCTAGCCGAAAAACTACTGCCTGCTCAAGAGGAGGCAGTAGCGGCTAGCGCGACCGACAGTTTAGCGCGCGCTATTACGCGCATTAAACCGCTAACACGGCTTTATAAAAGGAGCCCTAACTGCAGTATTTCAGAAAAGAGAGAAAGAGATGAGGGAACAGGCATCCCTTTCCTCCCCCTCCTTACCAACCCCATAAAAGGTCACTAATAGAAGGCAAGCTAAAAGCTGTGCACATTACAACACCAGTATTGGAGCTTTCATTATAGTCTTAACCCATGACAAAATATTATAACACCTCTCTAAGGCCCCCTTTTATCAAACTGCGTTGGGGCTTTTATCACTGATTGCTGTAGTAAAAGCTCTAATGCTCATAGAATTCCAATGAGTGTCAAGAGCTTTAACCGCAGCGACCAGCAATAACCAAAAAAAAAAAAAAAGTCCTTTACGCAGTTTTATAAAAGGGGGCCTAAATTAGTAATATCTCTCAGAATGTAAGACCATGCAATCAGTGGCGTACATAGGGTATGTGGCACCCAGGGCCCATCATTTTTTGACACCCCCCATGTAAAAAAATATTTTTTGTAATAACCATGAAACAGAATAAATGGTCAGAATAGAAACAGGCAGTGAAAATTTTATTTTATTGAACCTCATATATGTAACCATTATTCCAAACATAACATAACATAAATTATGTCTGAATTGTCATGACATCAGAAGTACATATGGAGTAATTGCAGGTGATGCTTGGGACAGTTCTGATTGTGTTAGTTCGGTTTTATGTGTTTTTTGAATAGAAGGGTTTTTATTTCTTTTTTGAAGGTTTTGTAGTCTGTGGTCGAGGTCAATAGGTTGTAGAGTTGGGGGGTCGAGTGTTGCAGCTCGAATGGCTAGGAGGTTGTCGAACAGTTTTTTTTTCTTTTGATGTTTTTAGTTGTGTGAATGGTGCGTGAGTTCTCCTATGTCTGGTTGAGGTGGATTGAATTATTTAACTGAAGAAATTAGTTACCCCCGCCCCCCCCCATTCCACACACATTAATTCTCTTCCATTTTTGTTCCCATTATAAAAAACACTGATAAGTTCCCAGAAAAAAAATACATTAAAATAAGAAGTGAAAACAAAGGCCCCTACAGATGAGAACATAACATAAGAATAGCCTAACTGGGTCAGACCAATGGTCCATCATGCCCAGTAGCCCATTCTCATGGTAGCCAATCCAGGTCACTAGTACCTGGTCAAAACCCAAAGAGTAGCAACATTTCATGCTACCGATCCAGGGCAAGCAGACGCTTCCCCCATGTTTGGACAAATTCTTCTAGGAATTTGTCCAAACCTTTCTTAAAACCAGCTACGCTATCTGCTTTTACCATAACTTCTGGCCACTTCATTTTTAAGCTTAGATCTTTCCTTCCAAACAGAGACCTTGCTAGATGCAAATACAGCACAAGATAACTTCACAAGGACTTAGCTGTGCAGGAAATGTGAATCTCCTCATACACCTACCATATAGTGCAAAAATGTGCAAAGGTCTGTTTTTTTTTTCTCCGATCACTACATAGCCTAATGCCACACAAGCAGCGCTGTTACAAACATATTCTGAAGGTCAATGCTAAGGTTAACAAAGTTTCCTTCCTAGGACCACAAAGAGATACTGACAAATCACTGGAAGAATCCCAAAACAACTACCCAGGCACAACACCCAAAGATCCACTCAGTGTGTGTGAACCAGTTGAGTGGAGTGGACTTACTGGGGGGTGAAAATGGGCCCGGAGTTTGCTCAGCAGAATTTCCCAGACCACCTCTTCCTCTCAACACACTGACACTCTGCCACCACCACCACCATAGGAACACCTCACTGGGTAGGCCAGCAATGCTATAAACTTTATAAAACACGTTATTATATTTTCTTATAAAGCACATATTTTAACTGAACTTTCTGACATCCTCAGCCTTCCCATTCACAAAAATAGAAGGAAGAAAAGTTCCCATTTCCTGCTGTCTCATGTCCCCAGCCTATACAATATTTTTCTTCTGCAGACCCTTCAAAAGTCTGACCAAATCATCGTTTCACTTGCATTATAAAGTACTGAAGATGACATCTCTCCCCAATCCCAAGTCCTAAAGTCTAAGACAGTAGCGCAAATTAGTGCTGCCCGATTCAGGAAAAAAAATTTTGATTCGATTCAGCCTATTGAATTGGTTTTTCGATTTGATTTTCCTGCCCAATTGGATATTTTTTTTTCAAACATCCTGGTGGGTTTATTTTATAGCTTTTTCATCCCCCTTTAGCTTCTCCTAACCACACTGGCGCTGTGGTGTAAATAAAATAAAGAAACAAAAAGGACTTTTTCTCTCTCTGTTAAATCCAAGCTCACGTTTGTGGTCTAACATCAGCTCTGGCAGGATAGAAAGCTCGCTATTGACAGAGATAATCTGTTTTGATAATCTACCACTAAAATGCATACAGGCTAAAGTGCCAGTAAACGGTTCAGCGACGGCATTAAAGTTTTGAGAATCTGGTTCGTCATTAAATGTAATTCCCAGTCTTAATACATTAATGAAGGCAATGCAACTTATCTATCTTACTATTAGAACAATCCTAACCCTTAATTTCCCAGCCCCCCCCACCCCTCCCTGGAGACCTGGATCCCGTCTATTAAAATAAAACAATATACCTTTCAATTCTCTCATTGAACTTCTTTTTCTAATTGAATGTAACTCTCCCATATGTCATTGAACTTTGCCCATCGATTTGTTATTAAGGCCGACAATCTATATTTCTCACAGACTAATTCCAGACATTCCCTCATATCTTTTAATGTTGGTACATCTCGCATGCGCCATTGTTGAGCCTATGTCAATCTGGCGTCTATAAATGCCAAATCCAAAAGTTTAAATTGAGAAGATGTTAAGCCTTCTATTTTTATTCCCAACAGTGCCATTTTAGCATTCAACTTAAGTGGAGTCTGGATTAATCTACTCAGATAGTCAAATACTTGTACCCAAAACCTCTGTACCTTTTAATGATGAATATGTGTTGAAGCGTAATAGAAATCCTTTAATAATGGGATAGATAAGTTGTATTATCTTAATTTGCATTTGTTTATTAAGATTGTGAATTACATTCCTTGTTGATTTGTTTTGTGATGAGATCATTCTATTAGATTAAAAACTATTAAATAAAGAATTTTTTTTAAAAAAGAGAATCTGGTTCATTAGTGAATCGCATCTACAGGCACATATGTCCCACTCTGCCCTTAACCATGCCCACTTAGGGCTAGATTTATGAACCTGTCCGATTGGGCTCGATCCGGGCAGGTCCAATGAATTCTCCAAAGCTCAATATGTAGATGGGGGCGATCGGAGGAACGCCCCCATCTGCCTGATCAGATCGATGTAAAGTGGCATGCCCAGACCATTTGTAGATGGTCTGAGCATGCGCTGGACCTCCAGGTTAAAACCACGGGCTTGCACTGCGGGGAAGGGTGGGAGAGTTGGGGCAGGCAGGCGATCAGGGCAGTTCGGGGCAGGCAGCAGTTGGGGCAGGCAGGAGAAGAGCATCGGGGCGGAAGGCAGAAGAGATTCGGGGCAGCAGAGATCAGGGCTTCAGAGAGTCAGAAAGACGTTTTCGACTGGTCCCCAGCAGTCACTTCTTCAGCTGATCGGCCAGCCCAGTCGGATGTGAAATTTTGTGTTGTGAATCGCATTCCTGCCTACTTTGCATGCGTTTTACCTCATTTGCATGCACGGATTCGAAGCGGATCGCAGGAGAGGTAAGTGAATCAGGCCGGAGGGAAATTTGCTCGTAAAGGGATCGCAAACCAATCGGTACACGATCAGTTTTCTTTGTAAATCTAGCCCTTAAGCATAAGGTGCCATTAGATGTCCCAGTGTAGATGTGATATTGACTGTAGAAGTGTCCTGGCGCTTACTTTTTTAAATGAGTTTTTAATTGGGTTTAAACAATGCTGTCAATTACTGCGCCGATTAAAGCCTATTAAAAGAATTAAGTTAGGCAGCGGTACAGTGCCAACCACTGCCTAACTTAGGGCATCATTTATTGAATATGGCCCTCAATGTACATTGTGGTATAACCATAAACAAGAAACAATGTAGTCTAGGAGGCATACTTTAATCTCTGGCATCTGCTGTCTTCATTAAAAATGATTGTCTGTTTTCCTCCTTCAGAATCGAGCTCTCACATCCTCACCATTGCAGTCTTCACGCTGACTGGTACTGTGATGCTTGCCATTATAGTCACCCTCCTGGTACTCAGGTAAAAAGTTATTACCTTTACCTCAAACGTCCGAGGCTAAAAGACAGGTTTGTTCAAAGGTTCCAAGGGCCCAAGCCTGAGCATTAGAATTATACAGGCTCTTTTACTAAAAGATATTAAGCCCTAATGCCCGTTTAGCATGTGAAAAAATGCTTATGATATTTTGATAGTTCGCATCCGCTAATCTTGCATTATTTTTTTTTTTTTAAATTGTGATTTGAACATGTGACACCATTGCTGGTTGCTGTACACTGGTTGCCAGTACAGGCGCTAATTTTGTTTAAATTAGCTTACTTGTTATTTAAGGTATTACAGGGTGAGTTTAAAGGGTGGAGCCCAAGAGGACGTGATTGAATTGGAAGAGGAGTACTGAGGTCATAATATTTTTTGACCATGATGTTTCCATCTTTTAGAGCAGTGGTTTCCACACCTGTCCTGGGGGACCCCCAGCCAGTCAGGTTTTCAAGATATCCCTAATGAATATACATGAGAGAGATTTGCGTACCTGTCACTTCCATTATATGCAAATCTCTCTCATGCATATTCATTAGGGATATCTTGAAAACCTGACTGGCTGGGGGTCCCCCAGGACAGGTTTGGGAACCACTGTTTTAGAGGAATGAAATATATGAGCTTATTTGAGCCTACTTTTGTTTATCATGCTGTATTGGCATGGAATAGTCTTCCTTTATCAGTTAGGTCATATTCTTCTTATGAAATATTTCATAAGGGTCTTACAACTGAAATGTTTCAGAAATTTTTAATTTGATTTTATTGATTGAGTTATGACTGCTGTTGTCATTTAGATTTGACTGTTGTAAACCATTTTGGACCCAGTTTGGGGGATAATAACTGTATAGAAAAATCATATTAAATTAGATTTTATTTTTTTAAAGTATTTTTAGAAAGGGATGTAGCATGGGCGTGAAAGTATTATCTAGGTAGCATGCTTTGATTAGAATACGCTAACTGGATAATGCAGAGATAACACAGGAATACTTCACACCTCCTAAATAGACTCCTGCATTTATTTTCTGTAAGACCCATGTGCTCAGGGCAGGATTAATTCATTGAAGGCCCCTAGGCACACAAGTACACTGGGCCCCCTGCCCCGCCCCGCCCCACTCCACCATGCGGAAACAGGAAGCTGTGTCAGAGGGAAGCTTTGGGCAAACAGCACCACTTGCACAATTACAGTTCCCGTTGCCTTTCTTACCCGCGTTGCTTGCTTGTCTTACTTTCTGTCGATTGGGGGGGGGCTGCGTTGCTGATCGGGGTGGGACCCGCATTGCCAATCGGGGGGGCCTGCATTGCCGATTGTTGCTGGAGGCGTCCATCACCGTTTGGAAAAAACAATGTTGGTGCTCTCCTTCATCGGGCCCCCCTGACCATTTCGGGCCCTAGGCATGTGCCTACTTGGCCTCTTGGTTAATCCTGCCCTGCATGTGCTAATGGAAAAATCAGAACCCCTTTTACAAAGCCTAGTTTCACATCCCAGCACTGCAAATGCACCGAAACCCATAGGAATTGAACGGGCTGTGGTGAATTTGCTGTAGGAGAATCACTACCATGGCTTTTTTTTAAAAGGGCCCCTTATTGCAGGTTGCCAAAAAAAAATCCCTAAATACTGCCACATTAAATACTAAATACTAAAAAATCCCTAAATACTGCCACAAGGGCTTAGCCTGTAAGAAACTTTCATGTTAAAAACATGTGAGCCTCAGATTTTAACATTTTGTAGTAAAGGGTCCCATGAGTCGATTCTCTTTCATTTGAAAAGAAGCTCTGGAATGAGAGGGCATTTGTAACATGACCATTTATTTTTTCCTCAAAACGGGACAGGGCTTACAAGTATTCTCCCTCCCCCCCCCCCCCCGATGTCAATTCTGACATCGCTGCCTGGCTGGCTCAGAACTTCCTCTCCGATGTCAGAATTGACGTTGGGAAGAAGGCTTCTGGGTGTCAAGCAGCAGCAGCAGCGGACCGGGGAGGGAGCGGTTTGAATCAGCGCTGGAGGGAGGCTGGTAAGCAGCGGCAGCGGTGGACCGGGGGGGGGGGGGGTTTGACTCGGGCGCTGGAGGGAGGGAAGGAGGAGGCTAACTTTGGCGGGCAGGGAGGGAGGGAAAGTGATTGCCTGTCCCGTTGTCCTCGCACACAGTTTCGGAACACTGTCCCTGAAAACGGGACATGTCGGCGTCCTGAAGCTGTGTTTGGGGACAACGGGACAGGGGATCTAAAAACAGGATGGTCCCGTTCAAAACCTTAGGCATAGGATGAAGTTAAGAGGTGATAGGCTCAGAAATAATCAAAGCAAATATTTTTTTTACAGAAAGGGTGGTAGATGCATGGAACAGTCTCCCAGTAGAGGTAGTAGAGACAGAGACTGTGTCTGATTTCAAGAAAGCCTGAGATAGGCACATGGGATCTCTTAGAGAGATCCTTCCCCTCGCTAAAAGGCATTTCCCACACAGGAAAGCTAGGGACCTCCCTCCACTTCAAAATCACTGAGCTCTGGAACAACCTTACCTCCCCTCTTCGGAACTTGAGCTCTCTCCAAGTTTTCCACAAACATCTGAAAACCTGGCTTTTCTCAAAAAATGTAAGTCTCCCTCCAACTTAGGAATCAAGGAAATTCATATCTTGGCATCCCAAGTCCTGTAAATTTTCTTCACACTTCTACCTCTAACCCTCTGTTGTAGTTCCTTCCTATTTCTCCTACTGTAAACCGCGTCGAGCTCTACGAACGTGGAGATGATGCGGTATACAAACCTAAGGATTAGATTAGATTAGATTAGATTAGATAATAGTTACTGTGGATGGGCAGACTGGATGGGCCATTTGGCCTTTATCTGCCATCATGTTTCTATGTTTTTATGAGCTCTCCTTGTGATATACAAAAGGGAATGCACACCTCTTACCTGGTCAAATTTTCTGGGAGCTCTGAAGCTACCAGTAGCTGTTTGTGTATCTGTTATGTGCATGTGTTTTGTGTGTGTGTGTGTGTGTCTTAAGCCTATGGTCAGAATGTAACTGTTAGGCACAGGACACATGCACAACAGCTGCATCCATATCAGGCGTTCAAACAAAAAGAGAAAACATTTTATTAAAATGTTCGTGAGTTCCAGCAATCGGGAAGTTATTTTAAAACCAATAGGAGGAAATATTTTTTCACTCAGAAAGCAGTTAAGCTCTGGAACATGTTGCCAGAGGATGTGTTAACAGCGATTAACATAGCTGGGTTTACAAAAGGTTTGAACACGTTCCTGGAGGAAAAGTCCATAGTCTGCATTGAGACAGACGTAGGGGAAGCCACTGCTTGCCCTGAATCGGTAACATGGAATGCGGCTACTATTTGGGTTTTTGCCAGGTTCTTGTGACCTGGATTGGCCAATGTGGTATTCTTATGCTCTTATGCACAGAGCAGCTGCAGGCACAGTTCCTCCCCCTTTTACCTGGCTCAGTGTTATTTGTGCTGAGCATAGCCTGGAAAAACAAAATCGCTTCCAACTTGGTATTTTTTTTCACTGGGTTGCCAGAGCTTTGTGCATTTGACCGAGAGAAACATTCCTAGTATAAGGGGAAATTCTATAAGAAGACCAAAGGATTTCAGTGTGTTACAAAGATGAGCTGTAGAATGGAAGAGACATCAAAACGGAGATGAACAGGGCGTAATACAGAGCAGTGTGGACTTGTGTGAATGGGGTCAAACTGTACATAAACTAAGATGTGCTGCTGAGCTGCATAGATATGCACACAAGGATTTTCTGTTTATTTACATTTACTATAGGAAGTACAGAAAAGACCACGAGTTGCGTCTGAAAAAATGGTCCCATATACCTAGTGATAAGATCCTACCACTGGAAACAAATGAGACCAGCTCTATTAGTTTAAAGGTCAGTGCAAATGCCATATGTATACTGAGACCCTCTAATGTTAATCTCTTTTCGGTTTAACCCTGCTCTCTGGATCACATTTTCTAAATCCCTATTCTTTTTTATTTATGAATCTATCACACACATTATGAAATGCATTAACAGTAATATGAAATAAGATCAAATATTTAAAATGAAAAGGAAATACAGTGGTACCTTGGATTATGAGCATAATCCGTTCCAGGAGCATGCTTGTAATCCAAAATGCTCGTTTATCAAAGCGAGTTTCCCCATAGGAAATAATGGAAACTCGCTTTGATACGTTCCCCCCCCAAGGCCAGGGCGCTGCTCCCCCCCCCCCCGGTTGCAAAGTCCCCCCCCTGTGTGATCCGGCACCCCCCCGTGAGAACAGACACTCCCCCCCGCCCGACCAACTTTAACTCACCCTCCCCGTCTGGCACCGGCACGAGAACCGCTCCCCCCCCCGCTCGCAAAGGCCCCCTCCGCTCGAATCGGCACCCCCCCCCCCCCCGTGAGAACAGGAACCCCCCGCCCGACCAACTTTAACTTGCCCCCCCCTTTGGCACCGGCACGCAGCCCACAAGTGCCGGTGCCGCTTGAAGATCTTCTTCTTCCCAGTCTCTGCCGGCTTTGAGCATGCATCTGCGCATGCTCAAGCCCTTCTAATTCTCCCTCTCTGGTCTAAGTTACAAAAACCCATCTAAACTCACCAGATAAGCACTGCAAACACATAACACAGACCCCCCCACACTACCCCCCAGTGATCACCAACCCTCCTCACCCCCATAAAAATGTTATTCACAACTTTAAATTTCAGCCTCCAGACCATCATCACCTGGCCACCTAGCATAGGAAAGCCTAGTCATCCAGACCAGAGGCAGCTTAAGTCATCTTGGGGGTTGGTTAGGGACCCATAGAGAAGAGGACCCATGCCCATAAGCCCCTGTAATCACTGCATTGATACTTAAACATATGCACTCCCCTATACACCCCCAAAAACCTTTTTTGCTGGAATATAAGTGGCTCCTGCAGCCATAAGGGCTATTGGGGTGGTAGATATGTGGGGCTAGGGGATTCCGGAGGTGGTTTGGGGGGCTCACCGTCACCTATGTGAGGAGAAGCCATGGCACCCTTTTTGTGAAGTTCACAGCAGTGCCCTGCAAGGTACCCCACTATTTAGGTGGCATGTCTGGGTGTGCAGTCTATCACTTTGCAGACCCCTCCCACATCCAACAGGGCTTGTTCTAGGCGTTTTGGAGTTGGACGGAAATGTGGTATAAAGATGGACGATTTAGTGGCTTGGATGATCAGATCGGCAGGATGTATAATTAGACGATTTTCAAAAGTTAAAAAAAGTTGGACATATCTTTCGAAAATGTGTCTTAGGCTCTTTTTTACTTTGGACGACTTGTGAGATGGACATAAATGGACTTAGATGCCCCTCCATGTGTTTTCCTTGTTTGAAGGTTATTTTGTTTGTGTGATTTTATATTTTATGTGTGTGGTTTTACCTGTAGCCTTCCTAGTTGATAGGTGGGCTATAAAATTAATATAACATATCAATTCAAATTTGCACACTACTGTAGTCACAACTTTGGGCACACAACTTTCTCTGTATTTTTAGCCAGGTACTAGTGACCTGGATTGGCCACCATGAGAATGGACTACTGGGCATGCTGGACCTTTGGTCTGACCCAGTAAGGCTATTTTTATGTTCTGTGCAGACCTACAGAGAATGATGTTCAAGAGCATTTATGCGATCAGCAGCAATGTCAATTACATAAATGTTTTATTAATTTTGTCTATAGTGGTTCTATGGATAAATTTGGCAATTTTGTATGAAGAATGGCAAAATATATTCATTCAGAAAAGGGATATGATTTGCAGTGAAAGAGAGGGTAGATGAAAACATTCAGTAAATGATGCCCAACAGTAGCTTAGTAAGGGGATGCGTAGGTGCGGACCACCCCAGGCACCAAGTCGGGGAGGGCGCCGGCACCTCTCCACCCTGCCCTGCCACACCATGCCACCCTTGTGCTATCTCCCCTCCACCCCTTACCTCCGTATTATCTTCACGAGCACGAGCAACTTCTGCCTGTTGCTCCACGCCTGCCTGGTTCCCCTCTGAATCACTTCTGGGTCACGGGGCCAGGAAGTAAAGGGAATCCAAACTAGCGTGCGGAGTATGCTTGCAGAAGACACTCATGCTGGCGAAGATTAAGAGGTATGGGGGGGGGGGGGAGAGCCCAAGTGTGGAATGAGGGGTGGGAGGGAGTGTATGGGGGAGCAAAAGGAGTAGGGATATGGAAAGGAGGGTGCCCAATCTGGATGCAAAAAAAATGCATGCTGAACACTATTCTATAAATGGAGCTCTAGTTTGGGCGCCGTAACACCCGGCTTTTAGGTGTGAAGATACACCTCTTCTGCAGCCTCTTCTCCTGATCCTGCACTAATCCAAACCGCCAGACCCTCTGACAAAGGGCCCCAAATGCTCCACTATCTTGAGTCTCAAAAGCTGATGAGTTCCGTCCTATGTCTGACCATACCATATTGTATCATACAATGTTCTACCACACTACGTCATACTGTCCACCACTGTTCTCCTATACAATACTATATGCCATATTTGTCATACTGTGTCTGCCATACTATGTCTGCCATGCTACGATCTCATGCCATGTTTGTCGCACAATATTTCCATGTCTTCCATGCTAAGTGTCATCACTCATTTTGTCAAGCCATGTCATACTATATTAATCATGCTTTGTAAAATTATGTTTGCCATTCTGTTTTGCCAAATCATATTCACCATGCTATGTCTCACCATATTATGTTTTACCATGTTTTACTAGCTATGTTTTGCCATTTTTGTCTGTTTACCATGCTATCTGTTACCATATTATGTCTGAGAATACAGCACCATGGTTGTTGCTGCAGCCTAGGAACCGACGCTGTTACTTGTGACTCTGGGCAAGTCACCTGCTCCTCCATTGCCCCAGGTACATTAGATAGATTGTGAGCCCACAGGGATAGACAGGGAATTATGCTTGAGTACCTGAATAAATTAATGTAAACCGTTTGGAGCTCCCCTGGGAGAATGGTATAGAAAATTGAATAAATAAACCTAATATAAATCCTGGTGGGTAAATTAGGTGCAGATCGCCTGAATTCTATAATGCTGCGTTCATCTTTAGTGAATGCCGTTGACCCATCCATGCCCCTTCCTTGGCCACTCCCCCTTTTCAGTTGCACACTAAAAAATTTGCGAGCACATCTTTATAGATTAGCACAGAGCTAATTAACACCAATAATTGACTGTTAGCACCCAAATAGTGGCACTAATTGGTTTGTCACTCAATTAAATTGCATATGCCCAAATTTGCACATGCAATTTTGAGCGCAATTTATAGAATCCGGAGGGATAGCGCATAATTCTATTACAGTAGGCTTTTTTTTTTTTTAAGGCATTAAAAATGCACCTGTTTGGAGCCTAGTCTATAAAGAAGAGTGTGCCAACTTTTCTTTATAAAATACTAGTGGAACAAGTCAATTATGCACCTAAATTTTAGGCACAAGTACTTCAGCTTGCCATACAGCTGGTGTAAATGCTTGCACCTTGATTGTGAAAGTATGAGTATAGATTATATTATGATTTATGCAAATATCTGTGCTCCCCTACCCACGTTCTCCCCAACTCCAAAATATGTACTATCAAATACTGGCATGCACTTATAGAACAGCATACAGCTGAAATCATTCATTTACACATGGATATTTATTCATTTATGTAAGTATCTATAAACTGCTTATAGCCTAAGTAGTTTGCATTCAGATACTCAAGTATTTCTCCCTGTCTGTCCTGTTGGGCTCACAATCTGACTAATGTTCCTGGGCCAAAGGAGTGTTAAGTGACTTGACCAGAGTCACAAGGAGCAGTTCTGGGCTTGAACCTGCAACTCCTCCGCTGCGCTTATGGTTCTTACATGCACATAAATGACTAGAACACTGACATTTATAAGGTTACCATGTTTGCAGAGACAAAAAATAAAAATGGTTGCTACCTTTGCTAAAGAAATATTTAATCAAGTTTCAGATTTATTAAGGCTTGACATACCGCTTTTCATTTCCAAAGTGGTTTACATTACATCTTTAAAAATTAAAAACCAACATAATTGTAGACATTGCAAACATAAATACTTAGGTAGACAAATCTCATAAACAACTACAAGACATACATGAGGGAAAAGGTAGGGGTTACATTGCTAAAATAAAAAGGTGGTAGAGAAGGAAAAAACAAAAGGGCAAGCTAGAGTAGAGGTAGGTTATAGGGATAGGAGTAAGAGGTAAGTTATAGAAATAGGCAGGGACCACTGCTCAGGCAATAGGCCTGATGGGCCGCTGCGGGAGCGGACCGCTGGGCAAGATGGACCTCTGGTCTGCCTTAGCAGAGGCAACTTCTTATGTTCTTAAGCTGCAATATATAGGATAAGTTCAAGATCTAGGTCTCAAATGCTTCTTTAAAGAGATAGGTTTTAAGCATTGATTTGTAGTAAATGATTTTTAGTTAATAAACATACATTTCCCCCTCCAAATTCGCGGGTTTAGTACTCGCAATTTCGGTCCATCCCCTACCTCCCTCTTGCATCCCAGTCCCTACCTGGTGGTCTAGCGATCTTCCTACACTCCAGCCCCGTGCAGAGCCGTCATCAGAAATGGCTGCTGTGAGTTCCCGTGGTCTCACTACAACAGGAACGCAGCCATTTTTGATGACGGCTCTGCACGGGGCGAGAGCATAGGAAGATCGCTCCTGCCCCGCATCACCGCTAGACCACCAGGTAAGGTCTGGGGAGTTCCAGGAGGCGGGGGTGGGGCAGAGTCAGCCCTAAAAGTTATTCGCAGGTTTTTCAATATTTGTGGGCCGGCTCTGCCCCTAACCCCTGTGTATATGGAGGGAGAAGTGTACATCAAACGGTGACTGACAGTAAAGCAGTAGACAATCTGCTTTTTAGAATCTTCTGGATTTGAGTTTGACTGAGTCTACACCCAAGCGCACTTATGAGAAGAACTGATATCCCTAAACAACTTTGGCTGGTTTCTGAGATACATGTGGAAATTTTTGCATGACATAAACATATGCTTAAAGTTGTACTGCATGAATAAAATTCCTTTCACAGATTCAACTAGGAGGGATGAACACAAAGAAAACAAAAATCTCCACAAAAACTACAAATAGAAACACAAAAAATGGAGTCACAGACTAGTGGTGGTCAAGAGTACTGAACTTCTGTAGTAAAAGTCTCTATTACAAGGTCTTTATTCTTGTAAAACAAGCTTTTATTAGTATGACCCTCTGTTGATGTGACCCGACATAGGCCGTGTTTTAGCTATGCAGAGCCTTCTTCAGGAGTTGTGTGGTCAACATATTTGCGTATGGCAGGGATATGCCCAGACTGAATGGAAATATTCTTGGAGGCACGCTTGAGGAGGGGTATGCATTTGCACATATACTTTTTTTAAAAATTCAACTTTATATACATAAATAAACACAGAAAAATTGTGCACATCAAAGACCAGGTATAAAGATGTGAGCAAACTCTTCATGGGGTAATTTTCAAAGGGAAAGTATGCACATACTTCTAGTGTGCAAACATGGTAAAGTGTACACAGAGGAGGCGTGAACATACTTTGAAGTTGTAAAATTACTCCTTAAATATACATAAAAGTTATATTCCTTTTCATAATTCTGTTCCTGAGGCACATTTTGATTTAGTGCACATTGCAGTGCCAGTAATGCTTTTTATTTTTTTATTAACTTTTCAGATCATTATACAATCCATAAAACAACAAAGAAAATGGAGATCATTATATATCAGTCAAAGGAAAAATTACTAACAAAAAAAGAAAAATCAATCTGGTCCTCTTCGAGGGAGGAGTCATTCTTAAACTTGAAATAGAAAACACATTCAATCAAATAATAACTACACCAAACGATCCTAAATTTTATGAGCGTTGCTAACTAGTTCTATTCCACTTCGGGACCTTACACTCTCATGGTCTTTCAGAAATCTTTCCAATTGTAGTGGATCACAGAATATAAAATTGTTTAACTGAAAATTCAATACACATTTGCATGGAAATTTTAAAAAGAACGTGGCTTTCAAGGCATCACTCTAGGCTTTAAGGCCAAGAAGACCTTTTGCCTAAGTTGAGTCTGGAAACATCATCTGCTTAGCTCCACAGAACTTCTCATTTTTTTTTTTTAAGTACATCATCATTATTAAAGATTTATCTTGTTCAGAAAGACAAGAAACCCGAAGGGTTGATCTGGTTGATATAACATCTTGTGTGTCTTCCAAAAATGCTGTTAATTCTATTTCTGTGGATATCAACCAATCAACCTCTTGTTCTCCTGGGACTTTTTTCTTTAAGGGAATATAATAACACTTAGGAAGATTTAAAGTATCTTTTTATTTTCTAGATTGATGACGATAAACGTCGTGACACTGCCCAGAGACTACGGCGAGGCAAATATGACAAAAAGGTATGGTACATGGAGCTTTGCTTCTGAATGCGGCACATTTTTGTATTTGATTACCTTCTCAGCAACTGTCTTTAAGAACCAAAGCGGCCTTCTTTTTCTCTTAGTTTTACTTATATTTAGTAAAAAAACGGTTTGTTGCAGTAGAATGGTGAGGGTAGGATGCACCCAGGGCCGTGGCACTCCTCGCGCCCTCCTCTCTGCTTCTCTACTTCTTCCCCACCCCTCGTGCCACACTCACACCCTCCCTTCCCCCTGTATCTCTTCAAATCTTTGCCAGTGTGAACAGCTTCTCCAGCCTGCTGCTCGCACTTGTGTTGGCTTTCCCTCTGATGTTACTTCCTGGCCCTGTGACCAGGAAATGATTTCAGAGGGGAGCCAGGTCAGTGCAAGCAGCAGGCCGGAGAAGTTGCTCTCACTGGCAAAGATTTAAAGAGGTACGGGGGGAATGCAGGGAGGGTGCGTGTATGGCATGGGGGGAGGAGAGGTGCCGGCGCCCCCCACTAAGACGGCACCCAGGGTGGTCTGTCACCCTGCCCCCCTTACTATGCCACTGGTTTGTTGCCTTTACTTAGCTTCTTTTAGTTTTGCCCACTGCTTTCCTTCTTCTTCCAGATGTCTCCATTCAGACAGCAACTCCTTGACATAATCCTCCATCTGAACAAAGTTAGTTCTTTTAAAGTCTAGAATCTTCACTTTCATATCATCCCTCTCTACATCTGATTTAATATTAAACCACATTATGTCGTGATCACTGAATGCCAGATGATCATCCACTATACCAGGGGTGTCAAACTCAATCACATAAGGGGCCAAAATCTGAAACACAGGCTAAGTTGCAGGCCAAATTTTTTATTATGATACTTAGTCTTAGTAGAAGTATAGATCCTTCCTCACCCTGAGACACCTGTGGCGCAGTCAGGCACTTGTGTGGAGCGCCCTATTCCACCCTAGCTTTTACACTGGGACTGGGTCCTTCTCCCTGCAAATGGGTACTGAGGCAGCACAGTGAGGAGCTTGGAGCGCCGCTGGGAGTGGGGCTGCACAGTCAGGCACTTAGATGCAGCACAGTCACTGAGGGCCACATAAAACATCCAGGCAGGCCTAATTCGGCCCCTGGGCCTTGTGTTTGACATGTGTGCACTATACAGTAACATCAAAAATACTTTCCCCATTTGTAAGCACTATGCCCCATCCCGCATGAGTTCTATTACTAACTGCTGGAACAGTTCTCCTTATAGAGAATCTAGAATCTCCCTACTTTTAGAAGACTCCGCAATATAGATTCCCCAGTCAACATCTGGCATATTAAAATCACCTAGTTGTAGTACTTCCCCTTTTACAGCTATATTGTGAATGGCTTCTATCAAATCCCTGTCCACTTCTTCTGTCTGTGAAAGAGGTCTGCATATCATACCTATGTAAATACATTTTCCATTCCCTCTTTCCAGATTAGCTCATAGTGCTTCATCCTTACCCTGTAGATCCTGCAATTGTGTGGCTTTACTATGGCCTAGATTCACTAAACTTACCAATCTGGATCGTTGGGCGATTCTCGGCCAAGTTTTGCCGAGTGACTGATTCACTACAGATTCTACGTGCAAATGATCTGATCAGACGCACACCCTATAGTGATCCCACTGATCGCTGTAAGAGCAATTGAAACGCATGCACATAGTATCCATGTTGTTTGTTGATGCAATTTACGCATGCGCTAGCTCTTCGCTCTTACTACGTAGTTAGTGGGCGGGGTTTATTCCCGCACGTCATTGGCGGCAAAGCACAAGTGAGCTCAAAAGGAAGGGGGAGGGGTGGCTGCAGTTTACTTTTGCTGGACCTACGAGTTAGACATTTTTTAAAAGGAATGATTTGTGACCAGCGCAGTGAATTATTTTGTGTAGCCAGATTATTGAGCAGAACATGCTTTAAACCCATGGGTTAAAACCACGGACTCACAATGCGCTTTTTACTGAATATATAAAAAATGAATTCTTATGCATATGTAAAGATATTTTACAGTTTTATTTTTAATTTTTATGGTTGTTTTATATGGGCTTTTAACCTTGATACTGATATTTCAGGGCGGAAGAGAGCAGGAGAGTCGGCAAGGATAGTAAGCAACTGGTTCTCAGCAGTTGCTTCTTTTCAAATCGGCAAACCCAATTGATGTTTCTTCTTCTGCTTAGTGAATCAATGGCTTCCTACTTTTGCATGCCATTTCCCCTCATTTACATGGGTGGATCGGATCTGAGATTGATCGGGAAGCTGTTTAGTGAATCGGGTCTGGGTCTGGGAACGATTGCAAAACCAGAAAAACTGGTTTTGTGATCGTCGGGACACAATCGTAAGGTTTAGTGAATCCCTATGATCTTTTAAAACATAATGCCATTCCCCCTCTTTTTCTTCCTACTCTGTCTTCCCTGAATAGTTTATACCCCAGTGTAACTATATCCCAGTCATGGCTCTCTGTGATCTACATCTCCATAATCGCCATTAAATCCTGCCTCTTCCATCACAGCTCTAGATCAAGAACTTTGTTTTCATACTTCAAGCATTAGTATATATTACTATTATTAGTATATATTAGTACTAGTGTTTAAGCCCGTTAGATTAACGGGTGCTAGATGACCGCCTCTCCTGCTTTTGAACCTGGGCAGAGGCAGAGCCGGGGCGGGAGGGAGTGACGGTGGGAGAGCAATTTCAAAGGCTCGGCAGGGCGGCTCCTTGACCAATCCGCGCTTACAACATCCCCACACTCACGGTCTGGCTGGCTCGCCCACCAAAGCCCTTCGCAGCGGCAGCCCCTCCCGCATCCGTCCCCACGTCCTAAGCCTCTCCGAAGGCCGGCTCCCACGAAAATGGTACCCCTCTGTCCAAAGCCGCGGTGGCAGCCTCCCTCAAGACACATTTCAAATCTGACATATTGTAATCACAAAACAGAAAATAAAATTATTTTTCTTACCTTTTGTTGTCTGGTCATTATTCATATCATGTAGGGGTCCCAGGCTATGGTTGGCTTTTGATAACTCGCTTGCCAGGGCCCCTTCTTTCTTCTTCCCTCCCTCCATCCCGGCAGCTGAAGACAGGCACCTCCCCCCAGTGGTCTGAGACAGGAGGAGCAGTTAGGAGAGGGTCTGAGGGCAAAGAGGGGCTCAACAGTGCACAACCACCTTTCCTTCCCTCCCTCCATCAGGTGCAGTGCAGCTCCACCAATGTTAAAAGGAGCTGCGTCGAAATCGGAGCCCTGCCACTGCCGTAGCACTTTCCCCTCTGCCTTGGTCCAGCCTCTTCTCTGACATATGGGACCACGGCAGAGGGAACGTGTTACGGTGGCGGCAGGGCTCCAATTTCAAAGCAGCTCCTTTTAACATAGGCGGAGCTGAACTGTACCTGATGGAGGAAGGGAAGGAACGGTGGGCCAAATTTCGGCAACGGCAGGAATTGTTTGGCGGGCCAAGCACCGTGAAACTTTGTTTCTTTAGGCAGCCCCGGTTGTTTACTTGGATTCAATGTCAGCATTAGGGTTCGCCGGCCGCCAGCCGTGAGAGCCGGGTGAGGAAGGCCGCCGCAGCCTCGCGGCTAGGTAGGGGGACAACAATGGCGCTTATGCTCAAGCCCCCTCCGCAGCTCCTCTCTCGATCCTGGTGCGGTTTGAGAGAGGAGTCGTGGCAGCGGCTTGAGCATAAGCCCGATTGTTGTCCCCCTACCTAGCCGCGAGGCTGCGGCGGCCTTCCTCACCCGGCTCTCACGGCTGGCGGCCGGTGAACCCTAATGCTGACATTGAATCCAAGTAAACAACCGGGGCTGCCTAAAGAAACATGGTAATCATATTCTGTCCTGAAAGCCCCCGCCGCAGCTCCTCTCTCGATCCTGCTGCAGTTCGAGAGAGGAGCCATGGCGGCAGCTTTAGCATAGTGCACAGTGAGAGCCAGGGGCGCACATGCGCACTCGTGTTTCCGCGACGGATCAGGGAACACGACTTTTGAGTGTGCATGCGCGGCCTAGCATTTTATTATATTAGATATACTTTCCAGACATTGCCCCTTTTTCCTATGTGTATTTTATTTTTTTTGAAATGAAAGTGCTACCCCTGATCATTGTTACATATGGTAAAAAAACACAGAGGACTAAAAAAACAGATTAAAAAAAAAGATAAAGTGTACATGCTCTGCAGGGGGCAATATTGGACAATTGACATCAGTTTCTGTCTTGTGACCTATCCAAGAAGGTGGGGAATATTGTGAAACAGGAAGTGATGTAGGGACTTCCAGTGTGTGCTGCCATCTTGAAAAGGTGGCATGGCTTGGGCAGAGTTATGAAGTCAGTTCCTGTGATGTCACAAAACAGGTAGGGCTATGCAAAAAGAGGGTGTGCAAATAAGGCAGGTTGGGGTGAGGTTATGAAAAAGGGGTGGGGCTTGGGCACAGCCACAACATCATATCTGGTGATGTCTTAAAAGGGAACAGGGAAGGGTGATCAATGGGCAGGGCTTGGGTGGATCCTCTTTTGATTAGCTGCCAAGACCAGGTGAGCATGCCCAGCTGTCAAACACCTGTACAGGTTCCTCATTTTGGTTTGATAATATTCAGGTCAGTATTCAGCCTTGGCAGCCAGTGTTTGTTTTATATGCTGGCTACTGTGGCTGAATTAAATGCTGATATTCAGCACCAGTATTCCGATAGGAGGGTAAGCCTCAAAAGGTTGCACTAAGCACAAATTCTATATCAGTAATTATGTGTTTAATGGCCATTATAAAATAGTAGTAAAAGTCCGAAGTTACATGCCTAATTTTAGGCACAAGCATATACGCTTGATGTAAATGCTCATGTTTAACTGTTAGTTAAGCACGTAACTGATAGTATCCTATAACCCACATGTGTAATTGCTAGGCACACCTCTGACCCACCCATACCGCTCACAAGTGTACTCTCCCTTGCAATTGTGCACTAGAGATTTTAGGCTAGATTGACTAAGGCCACGGATCGGATCGATCCATGGCCGGGGGGCTGATTCACGAAGTGCCCTCATGCAGATGAGGGTGATTGAAATCACGCCCCCAACCGACCGCACGGATCGCTCTCTAGTGATCCTGACGCATGCGCAGACCATTTTCTTTGCCTGTAGATGGTATGCGCTGGCCCTTTGTGCTCGGCAGAGCTGGAAACTTTACTTTTTTTATTTTACTTTTTACTTTGCGAGCCTGTGGTTTTAACCCATTTTAAACCCGCGGGTTAAAACCACGTGCTTGCACTGCAGGGAAGGGCAAGAGAGGAGGGCAGCGAGTTAGGCAGAGAGCAGGGCGGCAAGAAGAGAGATGGGGCAGAGAGCAGGGCGGTAGTACTTCAGTTGCGTCTTTTTGGAATATTTTAGACAAATTATTTTATTTTCTTATGACTGAGAGGATTACGATTTTTTGAGAAATACAGTTGCCACCTGCATTTGACTGCATGCAGAGAGTCCTAGCTCTGATTGCCACCGAACGAGACTCACATCCTTGCCTGCAGCGAGGTAAAACTCAGGAACTGCAACACCGTATCCGACGCCTGCACTAAACGGGGAAAGCAGAGAAGAGCCAGCATGCAACAGCCAAGAGGGATCCACAGAGCAAGAGACTCTGGCCCCCCCCAGTACTCTGCTCACCTCCTGCCCATTATAGTGCGCCAGATTGTCCTCGGTGAAGAGCTGCACAGACTTCAGCTTCAGGGATTGCGGCCAGGGCTCTTGCGCGGTGCAGAGGGCGAACACGAGCAGGGCAAGGCCCCGGGAGAGATGATCACAGGCAGGGCTCATCTGCAGAGGGAGAAAGGGAGTCAGGGCAGAGAGCAGGGCGGGGAATCGGGGCAGAGAGCAGGGCAGCAGAAGGCACGGCAGTTGGAAAGGACCTGAGCGACTGGTCCTCAGCAGTTGCTTATTTTTTGATCAGCCAGCCCAGTCAGTGACCCTCATGGTTTTTTTAGTGAATTGCTGCTTGCCTATATTTGGATGCCATTCCCCCTCATTTGCATGCACGGATTGGATCGGATCGGAGGTTGATCAGCACCAAGGCTAGTGAATCGGGTTGGGGGATCAATCGGGTCATAAAGTGGTTGGGATGTTCTTAGTAGAGAGTTGCACGGGGACAAAAATCCCACCCATCCCCGCCCGTCCCTGCCAGGATCCTCTCCGTCCCCACTCGTCCCCGTCAGGATCCTCTCCGTCCCCACCCATCCCCGCAAGGAATTATCTCCATCCCCGCCTATCCCCATAAAAAGCAGCAATTACTTCTGACAGGATCATCAATTCCACAGTTCCTTTTGTGTTTGCACTGCTGTTTTCCTTGTGGAATCTCTTTGGTAGAACCCTTTTTTTGTTTTCTGTTCAGATAATTAACTTATAAACCCCCTCTTTTACTAAGGCTGACGTGTCCATTATATTATATGGATGAACCCTGCTTCCAAAGCCTTCCATCCCCGTGGGAGTCTCATGGGCCAGAGGGGGGTCCCCGTGGGAGTCCCGTGGGTTAGGGGGGATTCCCACAGGACCCCCGCGGGATTCCCATGAACCCCGTTCCCGTGCAGACCTCTAGTTCTTAGTGAATCTAGCCCTTTGTGTGCTCAATTTGTAGAATCCTAACTAATGGCATTTTTAGACGTCACTGCTAACTAGTACCAAATGGTGCCAATTAACATCAATTAAAGCCAATAATTTGGTTGTTAATGCCAATTAGCAGCTAATTATTAAATTAAATTATATGGGGAACTGACACTATAACTTTACACATGTGACTTTGCTCCTAAGTTTAAAATTATGCATGCAAATTTATGTTTATGTTTATTAAAATACTTCATATACTGCTTTAGCTAAACAAAAGACTAGAGAATAACACGGGGAAAAAATCTGTCCCCGTCACTGCCCTGTCACCGGACCACGTCCTCTTCACCACCCCGTCCCTGCCATCCCCTTCACCGCCTCGTCCCCATCCCCTTCACCGCCCCGTCCCCGCAGCATCCACCCTTCCCTCTGGCACCCCTTGCACGGTCTGTGCATCTCCCTCCTTCCCTCCCCCTTACCTTCACGGCGCGTTTTAAGGTCTTGTTAAAAGCCACCAGAATGTTTGTGCAGTCGCATGCGTGTGTGGGCGGAAGCTTCTCCTCTGACGCAACCGGAAGTTGCGTCAGAGGAGAAGCTTCTGCCCACACACGCGCGACTGCACGTACACGCCGGCGGCTTTCAACAAGACTGAAACTTTAAAGTGCCACATAGATAAGGGGGAGGGAGGGAGATAGATAGATTCGGGTGGGTAGGTAGGAAGGAGGGAGGGGGGGCCGGGCGTGATCAGTGACTGCGCACATTCCCTCCCTTAACTGCAGGGACAAGGCCATTCAGCGCTCCACGGGGCGGTGGATGGCTTAGTCCCCATACCTGTGGTGAGCACCTTTTCCCCCTCCACTATTTTGGTGGGTTACCCGCAGCTGCTGGTAACATCCACCGTGTCATTCTCTACAAAAGACCAAAGCAGTTTACAAAAAAAAAACAAAAAACAACAATCTTCAGACAGTATAAAAACATAAAGGAACTCGATTTCAATAGTAAAGATTATCACTCAATCAACCATACTAGATAATGATAAACCCAGACATTCCATTCAGACATTCTCTGTGAAACTCAGCTCTGAATTTCCAAATTCAGTGCTGTCCACTGGTATTATTCAGCTAGCGGGAAAATTCTGTCCATCTGGATGGCTACTCAGATAAAATTAGGGCAGCTAAGGGCTCCTTTTACTAAGCTGTGCTAGCGGTTTTAGCGCACGCTAGATGCTAACACCACCATTGAGCTGCCGTTAGTTTATACGCGTAGTGCAGGAGGCAGCATGTGCTAAAAACGCTAGCGCACTTTAGTAAAAGGAGCCCAAAAGTTTAACTAGGATAGCTATCTGGCTAGTGGACTGAATTTCATCACAAACTGGGTAAGTGTCATCTTTGCCCCAGCTACACACCTGGATAGTTCCACGGGATATCCATGAACAGACCTAGCTAAGGCATTTATCTGCAAAATAGCAGCTGTTAATGTGTGTACATTTGTGATTATTGTCTGTTCTGCAAGAAATGTTGGAAAATCAATCAATCAATCAATCTAAATGCTGCTGAATATTAGCATTGCTCTGTGTTCACCATGTCACCAAACCTCATTTTGTGTGTGTTTAACTTTCCTAGATCATCATTTTAAAAGACATGAAACATGGTGAAGCCAATTTTGCAGAGCGGCAGAAGATCGAACTGAACAAGGTGAATGTGTGCTGTGCAAGTACACTGCATGGGGTCATAATTCCCCCCCCCCCCGTCTTTTCACTCAGCTAAGCTCTCTTCAAGATCCATCTTTACTGGACCTTCTGAGTTCAGATTACACTTTCCAAAATTTGTGCCAATAAAAATCAGATGCAAACAGCAGCTTACAAATTTTAGGCCACAGAATAAAGGGTTGGTTTTGAATTAGAAGTTGTAAGGCTCTGTGAAATGTCCTTCATTGCAACACAACATAATAGAGTAAGTACAGGGAAAAGTGGACTTAATAAAGCAGCGGTTTTCAACCCAGTCCTCTGGGTTTTCAGAATATCTACAATGAATATGCATGAGAAAATTGTACATACAATGGAGAAAGTGCATACAAATCTATCTCAAGCATATTCACTGTGGATATCCTGAAAACCTGATTGGCTAAGTGTGCCTTGGGGATTGGTTTGAGAGACCCTGTAATATAGAACAACCCCCTAACTTTCCTTGAAAGCACTCATTCTTAGGTATGCTATTTTAATTGTAATTATGACCCATGTGAAATTTGACTTTGCGTTTGAATTACCCTAGTAACATAGTAGATGATGGCAGATAAAGACCTGAATGGTCCATCCAGTCTGCCCAACCTGATTCAATTTACATTTTTTTTAAATTTTTTCTTCTTAGCTATTTTTGGGCAAGAATCCAAAGCTCCACCTGGTACTGTTCTTAGGTTCCAACTACTGAAGTCTCCGTCAAAGCTCAGTCCAGCCCATCTACACCATCCCAGCTATTGAAACCCTCCCTAGCCCATCCTCAACCATAAGGCCATATACAGACTCATACCGTGCAAGTCTGCACAGTACTGGCCTTAGTTCTTCAATATTTACTATTATTTTCTGATTCTAGATCCTCTGTGTTCATCCCACACTTCTTTGAACTCCATCACCGTTTTCCTCTCCACCACCTCTCTCTGGAGCGCATTCCAGGCATCCACAACCCTTTCCGTAAAGTAGAATTTCCTAACATTGCTCTTGAATCTACCACCCCTCAACCTCAAATTATGTCCTCTGGTTTTACCATTTCCCTTTCTCTGGAAAAGATTTTGTTCTACGTTAATACCTTTCAAGTATTTGAACGTCTGAATCATATCTCCCCTGTCCCTCCTTTCTTCTAGGGTATACATATTCAGGACTTCTCATATGTCTTCTAGCGCAAACCTCCTCTGGACCACTTCAAGTCTTCTTACGTCGTTCGCCAGATACGGTCTCCAAAACTGAACACAATACTCCAAGTTGGGCCTCACCAACGACCTGAATAGGGGCATCAACACCTTCTTCCTTCTATTGGCTATGCCTCTCTTTATACAGCCCAGCATCCTTCTGGCAGCAGCCACCACCTTGTCACACCGTTTTTTCACCTTTAGATCTTCAGACACTATCACCCCAAGGTCCCTCTCCCCGTCCATGCATATAGGCCTCTTACCTCCCAGCATATATGTTTCCTTCTGGTTATTAATCCTCAAATGCATTACTCTGCATTTCTTTGCATTGAATTTTAGTTGCCAGATATTAGACCATTCCTCTAACTTTTGCAGATCCTTTTTCATATTTTCTACTCCCTCTTCGGTGTCTGCTCTGTTACAAATTTTGGTATCATTTGCAAAAAGGCAAACTTTTCCTTCTAACCCTTCAACAATGTCACTTACAAACATATTGAACAGGATTGGCCCCAGCACTGAACCCTGAGGGACTCCACTACTCACCTTTCCTTCCTCTGAGCGACTTCCATTAGCCACCACCTTCTGGCTTCTGTCCGACAGCCAGTTCACCACTTTGGGTCCTAATTTCAGCCCTTCAGGTTTGTTCAAGAGCCTCCTATGAGGAACCGTATCAAAGGCTTTGCTGAAATTTAAGTATATTACATCTAGCATATGTCCTCGATCCAGTTCTCTGGTCACCCAATCAAAAAATTCAATTAGGTTCGTTTGGCACGATTTACCTTTTGTAAAGCCATGTTGCCTTGGATCCTGTAACCCATTAGAATCTAGGAAGTTCACTATCTTTTCTTTCAGCAACACTTCCATTATTTTTCCAACAATTGAAGTGAGGCTTACCGGCCTAAAATTTCCCGCTTCATCTCTGTGACCACTTTTGTGAATAGGGACCACTCTCATCTCCAGAGCAATCCATATCACTTCTTCCTCTCCCCAGGTCCCTTGCATTTCGGTTGCTTGGATATCGATCTTTACATATAGAGCTACTCCACCTTTTTGACCATCTCGGTCCTTCCTAAAAAGATTATATCCGGTATGTTTGCATCCCATCCATGGGATTCACTGAACCATGTCTCTGTTAAAGCGACAATATCCAGATCTGCCTCTAACACCAGGGCTTGCAAATCATGAACTTTGTTGCTTAGACTGCGAGCATTTGTGGTCATCGCTTTCCAGCTATTTTTCAGCGGTAATCTCCTTTTTAATATAGATTTTTGTTTTGTTTCACTTTCCGTTGCAATGCTAAGAAGTGAATTGCTGATATTGTTTATGTTGCAATCTTTATCCCAGGACAAGCAGGCAGGTATTCTCACTAGTGGGTGATGTCATCAGACAGAGCCCGATACGGACGTCTCACAAGCACGTGTTGCTTGTAGAAACTTAAAAGTTTCGAGATGCCCGCACCGCGCATGCGCCGGTGCCTTCCCGCCCGGAGAGCCGGGCGTGTCTCCTCAGTTCTTTTCTTTCCGCGGAGCTGAGAAGTTCAACTTCATCATGCGCTAGCTGAATTCAGTTAAATTTGCCTTCCTTGTCCGCGTTTTTCGCTTTCTTTTATTTTAATTGTAGTACTGGATGTGACTCTTGACACGGGCTCCCGATACTCCAAAGAGTATCTGGACACCATGCATTTACCTAACCCTCCAATGGAGTCGCTTCGGCTCCCTCTGCATAAATTGCTGGATCAGACCTTCATGCAGTGTTTCGAAACACCGTACTCCATACCGGCGATTCCCAGCAAACTCGATGCTCGATACCGCATCGTGCACCATAAAGGGTTCGAAGGCCCTCAACTCTCTCACCAATCCCTACTGGTCGAGTCCTCTCTTAAACGCTCTCATCCCTCTCAGGTCTACGCCTCTGTACCGCCGGGCCGAGAGGGGAGAACGATGGACAAATTTGGTAGAAAATTCTACCTAAACTCCATGATGGCGTCACGGGTGCTGAACTACAATTTCTTTTTCTCTTCCTATCTGGAGTTCTTCTTGCCGGTGCTCCGCAAGTTCACTCCTTTCATAGACACCCAAGCTCGATTCGAGTTCGAGGAAGTGGTAGCCTCCCTCTCCCAGTTACGCCTCCAGCTGATGCAATCCTCCTTCGATGCATTCGAACTCTCGGCACGTGCTGCCGCAAGCGCGGTAGCCATGCGCCGCCTGGCATGGCTCCGTACAATCGATATGGATCCCAACCTCCAAGACAGACTCGCCAACGTACCATGTGCGGGAGCTGATCTGTTCGATGAGTCTATCGAAACTGTTACCAAGAAGCTGTCGGATCACGAAAAATCCTTTCAATCCATCCTGCGGCCCAAACCCAAACCTCAACAGTCTCGACCTTCCAGGCCACCCCTGATTTACCAGCGGCGTTACATGCCCCGACAAACGCCTGCTGCGAGACAACCTGCGAAGAGACAACCTCCCCAGAAGTCTCAGCAAAAACCCCAGCCGCCGGCTGCAACTAAGGCTACCCAGCCCTTTTGACTCCCTTCCGGGGAGCATAACCGACACCGTTCTGCACCCCTCAGCCTCTCCCATAGGGGGCCGCCTCCATCTTTTCTACCATCGATGGGAGGCCATAACCACGGACCTATGGGTCCTTACCATCATAAGAGACGGATACTCTCTTCACTTCCATCGGGTCCCCCCGGACCATCCTCCAAGAGAGTATCCTTCAAGCTCGACACAGACCGCCCTTCTTCTTCAGGAAGTCCAAACCTTACTTCAGCTTCGGGCCGTCGAGCCGGTCCCGTCAGACCAATTGAACCGAGGGTTTTACTCCCGGTACTTCCTCGTCCCGAAGAAAACGGGCGACCTGCGACCCATTCTGGACCTTCGGGCCCTCAACAAGTTTCTGGTCAAAGAGAAGTTTCGTATGCTGACTCTGGCTTCTCTATACCCCCTCCTCGAGCAGAACGACTGGTTATGCTCCCTGGATCTCAAGGAGGCCTACACTCACATCCCCATTCACCCGGCCTCCCGAAAGTTCCTCAGATTTTGGGTGGGAAATCTGCATCTACAGTATCGAGTGCTACCATTCGGCCTCTCTTCGTCCCCCAGAGTCTTCACAAAGTGCCTGGTGGTAGTGGCCGCGGCACTCCGGGACAGGGGTCTACAGGTGTTCCCATACCTCGACGACTGGCTCATCAAGGCCCCGTCAGCCCCAGAGGTCACTTCGGCGGTCTCGGCTACAACCTACCTCCTCCAGAACTTGGGCTTCGAGATCAACTTTTCCAAGTCCCACCTACAACCCACCCAGTCCCTCCCCTTCATCGGGGCAGTCCTGGACACCAGTCGACTCCGAGCATTCCTGCCCCTGCAACGCATGGAGGCTCTTCTTCATCTCTCCCAGTCGGTGTCTACTCGCCAAACTCTACCGGCGAGACAACTGATGGTGCTCCTGGGCCACATGGCCTCCACAGTACATGTGACACCCTTTGCCAGACTCCATCTCAGAATCCCCCAGTGGACCCTGGCATCACAGTGGAATCAGACGTCCGATCCACTAACCAAACACATCGTAGTCACACCTGCTCTTCGGCAGTCTCTACTTTGGTGGATGACCTCTTCGAATCTATCCAGAGGTTTGCTGTTGCACTCTCCCCCCCATCAGAAAGTTCTCACAACCGATTCGTCGAACTATGCATGGGGGGCCCACCTGGATGGTCTCCGCACCCAAGGATTCTGGACCAGTGCGGACAGACTACATCAAATCAATCTACTGGAGCTCAGAGCCATCTTCAATGCTCTCCAAGCTTTCCAACACCTACTTCACAACATGGTGATCCTCATTCGCACAGACAATCAGGCCGCCATGTATTATATCAACAAGCAAGGAGGCACGGGCTCGGCCCTCCTTTGCCAGGAAGCTCTACGAATCTGGGACTGGGCGGTTCGCCACAACGCCTTCCTCAGAGCTGTCTACATTCAGGGGAAGAACAACGTCTTAGCAGACAACCTAAGTCGTCTTCTACAACCTCACGAATGGACTCTCCATTCCAGCCCCCTTCACCAAATCTTCACACAGTGGGGGACGCCTCAGATAGACCTCTTTGCGGCTCCCTACAACTCCAAACTGCCTCAGTTTTGCTCCAGGATCTACACTCCTCATCGCCTCGAGGCAGATGCTTTTCTACTGGACTGGGGGAAACGATTTCTATATGCGTTCCCACCATTCCCGCTGATCCAGAAGACTCTGGTCAAGCTGAAATTCGAACAGGCCACCATGATCCTAATAGCTCCTCGGTGGCCCAGACAACCTTGGTTCTCCCTTCTACTTCAACTCAGCAGCAGGGAACCTGTACCACTTCCAGTGTTTCCTTCACTACTTACTCAACATCAAGGATCACTGCTTCATCCCAACCTGCAGTCTCTCCACCTGACAGCTTGGTTCCTCTCAACGTAACCCCTCACCAATTCTCACAAGAAGTGAGGGAGATCTTGGAGGCTTCCAGGAAGCCCGCCACTCGACAATGCTACTCCCAGAAATGGACTAGATTCTCCTCATGGTGTGTTTCTAAATCAAAGGAACCTCAGCGAGCTTCCTTATCCTCCGTGCTGGACTATCTCCTACACCTATCTCAATCTGGGCTCAAGTCTACATCCATACGAGTCCACCTGAGCGCTATTGCAGCTTTCCACCAGCCTCTACAAGGGAAACCCCTCTCGGCCCATCCGGTGGTCGCCAGATTTATGAAAGGGCTCTTTCATGTTAACCCTCCTCTCAAACCACCACCAGTAGTTTGGGATCTCAATGTAGTCCTTTCCCATCTCATGAAGCCCCCGTTTGAACCACTCAACAGGGCTCCTCTTAAGTATCTCACCTGGAAAGTGCTTTTTCTTGTAGCCCTTACGTCTGCTCGCAGAGTCAGCGAACTCCAGGCACTGATGGCGGACCCACCATTCACAGTATTTCATCACGACAAGGTGGTCCTCCGCACTCACCCGAAATTCCTGCCTAAAGTGGTCTCCGAATTTCATCTCAACCAATCCATCGTACTTCCAGTATTCTTTCCTAAGCCCCATTCTCACCACGGAGAATCGGCCCTCCACACTCTAGACTGTAAACGTGCTTTGGCTTTCTACCTGGATCGTACCAAGCCACACAGAACCACCCCCCAACTTTTTGTCTTCTTCGATCCTAATAAGTTGGGAAGACCCGTATCAAAGCGCACCATCTCCAATTGGATGGCGGCTTGTATCTCTTTCTGCTATGCCCAGGCTGGATTATCACTTCCTTGTAAGGTCACAGCCCATAAGGTCAGAGCAATGGCAGCCTCAGTAGCATTCCTCAGATCAACACCAATTGAGGAGATTTGTAAGGCTGCCACTTGGTCCTCGGTTCACACCTTCACCTCACATTATTGTCTGGATACTTTCTCCAGACGGGATGGACAGTTTGGCCAAACAGTGTTGAAAAATTTATTCTCTTAAGTCGCCAACTCCCCCTCCATCCCACTGAGGTTAGCTTGGAGGTCACCCACTAGTGAGAATACCTGCCTGCTTGTCCTGGGATAAAGCAATGTTACTTACCGTAACAGTTGTTATCCAGGGACAGCAGGCAGCTATTCTCACGTCCCACCCACCTCCCCTGGGTTGGCTTCTCAGGCTAGCTACCTGAACTGAGGAGACACGCCCGGCTCTCCGGGCGGGAAGGCACCGGCGCATGCGCGGTGCGGGCATCTCGAAACTTTTAAGTTTCTACAAGCAACACGTGCTTGTGAGACGTCCGTATCGGGCTCTGTCTGATGACTAGTGAGAATAGCTGCCTGCTGTCCCTGGATAACAACTGTTACGGTAAGTAACATTGCTTTACTACCATCACATCTTGTCTTATGCCGGGGTGGTCTCTATAATTGTCCTTCATACATACACCACCCCCACCTTCTAGTTTAAATGCCAAGAAACATATTGTTTAAAATTCTCTGCAAGCATTCTTTTTCCTGCTGTAGTAATATGTAGTCCATCAGTACAATATAGTTTCTTGTCCTTCCATGTATTACCCCATCCTCCTATGTACCTGAAGCCTTCTTGATGACACCAGGCTTGGAGCCATCTATTAAAGTCTTCTGTGTTTTTCACTCTTTGCTCTCCCTTTCCATATGCAGGCAGTACTTCAGAAAAAGCTACAGTCTTTACAAAAGGTTTCAAGCCATAATGTATGGGCATTTACCATTTGAAATATTTTCCCTTCTTTCTTCTTTGGAGATTTTTGATTATCACATAGTCTTTCTGTAGTTCATGCTGACAGTGTATGGCAAATGACTCCAGCTAGAACAAGATTACTGTAGGATTCATAGAAACATAGGCAGCAACAGATAAAGACCAAGACTGCCCATTTCTACCTGTCTACTGTGATATTACAGGTTGAAGCTTGCTCGGCACAGGAATCCTTCATCCCATAAAGGCAATAGGCCAGCTGTGATAGGGCAGAGCACATTAAGGGGATTCAAAGAGGGATTAAACAAGTTCCTGAAGGATATGGGGATTGAGGGATATAGATAGAGGTAGAGATAGGATCATGAAAGGGTATAGATAGAAGAAAAATGGGGATTAAAGGGTTATAGACAAAAGATCACTTACAGGTCATGGACCTGATGGGCCGCCGCGGGAGCGGACTGCTGGGCGCGATGGACCCCTGGTCTGACCCGGCAAAGGCAACTTCTTATGTTCTTATAATCTCTGTCACAATACTTAGTTCCCCATTATTCTATGTGCCATGAATGAGAGTTTTAAAAAAGTATGAAATTCTGTTGCAGCTTCTGCAGACTGATTACTACAACCTGACCAAGTTTTATGGGACTGTGAAGATGGACACCAAGATCTTTGGAGTGATTGAATACTGTGAAAGAGGCTCACTCCGGGTAGGGATGTTTATTCTCAACAGTGCTTTCATAACTTCTTATGCCTTCCTCCATAGCCTAGAAAAATTTAAAGGTTTAGGGTACTCTTTGGTTCTAGTGAATCAAGGAGTAGTAGTTTGAAGGTTCAGTATGGCCCCCGATGCTGATGATATCACCTATACCTCCAGAACAAGATTACGCCATTGCCTACTAATGAAATTTCTCCATTGGTATGACTTCACCTGTTTTACTATATATCCTAGAGCAAGTTGGTCATTGTAAACCTTCATACAGTTAGGCTCTGATTCTATAAACAGTGTCTATCTTCTAGGTGCCGTTCGGTGCGGTTGTCAATTATTCTCTAGGCGCTGTTTATAGAATCGTGCCTAGCAGCGCCTAAGGACTCCTTTTACTAAGGTACTTTAGGGCCTTAACGCGCGGAATAGCACGCTCTACGTTGCCGCACGCACTAGACCTTAACACCAGCATTGAGCTGGTGTTATTCTAGAAGCATACTGTGCAGTGTAGCACGCTGTAATTTTGTGCATGCGCTAAAAACGCCAGCGCACCTTAGTAAAAGGAGCCCTAAGTGTTCATAGGCGCCAGTAGGTGTTGAATCGTTATGCACACTGCCATTTAGGCCAGGGATTTTGTGGCCTGAGTGCGCCTAAAGTAGGCGCTTACCAGTGCCTAAGTCAATCCACGCCCAAGCTCTATCCCGAATCCATCCCAAATCTGCCCCTAACTACACCTACTTGCCAGTAGGCACTAGATGCACCGATCTAGGTGTCTAACTTCCAGCGCCGTTTATAGAACCTGGGCCTTAAAGTCAATGGTGTATAGATTGAATGATACACTGCTGCATGCATGAGGTCAGTCATAAGATGTCATTGATGTGCACAAAGTCAACATGGTGTTCAAAGGTATAATTAGGCACTTCTTAATACAACAACTAAATGATTTTTTATTTATTTAATTTTTTTCCTTCTTATGCTTGTATCGTGATTATTTGGCGTTCTTTTCCTTTTTTTTAATTGATGTACACCGCACTGATATAATTGAAGAGCGGTATATAAATACAAATAAACATAAACATATAACAGTACACATGGGACTAGCTTCAGTAAATGATGCTCATATTTGGGCGCTGAAAAAAATCTGTGCCATCTGAGTGGTGCGCCATTTATACAATAGCTCTTAGAGCCAAATTCTGCCCCAAACTTTGGGCACGATGATTTACACCAACTGAAACCTGGTGTAAATCCCTGTGTGTAAGTTAGACACCAATCCCTGGTATTCAGTAATATTTCGCGTATCTTTAGTGAATGCCCCTGACCCACCCATGCCTCTCCCATGGCCATGCTCTCTTTTGAGTTGTGTGATAAAAAAAATTTGTGTGTGGATCTTTAAAGAACAGTGCCTGGCATTGCTCAATTAAGCTGTGTGCATCTGGGGTGCATGTCCAAATGTGAGCATGCAATTTTGAGTGTTATATACATAATCCACAGGATGATCTGCAAGGTGAATTACGTGTATGAAGAACAAACTACTACAACGTGGTCTGTGTTGGTCTTTTCTAGAAATCCCAGAATAGATTGCAATTGTTATAGAACACAGCTGCCAAGATCCTTGCAGGGTTGAGTCTTTGGGCCTATGTCATTCCCTTGCCTTACTATAGAATCCTGGATGTGATTTAAAAATTTGCTGTTAGTCTTTAAAGTCCATTATGGTCTTCAGCCAAAATATGTCACAGATGTTTTGTCTTTGCACGTTCTACAACATTTTTATCTCAGTGCAGAGAGTCACCAGCTCTTTTTTGTCATTCCCCCAGGATGTCTTGAATGATAAAATCTCCTACCCCGATGGCACCTTCATGGACTGGGAGTTTAAAATTTCTGTGTTGTATGACATTGCCAAGGTAAGATGGCCATGGGACTGATGACTGGAAACATGAGGCAAAAATTAATACACAAGTTAACGATGTGAGGGATGTTTGGGAAGCAAAAAGCAGCATGACTGCAACTATTACTGTAGCTAGTTGTATAATATGACCCTGTGCAAGAAATCTGCTTCCTGACAGGCCACTGGACTGGCCTTCTTAAATTATGCACCCTCACTATAAAATTATTTATATATTTTAAGTATTATATACAGTGTTCCGCCGGTCGTCGTCGGTTTGTGGTCCCGGTCATTCGCGGTATTTTCTGACCGCAAACCGCCAACAAGGAGAGGGCAGCGGAAGAGGCAGGAGAGAGCATCCGGAGCACCGCGAGTGCAGGAAATCATTCGTGGTATGCTCCGACTGTCTCTTCCTGCACTAAGTCGGGCCTTATCCAATCAGAAGCTGCTTTGGGCCCGACTTAGTGCAGGAAGAGGCGGTCAGAGCATACCGCAGGTGATTTCCTGTATTCGCGGCGCTCCAGCTGCTCTCCCGCTGCCCTCTTCAGTCTCCCCCATGAAAAACCGTATTCGCGGTTTTTCAAGATTCGCGGGGGTTCCTGGAACGGAACCCCTGTGAATATCGGGGGAGTACTGTACTGCCTATCAAAGTTATCTAAGCAGTTTACAATCAGATACTCAAACATTTTCCCTATCTGTCCAGTGGGCTCACAATCTATCTTACACAGCTGGGGCAATGGAGGATTGAGTGACTTGCCTAGGGTCACAAGGAGCAGTGTTATGTTCTTATTATCAAAATTAAAGCCCCATCTACTTTCTTATCTTCCATCATCTCTGGTCCTGTTTAGTTCCTAGTTGGATCCCCAGAGTGCCTCACACTTTATTTAATTTTCTATACCGTTCTCCCAGGGGAGCTCAGAATGGTTTACATGCATTTATTCAGATACTCAAGCAGTTTTCCCTGTCTGTCCCTGTGGGCTCACAATCTATCTAATGTACCTGGGGCAATGGGGGGATTAAGTGACTTGCCCAGTGTCACAAGGAGCAGCGTGGGTTTGAACCCAGAACCTCAGGGTGCTGAGGCTGTAGCTTTAACCACTGCGCCACACTCTCCCCCAATACTTTCTTTGTATTACTTCCAGCACAGTCTCTTTTCCGTCTCCAGTCATTCTCATTTCACTGCCTTGCGTGCCTGTGCCCATTTCTAGCCCACTCAATTAATGCCACCTGTCCTAGCTTTTCTATACATCCATCTTTAGCATTAACTTTTAACATTCAACTTTCTTCCATTTTTCTGCTTTCTTCTCAAAATCTACTTTTCCATGCCTTCCCTTCCCATCTATCCCTCTTTCTTCTCCCATCTATCCAAGGTAGGGAGAACGATAGGGCACTCTCTAAAGTGAAAAGGGGATAGATTCCATACAAACGTAAGGAAGTTCTTCATCACCCAGAGAATGGTAGAAAACTGGAACGCTCGTCCGGAGGCTGTTATAGGGGAAAACACCCTCCAGGGATTCAAGATAAAGTTAGACAAGTTCCTGCTGAACCAGAACGTACGCAGGTAAAGCTAGTCTCAGTTAGGGCACTGGTCTTTGACCTAAGGGCCGCCGCGTGAGCGGACTGCTGGGCACGACGGACCACTGGTCTGACCCAGCAGCGGCAATTCTTATAATCTATAAAACCTCAATTCTTCCCTTAGAAACTAGCATTGCTCTTTCACAAATTATTTTGTCATCTATCTCAAGGAGACATACAACAAATTAAGTACTAGCAAGGTTAGTTTGGGGTGAGTGGACTACAAACAGGAGAATTACCCAGGTATTTAGCACCACAACACTTGTTGCTGGTAGGGCCGCGCCTTAGTTTCCGCCCTGAGTCCCTATGTCTAATGTTGGTCCTGAATGGAAGTACAAAGATTTCCTATTCCAGATAAAGGATCCTATTTGCTACATTAGAGGGTAATTTTACAAGGCATTTCTGTGCCTCAAGCAAGGTTTATAAAATTTACTGAGAGTATATACGCTTAAACTAATGCACACACAACCTGCATAGGTTTATCAGGACAAGCATTCCTGGGGGTAGGATTAAAGAGGGTTTAGCATGTGCGTTGCACACTCTTAAGTGGAGAAGGATACCATACAGACGGCTGTTTTATACCTTTTGACATGGACCTCTGAGGAAGGAGTGTTTTCCGAAACACGGACCGTGTCAGGTCCCTTGGTTTATTATAAGGTGGTATTTTCAACTGTATAAAATATTTGGTATAATAAACATTGACTGCATCTGGTCCATAGGAGTCTGCAGTTTGTTTGGTTTTTTTTTTAAGATCGTAGTCAGTGTAGGAGAGAGCATATCAGTATCTAATCCCATATCAGTTATGCTGGCTTGAATTTCTGCAACTCAAAAGCATAGCTCTACACTTATCTGCACTGACTCTTACTCAACAACCATTGGATTCAGGACACTCCACTTATTCTTTTTTTTTTAAATAATTTTATTTTTATTCAAATTTTACATTTTAAACAAGCACTTCAACTTGAATATGGATTTGAATTACAATATAAGAAGCCATGGATGGTAACTCCCATCCAAAAAGAAATTAAAAGGAAAAATAATACTCATTATTTCGTCCACAATGATCCAAGACCTAAGTAAATAAAGAAGAAATACAATACAAAAATCATTTATCAGGACATAATAAAATTAAGAGAGACCACTTCTGGCAGCCAGGTCACTAAACGGTAGGATTCACCGTTGGTCCTATGGTTACTCACCCCCCCTTCCTTGGCCACAATAAATTGTAACAACTGTTTGGGTTCAAAAAAGAAAATATTTTCCTTCTAGTGAGATACAGCACTTAGCAGGAAATTTTAGAGTAGTTCTCTCAGTTATTACTTCAGGGGAACTTTCCAGAAAGTATGTTAAGTTCAATCCGCTTGCTTCTGGTCCTACTGGGTCCATAGGTGTAGAGCTTTCCTGTTTCTCTGAGGAAATATATATTGCGCTCCAACAATAGGCGGTAAGCTTTCTTTCTGGTATTACAAGAGTTTCTTTTTAAGTATTTCTGGACCAGAAATCACTGGAGACTTGGGAAAATTCAAAAACTTCAAGTTATTCCTCCTCTGTTTATTCCAATTTTCTATAAATAAAGGATCGGTCTTTAATAGTTTCCAATTCCAGTGATTTAAGTGAATTGATCTGGTTATCATGTTGCTGTATCTTTTTCATCCTTGCTCTCTTAATTTTAAGTTCATGTCCTTTACCTGAGAGCAACATTGAGACTGCCTTTTTAAGGTTGGAGTCCATTGTCGCAATGACTTCCCCACAGAGTGTCTAAACCAGGGGTAGTAGAATGACATGGTGGTTGTTACCCGCGGTTAGCCACGAGTAGCCGCGGGTAACCCGCCGAAAACGGGGAAGAAAAATAGTGGTCTCTGCGCGGGACGGGGACAAGTCCATTCACCGCTCCACGGGGCGGTGAATGGCCTTGTCCCCGCAGTGAGGCAATCAAGGATCGCGCGGTCCCCACCTGCCCGATCACAGCGTTCCGCCATCTCCCTCCCTCCACCTCACCTTTGATGTAGAGCAGGGCCAGCATGATGGACAGGCGCAAAAAAAAAAAAAAAAGCCTCCTTCCTTTTTCCCTGCTCTTACCGCCATGCTGCAGCTACTAAAGCCAACAGGAAGTCTTTCCGACGTCAATTCTGACATCGGAGAGGACGTTCTGGGCCAGCCAATCGCTGCCTGGCTGGCCCAGAACGTCCTCTCCGACTTCAGAATTGACGTCGGAAAGACTTCCTGTCGGCTTTAGCAGCTGCAGCATGGCGGTAAGAGCAGGGGAAAAGGAAGGAGGCTTTTTTTTTTTTTTGAGCGGCAGGGAGGCAGCAGGCTGGCTTTGGCTAGGGAGGGAGGGACAGAGGTAGACAGGCAGGCTGCGGGGGTGGGGGTGGGACAAAGTGTGGAAGGCAGTGAGAGGGACATAGAAAGGAGGCACTAGGGGCACTAAAGACAGGAAGGGGCACTAAGGATATGGGAAGGAGGCACTGGGGGCATTGTTTTTGACCATTGCCTCCTTCCCATGTCCTTAGTGCCCCTTCCTGTCTTTAGAGGAAAGGGGCACTAAGGACATGGGAAGGAGGCACTGGGGGCACTAAAACGGCATTTGGAACCACGACATCTGGTCCGACCACTACACCTATTACTTTAATTTAAACTGGAACCAAACTAAAGTAAAAACTCACCCAAGGATAAAAAAAGAATATCTCACAAGGGGCCACATTAACCCAGAGGAATACTGGGCCCACTACAAAGCGCACGAGGAGACGAATGAAGAAGGTAAATTCTGGGAACAATGGTCAAAAACAAGCTCAACTATCTTAGACAAAATAGCTCCCAAACAAAACAGAACAAAACCGCTCAAATAAATATAACAACTGGTACGACTCCGAACTACAAAAAATGAAACAATCAACACGACGACTAGAAAGGATCTGGAACAAATCAGGTGAAATATCCGACAGGAATAATTGGAGATCAAACATAAAGGAATATAAACAATTGATAAAAGATAAAAGGAAAAAATTCTACTCAACCAAAATATATACATCCAACACAAGCTCAAAAGGAATTAACACTCATGAATTGTTCAATCTAGTAAAAAATTTATTTGATACCACACGCCACAGTCAATCAACGCACGGCATAAAACTTCCATCAGCAGATGAGCTAGCACAACACTTTAACTCAAAAATTGTGAACCTAAGGAAACAACTGCCCAACAAACAACACAGTATGAACAGCAAATAGCCAACACACACGAAACGAAACACCAGTGGATATGTATTGGAACTCCTTTCAGGACCTAGAATGGAACAACTTCATAAAACTCTACAATAAATATACCAAATCAACTGCATCCTAGATCCCTGTCCACCCCAACATAATTGAAAGCAGCCCCCTTTAGACTTTAAGATAACACTATGGACTCATATGTCCAACAATTTCAAAAACGGAAAATTCCTATCAAAAAATGGTCACATTATAATCACCCCAATCCCAAAAAATCATAAACTACCACTAACTTCAGCAACCAACTATAGACCAGTAGCATCCATCCCATTTTTTTGTAAAAATAATGGAAGGCTTGGTACAAACCCAACTGATGGACTACCTAGATCGGTTCTCACTGCTACATGAAACCCAGTCAGGCTTCAGACTCTGTTCAGCACTGAGACAGTCATAGCAGCAATCTTTAGAATACTTACGTAACTCTATTTAGTAAGGGCCACAAAGCCTTAGTGATGCAATTCAACATGAGCTCAGCCTTCGACTTGGTAGATCACAAAAAACTACTACAATGCTTAGATTCAATCGGCATCGGAGGCGAAGTGCTGAACTGGTTCCGAGGTTTCCTTACGACCCGCACCTATCAAGTTCGCTTCAACTACAATCTCTCTAAAACATGGAGAAACCCATCAGGCGTTCCACAAGGGTCCCCACTATCCCCACTACTCTTCAACGTCTACATAGCTTCACTAGGCACAAAGCTAACCCAGCAAGGCATAAAAGTATTCAGCTACGCAGACGACTTCACAATCATAATCCCATTTACAGCATCCCCCTCCGAAATCACACCAACAGCAACTGAAGCGCTAAACACGATGGATCAATGGACTACAGATTTCAAACTGAAGCTCAATTCAGAAAAAACTAAATTCTTCATAGCCTCGCCACACGCACAGAACACGACAATATCATTACACATTAACAATCTAAACTACCCCATTCAACCAACGATGAAGATTCTAGGAGTAATACTAGACCAAGGACTAACCATGAAGGACCACATAAACTCCTTAATCAAAAGAGGGTTTTTCACTCTCTGGAAACTTAAGTCCATTAAGGCGTACTTCCACACTTCAGCTTTTAGAATTCTAGTACAATCCCTAATACTAAATCACCTGGACTACTGCAATATCACCCATCTGACAATCCCCCAGAAGCAAATGCAAAGACTACAACTGATACAAAATGCAGCAGTCAGGATGATCTTCGGGCTGAAGAAGTCCGATCACATAACCCCTTCCTACCGACTCCTACACTGGTTACCGATGGAGGCGCGCACGAAGTTCAAGCTAGGATGTCTCTGCTTCAAGGTACTAAATGGTCTAGCCCCAAAATACATTACAGACCTCTTCTCATTCCCAACCAACAGACATGAAAGAAAAACACACATGAAATTTATCTCCCCACCGGCTAGAGGGTGCAAATATAAGAGACACCATCAACAACTGCTATCATATCAAGCTTCCATATGGGGTAAAGACCTAGAAAAACTAATTGCGCACACAAACAACTATGAAGAATTCAGAAAACACCTAAAAACTTATCTATTCTTGAAATACCTAGGTAACGAACCGGAACATCAACCCCCCTCGTAACATCACCACACACCTGAACTTGCAACTGTTAACCCCAAACCCCTAATCACTAAACATGAACACTATATGAACTTACAGAATATTTCTACTTCTGTGTAAACAACTTGGCGCTTCCTGGCCTTGCAACACACAAATGTTTAAGATGTAAGTAGATTAAACGGAAGAGCCCTCAGTAACACAGCCACCCACCGGAGAACCAGTGGAAAAGGCTGTCACATGGCTTACACCCAAACGAGTGTTAACTGTGAAACATCCCCGGGCTCTACTCCGTATTTTTTATAATAAAGTGCACCCAACAGTGCTAAGTGTGAAAAAAGATATACATAAATCAAAAAAACACACTTTACCATTCACTACGATTGTCTCTGCCCCTTGTCCTGCTTTGTCAATCCTTGCTGTGCTGGATGATTTGGATGGTCACAGCACAGCCCAGCTGTTCCTGAAGAAGGGGGTGTGCACCCCCGAAACGGAGTCCTGTTGGACGAAGAATATCTTTGCTGGTTGTTTGTCTTCACGGAGAAACTAAGTACTTCCTGTTGTTTTTTGCTTGGCTGGACTTGGACGTTTTTGGCCCCCTGGACAAGGGGCAGAGACAATCGTAGTGAATGGTAAAGTGTGTTTTTTTGATTTATGTATATCTTTTTTCACACTTAGCACTGTTGGGTGCACTTTATTATAAAAAATACGGAGTAGAGCCCGGGGATGTTTCACAGTTAACACTCGTTTGGGTGTAAGCCATGTGACAGCCTTTTCCACTGGTTCTCCGGTGGGTGGCTGTGTTACTGAGGGCTCTTCCATTTAATCTACTTACATCTTAAACATTATTGATAGGTTGGTTAATGTAGTTGAACCGTCTCTGCTTTTGTCTCTCTCCCTTGTCTAGTTCCTTTTCTTGGGGTTTGGGAGGTTTTTTGCTGTTGGATTTGTCTATTTACCTTCCAATTTTTTCAGGTTTTTCTGATTTCTTTAGGCTCATTGTACTGCAGCATCTGCATGATTATGTGCTCAGGTGGGCATTTTTAGTGTGCACAATTGACCTGATTCGAGCTATAGGTGAACATGGGGGACACGTCATTGCAAGGGAGGAGAAGTCAATTGATTTATTTTATGTTCTGTTTTTACTACAGGGCAGAGGCACTGAAACAGATTCTCAGTGCAGCAGTAGTAGTGGCAGGATTCTCTTCTGTCTTCATGGTGTTTCGCAGTACTGAGGCTTATATGGATGATGCGGGGACGGTGACGGGGCGGTGAATGGGATGGCAGTGACAGTGACGGAGCGGTGAAGTGGATGGCAGTGACGGTGACGGGGCATTGAAGGGAATGGCGGTGATGGGGCGGTGAAGGGGATGGTGAGCCGGTGACGGGGACAGATCATTCTCTAACCAGGGGTAGGCAATTCCGGTCCTCGAGAGCCGGAGCCAGGTCAGGTTTTCAGGATATCCACAATGAATATGTATGAGATGGATTTGCATGCACTGCCTCCTTGAGATGCAAATCTATCTCATGCTTATTTATTGTGGGTATGCTGAAAACCTGACTTGGCTCCGGCCCTCGAGGACCAGAATTGCCTACCCTTGGTTTAAACTGACTGTTACAGGTTTAATTATCTCTCCAAATTGTAGGTTAATAGGAGCAGAAATTGAGTTCTTACCATCTTCTGTGGATGGTGCCAGTAAACTGGCTGCAGTGGGAGTCTCACCTCCCAACAACTCGGCTCCCACTACTCCTCCGGGGTTCTCCGGCTGTCCCTCTCTCCAGGTTTGCAGGAGTACCTCTCATTTCACATAGTTTCCACTCTCAGGCTGAAGAGGAGTCTGAATTTCAACCGACCTAAGAGAAGCCCGATCCTTGCTGAGGTTCCACTGAAGACTCTGGTGTTCCTCCCAAAGCCGGTAGGGTCCCTCTCTGATGATGTGCGAATCCCGCATCCAGCATTTTCTGTATTAGATTCCCGGAGCTCGCAGCTGCCGGAGGATTCAGCCGCGTAGCTCCCTTCCTCTTCCCCATTAGATGGCAGGAAAGCTTTCCAAGCGGCCAAAGCCATAAGAACAGCACCCGAGGCCAAGCAGGCCTGGCTTTTGCAGCGTTGAGGAAGCAGGTAGAAATTGGTGGTGGCAGTGGCTTGGAGGGGGCAGTGAGAAAGAAAGAAAGAAAGAAAGGGGGCAGGGAGAGAGAAAGAAATAAAGACAGACAGAAGGGGGGGCAGGGAGAGAGAAAGAAAGAAGGGAGCAGAGAGAGACAGAGAGAAAGAAAAGGGGGCAGGGAGAGAGGAAGAAAAATTTGGACTCATGGAGGGACAAAGAGAGATGTTGATTGGGGAATGGGATGAGGTCTGGAGGAGAGAAAGCACCTAGGAAGCAGAAAGAAGGGAAAAAATATTGGATGCACAGTCAGAAGGAAATGCAACCAGAGACTCATGAAATCACCAGACAACAAAGGTATAAAAAATTATTTTATTTTTAATTTAGTGATCAAAATGTGTCCGTTTTGAGAATTTATATATGCCGTCTATATTTTGCACTATGGCCCCTTTTATTAAACCACAATAGCGGTTTATAGTGCAGGGAGTCTATCAAGTTTCAAGTTTATTAATATTTGATGAATCGCTTAATCGGTTTGCTAAGCGATGTACAAAATTATAAAAAAAGAATAGAAATACAAAACTAATCAAATAACAAAATATCTAACAACAAGACAAATGACAAATATTTAACAACAAGACAAACTTGAATTGAGAGAGAGGAGGGGAAGTTACAACTTTTTCATTATGGAGAAAAAACAAAAAGGGGAAGAACAAAAGGGGACGGGGGAGTTAAAAGTCTAAGTATAAAAAATGAAGCTAAAATTTAAATGTTAAAAGCATCTTTAAAAAGATGAGTTTTCAGACATTTTTTAAAGGAGGTGGGATCTTTTTCATTTTTAATATATTGTGGTAATGAGCAGTGGCGTACCAGGGGGGGCATGGGGGGCGGTCCGCCCCGGGTGCCAAGCCCTGAGGGGGTGCTCCCAGTCCGGTCCGGTTCCCCCCCCCCGCGCCGGGTGTCGCGTCTGGAAACAGCCTGCAGCAAGATCGCGATGCCAGCGATCTTTGCCTGCTTCGGCTGTTTCCTCCGCCACGGTCCCGCCCCTCCTCTGATGTCAGAGGAGGGGCGGGATCGCGGCGGAGGAAACAGCCGAAGCAGGCAAAGATCGCTGGCATCGCGATCTTGCTACAGGCTGTTTCCCCAGGGAAATGAAGCGGGGAGACCGGGGGAATGAGCAGTGCTTCGTGGTGGTGGTGGTGGTGGGGCCGAGCAGTCCTTCGAGGTAGTGTGGGGGGGGGGCAGCAGGCCTTCAAGGTGGGGCGGGCAGGCAGACCTTGTGGGGGGGGGGGAGACAGGCCTTCAAGGGGGACAGGCAAGCCTTCGGGGGGGGGACAGGCCTTCAAGGGAGGGCACAGGCCTTCAAGGGGGGGACAGGCTTTCAAGGGGGGGATAGGCAGGCAGGCCTTCAAGGGGGGACAGGCCTTCGAGGGGGGGGTGTAGGTCTTCAGGGGGGGTGCAGGCCTTCGGGGAGGGGGAGCAGGCCTTCAAGGGGGGGCAAGACTTCAGGGGGGGCAGGCCTTCGAGGGGGGTGTAGGCCTTTGGGTGTAGGCCTTCGGGGGGGTGCAGGCCTTCAAGGGGAGGACAGGCCTTCAGGGGGGGCAGACCTTCAAGGGGAACAGGCAGGCAGGCCTTCGGGGGGGTGCAGGCCTTCAGGGGGGGTGCAGGCCTTCAGGGGGGGTGCAGGCCTTCAAGGGGGGGACAGGCCTTCAGGGGAGGGGGGGCCCTGGTGGAGAAGTACACGGAGGGAAGGGGGAGGGTTTCAAAGAGACGTGTATATGCCGGACTTTGGGTGGGAAGAAATAATGGGTCTGAAAATAGAGGAGAGAGAGAGAGGTGATGAACATGGGTTTTAGGGAGGAAAAGAACAGAAAAGGAGAGAAGTTGGACACAAGGGATGGTGTGGAGGGGGGTGATAGAGATACTGATTAAGAGAGTAGTTGGGAAAAGAAAGGGAGAGATGGTGGACCCAGGGGTGGTGGGGAAGGAGGGAGAGCTGCTGGATGAAAGGGTAGTTAAGAAAAGGTGGATCTGTGGAGGGAGACAAAAAAAGGAAAGATGCCAGACATCCGGGGGAGGAAAGGGAAACGGAAGGGGAGGACAGAGATGGCAGATGGATGGTTAGCACGGAGAAAAAAGAAAGAAGGAGACCCTGGCAAGCAAGTTATCAGAAGACAACCAGAGCCTTGGACCAACAAGATTTGAAAAATAACCAGACAACAAAAAGGTAGAAAAACTAATTTTATTTTCTGTTTTGTGATTACAATATATCAGATTTGAAATGTGTATCCTGCCAGAGCTGGTGTTAGACTGCAAACGTGAGCTAGGATTTAACAGAGAGAGGAAAAGTCCTTTTTGTTTCTTTATTTTATTTACACCACAGCGCCAGTGTGGTTAGGAGAAGCCAAAGGGGGGTGAAAAAGCTATAAAATAAACCCACCAGGATGTTTGAAAAAAACACCCAATTGGGCAGGAAAATCGAATCGATAAACCAATTCAATAGGCTGAATCGAATCGAAATTTTTTTTCCTGAATCTGGCAGCACTAGTTTGCGCTACTGTCTTAGACTTTAGGACCTGGGATTGGGGAGAGTTGGCATCCTCAGTACTTTATAATGCAAGTGAAATGAGGATTTGGTCACATTTTTTGAAGGGTCTGCACTTTTGAAGGGTCTGCAGAAGAAAAATATTGTATAGGCCGGGGACATGAGACAGCAGGAAATGGGAACTTTTCTTCCTTCTATTTTTGTGAATGGCAAGGCTGAGGATGTCAGAGAGTTCAGTTAAAATATGTGCTTTATAAGAAAACATAATAATGTGTTTTATAAAGTTTATAACATTGCTGGCCTACCCGGTGAGGTGTTCCTAGTGGTGGTGGTGGCAGCGTGTCAATGTGTTGAGAGGAAGAGGTGATCTGGGAAATTGTGCTGAGCAAACTCCGGGCCCATTTCCACCCCCAGTTAGTCCACTCCACTCAACTGGTTCACACACTGAGTGGGTCTTTGGGTGTTGTTACTGGGTAGTTGTTTTGGGATTTCTTCTGGTCCAAGGAAGGAAACTTTGTTAACCTTAGCACTGACCTACAGAATATGTTTGTAACAGCGCTGCTTGTGTGGGATTAGTCTATGTAGTGATCGAAAGAAAAAACCAGACCTTTGCACATTTTTGCACTATATGGTGGGTGTATGAGGAGATTCACATTTCTTGCACAGCTAAGTCCTTGTGAAGTTACCTTGTTCTTTCTGTATTTGACATCTAGCAAGGTCTCTGTTTGGAAGGAAAGATCTAAGCTTAAAAATGAAGTGGCCAGAAATTATGGTAAAAGCAGATAGCATTGCTGATTTTAAGAAAGGTTTGGACAAATTCCTGGAGGAAAAGTCCATAGTCTGTTATTAAGACATGGGGGAAACATCTGCTTGCCCTGGATCGGTAGCATGGAATGTTGCTACTCTTTGGGTTTTGACCAGGTACTAGTGACCTGGATTGGCTTCCATGAGAATGGGTTACTGGGCATGATGGACCATTGGTCTGACCCAGTTAGGCTATTTTTATGTTATGTTCTCATCTGTAGGGGCCTTTGTTTTCACTTATTTTAATGTATTTTTTTTCTGAGAACTTATCAGTGTTTTTTATAATGGGAACAAAAATGGAAGATAATTAATGTGTGTGGAATGGGGGGATAACTAATTTCTTCAGCTAAATAATTCAATCCACCTCAACCAGACATAGGAGAACTCACGCACCATTCACACACCCTCCAACCAAAAACGTCAAAAGAAAAAAACAGTTCGACAACCTCCTAGCCATTCGAGCTGCAACACTCGACCCCCAACTCTACAACCTATTGACCTCGACCACAAACTACAAAACCTTCAAAAAAGAAATAAAAACCCTACTATTCAAAAACACATAAAACCGAACTAACACAATCAGAACTGTCCCAAGCATCACCTGCAACTACTCCATATGTACTTCTGATGTTATGACAATTCAGACATAATTTGTTATGTTATGGTATGTTTGGAATAATGGCTACATATATGAGGTTCAATAAAAGAAAATTTTCACTGCCTGTTTCTATTATGACCATTTATTCAGTTTCATGGTTATTACAAAAAATATTTTTTTACATGGGGGGGTGTCAAAAAATTATGGGCCCCGGGTGCCACATACCCTAGGTAATGAGTTCCACCATTGGGGGCCCATTACGGAAAACATGAAAGTAGTGCGGGGCATTCAGCGCAGCTCCCTGTGCTAAAAACTGCTATCGTGGTTTAGTAAAAGGGGAGGGGGTATATTTGTTTATTTTTGTATAGTTGTTACTGAGGTGACATTGCATATTTTAAAGTCATCTGCCTTGACCTCTTTGAAAAAACCCTGAATATAAATTATAATTTGGGATTTAGGGGTACTGATTGACAGAACCCTAAAGCCTTCGGCTCAATGCGCGGCAGCGGCGAAGAAAGCTAATAGGATGTTGGGTATGATTAAGAAGGGGATCACGAGTAGATCGGAAGAAGTAATAATGCCACTTTATAGAGCAATGGTCAGACCGCAATTGGAATACTGTGTACAACACTGGTCTCCATACCTCAAGAAAGACATAATTCTGCTGGAGAGGGTACAGAGGCGAGCCATGAAACTTGTCAAGGGATTGGAGAATTTGAGCTACAAAGAACGCCTTAGGAAATTGGGACTATTTACCCTCGAGCAGAGAAGACTGAGAGGGGATTTAATTGAGACTTTTAAAATAATAAAAGGATTTGATATACTAGACCAAGAAGCAGTATTACTAACTTTTTCAGATGTGACACGGACAAGAGGTCATGGACTGAAACTGAGTGGCAGCAGGTTCAGGACGGATATCAGGAAGTACTTTTTTTACACAGCGCGTGGTGGGAATTTGGAATGCTCTCCCGGAGGATGTTGTGACAGAGATTACTGTTCTGGGATTCAAGCGCAAGTTGGATGCACACCTTCTTGCAAATCATATTGAGGGCTATGGTATATCTGGGTCTCCATTCGGCAGTACCTAAAGGGGCCGCTGCGTGTGCGGAGCACCGGACTGGATGGACCTCGGTCTGATCCGGTGAAGGCTTTTCTTATGTTCTTATAATTAACATTTTCTCTGTGTACAGTGTGCTTTGTTTTTTAAAAAAAATTATATTGTTGGTAGATCATTTTGGCTTGGTCATTTTAAAAGTAGCTTGTAAACCAAAAAAGTATGGGCACCCCTGAACTAAACTATCAGTGGACCTACCAGAACCCCTGAACTCCTTGGATATCAAAGGATGGGTCTCCATTGCCTTGGTTACACACAAATTTGCTTTTCTGTAAACAGCATAAACGTATTCCCAAAGTAAAACTTGAGACAGAACTGACAAGGATACAGAATGGGAAAATAAACCCTTATTGAATCGAGATGTGTAACTGCCCTCAAGATCGCAAGAGATTTGTTAAGAACATAAAAATTGCCGCTGCTGGGTCAGACCAATGGTCCACCCTGCCCAGCATTCCGCTCATGCAGGGCCCCAAGGTCAAGACCAGTGCTCCAAATGAGTCCAGTCTCACCAGTTTGTCCAACTTTGTCTTGAAACCCTGGAGGGTGTTTTCCCCTATAACAGACTCCAGAAGAATTGGTTGAAAAAAATTTGAAAATGAATTACTAACAATATTACTACTATCTATAGCGCTGCTAGACTTACACAGAGCTGCAGATTAACATGTAAGAGACAATCCCTGCTCAATAGAGCTTACAATCTAATTAAAACAGACCAATAGAACAAATAAGGGTTAGATAATTTCTCATAGAGCGAATGATAAAACAGACATGAGTACTTTACAACTGAATGAGAGTTAGGAGTTAAGAGTTTAATTGATAAAGTGTGCTTGGGAAAGATAAATGGAAGGTGTGGGGCTTAAAATTTAAATAAGAAAATTAAATGGATGCGTTTAGACATCTCTTTTGTATCTTTTTGGCTAATTTATGTCTTCTGTCCTCTTTGTTTCCTCACATCTCCTGTTTGTGCCTTTCTTTGGACACATTTCTGTTCATTTTTGTGCCATATTATGCTCTGTCTCTTTTGCCATTACATCATCTTTAAGATCCTCTCATCTTCCTGTGCTTCTTATCACTTCCTGTTCTTTCCATTACAGGGGATGTCCTACCTTCATTCCAGTAAAACAGAGGTCCATGGCCGCCTTAAATCTACCAACTGTGTGGTGGACAGTCGAATGGTGGTGAAGATCACTGATTTTGGCTACAATTCCATTCTACCCTCAAGGAAGGGTGAGAGAAGCTGAACAAGACATTTTTAGATACAATTAGCTTAGAAATATCAAATAGTCAGTAGAATTTGGTTGGCTTGAGATAGATGCAAACAGCTGAGGACCCTCAATACAATGTACTTGCCAGTTTAGAAATGTTCAGTACAAGGTGTGTGTGTGGATGGATTGGTGGATGGATAGCTAGATAGATAGGTTCTTCAAAAAGTTTCTGTACTTTCATATTTTTCTGGGAATTGGTTGGGCAGGAGAAGTGGTAAGAGGGTATGTCGTAGAATGTCATGTGACTAGTCAGTCATGCAACAGGGTGATTATATGGAAAAGTGAAGTAGTTTGCTTTTGAGATATTTAATATACAGTGTTTAAAAAAAATAAAAGTATGGAAACTTTTTGAAGATCCCTCAAAAAGTTATGTAATTTGTATTCTGCCTATATCCTGAGAAGATCCCACAGAAGCCTTCATGATTAGAACTTTAAAACAAACTTAAACACTATAAGATACAAAGGTTTCTTGAATACATTGAATAGTCTCGTAAATACGATCAAAATAAAAGATCCTAGGAGTTTGGATATCTTCATAGAGTTTCCTCTTTGTAGTGTTATAATGGGGGTCTCGGGTCCACATGGTAGTTTAGCAATCTCCATAGGTTTGCAGGAAGTGTGAGAGAATCTCAGAGTTACATGTACAATCCAAGGCTAATTGACAGCATATTTTGAAACTTAGCATAATACTAATTTTAATAGCACTATTGGATGTATGCAGCACTGTAAGATGGTGATAAGTCCCTTCTCTGAAGAGCATACTCTGTGAGTACCTAAGACAATGGTAGATAAAATTACATGCTCAAGGTATGTCGGTAGGGGAAGCATAATTTGAGCCCTGTCTTTGCTGGTTCTCAACCCATGGCTTGAGTAACTAGACCATACTTTCTCCTTTTAGTAACATTAGGACAAAATCATTTCTGTTTCTGCCTAGAGAATTTTGACAGACTGAATTGTACAACCATGACACCAGGAATAGTTTCTCTGCTCTTAAGTGTCTTGGATTATTTAATTTTCCTCAGCGGTTACTGATTCATCTGAGAAAAGGCATCCTCAAAAACTCAGTTCTCATATATTAGGAACACTGGAGCAATGTAGTGGCTTAAAGGAAGGTGGCCCCTTACTGAGTCACTGATATTACTTTCTGCAGCATACATTGGGTTAAGTAAAGCCAAATAGAGGGAGCACTAAGTTAGGTGCCATTTAGAGAATAGTGCTTAGCATTAGGATTTGTGCCCAACTGAAACCTGGTGTAAATCCCTGCACCTAATTTAGGCACTGATCTGCCATTTGCTATAACACTGCGCAAATTGTAGGAACACCCCTGGTCCGGCCATGCCTCCTTTTCAGATCCATATGTAAGAATTTACATGTGCTTCTTTATAAAACGCTAACTAGGAAGATGTGCGCATAATTCAAATTGTTGCCAATTAACACTGCAAATTGATTATTAGTTGCCAATTATAGAGGTTGATAATTCAATTCAATTGCACACACAAATTGGGTGCATGCAATTTTGAGCACTATTTATAGAATCTGGGGGATTAAGGACAATTCTGTAACCATACATCTGAAGTTACATGCACCTTGTGCGTATAAAAGCCACAAGAAGTGCCACTTGCATGTACAATTGTAAGGTGGGTGAACATGTGGGCAGAACATTGGCATGTCTTCCATTTAACTGTATTAATTTTAAAATTTATAGTCCACATATATCTATGTGGATTACATCATTCTATACATAGTTCAATTACAATACAAAACATAAAAACATCTACAAATAGATTGATGTATTCAGTTTCCATAAAACGATTACAAATAAAATAGCTAATACTTAAAGGAGCCTGAAGAAAGGTGCCAGTCGCACGTCGCTCAAAGCACGGCACCGCTTTGAGAGTCGCGGTCTGCGTCAAAGATAGGTATGAGAAATGTAGGCCAGCATTATTCTATACCTATCTTTGGTGTAGAATAATGTTTAGTGGCTCAGCCCCGCCCATAACCATGCTTCTTTTGGTGTTCAGTGCAAGTGAGCGTCTGAGTAGACGCGATTCAGGCGCCTTTGTGTTGTAGGCACCTCCCAGCGCCTACTTTTTTTTTCTTAATTAGTTTTTAATTGTTTTTTAATGACATAGCCAGTTACTGCGCCGTTAATGGCCAATTAAAACCCTTAACTTAGGCGTCATTCAAGCACCTACTGGCACCTTCCGAATGGTGCCATTTTGAGAATCCAGCCTCACAAACAAATGTGTTTTCAATAATCTTTAAAATTATATTTGACGCACACAACCAACAGATGCCTAGAAGATTATTTCACCACGGAGAAGTAATACATATAAACTCACAATGTATAGAATAAATTATGAGTATTTTTTGTAACTCGCTCAGAACTGCAGGATGTAGCGAGAAAGAAACATTTTTAAATTAATAAAATATATATATATCACTTGCATGTGCTGCTTGCCACACTTAGGCGTGCCAATTTGCTCTTGCCATAACTGGATGTGTCTACATTTAAGTTTGCCAATGTCTGTTTACACTAGAAAAGACATGCCTCAGACTGCACTGGGGCACCTGCATCTACGCAGCTCTTTGTAGAATCACACCCATTGTTTCTTGGAACTCCCCCATCCAGGTACAAATCAGACCCAGCCCTTGTTAGCATTCTGAGTGTATTTCTAGACCTGGGCTTAGCACCAGCCTTAATGCTGCCTCTGTTTTTCCTGTCAGACCTCTGGATGTCACCTGAGCACCTCCGTGAATATGGCCTCTCTCAAAAGGGTGATGTGTACAGCTTTGGAATCATTGCCCAGGAAATCATACTCAGGAAGGAGACCTTCTACAAAGAGCACTACCAGAACCCTAATGGTAAGAACTAGTCTGAATGTCCTTTAACCTTTGTACCCCATTTCAAATAATAGGCAAGATAATAGTGAAAAGTATAAAGCAAAATATGTGGTGAATATTTTTATGGCTCAGATGATCAGCTTGTGATATCTATTCCCTTAAAATACTTTAATTTTGTGCTGTATAACATTACAACTAGGGATCTGTCTGAAGGTTTGAAGCCAGTGAGAGGCACCTGGGGCGGTGGCACCCCCTCCCCCGCCCTCTTCTTTGCCTTCTTCTCCGCCCTCCCCTTTCTCCTCCCCCACCCCCTCCTGCTGCGTGTGACCCCCTTCCTTTTACCCGTACCTCTGTAACGTTCCTGGCGTGAGCAGCAACCCCCAAGCTGCTGTCACGTCAACATTGGCTCTTCCTCTGATGTTACTTCCTAGGTCAGAGTTCAAGAAGTGATGTCAGAGGAACAGCTGACGCCGGCACAGCAGCAGGTTGGGGGGTTGCTGCTCACACCAGGAATGTTACAGAGGTACGGGGGAAGGGAAGTGGTGCACACACGTGGCAGTGGGGGCAGGGAAGGAGCGGGAGGGATGGAGGGGAGGATGGGTGCCTGAGCCCTCACCATGATGGCACCCGGGATAGACCACCCTCCCCCATCGTCCCCACCCCACTACTCTACTGCACAGAGCTACTGTGATTCTCATAACCAGAAATTAAGCTAGTATTTACCTGACACATGGAGGGGCATTTTTGAAAGAATGTCCAAGTCAGAAGTGGAACGTCTTGCTCATAACATCCAGCAAAAATGTCCATCTCACAGCTATTTTTAAACAAGAAAAATGTTGGGATTTCCTGTTCAAAAATATGTGAGAATGTTCTTGCACTGAAAATGTTCAAAATAAACATTTTCCAAAATGAAATGGTCAAAATAGTAACACCAAAAAAACAGGCATAAATACATCTGTCTGGCATCATTTATTCAAAAATGGCTACACAAACATCCCTGCAGAATAGAGGGGCAGCCTAGTAGTCAGTGGGCCTTAATTTTGTTATATGTTATTGAGAGCCCTTTAGGAACAGAAAAAAAACCACCTACTGTACCTCAATGTACAACACTACAATGACCATCACGCTTGCAGGTGTCTTCCAAATTCAGGTACAGCTTGATGAAATTTAATGTGGACCAATTCAAAGGGCTCCTTTTACAAAGGCGCGCTGGTGGTTTAACTTGCGTAATACCACGCGCTAAATTGCCGGCCGTGCTAGCTGCTACCGCCTCCTCTTGAGCAGGCGGTAACTTTTAGGCCAGCACAGGAGTTAACACGTGATGAAAAGTCGTGCGCGTTAACTCCGCTAGCGCGCCTTTGTAAAAGGAGCCCAAAGTGATGCACATTGGTAAGAGTAATCCAAATCATAGATGCTGAGGTCTAACTTGGGGGTCAAGAAAAAGATCTGAGCGTCATCGTGGACAATACAATGAAGCTTTCTGTCCAATGTATGGCGGTAGCCAAAAAAGCAAACAGGATGCTAGGAATTATTAGAAGAGGGATGGTAAATAAGACTAAGAATGTTATAATGCTTCTGTATCGCTCAATGGTGCGACCTCCTCTTGAGCATTACATTCAGTTCTGGTCTACTTATCTCAAAAAAGATATAGCGGTACTAAAAAAGGTTCAAAGAAGAGTGGCCAAGATGATAAAGGGGATGGAACTTCTCTCGTATGAGGAAAGGCTAAAGAGGTTAGGGCTCTTCAGCTTGGAAAAGAGACGGTTGAGGGGAGATATGATTGAAGTCTACAAAATCCTGAGTGATGTAGAATGGGTATAAGTGGATCGATTTTTTACTGTATCAAGATTTATTAGGGGGCACGCAGTGAAGTTACAGAGTAATACTTTTTTTAAAAAATGTGTTTATTAAGGAACAATGCACAGAAGCAATACAGAAAGGTCATACAAGAAGGTACAGGAGAGTAATACCAAACCACAGGAGAGTAATACTTTTAAAAGCAATGGGTGGAAATATTTTTTCACTCAGAGAATAGTTAAACTCTGAAACACATTGCCAGAGGATGTAGTAAGAGCAGTTAATGTAGCTGGTTTTAAAAAAAATGTTTGGACAAGTTCCTGGAAGAAAAGTCTATAGTCTGCTATTGAGAAAGATATGGGGGAAGCCACTGTTTGCCCTACATCGGTCAACTAAACTGGTGGAATTATTTAAATGTGTCTATTAAATGATATTGTTTCAAACATCAAACAAAAGAAAAAAGACAGTCCAAATATTCTAGTATCTTATATTCTTGAGGACAATAGCTTAAAGAAATGTGTTATAATCAGTCCCAATCACATGTCTTATAACCAGGAACCATCAGAAGCGGCACTCCATTATGTAACTAGCACAGGTGGTTATAGAGATTTTAAACCGCTATGCTTCTTCATAGGCTCTGGTTTAGTCTAAAAGTTCTTTTTCATACATTTTTTTAAAAGATTTTTTCAATATTAAATCATGAATTTCTCAATATAATAAATTAATTTTTGAAACTTTATCTTTGTAATTCTGGTCAAGCAGTTTGCCCTACTTAAACCAGCTGTTACTCTCAATTCAAACGAACACCGCTGACGTGTATGTTTCATTTGCATGTATTTGCATCAACTGCTTCAGGGCGTAATACTGTTGAATCGTCTGCAACAGAAAAACATTTCATTAGTATTAAGTCCCCAATTGATTCCAAAATCAATTTCCTGTCTAGATATTTGATTTTTACTTACTTTTAGTAAACTATTTAACACGGTGAACCTCGATGTTCACCTCAGCGTTTCTCTGACTGAGGATACTGCCCATTCTCCACGTCATAAATGACGCGGAACAACCTAATTGGACAATATGCTCTCAAGCTTCATACTCAAAATTACCTCATTCATAAGCTGTGATATAACATAATTTTAACTGTAAACATTCCTCCCCTCCAGTGTCAAAATGACAAGGAGCCAACTAACAAGGCAAGCCCCAATTTTTTAATGAAAACCAGCGATTACTTCAAAGATGGAAAATTTATGTCAAAGACTGCCAGTCTAGTTCAGCATTTAAGCCTTTTGGCTCTACAGTACTGAGTTCAAAAATCCATCTTGCTCTTTGTAATTGAGCAGAGACTCTATATCTAAACCTTCCCATCCCACTGTAATCTCTTCCAAACCCTCCATTTAAACTCCATGGGTTTGTGTTTATACTGTTCCCAATGATTAACTAATGGAGCTAAAGGGACATAGTTCTTAAGCCTGGATTTGTGCTCAGTCAACCTTGTTTTAACCATATGCATTGATCTTATGTTGTAAAGTTTGTCACAAGGACAGATAATCACATAAATTACACCTTTTGAAAGACATGAAGTATTGATTCTAGAATTTATGTCTATCGTAATTAAAGAGAAGTTACGAATTGTAAAATACTGTGATATTTCTTCACCATTCCTCTCTTTGTTAGAAAAACTGCACCTAGTTCAGAAGACCAATGTATGCCCTTTCCGTCCAGATCTGCATCTTGATACAGCACAAGAAACTGAGCTGGAGGTAAAACAAGGAATATCAGTTGATCTAGCTGTCCTTGTTCTTGGAGGTTAAGGCAAATATACTGTAGCTTTGTTTGGAAACTCTTAAGAAGGAGGCTTTTTGAGAAGGAACGTTACAGAGGTATGGGGGAAGGGAAACGGCATGAATGCTCAGCAGTGGGGGAGGGGGCAGAGAGGAGGACATCAAAATGAGCCCCCCCCCCGCCTCCCCCTTACAATGCCAGTACTGTGACCACTATCTCAGGTTCAGAAAGCTTTTAATAACATTTCTGTACCAAGACAGGGAGCCAACCCTGAAGTAACAAATGTTAATTATAAAAGCACATTTCTAAACTGCCTATAATGCAGGGCTGCCCAAGTCCGGTCCTCGAGATCTACTGGCAGGCCAGGTTTTCAGGATAGCCACCATGAACATGCATGAGAGAGCTTTGCATACCAAGAAGGCAGTGCAGGCAAATCTCTCTCATGCGTATTCATTGTGGATATCCTGAAAACCTGGCCTGCCAGTAGATCTCGAGGACCGGACTTGGGCAGCCCTAGCCTAATGTAACCCCTGAGACATAACAATGAGCCAATGATGACTTACTTGTATTTGTAACTATGACCTAACTGTATTAATAACTGTACTAATCTACCTGTACTAGCAACCCTATTGAACGTCCATGTCAAACTGTCCATTGTAACTTCCTGGGTAACTGACCCAACCTCTTGTAATGTAATCGGTTCATAGACAACCCCGCGAAAGACAACTGAGCGCAAGACGGAGGCGCGCGCCAAAGAAAATTACAGTTTTTAGGGGCTCCGACGGGGGGTTTTGTTGGGGAGCCCCCCCAGTTTACTTAATAGAGATTGCGCCAGCGTTGGGGGGGGTTTGGGGGGTTGTAACTCTCCACATTTTACTGTAAACTTAACTTTTTCCCTAAAAACAGGGAAAAAGTGAAGTTTTCAGTAAAATGTGGGGGGTTACAACCCCCCACGCCCCCCACAACGCCCCCCACACACCCCCGTCGTAGCCGTAAAAACTGTAATTTTCTGCGGCACGCGCCTCCGCACTGCGCTCAATTGTCTGCGCGCGCCTTTGTCTCGGCGCGCTTTTGACCTGACACCATGTAATCCAGCCTTGAATTGAATAGGTAAAGGTGGAATAGAAAGCCTGATTAACTTAACACAACATAACACATTTGTCTTATGATCAATACAGGAAGTATCTTACATATCTCCTCCTTTACTGACGCATAGCATGGGTTGTAGCGCCGGCAGCGGCGGTAAATGCTCTGACGCTCATAGAATTCCTATGAGCATCGGCGCAGTTACCGCTGCTGCTGGCGCTAAAACCCATGCTACACGTTAGAAAAGGAGGGGGATAATTAGCTACAGCAGTGGTCTCCAATAAGTGGCCGCAGTGCCGCACTCAGCCCCCAAAAGTATTCCATGGTGGCCCTCAAGCAGTTGGCTGAAATGCGTTAATTTCAGTCTTGCCCACGTGACTGCGAATTGCAACCTCAAACACTCTCTTAGGTGTGTTACTCAGGTATCTCATGTATGGAATTTTCTATTGTTGACAAACTAAAATAGAGTTTTTAAAAATATGCCCTTGAAGTGTTGTAGAATCAATATTAGTACGAGTTTTTAATGTTTAATACTCAGTCTGAACAAGCAGGTCTAAGTGGTTTACAAAATTAGTAGTATGTGTAATCTTGAAATCTTTTAGTGGCCTTCAGAGCTTTCTCATATTCACAGTATGACCCTTTACATGAAAAAGGTTGGAGAACACTGAGCTACCAGCTGTCAGTACAGTACAAATTACTCCTCTGATCCTTCATCTAACCACAGTCCAACTGAGGCGTCACTCCATTTGTGAAGATTGTCTAAAAACTACCCCAAAAATCTTGTGGAGACCTAGGTTCACTTCCCTTCTAGGCTTCTTCTTCTCTAGCTCTCTGTCCTATGCAAATTATTCTTTTCAGTTCATTTGTTAGACACTGATCAGTCTTTCCCAACATTCAGGGAATTCATTTGCCATGTATTTGAGGGATATCCCACTCCTGCTTCCTCCCATGTAGCTTTCCTTCTCAAACTACTATTTCTCACTGGCAGGATCCCCATTAGGATCCCCTAACTTTACAAAAGAGATTAGGGAACTACCCTCAGACCCAGGTATTCTCTGGTACTTCCTTTTCCTGGTGAAATTTTCCCAGGGATATTCTTCTCCCTGTAACAGGATGTAAACCCAATCACAATCATGCACCCAGTGGCGTAGCGAAGGCAGGAGGTGCCCAGGGCAGTGGCGCCCCCATGCGCACTCCTCTCCACTCCTGCACCTTCCGCGTCAACCACATCCCGTGCTCTACTCTCCCTGCTTCTTCCGCACCACACTCATGCCCTCCCTTCCCATCCCCGAACCTCTGAAAATCTTCGCCAGCACGAGCGCAAGCAACTTCTCCAGCCCTCTGATGTCATTTCCTGGCCATGACCATGAAGTGATTTCAGAGGAAGCCAGGCCAGTGCAAGCAGCAGGCTAGAAGCCGTTGCTTGTGCTGGTGAAGATTTTATGTTTAAATATATTTATTAAAGTTTTCAATAATGTGCCAGCAAACAGAACAGAAACTATTAACAGAGTTCTCATAATTGTGCACAAGATATACCTGTACCCAAACCGCCCCCCCCCACCGCCCCCAATTCCCACAAACCCACACACCATCTGCATGTCAAGAGCAATGAAAAGAGAGAAGAGGAAAATCATAAATTCAAAAGTCTACTGCGAGCATGAGGAGTAAGGTCTGGTGAAGATTTTAAATAGGTTTGGCGGGGAAGGGAGGGTGTGAGTGTGGTGTGAGGGGGAGAGGTGGTCCAACATGGCACCCTGTGAGTTCTGCCACCCTCCCCTCTTACTATGTCACTGCATGTACCTATGAGTTTGCAAAAACTGCAACAGTAAGCTCTTTTGTACCCTTGACCCAAAGAATTCTGACATCTTTTGTATCAACCAAAAATTGACTCAGATGACTACATTGGTTTCATGATAATAGACTGATACTTAATCCCAATCAGCCCAATATTCAGTTCTATTTAACCATCCCAGAATGGTTCCTGGCCAGATAAATAGCACTTAGTCAGCTAAGCACTAATATTCAGTATGAAATGGCCACTGAATATTAGCACTTAGTGGTTAATGGCTAGCCAGCTATGTCATGTGACTTGGCTGGCTAGCTGCAAATTTTAAAGTGCCAGCCTTCTATGTTTAGCGGCCAAATCAGCCACTTAAATAACCAGTCTATTTTTGACTGCTGTAAACTTAGCTGGCCAACGCTGAATATCGACTTAGCTGGTTTCGTTTATAAGAGCCACATATTCAATACCAGTCACCTGAAATGGCCCTGGGATTAAATATCTGAGCCCAACGCTGACTGCGGGAGTCAGCTTGGCTAACTCCTGTGGTCTCTGAATATCTGCCCCAATAAGTCTAAAGCCCTTATTTTTTTCAGATAAAGAAATCCAAGTGCTAGCAACGCCAATTCTATCCCATACATCTGTTCCCAAAGTATTCTTCCTAAAGATATTAGGTATAATACTAAACTCAACTTTCAATCTCATATTTCCTCAGTTGTGCAATGCTGTTTTTTTCAAACTGTACATGATTCGATCCATCAAGCTGTTCCTCGAACCATCTGCTCTTAACATCCATTCCCTGGTCATTAGTCAGACTATTGCAATGCATTCTATCAAGGTCTTAGATGCAAGCTCGAACTGAGGCTTTTGGTGTTGCTTATTCCCAGGTGTATATTCTAGTGAAGAATTGTTGGGAAGAAGATCCTGAGAAAAGGCCAGACTTCAAGAAAATTGAGAGCACGTTGGCAAAGATATTCAAGTAAGAACTGGGTGGTGCAGGCTTTGCAACTTGGTTAAGGTTACCAGATTTTTGTCTTCAAATCTGGGATGCCTGGGCAGAGCCTGGTGGGGTGGGTGGAGCAGGATGGGGCTTTCCCACTATAAAAATTATAATCTTCACCTTTCTCTCTCATCCATCCTTTCAGTCCAGCCATTTCCATCTCTCTCTCCCCCTTCCACCCCAGTTATCTCCACACCCTCTCTTCTCTGCCATTCCAGTAAACTATCTTCATCTCTCTCTTTCTCCCCCTTCCAATTCATTCATATCTACCGCTCTTCCCCTTTCCAGTCCAACTATATTTATCGCTCTCTTCTGCCTTTCCAGTTCACCTATCTCCACCTTTCCCCTCTCTCCACCAGTAAATCTTCTCCACTTCTGGATTTAGTCCAGCACTTGCACCTCTCTTTCCTGCATCTAATTCTCTCCCAGTCCTTTAATCCCTCCCCAAGGTCCCCCAAACCTCCCTTCATGGCTTGCAGCTTCTTCCCTCCAGTGTCAGCATTAGGAAGTGCTTAGAAATTACTTACCACTGGGATTGAATACTTTTTGGTATCCAGTCATTAGGAACTTTAGATACAAAAGTACTTTTAACTCCTTATGGACATATCAAGCAGCAAAACTGTGGAAAGCATTACCAACTAATATTAACCAGCAATCTAATTTGAAATGTTTAAAAAAAAAAAAAAGGCCTAAAGAAATATATATCCCATGAATTTGTTACTAATAATTCTTCAATATTGCAGCAGTAGTTTTTAAATTGTATCACCATAATTACTTATATAAACCGCTGTGAACTTCATGGAGATATTGGTGGTATACAAATAAAGATTGTATTGTATTGTATTTAAAATAAAGGCTATGAAATAGCAGGTTTGACATTAAACTGATAATCACCAGTATGACTGCATTGCTGATCAGACACCAATTCAATCCACCTGATATTCAGACTGCAGGAGGTAACTGGCTGTCTCTCACGGTCTGCGGCAAAACTTTAAATTCAATGCCAGCACATTGCATTTCTAGTTTAGATTTTGCCAGCCAAGACATAGCCAGCTAAGCCAATATTCAGCTGACTAAAATCTAGTGGTTAAAAATAGACCTGCTTTTTAGGTAGGTCTATTTGGTCGCTGTCCTACCTTTTGCAACTGATCCTTTTAGCTTCTTTTTTTTTCAGTTCAATAAAATTTTATTGGTTTTTAGAAAACAGAATAACACCAAGACAAATACAAGAGCTTCCAAGGAAGCATAGGTTATAAACCGGGTGATGACACCCATCAAGTACAGTGGTGCCTCACACAACGAACTTAATTGGTTCCAGGAGCAAGTTTGTTATGCGAAACGTTCGTTATGTGAAACGCGTTTTCCCATAAGAATACATGTAAAAAAAAATAATTCGTTCTGCAGCATAAAATATGCTAAGATGACATAAAAAAAGATAAATTTTTGGTTATTATTTTTATTTAGATACATCTAAAAACATAATTGTTTTTTAAAACAACACACATTTTTTAAATTTAAAGACAGACTAAGTAGAGTCTAATTTTACAGTGAGAGAGGGCAGAGTCTCAGCGGCAAAAACTGGGACTTAACTGTTCATTTTTTTTTTCTCTACCGTGTTTCCCCGATGATAAGGCAGGGCCATCAAATAAGACAGCCCCCCCTTTTTAGAAAAAAATGTAAAATAAGGCACCCCCCCGCAAATAAGCCACCCACCGATACCTGCGCTTACCCGAATCGGGTGGTACGGTGGGTGACTCCGTGTGGTCCCTGGCACCCCCGACACGATCGGGGCAAGAGGGAGCTCAAGCCCTCTTGCCCCCCCGACTCCCCGACACGATCGGGGCAAGAGGGAGCCCAAGCCCTCTTGCCACCCGACTCCCCGACACGATCGGGGCAAGAGGGAGCCCAAGCCCTCTTGCCCCCCCGACTCCCCGACACGATCGGGGCAAGAGGGAGCCCAAGCCCTCTTGCCCCCCCGACACGATCGGGGCAAGAGGGAGCCCAAGCCCTCTTGCCCCGCTGATTCCCCAACTCCCCGACAATATCGGGCCAGGAGGGAGCCCAAGTCCTCCTGGCCACGGCGACCCCCTAACCCCACCCTGCACTACATTACGGGCAGGAGGGATCCCAGGCCCTCCTGCCCTCGACGCAAACCCCCCCTCCCCCCAACGACCGCCCCCCCCAAGAACCTCCGACCGCCCCCCCAGCCGACCCGCGACCCCCCTGGCCGACCCCCACGACACCCCCAACCCCCTTCCCCGTACCTTTCTGTAGTTGGCCGGACAGACGGGAGCCAAACCCGCCTGTCCGGCAGGCAGCCAACGACGGAATGAGGCCGGATTGGCCCATCCGTCCCAAAGCTCCGCCTACTGGTGGGGCCTAAGGCGCCTGGGCCAATCAGAATAGGCCCGGGAGCCTTAGGTCCCTCCTGGGGGCAGGGCCTGAGGCACATGGTCGGGTTGGGCCCATGTGCCTCAGGCCCCGCCCCCAGGAGGGACCTAAGGCTCCCGGGCCTATTCTGATTGGCCCAGGCGCCTTAGGCCCCACCAGTAGGCGGAGCTTTGGGACGGATGGGCCAATCCGGCCTCATTCCGTCGTTGGCTGCCTGCCGGACAGGCGGGTTTGGCTCCCGTCTGTCCGGCCAACTACAGAAAGGTACGGGGAAGGGGGTTGGGGGTGTCGTGGGGGTCGGCCAGGGGGGTCGCGGGTCGGCTGGGGGGCGGTCGGAGGTTCTTGGGGGGGGGCGGTCGTTGGGGGGAGGGGGGGTTTGCGTCGAGGGCAGGAGGGCCTGGGATCCCTCCTGCCCGTAATGTAGTGCAGGGGGGGGTTAGGGGGTCGCCGTGGCCAGGAGGACTTGGGCTCCCTCCTGGCCCGATCGTGTCGGGGAGTCGGGGGGGCAAGAGGGCTTGGGCTCCCTCTTGCCCCGATCGTGTCGGGGAGTCGGGGGGGGGCAAGAGGGCTTGAGCGCCCTCTTGCCCCGATCGTGTCGGGGAGTCGGGGGGGCAAGAGGGCTTGGGCTCCCTCTTGCCCCGATCGTGTCGGGGAGTCGGGGGGGCAAGAGGGCTTGAGCTCCCTCTTGCCCCGATCGTGTCGGGGAGTCGGGGGGGCAAGAGGGCTTGGGCTCCCTCTTGCCCCGATCGTGTCGGGGAGTCGGGGGGGCAAGAGGGCTTGAGCTCCCTCTTGCCCCGATCGTGTCGGGGAGTCGGGGGGGGCAAGAGGGCTTGGGCTCCCTCTTGCCCCGATCGTGTCGGGGAGTCGGGGGGGCAAGAGGGCTTGGGCTCCCTCTTGCCCCGATCGTGTCGGGGAGTCGGGGGGGGGGCAAGAGGGAGCCAGGCGGAGAGAGGGCAGTTAAGCGCAGTGCCTGCGCGGAAGGATGCAGCTCGGGCGACTTCGTTGTGTGAAACGAAGTTCGTTGTACGAATCAAGACATAAAGTTCGTTGTGCGCAGCGTTCGCTGTGCGAGGCGTCCGTTATGCGAGGCACCACTGTATATCCATTTACAGAATGAAAATTGGCAGTAACAAGAAGAGCAGAGCAGTAACATTACAATAATCATCCATGTATGCAAATCATATGAAAGTGAGAGATCAAGAAATACCAAAAGTGTAAAAGAGTGTCAAGAGAGATAAGGTATAATATAAAATATTCCATACTAAAGTATTACATGTATGTATATTATAACGTCAGTAGACATTGAAATAACAGTTTGATATGAACGAGAAGATAAAGTAGACTCAAAGATTAAACCAAAAAGCTATAATTATCTTATCTGGATAATGAATAATGAATGTCAAGGATCTAAGAAGTGAGATTTGCCATGATCGACCAAGTTTTGTCAAAAGTAGTTAATGAGTTATGGCGGTCGGCCATATGCCGTTCGAATTTACTGTGGAGACACACTGAATTCCACCATTGGTTAAAGTCTAATTTTGTAAAATCTTTCCAATTATGTAAAATAAGTTGAATGGCGAGAAAGAGCAAAAGGGTAAGAAGGCGGTTGTGATACACTGATAGATGGGCAGTGAGCACAGTGGGTCCCAGAATCAAAATATCAAACGAGAATGGATCAGTGAGAGAGAACAATTTGGTAATCGTACGCCAGACCGAATTCCAAAAAATCTGCAGATGTGGGCATTCATATATCATATGCCGCAAGGAACCCTCAGAGGATTTGCAAGACCAGCAGGAGTTTTCTGAGGACTTTGTTATTTTGGCAGTTTTAACAGGAGTCCAGAAGGCTCTATGATATAAGAAAAGAGCCGTTTGTCTATGTGGGGCTGAATGAAAGGATTTAAATAATCTGGGCCACAAAGCCAGCCAAGAGTGCTCAGTGAGTGGGGATTGTAACAGCGGATCCCATTTAGATATGGAGTCGACAAGAAAAGGATAGGAGTTTGCCTGCATATATTTGTACCTTTGGAAGCTGAGAATAAGTGTATCTTGGAGTGTAGGTCTGGGACAGTATGTAGAGATACAGGAGATGAAAACCTCGCAGTAAGACAATGATGCAACTGTATCCAGTTGAAATATTGGGTAGGAGGAATGTGGAATTTAGCCATAATGTCCGAAAAGGTAATCCATTTATCTGCATTGATGAGATGAGCAATAGTCCAAAGACCTTGCTGTCGCCAGGATTTCCAAATTATAACCGAGTTATCAATTTTGAGTTTGGGGTTATGCCAAATGGGTGCTGAGATGGAATCATTTAACTTGTTCACCGAAATGGAATCAATATGGTTGAGCGCCTGCCAAGTACTAAGTAATATCGGATTGCATTTGGCCGCTGAAGGTAGCGGAATGGCCGGTGCATGTTGTAGAATGTATGTATCAAGTAACATACGTTCTAAAGATAACCACGTGGGCGGTGTGCTTAGGGGAAAAAGGGTCGACCATAGGGAGCCTTGAGTTAACAGGAAAGCATAATGGTAATTACGGAAGCATGGGAAGTTGACTCCACCCTGGTCTCGTGGACATTTTAATTTACGTAATGTTATCCGGGGTTGTTTGCTGTGCCATAAGAAGGAAGATAGGAGGCGATCGATACAAAGGTAAACCGAGGAAGGAAAAAGGAAGGGAATCATATTAAGAATGTAATTTATCTTGGGGGTTATCATTCTAATTGTGGAAAGTCTGCCCCACCAGGATAAGTTAAGAGGGGACCATCTTGAAGTACAAGAATCAATGATAGAGAAAATGAAATCAGAATTAAACTTTAATGTGGAATCAATAGAAGGTCCAAAGAATAATCCAAGGTATTTAATTTTAGTAGGGGACCATATGAAACCAAAATTAATTGAATCAGGTTGAGCATCAGTACAGTTCAGTGGAAGTATTTCCGATTTAGTGATGTTCAATTTATAGCCCGAAATTATGGAGTATTGTCGAATTTGTTCGAGTATAGGAGAAAGAGAATCCGGGGAGATGTAAAGAAGGATATCATCCGCGTAGGCCGAAAGTTTAACAGAAAATTGGTCAGATTGGAAGCCATTAATTCTATGGTCATGTCTGATAGCTGCTAATAGTGGTTCTAGAGCGAGATTGAAAAGTAAAGGGGAGAGAGGACATCCCTGTCTAGTGCCGCGGGACGGATAGAAAGGTTGCGAGATAGTACCATTAATCATAATCCGTGTCGTCAGGCAGGAGTAAAGAACTTTAATCATAGCAATAAATGTATCTGGGAATCCGTACCAACGGAGAACATGAAAAAGAAAATGCCATTCCAGGCGATCAAACGCTTTTTCGGCGTCAAGGGCCATTATCAAGAGTCTGTCCGAGTGGGATGAAGCGTGATGAATGATATGAGAAAGAAGGCGGGTATTATTGGAAGAGTAGCGGTTATGGAGAAAGCCAGATTGATCAGGGGAGATAAGAGAAGGAAGAACAGATTGGAGACGAGAAGCGAGGATTTTAGCAAAGATTTTTGCATCCACATTGATTAGAGAGATAGGTCTATAGTTTTTGACGTCATGTGGGTCTTTTCCGGGTTTAGGAAATACAATGAGGGTAGCCTCTGTAAAGGAGCCTAAGGAACTGCCCTGATTGCAGAGAAACTGAAAAAAAGGAAGCATATATGGGAGCAAACTAGGAAGAAAGGCTTTGTAAAACTCTACAGTAAGGCCATCAGGGCCTGGAGATTTATTCGAATTTAAGGATTTGATAGCTTCGGTAAGTTCCTGTGTGGAGAAGGGAAGGGAGAGTGGAGAAGATTCGGATGGCGAGAGTGAAGGATGGGGAAAAGACAAAAAAGAGTTAAGAATGGGAGCAGAGGGTGAGGATTCTGATGAATATAGATGTTGATAAAAATCATGAAAGGCAGAAGAGATAAAAGAAGAATCTGTGGATAGTTGTCCAGAGGCATCTTTGATAGAAGGTATGGTGATCTTGTCATTAGATTTTTTAAGGTAGTTTGCGAGTAAGTGACCTGGTTTGTTGTTGTCGGCGTAACAGGTGGAGACCTGGATAAAAACATCATTGGCAGCAGAGGAGCTTAGAAGAGAGTTGTACTGCAGTCTAAGATTGCGGAGATCGGTCAAAGCTTGGATATTAGATGTATCAGATAAATGTAATGATTCAGCTACACGAATGCGGGATTCTAGTTCCTGTTGTGTTTTTTTCCTAGAGGAATGAAGTTTAGCAGAGAATTGAATAATAGTACCATGGATAAACGCCTTAAAAGCGTCCCAGGTAACAATCCAATTGGTATGAGAGGGATTATTAAAGGTGAAAAATTCATCAATGGCAGCTTTAATGCAATCCGAAAATTGGTCCTCAGCAAGGAGCGACAAATTAAACCGCCATTGCCTACTGCGAGGTTCTAGGGAGAAATGTGTGCACGTCATGGTAATGGCAGCATGATCCGAGACAGTTATGGAGTGAATGTCAGATGCTAGGATGTGAGTCAAGATAGCTGAACTGACTAGAAAATAATCAATCCTGGAGTATGTAGCATGGGGAGCAGAGAAGAATGTAAATTGTTCATCATCCATATGGTGAATTCTCCAAGGATCTGAGAGTTGTAGCTGAGTCATGATATCATGCAGTGCATACCACGATTTTGATTTTTTATAGGGGGCATGCGATTTTCGGTCTCTAACAGGGTCTAAGATGAGGTTAAAATCTCCCCCTATAATTACTGGAGTATTTGGATCCTGTAAAACATGATTGGCGATATTATGGAAAAAGTCTGGAGAATCAAGATTAGGAGCATAGATATTAATAATTCTCAATGCATGATTAGAAATAGATAATTTAGCACTTACCCATCTACCATATGTATCACGAGAGCTAAAAAGTATAGAGACGGAGGGATGTTGTCTCACTAGAGTAATAACACCATTCTTACCATTCACAGCCGGGGAAAAAAGAGGAGGATGGAAACCACGTTTGGTAAACTTGGCAGGGTCAGCAGTAGTAAGATGAGTTTCCTGGAGTAGAATGATATCAGATTTAATAGTATCCAGATATGACATTAGTTTACATTGTTTTATAACATTATTTAGACCCTTGACATTTAAGGAAGTTATGGAAAGTGACATTCAGAAAGAAGAAAAAGGATCGGACAAAACATTATAATGTCTGCATATGAGAACAAATAGTTGAAATAAATATTACAAAGTGCATACATAGCCGTTAATGAAGAAACATGAGTGGTAAATATTAAAGACATACCAATGAATAAAAATAAAAGTAAAGAGCAAAAAGATATACCTGAGAGGGTAATATACCCCATTGCAAAGGTGCAGCAGGCCATGATATAAGGGTGGCTGAAAAAGCCAAGGCCTGATAGCCAAGAAGAACACACACCAGCAAACCCATTGACATAGAGTGTAAAGAAGTAGCTCTTGCTGCATGTTTAATTACTCAAAACAAACAGAATGTGAGCAAGGTTAAGTTGTAGAACTAAAGTAAGCATCTAAACCAATTTAGGTTAAGTGGATAATTTGAGAATAGCCAGTCAAAAACATTTGAGGCAATAAAATAATTGAAGCAGAACTAATGAGGAACAAACAATAACAGCTGGATCTGGAAAGGCCATCGGTCTCTTTCCCCACCCACCCCCACCCACCTGTATCTCAAACAAGATCCTCAACCTAAGTACCCATAAATAAAGACACAACAACATTAAGTTGGAAAAATAGAGTCGCAGCTCTGTTTATTATAACAACAATAACACAGAATTATGAACAACCATCAAGCTACCATACAGTTACATATAAACAGCTATATGGCCCCCGTGACCCCGCCCCTGTCAGCAAAGGTCAGGGGGGGGTGGCAGGAACCGCCCTGCCCCTTCGGTCAGGTCACCAGCCCACCTGGGACCCGCTTCCGAACCAGCTGCCCTCTAGCCACTCATTTCCGGATGAGCCCCGGCTTTTTGGTAGCTTGAACCCCGCCTGCAACTCTAGAGCTCCCACCCGGGAACCAAACCACCCCGCAAAGGGAGGGTGGGCGGGAAAGCCGCCGCCGAGGACAGAGAGAGACCCGACACTCGGCGGCTTAACTCTAAAATAACCCTGCCCTGAGCGTCCTGCCGCTAGCCAATCCTGCACTCCTAAACTCGGCAGGACGCATTTCCTCCTATCCTAAACTCCCTTTTAAACTTTGTCCCGCCTCTCTTCCCCCCAAGAACCAATCACGACGGGCAGACACGAAGAGCCTTCCAGCCCCGTGTTATCAACGCCCGTCGAGACTAGCTCTCGGGCTAACTTTAACAGCTGGATCTGGAAAGGCCATCGGTCTCTTTCCCCACCCACCCCCACCCACCTGTATCTCAAACAAGATCCTCAACCTAAGTACCCATAAATAAAGACACAACAACATTAAGTTGGAAAAATAGAGTCGCAGCTCTGTTTATTATAACAACAATAACACAGAATTATGAACAACCATCAAGCTACCATACAGTTACATATAAACAGCTATATGGCCCCCGTGACCCCGCCCCTGTCAGCAAAGGTCAGGGGGGGGTGGCAGGAACCGCCCTGCCCCTTCGGTCAGGTCACCAGCCCACCTGGGACCCGCTTCCGAACCAGCTGCCCTCTAGCCACTCATTTCCGGATGAGCCCCGGCTTTTTGGTAGCTTGAACCCCGCCATGAGCCCGAAATCCTATTACGGGCTCCCCCCAAGAAACAGAGCTGCGACTACAAACCCCTACTCTCCAAACAAGCCTCACAACATGCCGCAAAGTCCTCAAGAAACAAATCCAAACCCACATCTGAAAGATGAACACCGTCCCTGGCAAACAAACCCCTACAAGTTACATCCACCCATTCGTGTCTGATGTGAAGCCCCCCCCGAAGCGCCACCCACGCCCCAATTTGTTTATTAACTTTGGACAAACCCCTGGTCCACTTCTTGGACCCCAAACACCGAGGTCGCGGGACAATATCCGACCAAGCCAACCTCGTAGCAGGGAACCAAGACATGATACACCGAAAATCATCTCGGGCTGCATTGACAAGCTGCTTGCCAGTGTAAGAGTCCACATCGTTTCCGCCCAGATGCACAACCAAGATGTCTGGGCGATAAGAGCAGGTCCGCAGGTCTCGCATCAGGGGCAGCAGCTGATTCCACCGCATGCCCCGCTGTCCCCACCACGAGACTCGAACACCTCGGTGAAAAAGGCCAAGATGCATACCACCCTGTCGGACCGTCGCCCGATCACTGGCCCAGTGAATAAAGGAATGCCCCACGATCCACACCGTAAAGGAACGAGGGACCCAACCTACAAAACAAAGCAAAGTACTGAAACAGAGAGAATAAGACCAAGGAGAGAACACATGCCAGCATGCCAGAGCAACAGGCTCGGATGCAAACAAAAGTGCTCCCCAACCCAACTCCCAACAGTTAAAACACAACCCCCCTCACACCAAATGCCCACCCCAGTACAGCTACGACAAACCAGATTAGCGCATACCAGTACGAATGTAACCTCTGAAAGCACCAGAAACTCATCTGCCCAAGCTTTGAATGACTCCGTCATTGAGACCCGCTTCCCGAGCACTCGTCGCCGCTCCTATCCGAAAGGAGTGAGTCCCAAAACGCGCTGGATTCAGCCCACAGCGCCCCAAAGCCTTTCGCAACACGGCCAGCAGTTGATAATGGGTAAGAGGAGACCCGTCATGGTGAACCAATAAAACAGATCCCCCGACAGGCCGGATTGCCAAGTACTCCTCCAGCAAAGACACCGGACAAGAACAACTGCCCGGAACTCGCCGAAGCCGCACCGACTGCCCCCGACCTGTCTGATCCGTTTTAGATCGCGCCACCAGCACTCTCAAGGTGTCACCAATCAACTGCACGTGGTGTAAACGGAGTCCCTCCTCTTCCCGGCCTACCGAAGGACGCGCCAGGAGTTCCCCAACTCGCAACGCCCCAAAAAAGGCCAAAGAAAAGGACACTTTGAACAACCGTTCCTCGTAGGCTGAAAGGACAACCGACCCTAAGACTTGCAGCAGCCGCACCAGCAAGTCATGAGTAATCGGTATCCTACTGTCAGGAAGGACTGGTCGGAGCCTGCCCATAGCCGCCAGCATCCGTTTCACCAGGAAACCAGCGGAAGGATTACCCCAACCGAAAGCCTTACAAAAGAAGGCAAAACCAGCCAATTTCCCAGCTACAGAACGACGGGAAGCCCCATTCCGGAAACAGTTCACCACAAACTCCGCCATCAGTTCATCGGAAACCGGGCCTGCAGACCAACCCTTACTCTGCAAAAAGGAGGAAACAGCCACCCAGCCAGCTCTATAATGGGTCCAAGTCGAAGGGGCCACAGAGCGCCTCAGCATGTCCCAGATGGAAGTCTCACCAGCTGCCACAGAGACTCCGGCATGGACCGTCCTTCGAGATGAGCGCCCGGAGCAAGACGACGGAACTGCAAAAAGTCAAAGCGAGACAAAGCGTCAGCTATACCATTATGAACCCCCGGTACATGACGAGCCCTGATGAACAAGTTAAGAGACAGACACCTAAGAACCAGCTCCCTAATTAAGGAATTAACCAGCAAACATTTTGCAGTCTGTCTATTAACAACAGCAACCACAGCAGCATTGTCACACCAGAAGAGTAACCGCCTGTCCCTCAATCTATCCGGCCAAAGCTCGCAGGCCACGACCAACGGGAATAACTCCAGCACGGTAACATTCCTCGTGACACCACGACTGTGCCATTCAACTGGCCAACGCTCAGCACACCAGTCCCCCTGAAAATACAAGCCAAACCCGACGCCACCGGCCGCATCAGAAAACAACTCGAGGTCAAAATTAGACACCTCCCGAAGCTGAATAGGAAGAGTCCCGTTAAAAGACAACAGAAAACGAGACCAAATGCGCAAATCCGCCCTAACCCCGGCCGAAATACGCACAAAATGCCGGGCAAGACGTACCCCGGACGTAGCGTGCGCCAGCCGCCTAGAAAAGGCTCTACCCATCGGCAAAACCCTGCACGCAAAATTCAAAGAACCCAGCAAAGACTGAATTTCCCGCAAGGGGACCCTCTTCGCCCCCAAAACCCGCCGAATCTGGACCAACAGCTTGTGAATCTTGCAATCAGGCAACCTGGTCACCATAGCCACAGTGTCCAGCTCGATGCCCAAAAAGACGAGCGAGGTAACCGGCCCCTCTGACTTGTCCGCCGCTAACGGAACCCCAAATTCCATAGCCACAAGCTCGAATGTCTCCTTCAGCCTACCACACTCCCCAGAACCCGGAGAACCAATGAACAAAAAATCATCCAAGTAATGAACCAAGGAGTCGAGATCCGCCCTCTGAACCGCCACCCAATGCAAAAAAGTACTGAAAGCTTCAAAATAGGCACACGAGATGGAACAACCCATTGGTAAACATTTATCGAAATAAAAACGGCCGTCAAAACAAAAACCCAACAGAGGGTAAGAATCAGGGTGAACAGGCAGCAACCGGAAAGCTGATTCAATGTCCACCTTGGCTAAAAGAGCACCCGGGCCCAAGCGCTGAATGATTGCCAATGCGCTGTCGAAAGACGCATAGCGCACCGTACATAAATTGCGCGGAATACCGTCATTCACAGACCGACCTAACGGAGAGGACAAATTATGAATCAAACGAAACTGCCCAAAAACCTTCTTAGGAACCACCGCCAAGGGTGACAAATGCATGGCAGGAAAAGGTTTCTCCAAAAAGGGGCCCGCAATACGACCCCGAGAAAGTTCCTCATCTAATTTGATCCGTACCACTGACCCCAAGCGACCCACTGAGGAAGAATTACGAGAAGAAACGTCACTTCTGGGACCCTGGAAGGGGATGAGGAATCCCTCGGAAAAACCGAGTAATAATAAAGAAGCAGCCTTGGTAAGAGGGTACCGTAAAAGCCAAGGCCGCATGGCATCGACCCGAACAGGAGTGGGAAGCCTAGAAGAATCACTTACCAGGACCGGCGCCACCAGCCGATCCCTTCTTGGGACACTTAACGGACGGATGCCCTTGTCCGCAAAGCAGGCAGACATGCTTAAACCTACAGTCGGGGAACAGACACGACGATCGATTGAACTTCCAACAAGCGTCTGACACCTGACCCCCCGCGACGCCCGGGGAGCTGGCGGAAGTCCGAAAGGGCCGCCCCGAGCCAGACCCAAAGTTCCCAGGACGCGCTGAAACCCCCCCTTGAGACCCCCCAGCCTTAGACGCCATATGAGTCAACCAAAGGTTAATGTCCTGAGTACCCCAAGACATATGACAATTTTCTTCCATCTTGTCGCGAAAAGCCTCATCATAGTTGAGCCAAGCCCAACCACCGAAACGCTGATAGGCATCTAAGACGGAATCGGCGTAAGACAACAATAAACCGGAATCAATCGGACGCGCTCTACCCCAAACACTAGCTAGTCTCAAAAACGACCGGATCCAATTGATAATATTCCGAGACACAGGAGAGGGACGCACAGGAACTCCGTCCTTTTTAACTTTCTTTTTAGATTTCTTATGAACACGCCCCTCCAACAGCCGGAAAATATCAACACACCTACGTTTTCGAATTTTTCGCCGCCACGCCTTCGGCACTTTTTCCCACAATTCAGACAACGCGACCAACGCCGGAGCACCCCGAGAGCTAACGTCCGAAGAGCGAGACTGACCCAAGAGACCCTCCGTCCCCGAAACAGAGGGTGAGGAAGAACTAGAAGAAGAAGAAGAAGAAGAAGAGTCAGACGAGGAAGAAGAGGACGACACATGCCCCTTACCCTTACCCTTCTTCCTATGACGTCTTCTAGCCCTTTTACCCCCACCAATCCCCCTTTTGTCCCCGTTACCCAGTCCAGCAGCGCGCTGAGGCTCTGCCACTCCTGAAGTCTCCACGCCAGTGGCGCCCCCCGCAGCAGCCACCACATCCTCCATCGTCTGACCAGGATCACGATCCACCACCACCGACGCTGATGCCGCTACCGATGCCTGACCAGGTCCAACCGCTCCACCGCTCGATGTCTCCGGTCTCGAACTCAGGTCCTGCAAAGTAGAAAGAGAAAAGGGAGCAGCACCCGAACCAGAAGAATGAGATCCTAATGCCAGAGAAGAGGCAAGACCCTGTGAACCCCCGCCTAGAGGCTGAGGACCCAGGCCCCACCCTACCGTGGGAAAAGACCCCCCGCCTGAGGAAGACGTAGACCCCACCACGGGGGAAGGAAAAGGAGGCCAGAAGCTGGAACCCCAACCCTGAAACCAAGGACCTGGAGGCCAAACAGGCCAGGGGGGTGGGAAAGAAACAGACTGAGCCGACCCCTGGGACAAAGGAAGGGAACCGCCCTGAACACCGGTAACGGAACTAGGAGTCTGAGAGGGAAAAACAGGAAGTTGACTAGCCCCAGAGGAAGACCCACCAGCCCCCGTCGAGCCACATGCTCCCAGACCCGAAGGAAAAACAGGGGAAGAGAAAGAACCTAACCCCGGGAAAAGAGGGAAACCAGGAGACCCTGCGCCTGCACAAAAGGAAACACCAGCCAGGCTACCACCCTCCCCAGAAGGACCAGCCCCAGCAGTACGAGGGACCGGGAGAACCTCAAGGGAACCACAAACCTCCCCCACAGATAAAGGAACACCACTCTCACCAGACCTACCCAAAGAAGACCCAGCAGATCTTCCCCGACCCCCCTTTGAAGGCCCGCCCCTCCGCCCCCGGCGACCCACAACAAGCGCAGCGGCCGTCATGGCAGACAAGGCCGTCAGTTTAGAAGACCGAGCGGACTGAGGACGAGCCCCAGCGTCAGACGGAAGAGAACTCACCAAGTCTGACACAGGTTCCTCATCAAAAGAATCACCAGCTTGAAAAGACATCTCGGCCAGGTCCTCCACGTGCTCTGCCAGCTCCACGTGCTCCGCCAGCCCCACGTGCTCTGCCATCTCTACCGAGGAACCGCACTGCTCCAAACACCACAGACCGACACGTGGAATAAAAACTACCCGAGCCACCACCGAGGACAGGAAAACAGCAAACCTCCCTACACAAAGCAACGCGAGCCCCACGCGAGCAGAGAAAACGAAAAAATTCACTAAAGCCGCCGCCGAGGACAGAGAGAGACCCGACACTCGGCGGCTTAACTCTAAAATAACCCTGCCCTGAGCGTCCTGCCGCTAGCCAATCCTGCACTCCTAAACTCGGCAGGACGCATTTCCTCCTATCCTAAACTCCCTTTTAAACTTTGTCCCGCCTCTCTTCCCCCCAAGAACCAATCACGACGGGCAGACACGAAGAGCCTTCCAGCCCCGTGTTATCAACGCCCGTCGAGACTAGCTCTCGGGCTAACTTATGCAGGAGCACGCTGTAGCACAAAACTAGATATCAGAGTGAGTGTTTTAGAAGCAAAAGGCTGCAGCACATGGTGAGAGGTAAAAAAAAAAAAAAAAGCGAAAGCCGAGAGCATTTCCAGTGAGAGGTACAGCCTACAGTAATTCTGAAAAGGCCGAGGCCCAAGGCGGTAAAATGGCCATACATAGTGCATGTTAAATTAGTTAAAACAAATTTAGGAGTACGCTGTTAATAAACACAAGACATCAGTCTGACAGTTTAAAGCAAACGGTTGCAACACACATTGAAAGGCATAATAGAGAAAGCCGAGAGCGGTTCCAAGGAGAGAAACAGCCTGCAACAGCTCAGATAAGGCTGAGGCCCAAGGCGGGAAAGTAACCAACCAGAGTGCACGTTGTCAGCACGCAGTGCAGAGGAATGCAATTAGATAAACAATCAATTAAAGAGTGCGTGGCAAGAAAAATGAGTCAAAATTAATTAAAAAGGGTAAGGCATCCTAGTGAAGAAGTATTCCGTTGCCTTGAAGCAAAGAGTCACTCTTGCGCAAACAGCCATGCGGTCAAAAGCAAAAGCAGAGGAGGGTGAGTCAGAGTCAAACAGTGTCTATCGGGGTCGGCGAAGTTTCCTCTATGTAGGTGGCCAGGAGCTCTGGATCGGTGAAGTCCTTCGTCTGGTTTAAATAAGTCACCCTCATTCTTGCTGGATAGAATAGGCCAAAACGGGCACCCATCTTCTTTAGTTGAGGACGAAATGCGAGTAGTTGCTGCCGGGCTTTCACCGTGTTCTTATGAAGATCCAGGAGAATAAGAATCCTGTTGCCTTCATAAGTTAAAGGAGCTAGGGATCTTGCTTTTTGTTGTATAGCGAGAACATGAGGGTATCTCAGGATTTTCAAGATGATGGGTCGTGGTCTGCGGTCGCGTGGGAGCCTGGAAGATGGCCGGTGGGCACGCTCAATCTCAAAGTCGCGAGTGAAGGAGAGGTCCAGCAGTTTGGGAATGAATGCTTCAAGGAAGGTGACCATGTTATTTCCTTCCTGCCCCTCCGGGACCCCCAAAATACGTAAATTATTTCGGCGAGAACGATTACTCGCATCCTCCATTTCTTTCTCCATGGTCAGCGTGCGTTTTACATGTCCCTGTAAAGCTTTAACATTAGCCTCAGTTGTCGCTGATCTAATTTCTAAATCAGCCAATGTGGTCAAATCAGTGTGGATCACGGCAAGATCTTCCTTAAGCTCCGAGATTGCCTCTTTAGTGTCTGTCATGAGGTCTTGTACTGTTTTTATTGCTTCCCACAGGTCAGACATGGAGGGAGATTCGGTTTATTCGGATGCCTCTGAGTTGGAAGTTTTCGCCGGAGATGGTGGGTCTGGCTTGTGTCTCTTGCTTTTAGTTGTTGAAGCCATAGTTCATACAGCAGATGATGATGTTTAGAGGGGAAAAACACAATTTTAGTGCAGCAAAAGAGCAAAAAGTAGAAATAGTTTGCTGGAGCTAGTTGTTCATGCGACCATCCCAGTCGGGCTCAACAGCACCCCCTTTTAACTTCTTTTTAACCATTTTTCTCATTTTATCATAGTCGCCCTTTCGAAAATTAAATGTCTTTACAGTAGATTTCTTTTGCAAAGTCACTACAGGTATCAGCTCAAATTTGATCATGTTAGGATCACTGTTTCCCAGCAGACCCAACACAGTTAACTCATGTACTTTGCCTTGCATTCCATTAAGGACCAAATCTAAAATAGCTCCCCCTCTTGTCGGTTCCTGGACCACTTGTTCCAAGATGCAGTCATTTATAATGTCTAGGAATTTTACCTCCCTAGCACCCTCTAATGTAACATTTAACCAGTCAATGTTGGGGTAATTGAAATCACTACACTATTATCCTAAGCAACTCTCTTCTACTGAAAGAAAAATTCATAGCCTCCAGAAAATAAGTCATAAAGTGGAGAAAAAGACCTCAATATTTGCAGGGGAAATTATAAATGGTACACAGCCATGTCAAAGTACGCCCATTGTCATCTTAGGTCATAAAAAAACTCCACTATCCGCTATAATAATACCCTTAGCGCGCATGCGCACTTCAAAATTGGTGGGCCGGTGATCCATGGTGCTGTGCCTCTGCATGCGCAGTAGAGTAGAACTCTGCCTGCGGTGGTTTCACCAGCTTCCATGACAGAAGGCAGCTGGCGGACTCAGAGTGGCATTAGTGCACCCAGAAGACAATGTGGATCCGAGGCATGGCTTTGGTCCTGCGCTCACTCACCATGGCTCGGCCGCTGGTTCCTTTCTTATGGGTCCCTGATCTGTGGTGCCATGCTCCCGCATGCGCAGTACAATGATTTGCATGCGACAGTTTCCCAAGCGACAGTTGAATGATGGTTGTATCTTGCATGTGGCGCTTTCCCCAACTTAAAAAAGAAGCCTGCCGCGGGCCCTGCCAAAACTGTTAACTTGCGGCGCTAGCTTAAAAAAGAAGCCTGCTGCGTGCCCTGCCAAAACTGTTAACCTGTGGCGGTGCGGCGGTTTCCCCAGGTGAAAAAAAGTAGCCTGCGACAGGCCCTGCCTAACTGTGAACCTGCGGCGCTTGAGATTTTCGTGTGAACCTGCGGCACTTGAGATTTTCGTGAGGTGCTTTCCCAAGCAGAAAAAAAACCCTACACATGCCCCTGCAAAAGCTGCCCAAGGGACATTTCTCAGATAAGCATGCTTTTGCTTTGGGGAAAATAAGTGTGCTGTGAACGATATTTCATTGGTTTAGATGGCATGCCGACATGCGCTGGCCACGTGGAGAGTAGACTATGACAGCATGGCTGTGGCGACATGACTGAAAGGTTCCTAAGGGGGGAAAAAGGGGGAGTTGGTAGTCGCAAACATGAATCCAATGGATTTGAGGGAGGGGGGGTACATACATAGCAATTGGTGGAAATCGTAAATGGAATAGATATTAAAAAAAAGTGAAAGGATTGTCTTTGGGCGTTTCAGCTCAGCCGTTTGTTTGCGTCGGAAGGAAACAGACTGATGCTTATTGTGTCAATTGTGAGCTGCTGGATTATGGATGCTGTTACTGCTGGACAGGGGACTTCAGGGAGGATGGAGGGGGCAGGAGAGAGACAGATGGCTTTGGGGGAAGGTCGGAGGGGACCGGAAAGGGAAAGATGGCAAAAGGGGTGAAACAGGCTCAGAGAGAGATGGTAGTGGGAAAGGGAGAGATGGAAATGGTATGAGGGCCAAAAGGATACAGAGGACTAAGGAAATGGTGAAAGGTGAGGTGGTGGGACTGGAACCAGTGGGAGGCAGGATCCGGGCATGGTAGAGGTTGGGCATGGGTGGGGTCAGGGTCAGGGTATAGGTGGGGCTATTCTAGCACCCGTTACTGTAACAAATGTAACGGGCCAGTGTTTATATATTCTAGGTCTACCAGTTTATTTATCAGTAGGTTAATCTTGTGTGCTGTATTCCATTCTAACAACCAGGCCAAAAAACAAACAAACCCCAAACAAAATCTGAAGGTGCCACAATAAAACCACATTGTATAGCCAAAGAAACAGTTTCATAATCGAGCACCTACAGACAATTCAAAGTTCATTTTCATGTTCACTTCTCTGAACTCGCTGGCAAAAATCATGAAGTTGTAATTTCCTCTGCAAAGATTGAGGTCTTTTTTTTCTCCACTTTATGACTCATCTTCTGGAGGCTACCGGTTTTTCTTTCAGTAGAAGAGAGTTGCTTAGAATAACAGTGTAGTGATTTCCAACTCTGTCCAGTGGAATAAGTTCTGTCAGAAGTAAAGTGATTGAAATCATTCATTATTAAACTGTTGCCCAATTCGCCGGCTTTCCTGATCTCTTCAAACATTTCATCATCTGTTTACTCATTTTGTCCTGGGGGATGGTAGTACAACTCAAACACAGGTATCTAGAATGAATAAGGAGGTAAGGGTCTCAGAAACCCACTTGGATTTAAGAACCTTTTCTTTATACCAAACTGATCAGGTTATGGCTGTTAATCATCAACCCATTTTTCTTCCCCCTTATAATAAGGGCTAATTAACTGCCTATTACTTAATCAGTCATTTTTTTGTATGAGGCAGAAAGGTTTCACTTAGTTTTTAAATTTTCAGATATCCAAAAAGCCCAACGGCTCCCATTTCGCCACTTAGTGGCTTTTTCAAGGATTCATTGAACTGTATGTTTTTTTTTTTTACATAGTAGATGATGGCAGATAAAGACCCGAATGGTCCATCCAGTCTGCCCAACCTGATTCAATTTAAATTTTTTTTTTTTAAATTTTTTCTTCTTAGCTATTTCTGGGCAAAAATCCAAAGCTTTACCCGGTACTGTGCTTGGGTTCCAACTGCTGAAATCTCTGTTAAGACTTACTCCAGCCCATCTACACCCTCCCAGCCATTGAAGCCCTCCCCTGCCCATCCTCCACCAAACGGCCATACACAGACACAGACCGTGCAAGTCTGCCCAGTAACTGGCCTAGTTCAATATTTAATATTATTTTCTGATTCTAAATCTTCTGTGTTCATCCCACGCTTCTTTGAACTCAGTCACAGTTTTACTCTCCACCACCTCTCTCGGGAGCGCATTCCAGGCATCCACTACCCTCTCCGTAAAGTAGAATTTCATAACATTGTCCCTGAATCTACCACCCCTCAACCTCAAATTATGTCCTCTGGTTTTACCATTTTCCTTTCTCTGGAAAAGATTTTGTTCTACGTTAATACCCTTCAAGTATTTGAACGTCTGAATCATATCTCCCCTGTCTCTCCTTTCCTCTAGGGTATACATATTCAGGGCTTCCAGTCTCTCCTCATACGTCTTCTGGCGCAAGCCTCCTATAATTTTCGTCACCCTCCTCTGGACCGCCTCAAGTCTTCTTACGTCTTTCGCCAGATACGGTCTCCAAAACTGAACACAATACTCCAAGTGGGGCCTCACCAATGACCTGTACAGGGGCATCAACACCTTCTTCCTTCTACTGACTATGCCTCTCTTTATACAGCCCAGCATCCTTCTGGCAGCAGCCACTGCCTTGTCACACTGTTTTTTCGCCTTTTAATGCACGTCTTTCCTCTCTTCGGGCTATCAGTTAGTGCAAAAGACTGGATAGCCCCAATCTTGCTGCTAGGCTGCTGTCTGCATCTTAATATTGGTGATTTCTTTCTTAGGTTGCTATGGGAATTGGAACATATATTCTAAGTTCCCCTAATATTGCTAGTTATATGTTAGGTTATGGTAAAGTTTCATTTTTATTATTATATTGCAGTGTTATAATTGGTAGGTTACCCTCTAGGGATTTCTCAGACAATTTCTTAAGAGCTAATTACTAGCTAATTATGTTTGTAGCCTTCTAATTGGTTCAAAGAACTATAAATCAGAGATCAGGCTAGGGGTGGGTAGAAGTTAAACATTAAACAAGACTTTCCTCAATTGCTATCTGTGCCCTAATCTGATCTAATGCTCTGAAATGCAACCTAAAATACTAATCTAGACTAAAACACTTTTTATATATAAACCCTAACAGAGGACTCTAAAGGCTGCACTGTTGCCTAAACTGACTTTGCTGAAAAAGCAGAGTACTGAACTAAAAAAGAGAAGGATAATGAAATAACCTCCCGAAGCCCAAATTTTACCTTTTCCCACGTTTGAATGCTAGCAGGTAAGATATTCCAATGGAGTTTTTCTTCCCCTTAGCAGATCCTCTCTCAGTTCCTACTCAGGACAAGAGCAGCTGAATATTTTGCCCCATGGCGCTTAGTAATGCTGGTGCTTAGCTTAATGTGCTAGCTGCGGGACTGAATAGATCCATGATGCCTTAAGTGTCCAGCACTAAACACTTCTTTTCTTGCAGTAATTTCCACAGCCAGACGAATGAAAGCTATATGGATACTCTAATACGCCGATTGCAGTTGTACTCACGCAATCTAGAGCATCTGGTGGAAGAGCGGACAAAACTGTACAAAGCTGAAAGAGACCGAGCAGACAGATTGAACTTCATGCTGCTCCCTCCGTAAGTCAGCAACAGAGAAGATTCTTGATTAAAAGCTCTACTTGAGAAAACTGCGGAACTAGGCAGGTGGTACGTACAGTACAGCATATGTCCTTGTCAATGAGAAGGAAAGTCTTCCTTGGGATTTACCCTTAAGTCAGTGCTTCTCAACCTGCTGCGGAGAAGAGCACTTCTCCCCTCCCTGACAGGACAGAAGCTGCAGATGAGGAGCATCTTCTCCCTCCCCCCCCCCCTGACTGAAACCCATGCAGCAAATGCCTCTTTCCTTTTTTCTTCCCTCCTCCTTCCCCTTTCATCTGAATGGGACAGCTAGAGCAAAAAGAAAAAACCAGCATGGGCCCTAGGACCCATGTGCATGCCCAGTGTCTGACCTTAGGAGTCACATAAAAGGGAGTGGGGCTGAAAGAGATTGAGTGCATGCTGGAGCTCCAAGGCCCTGTGTCACCATTTTCAATTTCTACAATAGATGACACAGAAAAGGAGAGATTGGGGTAAGATACTGTTCATGGAGAAAGATGGAAGGGGACATGCTGGGCATGGAGGAAGGTGGGACGGAGATCTTAGGGAACATATTATTCATTGAAGAAGGTGAAAGGGGAGAAGAGGAAGAGATGCTGGAGAGGGGAAAATGGAAGGAGAGATGCTGGACAGGAGAGAAGGTGGAAGGAGTGTCAGGGGACATGCTGGACATGATTTAGGGGGGATGGGAGAATATATTGGACATGGAGAAAGGTGGAAGGGGAAATCAGAGAGAATGCTGGAGAGGAGGGAAGGTGGAAGAAAAGATGCTGGAGAGGGGGAACATGAAGGGGAAATCAGGGGAAATAATGGAGGTTGGGAATATAGAAGGCTACATCAGGAGAAATGATGTATAAGAGGGAAGGTTGATGAGAACTTCAGGGATAATGCTGGATAAGAAAGAAGATGGAGGTGTTACTGGACATGAGGGAAGGAAAGACAGGAGAGAGAATTAGCATGGATGAAGAGAGGACAGATGTTGAACATGGGTGGGGAGAGAGATGGAGAGCTAGATATAAACAGTAAAAAGAGGGATGGAGGATGAAAAGGCGGAACAAAATTTGAGCAGTAAAAAAATAGACTGGAAAAAGCTGAAGAAGAAAAAAATAATGTCTGAGGGGAGGAAAGGAAGAAGATTGAAGAAGAGAAAAGACATGAACAGAGGCCCTGGATAGTAAGCTAAGAGAATAAAGGAATGAAGAAGTGACTGGAACCAATATGTTTAGAAAAATGAAATCACCTGTCAGTAAAGATAGAAAAAATAATTTTATTTTAAATTTATTGATTAGAATATGTCAGCTTTGGAAATCAATACCTGTTATCTTTATATTTAGCACTGTACAGGAAGAAATGCATCTTTTTCTATTTCTCTGGTATTGTGTTGCATGCAGAGTCTGGCTTCTTGAGCTTTCAAGTTATGTTATTTTTTTGTCTAAATATTTCTAATTTTAGTTTGTGGTTACTCATCCTGTATTTGGAGAGAGTCTATTTGTATTCTGCATTTGTGATCAAGGCCAGTGTTGATTTTTTGGGACCTATAGTAGTAATCAGCTTGCCCAGTTTTCCCAGTAAGTGTAATGAAACTCTTGACTCATTGCGATATTTATTAGAGAATGACACAGTGACTGTTTCCAGCGGTAAACCATGACAAACCCACAAGAATGGAGAAACATTTGGCCCGTTCCTGCGGGTTCAGGAACAAGACTTTTCATCACCCCATGGGAATGGTAAAGGGCCTTGTTCCTGCAGTAAAGGATGACTACCGTGAGTCGCCTCCCTCCCCACCTCCCCTCCCTTCCCAGCCAGCAGCCTCCCTCCCGATCGCACAGCCAACGATCCCTCCCTCCTGATCAAGGGTCCAACAGTCCCCCTTCCCTTCCGATCACGGGTCAAAAGGCAAAAAAAAACCCACCTGCAACTCCCCTACTGGGTTAGCCCCTTTGTGTTTCCTGCCCCGGGCCTATCAGCATCTTAGAAGCTTCATTAACCGAAAAGGCAATGTCGTAAGACAGCTCTGGGACCTTCTTCTGACTGAGTCCCTCCTTTCAATGTAATGTCCAGCTAAGAGCATGGAGGAGAAGGGAGAAATGGAAGGGAAGGAGAGGAGAGGAGAGAGATGCCAGGACATGGGGGGAGGGAATGAGAGGAGAGAGATGCCAGGACATGGGGGAAGGGAAGGAAAAGAGACTAAAATGCCAGACCATCAGGAAAGAAGGGAGGGAAAGAAAGGAAAGGAGATGCCAGGGCATGGAGGGAGAGATGGAAGGAGAAGAGAAGAGAGAGATCCCAGGGCATGGGGAAGGGAAGCAGATGCCAGACCATATGGTGAGTTGAGGTGGGAAAGAAGGAAGGAAAGGAGAAGCGAGAGATGCCGGAGCATGGAGGAGAAAGTGGAGACAGAAAGAGAAAAATGGAGGAACAGAGAAAGAGGGTGGATGCTGGATGGAATGGAGAGTGAAGAGAAGATGAGGAAAGCAGAAACCAGAGATGACTAAAGGTAGAAAAAAATATTATTTTTTCTGTTGTTGCTTTAGAATAAAGTAGTACAGTAGCTGTATTGATAAACATTTATAATAGAAAATGGAAATAAGGTAATTTTATTGGACTAATTTTAATTCATTGTTTACTAACTTTTGGAGGCCAAAATCTCCTTCCTCAAGCAGTGGCATACCAAGGGGGGGGTGTGTGGAGTGAGTGTGGGGGTGTGGTCCACCCCGGGTGCGGCTCCTACGGGGTGCTTCTCTGATCCCTTTTTATATGGGGGGTGTTAAGACAATGATCAGCCTCGTGTGTCACATACCCGAGATATACCACTGGAGGGAAGCACTGGGAGGAATATGCAAGGAAGACCTCAATAAGACCTCCTTGGTAGTCATAAGATATGTTCTAGATATGGGAGAATTTTCCTAGAACTAGACTTATGAAGTAGTGCTGAGACTGAAATGGGCTGTGGGGTCTCGTGCAAAAGGCACAGTTATATATATAATTTTTTCAAAACTTTTTAAACATTTGTTTTAACATTCCATGGTAGCTCTGTTGCAGCCATTTTTCTGCTTAGTTCTGATCTTGCAGATTAGTACTATGCTGTCCTGGGGCTGGCATACAAGATTAAAAATTGGGAAATTTCAGTTCCATTATTTTACAGATATAAGTTGCTTTTAATGTCTGCCATTGCCCCTATTGGTGACAATCAATCTGCAAGAAACTATGAAAAAGTATTGATTGTTGTATACTTCAGTTGATTTATTTTCTTGCATTTGAAAATGTGAATAATTGAACCTAAACTACCCCTACCTTTGTCAGAGAATCTTTGGTGTGAAGTGTTTTCCAGTAATTGGGGGAGAAAATCACAGGTTTAATTTTGCTCTTAAGTTGTTTAACAAATTAAGGATAGACTAAAGTGGAATGGTTTTTATTTTGAAGTTGTTGGGTTGAAGTATATTGTACATTGGTCTTGACCATCCTTAAAGGACTGTGTAAGGAATTTATATTGCGGGTTGCCTTTTTAATGTGGGCATGTAAACCTAGAACTAGGCTTTGTGCAAAGCTGGTAACATCTAAACCTTGCACTTTTGAGTTTGATACAGTAATATCTTAAACCAAATCTCCACCTCAAGACACAGAAGAACCTCGAACCCTTTCGCCTTCCCCCCACTCAAAGGCACACAACGCAAGAAAATGTTTGACAACCTTCTGGCAACACAAGCAGCAAAAATCAACCATTCCATCTCCAATCTTATGACAATATCAGACAACTTCAAAACATTCAGAAAAGAAATCAAAACCCTGCTTTTCAAAAAATTCATCCAAATATCTTAACCCCTCCTCTTTTACCTCCAGAAGATTCACCTACCTTCAGATAACCTTCCCCCAAATTACCCACCTTAACACCTTCCAATTAAACAAATACCATAAATAGATTGTAACCTACCCTCTCTAACTGCATTCCATATGTATTTTTCATACAGTTCTTCACTGTCAGTTTAATTTCCATCCTATAAGGTCACATAGAATTTTTCTTTTTTCAACCATCTTTATTTTCTCTTCTTTATTAATTTCCAGGTACTTTAGTTAGATTGTGAGCCTTCGGGACAGTAAGGGAATTTTATAAGTACCTTCTTACTTCTCATCTATAATCTTAATGTATATTTTCTTCAAACCGCTTAGAACCTAACGGATGTAGCGGTATATAAGAAATAAATTACATTACATTACATTATATAAGGGGAAGGCAGCAAGGTTAAAGTGTGGGTTAAAATGAAGCTGCCCACAAGAAATAAATATCAGAGGCAGCAAAGAACTTTTAAACACCTGGTCATGTGATTAGAAGCAATCAGGTCCTGAGCTGAGAGAGGGGAGAGGTATGGCAATCCAAATCCGATCTGTGCTGCTCAGAGGAAAGGTGGAAACCCTTTGCTGTTCCTATAGGGACAAGCACAATGTATTATATGTGCAACTGAATAATCATTTGCTACAATGCCAGTATTTAATATAGCACCCCTCCCTTGTCCTCCTCTCTGCCGCTCGCTTCTTCCTGACCACCCTGCGGTGCGCGCACCCCCTTTCCCCCCGTACCTTTTTAATTTTCCAGGCGTGAGCAACATCACAAACTTGCTGCCCACATCATGTTGGCTATCCTTCTGTCATCACTTCCTAGGCCAGGGGCCCGGAAATGACATCAGAGAGAGGCAACACCGACATGGGCAGTGAGTTCATAATGCTGCTCATGCAGGGAAATTTAAAGAGGTATGAGGGAAAGGAAAGGGATGCGCACATGCGGGGGAGGAGGGGGTGTCAGAAAGGAGCGAGGGGGGGTCAGAGAGGAGGACAGGTGCCAGCGCCCACCGCCCCCTTACTACGCCACTGCAGATGACAGTCCCCACAAGAAATGTTAAATAGTAGTAGTAGTAGTAGTCTCTTCAAGCATGTATGTGCATAAGCTTATCTACATGTCAGGAAATTTTGTTAAGGCAGAAAGCCCTTGATTTTTGGACAATGTTTCTTCATGTTCATGTTTAAATAAAAGGGTGTGGAAGCCATATTAGTCCACTTCAAAGATAAGAAATAGAAATAAAACAAAAAAGATAAGAAAGTACCTTTTTAATGGACTAACTTAATACATATTTTGACTAGCTTTTAGAAAAAAGTTATCCTGGCTTTGCAAAATCTCTGTTCTGGGCTCTTATTTCTTCAGTAGTGACAAAGATAGAATGGAAACATATCAGGATGTTTGTGGCAGAGCTGGTGGAGTATAATCAAGGCCCCTGGTTTTCTGTGGCAGTGTAGAGGGAAGGTTGTGCTAACTTTATGCGTTGCCTTCAAGGCTATATGGATAGATAACTGGAGGATGCTACTTAGAGCAATCGACTATAGATTATAATGAGCAAAATAAGAAGCTTGTGGGTTCAGATCCAAGGGAGGCTGCATTTGTGCACATTTATGCTTATTAATACTTATCACACTGCATTTTGTGGCAGGCAAATCAAAGCAATTCACAGAACTATGAGCCAGGCCATAGTTGAAAGGAACTCTGAAAATTTCAAAAGGACAGAAAAACGAGAGAGGCAACAGCCCAGCATATACAGTAATAATAACAAACTACTAAAAACTAAGAATACAGGCAGTGAACCTTGAGAACCCCTGCACCCCGCACTGCCTAGGACTCTCCCAATGCCTGGGTAAAGAAATAGGTTTTCAAAGCAGTCTATTTGTTCTTCACAGGCCGGTGGTAAAAGCTCTCAAGGAGACTGGCTGGGTGGAGTCAGAATTGTTTGAGGAGGTTACCATCTACTTCAGTGACATTGTGGGCTTCACAACTATCTGTAAATACAGTACACCCATGGAAGTAGTAGACATGCTGAACGATATATATAAGGACTTTGATCGCATCCTGGATCACCACGATGTCTACAAGGTAGGCCTCTTCTTCTGAAGAATGAATCTCAGTGGACTGTCAATTGCAAAAGTTTATTTTGCTTAAAGTACTCTATGACCTTTGTCAAAATGACTTGGGATATTGTTTACCTAAATGTCCCATAACAGCAGTGGAGATTCAGAGCCATAGCCGGCTTAAGCTTTCAGAGATATGATGGAAATTACAAATATTTTCTGGAGTTTCCATTGGTTGGAGACCGAGATACATAAAAGGGTAGATTCAATAAAGGTCGCTAAAAGTTAAGTACCAAAAAACTGTAACATAGTACATAGTAAATAATGGCAGATAAAGACCTGAACAGTCCATCCAGTCTGCCCATTAGTTATACCCATTAAAAAAAACATGATTAAATTAACTTGTCTCTTCTTTGATATTTCTGAGTCATAGACTGTAAAGTCCACCTGGTATTGTACTAGGTTCCAAATGCTGAAGTTGCCGTCCAGGCTCGCTCCAGCCCAGCCAACTATCCTGTTTTATAGGATATCTACCATAAAGTCTGTCCAGTAATATCCTCATGTTCCAAGTTAGTGGAGTTCCCATTGATGCCCTCCCCAGCCAAATCCTACACCAAATCATCACATATGGGACACAGACCATGCAAGTCTGTCCAGTACTGGCCTTAGCTCTTTAATTTACATTCTTCGTTTTCTAATTAGAGATCCTCTATGTTTATACCTTGCTTTTTTGAATTCCATCACCATTTTCCTCTCCAACACTTCTCTCGGGAGGGCATTCCAGGCATCTACCACCGTCCGTGAAAAATAATTTCCTAACATTATTCCTGAGTCTTCCTCACCACAACTTCAAATTATGTCCTCTAGTTTTACCATTTTCTCTTCTCTGGAAAAGATTTTCTATATTAATATGCTAAGCTAGTATTTTTTTTCTATGCGCACACTTCACATACTCGTACAAACGTTGCTGACTACATGACTTAGTTTGAGGAGCTGCATTGAATTCACAACCTCAGGATGCTGAGGCCACTCCTCCACGCTAGGTGTGAATACTTACACCATATCTAAGGCTGGCATAAATGGTGACACACAATGTGGCAGTTGGGCACATAAATGCAGCTATTCTATAAAGTGCTCACAAGAATAGTTGGAATGTTCCTGACAGGCCCCTCCCACCTTAACATCCTCTTTAAACTAAACTAAACTAAACTAAATCCTAGGTTTGTATACTGCATCATCTCCACATTCGTAGAGCTCGGCACGGTTTACAGGAAATGGGATAGAAAGGAACTACAATGGAAGGTAGAAGATTAAAGGACCTGAGATAGAAAGGAACTACAGTGAAGGGTTGGAGGTCCATGTATGAGGAGTTTTAGAGGGCTTAGAATGTCAGAGATGGAATAAGTATCAGATTTTTGAGAATAGCCAGGTCTTCAGATGTTTGTGGAAAAGTTGGAGAGAGCTCAGGTTCCGAAGGGGGGAGGAAAGGTTGTTCCATAGCTCGGTGATTCTGAAGGGAAGGGATGTCCCTAGTTTTCCTTTATGGAAAATTCCTCTTAATGAGGGGGAAGGATAGTTTTAATTTGTGGGTGGGTCTGGTGGTGTTAGGGTTTGAGGAGTTCCAAGAAAGAGGGATACATGGAGGGAGGATCCCATGTAGGATTTTGAAAGTTACACAGGCGCATTTGAAGTGGACCTTGGCGATTATCAGTAGCCAGTGAAGCTTGGACAGGAGCGGGGAGACATGGTCAAATTTATTTTTTGCGAAAATCAGCGAGAGTTTAGACGCACATTCTATGGAATAGGGGTGTAAGTCTGTTACGCATGCAATGGCAAATTAGCATGAATTGTTGATTCTTAATACCAATTATTCATATTTATCACCAATTTAGTGTTATGCGTATAACTGGCCCTATTCTTAAAATCGCATGCCATTTAAAGGACTTGGGGGTGGGTATGTGCCTAATGGCTATGTGATAAATTCAAGAAGGCAACTACTTTATAGAGGCAACATAGACACTTATGAACCTTTATAAAATAGGCTCCCAAAGCCATCCCCCATAGCACGCAACTGCTGACACACATTTACACCTGCTCTGAAGTTGCTGTAAATGTTTGTGTGTACACTAAGGGGCTCATAATCGAAAGAGAAAAACATCCAAAAGCCGGCCTAAGTTGGCACTTGGACAAACATTTCTCAAAACCGTCCAAGTACCAATAATAATATCGGGTTTTGGACGTATTTCTAAACGACCTAGGCCTTCATAGTGCCGCTCAACGTCCAAAGCTAAACGGGACGTTTCGGGAGGCGTGTCGAGGGCGGGAATTGGGCAGGACGTGGACTGGCTTACACTTAGTAGTACAGCATGTATAACCAAAAGTTTAACAACAGAGCCTAGATGGAACTTGGACGTTGTGACTTAGACCATGTAAAACACCTAAACTCACCAGATAAGCACTTCAAACACATAACACAGACCCCCACACACTACCCTAGTGATCACCAACCCCTGCATAAAACTTTTATTCACAACTTTAAATTTCAGCCTCCAGACCATCATCACCTGGCCGCCTGGCATTGGAAAGCCTAGTCTAGTCCAGAGGCAGCTTAAGTCATCTTGGGGGGGGGTTAGGGACCCACACAGAAGAGGACCCATGCCCATAAGCCCCTGTAATCACTGCATTGATTTTGAAACATGTGCACTGCCATTTACACCTCCAAAACCCTTTTTGACTGACATATAAGTGGCTCCTGCAGCCATAAGGGCTACTAGGGTGGTAGATAAGTGGGTCTAGGGGATTCTGGAGGTGGTTTGGGGGGCTCACCGTCACCTATAAGGGAGCTGCAGTGAGGAGAAGCCATGGCACCCTTTTTGTGAAGGTACCCCACTATTTAGGTGGCATGTCTGGGTGTGCAGTCCATCACTTTGCAGACCCCTCCCACGTCCAACAGGGCTTGTTCTAGGCATTTTGGACTTGGACGGAAAGTTGGACGGAAATGTGGTATAAAGATGGACGATTTAGCAACTTGGATGATCAGATCGGCAGGACGTATAATTAGACGATTTTCGAAAGCCAAAAAAAGTTGGATGTCTCTTTCAAAAATGTGTCTTAGGCTCTTTTTAACTTTGGACGACTTGCGAGATGGACGTAAACGAACTTAGACGTCCCTTTCGATTATGCCCTTCCACGTGTAACTCTGCCCTAATACATCCATAGGAATGCCTGTACACAGTGCACATATAACCATGTGCCATTTTGGTGCTGCATGTACTTATACACATGTACACTGCATATAAAACAAGCTTTATATGAGGGGAAAAAACCTTTATAGAGCTACCCCTATGATTCGGGCAGTAAACATTTTGTGGACGTAGAGGATATGCAGATGTGCAATCAGGCTGGAGTTATTGTCAAGTACCAATCTACACAGAAAATCGGATGACACAAACCTTCAGGCCTGATGTTACAAAGCTTTTATGACTGTTATAATTCATAGTAAAAGGTGACATTGAGAGAGGGTTTTGGAGGTTTGTTTGTTTTTTTTAAACCATTTGACCTTCATACTGAATCCCTATATCTTTCTCATACTTTGTAATCATGAGAAGTCTCTGTAATTTTATTGAATAAATATAGTAGCTTTATTATTATTATTATTATTATTATTATTCTTTATTCTTATATACCGCCATACCCAGTGAGTTCTAGGCGGTTTACATCAGTTAGCAAATGATCTGCATTGAATAGCAGATTTACAACAAACTTAGAGGTAGGTTTACAAAATTAGAAGCAGATTTACAGCATTGAATAGCAGATTTACAACAAAATTAGAAGTAGGTTTACAAGATTAGAAGCAGATTTACAGCATAATTAGAAGAATTTTTGACAGAAAATTGCAGGCTGAATTACGATAAATTACCGTGATTTGCCGCAGTCAGCCGTGAAGTTACAGCGATTCTTAACTGTCTGCAAAGAGGGCAGGTTTACATCAATATTACAGAAATTGCAGGTTTGACCGAGCTAGGTAGGGGAGGTAGAGAGTGGGGGAGGGAGGGACTGGTGAAGGAGGAAGGGGGCAGCGGTGGGGTAAGTGTCATGTGAGGTGAATGGGTTATTAAGGGTCGTGTTTGCTGAAAAGGTACGTTTTTAGTAGTTTTCTGAATGATAGGTAAGTGGGGGCCTCGAGTATCATCTGAGCTAGCCATGGGTTCGACTTGGCTGCTTGGAAGGCAAAAGTTCTATCCAGGAATCTTTTGAGAGGGCAGTGTTTAGGCGAAGGGAAGGCGAACAATTGAGTTCTCCGTGATGTCCTGTTGCTGCAGTAGAGGTTAAAGTGTGTGTTTATGTAACTTGGGGAGGAGCCGTTAACCGATTTGTAGCAGAAGCATGCAAATTTAAAAAGAATTCTAGATTCAAATGGTAGCCAGTGTAGTTGGTGATAGAAAGGGGTGACATGTTCCCATTTCTTTACTAACAGTGGACTTACAAAGAGACCACAGCTGAAGATGAAGGTGGAGATTTGAGAGACAGAAACTTTGTGGCAGAGGTTTTAAACCACTAGATCTTTGTTCTTATGGTTTCTGATGTTATTTTAGAAGTTCTATTCTTGTTTTAGACATCTGAAAACTGGCATTTAGTTGTCCATATTGCATGGACATCCAAATCCCAGTTTTACAAAGGCAGGATATGGACATCTAACACCGCAATATATCCATATGGCAAAAGTTTGTGGTCTGAGTATGTTTTTGGTGGGACTGGGGAGGGCCCAACTTGGATCACAAAAGAGGAAAGGACATCTAAGTCTAAAAAGTTAGTTCTAGTTATTTAGACCTGATATTTGTCATGTCTAGGTTACAGAAAAGTGTTCTGATTGAGCACTGTCCATTAGAGGGATTAAGGCATGACACATCCTTAAACCCACAGTGGTTGCTTTCCCCCCTCCCTCTCCTCTGAATGTGAAACCAGCAAGGGATATCAGGCTGTTTGACAGGTATTGTAGACATCATATAGGTCTGAGGAGAAGCCTAACAGTTAATGTAGTGGACTGAGATCCAAAGGACCCAGATTCAAATCCTACTTCAGCAGTTTGTTTTTTTTTTAGTTGTGAATCCTCCAGGAACAGAAAAATACCTACTGTACCTAAATATATGACACCAGCAAGCCTGAAGGTTATTGAAGTAGTATATATTTAGGTACAGAAGGTATTTTCCTGTTCCTCGAAGGATTACAATTAATTTAAAAAATTACAAACAGATAAAATGGGAATTCAGCCTGGAGCCCCTGAGACTCAACCCACTGTTCTAACCATTAGGCTAACACTCAGCTCTGCGTGGGTATCTGTGTGGCCATTTTATAAGATGGACTTTACTATCCGTGTCCCTTGTTTTCCCCCATTTATAATTTGGTTTCAATTTGTTTAATGGATGTTCATGCTGGACATTTTCAATAAAGGGGCGTCCAACTCACGTATAGTGTAGAATAGGCCATATATCCTTTTCTCAAATACACGTGAGATGATCGTTCATTTGTGACGTTCTGACTTGGACGCCCATATTCTGAGTTGGTAATGCCACTCATTAAAGGAACAATTTATTTTTAGTTTGCAGTTAGACACTGGACTTCCTCCCACTGCTTGCTTTTGAGGCAGAGGCTTTTCATAACTAACTCCCAGCTTTGCTACTTGTGCATTCGTTCTCTCCTTCTTTTACTCATGACCTTGTCCAGTGCTGTGCATAGTGTGAATAACAATGGTTAGGAATGTGGCCTCCCATAATAACTGCTGTGTGTCCTCAGGTGGAGACCATTGGCGATGCCTACATGGTGGTGAGTGGCTTACCTAACAGAAATGGCAACAGACACGCCGTGGACATCTGCAAAATGGCATTAGACATCCTCAGCTTCATGGGTTCCTTTAAACTCCGACACCTCCCGGGTCTGCCTGTTTGGATTCGCATTGGAATTCACTCTGGTATGGGAATGGCTGGGAATGCTAGTTTAACGGGCTACGAGAAGAAGTATAAAATGTAGGATAAACAATATATGAGGAAGGATGGATATGATCACTGGGGTTACATTTTATTGACAGCTCTTAGAGCTGAATAACAGATTAAAAACTGTGGCCCTGATGTTCAAAAAAGCTGAGAGAGTAGATATTCAGCCCAGAGCAGACATCAGGTTTTAAGCCACTGACTGTTGCAGGCAGAATTAACCCTGGCTTCCAAAAACAGCACAAAAAAACACCATACAAACAGGGTAGATTTTCCCTGCAATGAGCCTCTAAAATTCTCCCACAGCCAGCACTAGTTCCTTCATTCAACAACACACTGCAGTTCAAAGAAAAAAGAAAACTTAACTTTCCTTCATTCGTTCTTCCAACGGTTCAGAGCAAAAGTCCATGGCTTCATCTGGCTGCAGGCAATTTGGCTCGTTCAGCAATGAGGAATCTTCCAAATCCTGCATTTCAATTTCATTCTCTTGCCTGAACTCTGGAGCACCCAGCCAAGTGTCTGCTTTCTCTGTGAACTCAGCACTAACTCTCCTGGGCTTGCTCTGCTCTACCTGCTTTGCTCTGAGAGAGCCACGCCCACACCTGTGTGGGGGCTGGGCAGGCTTCAGCTTTCCTTGAGCTCTCTCCTGCTCTTCAGTCAGCCTCAACAGGTGTGTGCCTAAAGGGCTTAGATCTTGTTTCTTAGGTTGAGTCTTCCTGGAAGCTATGCTGGGTTTAAAGGAGTGATTGTCCCTAAACTGCTCCCACTCCTCCCCAGGCTCCTGCTCTTGGGACATCTCTCTAGAAACAAAGTCCTGCTCCATGCCAGTTGGAGAGCTGCTGCACTGATCAGCTCTGTTAAGCTTCAGGGCTAAGTTTCTCTGTTTTCTGGCAGGAACAAGGCTAGCTGCAGTGCTGGGCTTGTGACAATATGAAACTTGGACATCCTTATTCTGAATAGGTCATCTTTTCTACAATCTGCCCTTAATTTAAGAGCTTAAAAGCTATCCCTCCAATATTCAGCTGGTGATGGTCAGCTTTTTTAACATCACTGGCTGAATTAACCCCCAATATTCAGTGCCAAGCCTTGTCTGGGCACTGGCACTGAATATTTGAAGCTAAATGTGAGGGGGCAAGGTGCTTGAGCTCATATGGGCCCAGCAGTACATACTTTTGAAAGAGATAGGTTTTAAGAGCTTTCTGGAAAACAGTATAAAACAGTGTTCTCAAACTCAAACCCTTTGCGGGGCCACATTTTGGATTTGTAGGTACTTGGAGGGCCGCAGAAAAAATAGTTGTCTTAATAAAGAAATGACAATTTTGCATGAGGTAAAACTTTTTATAGTTTATAAAACTTTCCTTTAACAGTTAAAAGGAAAGATATATAAACTATAAAGAGTTTTACCTCATGCAAAATTGTCATTTCTTTAATAAGACATCAACTATTTTTTCTGTGGCCCTCCAAGTACTCTATTTTTTCTACAGCCCTCATATTTAAAGTTTAATATCTTTTCTTTCTCAAAACTGGCACATTTTAATCTATAACTGGCACTATATTGAAAATAAAATCATTTTCCCTACCTTTGTTGTCTGGTGACTTTATTTTTCTGTGCTTTCAACTATGTTTCCAGGGCCTTCTTGTCCTTTGACTGTTTTTCTCTCCGTCTTCACTTTCTGCCTTGCATCCATCTTTTTATTGTATACCCAAGAACTGACTATAATATATACCAGTAGAGAGAGAGCGAAAATTGCTCTAAAAATATGCTCAGAAAAGTGAAACTCTGAAGAGGTAGTGGGAACCCCCTCTTAGGAAAAGAGTTTACCGTCCAGTCATTGCATGTATTTGTAAATAATTGCTCTCCAAAAACTGGTAAAATTGTTTGTACTGATTATTAAAATTCTCTTAATACTTTCAAAATTGACGTGTTTCTAATAGACTTATGTCTTGTTGCAGTAAATCTCGCCGGAAAAAATGATGCAATGCACTTATCTTGTAAATATAAACTTTTAGGGGTCCCAACGTGGCCCCGTTTCGTGATCTGCTTCATGAGACCCAGATACACTCATTTGGATACGCTATGAAGCTGTAGTAAATTTCCATGAGATAATCATTTGCAAACTTGAACCGAAGGTTCCAAACAAGTAAATCAGTTCGGTTCAAGTTTGCAAATGATTATCTTGTGGAAATTTACTACAGCTTCATAGCGTATCCAAATGAGTGTATCTGGGTCTCCTGAAGCAGATCACGAAACGGGGCCACGTTGGGACCCCTAAAAGTTTATATTTACAAGATAAGTGCATTGCATCATTTTTTCCGGCGAGATTTACTGCAACAAGACATAAGACTATTAGAAACACGTCAATTTTGAAAGTATTAAGAGAATTTTAATAATCAGTACAAACAATTTTACCAGTTTTTGGAGAGCGATTATTTACAAATACATGCAATGACTGGACGGTAAACTCTTTTCCTAAGAGGGGGTTCCCACTCCCTCTTCAGAGTTTCACTTTTCTGAGCATATTTTTAGAGCAATTTTCGCTCTCTCTCTACTGGTATATATTATAGACAGTTCTTGGGTATACAATCAATTGATTTTTACTGACTAGTGTTGGAACATTTCCCTGTTTTTGGTCTAAACGCAGTTGCATCCATCTTTGGCATTAACTTAATGTTCAATTTTTCTGCTTTCTTTTCAAAATCTACATTTCCATGTCTTACCTTCCCTTCCTATCTCTCTCTTCTTCCGTCCTATTTCCATGGTCTGGCATCTCTTTCCTTCCTTTCTCTCCCTCCCTCCTTCCTTCCTTTACCCTGGTCTGGCATCTGTCTCCTTCCCTTCCCCCATACCCTGGCATCTCTCCCTCCCCCTCCATGGTCTGATATCTCCTTTCCTTCCCTCCCTCCCATGAACTTGGCTTCTTCTCTTGTTCCTCTCCTCTCCCTTCTCCTTCCTTCCCTCTCTTTCCCAAATTGGATGCAGCAGCAATAGAAGCAGCATTTTCCTTCCTCCTTTCCTGTGCAGGAGAGGCATTTCTCTTCCCCTTTCTCTCCCTCTCCCTTTCCCTGTACAGCAGCAGCAGCATCTCCCTAGGGTCCCCCTTTCCTATGTAGCAGAAGCATTTCTCTTTCCCCTGCCCTTCCGTTCTCTTCCTTGTGGAGCAGCAGCGTGTCTAGCCGGCTCATTCCGTTCAAAGCCGCGGGTGGCGGCTCCTTGCGAGATCCGCGCCTGCGTCTGAAGCCTCTCTGATGTTGTGGATAGTGCGAGGAGCCGCCAACCCGCGGCTTTGAACGGAACGAGCCGGTCAGATACGCTGCTGCTCCAAAAGGAAGGGAAAGGGGAAGAGAAATGCTGTTGATCGCGTCCAGACCACGGGCCGCAAATAAAACCTGGAAAGCCACATGTGGCCCGCGGGCCGTGTGTTTGAGACCGCTGGTATAAATAGGGATTGCATTCCACCATTTTGCTGCATGATTTCCCACCTGTCGGTCATAGAAGTTTGTTCTGGGAATGTGGAGTGCCTCAATATTCAATGCCAGGTCATATCTGGGCATCGATATTGAATATTTGGGTTTAGGAGGCTGGCTGTCCTTTATGCATTTAAGTGCAATATTCAGCAATTAACTGTCTAATTGAAATTGGATAAAGATAGGATTGAGTTTTATACAGTCTAATTTAGCGTTAACGTGGGTGGTTAAAAACTAAACAGCAGCATTTAATCGCATAGTGCCAACTCCACCCCAAAACTGCCTACAAAATAGATGGCTTTGACTTTTGTGGTTTGTGCTGATTTTCAGTAGCATTAACCGGTTAATTAATTTAATTTTTAAATTTTATAATTTAGATTCCGCATATCCTACAATTCTATGCGGATTATAAATTATTCAGATACTCAGGCATTTTCCCCTAACTGTCCCGGTGGGTTTCCACTCTATCTAATGTACCAGGGGCAATGGGGATTAAGTGACTTGCCCAGGGTCACAAGGAGCGGTGCGGGATTCAAACCCACAACCTCAGGGTGCTGAGGCTGTAGCTCTAAGTGCCACTATAAACCTGCACAGGCGAATTAACTGACCAGGAGCCTCTCCTACTCAGTTAAATCATTTGGAATATTGAGCCCTAAGTATTTTGCATGTAAGCGTACACTAACTGTGAAAGTGGCAGTGTTCTGGTTACCTACATGCTCACATAGGGAATAATGTGGATACCCTGTTATGGAATTGTCTCCCTTTATGTCTTCCATGCTCTGCTTTATTCCTAGTCAAGTCAAAACTGGCTGTAAACTTCAATCGGTGATCTAACACTTAAGACTAAGGCATAAGCATCAAAACAAAAAAGTCTTAAGATCCATAGCTAACAGACCTCAGCGGTGCAGCTTGTATGAATCAAACTTTTCACATGCAACCAATCAATACCAGAGTCGTCATCGGTCTCATAAAACTTTATAAATACTTTAAATATATTTATATGCTTTAAAGACTTTCAAGTAGAAAAATACTTTTAGAGTAAAGAAATACTCATCATAGGGCTCCTCTTACAAAGGTGCGCTAGCGGTTTTAGCATGCACGCTAGCTGCTGCCACCTCCTTTTAAGCAGGTGGTAATTTTTTGGCTAGCGCATGCTAATCTTGTGCTTGCGCTAAAAACGCTAGCGCACCTTTGTAAAAGGAGCCCTTAGTCTATGTAGCCCACAAGGGCTGTATCAAGGAATTCCCCCTGCAAATACATATAACAGCAGAATTAATGCCGATTTTAATGATACTTTCAAAAAATCATTTATATTTATATTCATTTGATAAGATTACCTTTAGTTGGCAGACTCTTGCTCTCCGTGTCAATCAATTTAGACCAGGAAACATGGCCGTCACGTTTTTTCATTATATAGACAAGAGCTTAAAGCGTATTGATGTCATTCTTATCGTAATCCAACGCACGGACATACTTATCAGCTGACATAACCTCCCTTCACTAAATCAATGTCATCCATTCAATTTTGGCATTTAACCCCAGAGGCTTTACTGAACTTAAAACATAAATCCATTTTTTTTTTTTTTTTTTAAATTTAATGCTTTATTCCTGGCTCTTTACATATGTTTCCTCCAGCACTGTCTGTCATAATGTTATCTCCAATAATACTTCAAGCGTGTTTCAGATTCTTCAGAACTGCCAATCTCCCCTCCCCTCTGAACTGGAGGAGCAGTAGGGGTTAAGTTATGATGATAGGAACTCCCAGCATCCCCTTCTGTGCAATATCAAGGATGGAATGTCCCAAGGTTTAGAATCAACCCGAGGCCATTCCATTGTAAATCTTCATTGAATAACTTTTTCCTTTGTTTTTCTTTAGGTCCGTGTGCTGCTGGTGTGGTTGGGACCAAAATGCCTCGATATTGTTTGTTTGGGGACACTGTGAATACAGCTTCACGGATGGAGTCCACGGGCTTGCGTAAGGAGAGAGCAAGTTCTCTGTAGCAAAGACTAGACCTGCACCAAAGAACTGGAATGGTTTTCAGTTATTCTTTCGTATCAGAGCTGGTACAAGGATATTAGATGGTCTCGTGAAACCTTTAGCTATGCACTCCACAGGTCTCCCTTGAGTAACCTGCCTACAGCAACTGTAGCACCTAGGATGAAAAGTGTGGGTGGGGATTTATTAGCCTTAGGAGATCTAATCACATGGTGGTAGAGGGTCACAGAGGGTTGGGTTTTTTTTAACCCTTGAAGAGCTATCTGGAGCAGAGATCAGCTATCAATGGCTCTGGTGGCAGAGTCTCTATTCTCGGTGTAACAGGTGTCCAGGCAAGGAGATGGTGGGAGGAGGAATGTAGTTTGGGCAGCTGTAGACACAACTGTGTGACACAGCAGTGAGTTAGAAAAGTGCTGCTATCTCAATAATTTGTTCATGGCTGCAAGCAGTGGGTCACTGGGGGAAAGTGCTCTGCCAGGCTGGCTTGGGAACAGAGTAGCAGCCGTACCAGAACCCCACCAGTGGGCCTGTTTTAATTCAGGGCCACTGGTGCACTTCTGGTATGCCACTTTTGCCTCTTTTCAAATTTGGTACTCTAAGCAACTACCCAATGAAACAACCAGCTTTTGTAAAAAGTTTTTCTTTAAAGTCACTGTTCCAACTTATTCAGTAATGGATCCATATAATTCGGTTATGTGTGGGCTATCATCTAAGCTTCTTCTAGTTGCCTAACAGGTCTTTATGGTAGACCAGTGTAGGGCAAGAAGGCACAGGAAGGTTATTGATTATAGCCCTGGGAATCATACACCAAATATAGTACTTCAAAATTATGCAAAAGTAATTTCTAGAATATTTTTATAGAGTATATTAACTAGAACATTATACATCCCCTTTTATGATGGAGGTGCTTCTGGCCAGTGAAGCCACACATACATCATTATCTTCTAGCCATATGACATTTTTGGCTGTCCTGCTTGGGCTTTCCCTTCCCCATCAGTGCCTCCTCCCCCTCCTCACCTCTTCTTCCATCAGGCTCATGTCTTCTATCAGCATTCTTTCTTCTCTTCTTATCAAATCCCCTTCTTGTTATGTTTGCATATAGCTGACATTATCTTCGAGGACACTCTGATTTGGATATAATATTTAGACTCCTGAAAAGCAGGCTTTTTTTTTTTAAGCTGAAACATAATTTGTGTTGAACCTGAGTCCATTCTTTGTTGGAATAATAGAGTGTTGTGACCACTACTGGTTTGCTTTTTTTTTTTTTTTTATATTTAAAACATTTTTAATCCGCCTTTATCCAAGGCAGCTCACAATTTCCATACATAATAAAATGAACAATTTAAAAGGAGACATGCATCAGGTAGAGGAAAATACAAAGTCACAATATTATATCATCACCTCTTCAGCAGGACTACGTCTGAGCAATTATCATCATTCTTCAATTTAGTACACAGCTTTCCAGTAAAAACATAACCCAAAAGAAGTTTTATATTCACTTACAGAAAGCTAGGACAAACAGATGGGTTATAAGCAACTTCCTAAATTACATAAGATTTCCACCAAAATCATAACGTTCTGGACACAGCATTCCACATCAATGGTCCGGCTAAAGAGAAACATGAACTCTTTGTTTGTACATAATGAGTGCACTATTTGAGTCATTGATTAATCTGTGAAGGTTTGGTTTCTCTTCTCTTGTCTACTAACCCTAACAATACTGGTTAGTAAGTTAACATCCTAAAACATTTTAGTAAAAGGGCCCCTAAGTGACTGGGGGAAGTTATCTAATCTGATCTGGGATTTTTTGACTATTCCTTGAATTCTACTGTATATACTGTACAGTGCCCCAAAATTGGACAGTGGTATTTGGGCACTGATCCAAGACTTATTCCCCTCCCCAACTAAATTAGCTAACGAACCAATTAGTGCCAACAAGAGGGTGCTAATTGACACCAATATGGATTTATATACATCTTGCTCTAAACTATTATATACAAAAACAAAGCTGTGGAAACAAACAATGTTCAAAAATCTTTGTTTTATTTCTTCAAAAAACCTAAAAACATTATCCTCACTGGTATGGAAACGGACCCAACACGGGCTATGTTTCAGCAAAACACCTTCCTCAAGGGTCCTAAGGCATTAACATAAAGATCTCATAGAAACCATAAATGATAATGAATAACAAACCTAAACTAAACTAAACCTTGGGTTTATATACCGCACCATCTCCACAAATGCGGAGCTCGGCACGGTTTACAAGAAGAAAGATGAGAGAGGAACTACAGTGGAGAGATTAAAGAGTTAGGTGTAAAGGGGGAAGGTGAGAGGCCTAAGAGGGGGGAAGTGTTACAGTTTTGAGAATAGCCAGGTTTTTAGGTGTTTGCGGAAGAGTTGGAGGGAGCTTGAGGTTCAGAGAGGGGAGGTGAGGTTATTCCAGATCTCAGTGATTCTAAAGGGGAGGGATGACCCAAGTTTGCCTACATGGGAAATACCTTTTATGGAAGGGAAGGATAGTTTAAAAATTTGGGAGGATCTGGAGGAAGTAGGGGTTGGGGAGTTCCAGGATAGAGGGATAACGGCAGGAAGGATGCCATGTAGGATCTTGTAGGCCAGACACGCACATTTGAAGTGGATCCTGGGATTACTGGGAGCCAATGGAGCTTAGACAGGAGTGGTGAGACGTGATCAAATTTGCTTTTCGCGAAAACAAGCTTAGCTGCGGCGTTCTGAATCCGCTGAAGTCTGTGGAGGCTTTTCTTGGTTAGGCTGAGGTAGATAGAATTGCAATAATCCAATCTGGAGAGGATGATGGATTGTACTAGGACTGCGAAGTGTTTTTGGTGAAAATAGGGTCTGACTTTCCTTAGCATGTGAAGGCTGAAGAAGCATTTCTTCACCAGGGATTGGAGATGTTCGTTGAAGGATAGAGAAGAGTCTAAGGTGACACCCAGAACTTTGCTTGAGAACTCGAGCTGTAATGGGGGGCCGGTGGACAATGGGATGGAGGAAGGTAGATGGTCTAATTTTTGGCCGAGCCAAAGGAGTTTTGTTTTGGACTCGTTTAGTTTCATATGCATTGTGAATGCCCAGGATTGGAGGTTCTTTATGCATGAGGATATGTTCGTGGAGAGGTTAGTGAGGTTCGAGTCGGTCTCAAGGAGGATGAGGATGTCATCAGCGTAAGTGTAAAGAGTTTCAAGGGGGGATAGTTGGAGTAGTTTCAGGGAGGACATGTAAATGTTAAAGAGGATTGGGGAGAGGGGTGAGCCTTGTGGGACACCACAAGTCGGGGTCCAGGGGGAGGATGAGGTGCCGCTCATGTTAACCATGTAAGAACGGGAGCGCAAGAATTTGGAGAACCAATCAAGAACTATGGAGCTAATGCCTATCTCAGAGAGTTGGAAAATTAGAATGTCGTGGTGGACAACATCAAAAGCTGCGGAGAGGTCGAATTGTAGAAGGACAGCAAACTTGTTACGAGAATGCAGTTGCTGAACCTTAGAGATTAGAGAGGCCAATAGGGATTCAGTGCAGAAGTTGGGTCTGAAGCCATATTGGTAAGGTAAGAGGATGGAGAATCTTTCTAAGTAGGAAGAGAGCTGGGTAGATATGATAGACTCGAGCAGTTTGGTGAGGAGAGGGATATTTGCTATTGGACGGTAGTTGGATGGTATGGATATATTATTTTTTTATATATTATTCATATAATGGAAGTGACAGGTATGCAAATCTCTCTCATGCATTTTCATTAGGGATATCTTGAAAACCTGACTGGCTGGGGGTCCCCCAGGACAGGTTTGGGAACCACTGGTGTAAATGATTGTATAATATGTTGCACTTATTTTTGGCTTTAAAATGAATAAAGATTTACAAAAAAAAATAAAAAATTTTCAGAAACTGTGCCTAGGTTGACTGCATGGACTTTACTGCTGCACAAGAGCAGGTGTGAATGTACCTCCATACAGTAGGGAGGAAATTCTGTAAGGGCCGCCTAAAGATAGGCAGCAGTAGGCAACTGAAGCATGTCTACCGGCGCCTAACTTAATTGTTTTTAATCGGCCTTAAGTGGCGTGATAATTGAACGCGCCATTAAAAGCCTATTACAAAACAAATAACATATAAAAAAATAGGCAGCTTTGGGCATCTTCCATGACTGGCGCCTAGGTCCCTGGCACATAGCAATGCCCAGGGACACCTAATATGAAAGTAGGCATGCTTAAGGGTGGCACCAGAATTAGGTAATGTAGGCCTTTAAAACTCTGGCCTGCATTTAAGGTGCCTAAGGTCTGTGATAGCCATGATTCTGGAAGCAGTACCTGTCCAAGATCAGCCCTTAGGTGCTCCACCGGAACTCTGCACCTAAGCACACCAACTGCACAATAGCTTACACCAGTGGTTCCCAAACCTGTCCTGGGGGACCCCCAGCCAGTCAGGTTTTCCAGATATCCCTAATGAATATGCATGAGAGAGATTTGCATATCTGTCACTTCCATTATATGCAAATCTCTCTCATGCATATTCATTAGGGATATCTGGAAAACCTGACTGGCTGGGGGTCCCCCAGGACAGGTTTGGGAACCACTGGCTTACACCATTCACACTTTAAGGCATGACCTAATTTTCTAAGAGCACATCTCCATGCATTTTACTTGTGAAAATGGTTTATAAAATTGCCCTTCACATGTGCAATATCTCCATTTATATTAGAAGCTCACCCAGATTAAATCTGGGCCCATCCAAACTGGCAGGACTGGCTGCACCCCTGTCGATAACACCGCACCTAAATCTGGTGAACACCCCTGACCTGTCCATGCCCCTCCCCTGGCCACACTCCTTATCAGTTGCACAAGTTCCAATTTAGCTGCCCATTGTTATAGAATAGTGTGCAGCCAGATCCTCCTGGAAATCATAATTAGTATCAATAAAGGGCTTGTTAACGTCATAATTAAATCATTGAAGATTATTCACTGATTATTTTGCACGCAGATCTAGAATCCATGCCCAATTTTGGGCACCCAAATTTGGATGACCTTTATAGATTCCAGGGGAATAAGAACAAAGGCTGAGCAATCATTTCACTCTTTTCCCATAGTACTTTTGGTTGAATTTCATCTCCCTCTGGTGCCTTATTGATTTTCATAGTTTACTTTTTTAAGTGAGTAGAATATCTTTCACTTTAACTGGCTTTGTATTTTTATGGGTTGTCTTTGAATGGAACCAGGATATTATGATTATCTGTAATTTTGCACCACGTTAAAAATGACTGGAACATTTAAACTATGTTTTTTCCTATCTAGCTTTGCGGATCCATGTAAATAGGTCAACCATTGACATTCTAAAGCGAACAGACTGCCGTTTCCAGTATGAAGTGAGAGGAGAAACCCACCTAAAGGTAATAACACCTGGTTCTTGGGATTGGTGTGATGACAAAAATCCATTTTAGGCTTAGAACATAAGAACATAAGCATAAGAACATAAGCAATGCCTCTGCTGGATCAGACCTGAGGTCCATCGTGCCCAGCAGTCCACTCACGCGGTCCAGGACCTGTGCAGTAATCCTCTATCTGTACCCCTCTATCCCCTTTTCCAGCAGGAAATTGTCCAATCCTTTCTTGAACCCCAGTACCATACTCTGCCCTATTACGCCCTCTGGAAGCTCATTCCAGGTGTCCACCACACGTTGGGTAAAGAAGAACTTCCTAGCATTCGTTTTGAATCTGTCCCCTTTCAACTTTTCCGAATGCCCTGTTGTTCTTTTATTTTTCGAAAGTTTGAAGAATCTGTCCCTCTCTACTCTCTCTATGCCCTTCATGATCTTGTAAGTCTCTATCATATCCCTTCTAAGTCTCCTCTTCTCCAAGGAAAAGAGACCCAGTTTTTCCAATCTCTCAGCGTATGAAAGGTTTTCCATACCTTTTATCAGATGTGTCGCTCTCCTCTGAACCCTCTTGAGTATCGCCATATCCTTCTTAAAGTACGGCGACCAATATTGGACGCAGTACTCCAGATGCGAATAGTTGGTGACTCTTGTTTGTTGAGGCAAAAGGAATGAGGCAGGGTGGGCAACAATGTTACTAGGGTAGACAGTTTTAAAAAGGGACATAAACATTGCCATATGTACATTCGGTTTATATATTTAAACAATTTTTAGCCTTCTATTTCCAAAGTTTAAAGTGGATAACAACTAACATATATAATATACATACAGGTATGTAAATCACAGATCATAATTTGCCACTGTCCTACCTGTGACCTATTTCACCACCATGTAATTCAACTCCACTACTCATTGATTTTTAAACTTTGTATTTAAAACACACACAAAAGAAAAAAAAAATACTTAATATACCTGAACAAGTAAAATGCAATTACAAAAAAACGTATTCCAAGTGTACCCTCTCCTCTTTCTTTGAGATCACTGAGAAGGAAACCACACATCTTCTCTCATCCTCCAAACCCACTCACCTATTCTGTGCTATCTTGCCCTCTGTCATCTCTCCTATCTGTCACATCCTCAACCTATCACTCTCTACTGTAACTGTCCCTGATGCCTTCAAACATGCCCATGTGTCTCTCCAACTATCGCCCCATCTCCCTCCTCCCCTTCTTATCTAAGTTACTTGAACGTGCTGTTCACTGCCATTGCCTGGACTTCTTCTCATCCCATGATATTCTGGATCCACTTCAGTCAGTTTTTCGCCCACTGCATTCCACGGAATTTGCCCTTACTAAAGTTTTCAATGGCCTGTTCTTGCCAGATCCAAAGGCCTCTACTCCATCCTCATACTTCTTGATCTGTCTGCCGCCTTTGATACTGTTAAGAACATAAGAAGTTGCCGCTGCTGGGTCACACCAGTGGTCCATTGTGCCCAGCAGTCCGCTCCTGCGGTGACCCCCAGGTCAAAGATCAGTGCTCTGAGACCAGCCCTACCTGTATACATTCTGGTTTAGCAGAAACTTGTCTAACTTTGTCTTGAATCCCTGGAGGGTGTTTCCCCTATAACAGCCTCCGGAAGAGCATTCCAGTTTTCCACCACTCTCTGGGTGAAGAAGAACTTCCTTATGTTTGTACGGAATCTGTCCCCTTTTAACTTTAGAGAGTGCCCTCTCGTTCTCCCTACCTTGGAGAGGGTGAACAACCTATGTTTATCAACAAGTCTATTCCCTTCAGTATCTTGAATGTTTCTATTATGTCCCCTCTCAGTCTCCTCTTTTCAAGGGAGAAGAGGTCCAGTTTCTCTAATCTCTCACTGTACGGCAACTCCTACAGCCCCTTAACCATTTTAGTTGCTCTTTCTTCATGTACGGCGACCAGTATTCCAGGACACAGTAATCCAGGTGAGGGTGTACCATGGCCCGATATAGCGGCATGATAACCTTCTCCAATCTGTTTGTGATCTCCTTCTTAATCATTCCTAGCATTCTGTTCGCCTTTTTCACCACTGCCGCACATTGCGCGGACAGCTTCATCGATTTGTCAACTAGTATTCACAAGTCTCTTTCCTGGGGGGTCTCTCCAAGTACTGCCCTGGACATCCTGTATTCATGTATAAGATTTTTGTTACCGACATGCATCACCTTACACTTATCCACATTGAACCTCATCTGCCATGTCACGGCCCATTTCTCGAGCGTGTTTATGTCACGTTGCAGATGTTCGCAATTTTCCCGCGTCTTCACTATTCTGAATAACTTCATATCGTCTGCAAATTTAATCACCTCACTCGTTGTACCAATTTCCAGATCATTTATAAATATGTTGAAGAGCACAGGTCCAAGCACCGAACCCTGCGGCACTCTACTGGTGACGCTTTTCCAGTCCGAGTACTGTCCATTTACTCCCACTCTCTGTTTCCTATCCGCTAGCCAATTTTTAGTCCACATGAGTATTTCACCCTCGATTCCATGGCTTGCAATTTTTCGAAGTAGTCATTCATGCAGAACCTTGTCGAAAGCCTTCTGAAAATCCAGATATACAATGTTGACCAGGTCATCCTTGTCTATCCGCCTGTTTACTCCCTTGAAGAAGTATAGCAAGTTTGTCAAGCAAGATCTTCCTCTGCTGATTCCATGCTGGCTGGTCCTCATCAGATTGTGTCCGTCAAGGTGCTCAATGATGCGGTCCTTTATCAGCGCTTCTACCATCTTTCCTGGTACTGAGGTCAGACTCACCGGTCTGTAGTTTCCTGGATGACCCCTTGAACCTTTCTTGAAGATCGGTGTAATATTCGCCACCTTCCAGTCTTCCGGAACCCTTCCCGATTTGATCGACAGATTGGCTATCAGTTGAAGCAGTTCAGCTATAGTCCCTTTCAGTTCCTTGATTACCCTTGGAAGGATGCCATATGGTCCTGGGGATTTATCATTTTTAAGCCTATCAATCTGCCGGCATACCTTGTCTAGACTGACTGTCAACCCTGTCAGTTTCCCATCTTTGTTTCCCACGTATAGCCTGTTGATCATTGCCTGTTCCTTGATACGCTGTCCTTGTTGGGATTCCAGGGTTCTGTCCTCTCCTGGTTTTGTTCTATCTCTCCCATCGCACCTTCAGTGTATGCAATGGTGGTTCCTCCTCCACAGCCTTCCCACTATTGATTGGTGTGCCTCAATGCTTTGTCCTGGGGCTGCTCTTTTTCTCAATCTACACTTGCTTACTTGGAGCGCTGATCTCCTTCCACGGCTTCCAGTATCACCTGATCTGTGGAGATGGATAAAGTAGGCTGATATACCTATATACTAATGTATAAACCAACTCACATATAAACTGAGGTAACCTTTTTTTGCCCGAAAAAAGGAGGAAAAAAGGTTGACTCAAATATATACCAGGGGATTTATATTCAAGTACCCTGCCCTGCCAGGCTCTGCATCCAACACCCCACCCTCCCTGCCCTGCAAGACTATGCACCCTGTCCCTCCTCTCTTCCAATGACTTGCAGGCCTTCACCAGGCCTGTCATAAGCCCTGGTGGTCCAGTGGTGGTCTGGGACAGGAGAGATCCCTCTCATCTCCTGTCCCGGCCAAGTCTAACAACTCTCACCTCCCTCTCGTCTCCCCAATTAATAAAAAGTATACCTTTAAAATCCCTGTGGTCCAGTGGTGAACTGGAGCAGGAGTAATCTTCCTATTTTCCTGCCCCATGCAGAGCCACTATCTGAATGGCTGCTGCAAGCTCTTGCGGCAACCTCATGAGATAGTGGAACTCACGATGTTGCCACAAGAACTCGCGGCAGCCATTTAGATAGCAGCTCTGCTTAGGAAGATTGCTCCTGCCCCAGTTCACTAGACCACCAGGGATTTTAAAGGTACGTTCTTTTACTAATCAAGGATGTGGGAGGGAGGTGAGAGTTTGTTATAGTTGGAGGGAGAGATCCCTCCTGTCCCGGCCCCCCGCTGGCCCACCAAATCTTACGGCAGGTTCGGTGGAGGCCTGAAACAGGTCCAGGAGGGGAGTGGGTGGGCACTGACCCAAATATAAACTGAGACCCCCCATTTTTGGCCCCAAAATCTCAGTTTATATTCAAATATATACGGTACTGTCTGACTTTTTCAAAGAAAAAATCAGATGAACAGTGGTATTTTGGATGAATGCAATTGTTTTCAGTTGTTGACAAGAGTATCCCAAATATATAATTGTACAGTAATCCATATGGGTCAGGATCAAAGCCTATGTTTGGATGAGAAGTCAGGAGAAAAAAGAAATATATATGAGAAAAGTGTGTGTGTGTGTGTGTGTGTGTAGGGCGGAGGGGGGCTGCTGAGGCTACGGATTCAAATTGTACTGAATTTCATAGGCATGTCATAGCTGTTGGATATAGCAGAAACTTTCAGGTGTGACATGACATGCTTTTTATGTGGGTGAAGTAGCAATATCACATGTACTTTTTATTCTTAATGAAACAGTGAATATTACAGCTTACTGATTATGTGTAGCAGTGCAAGCAATGATCCATAGATAGGATGAAACAATTTGCCTGCACAGACTAAACTGCAAAATGTTGACTGACCCGTATTGACTTTTCTTTTTTTTCTATCTTCCCTACTTGATCCCAGGGCAAAGGAACAGAACTCACCTATTGGATGACAGGGTTGGAGGACCAAAACCATGACCTTCCGTCACCTCCTTCTGTGTAAGATGCTATTTCTGGGAAGGGCGCTTGTACTACATGCATTTTAGGACCATTTTCAAACTAGTTATCTACTAATTTCATACAGACCATGTCTTGGAACTGTATTTGCCAGAGACCATCTAGAACAGTCTATCATATTGATAGGTTCAGATTTTCCAGTAAAGTTAAAATCCCAAATGTTGTAGAAAGGGAATATACTGTATTAGATCAATAATGATTTCCTTAAGCAGTGTATTTATGTGTCATGTGACTAAGTGGCCATTAGATGTCAGAACAGTTTGTCACACTTGCTCAGATAAATGTACATACCAGCTTTATATACAGAAAGAACTTAACACGATAAAGAAGACAACAGTCTAAAAAAAAATAAAAATACCACTTGTGTTCACAACATAGAAATATTCAGATGCTCTAATGATGAATGTTTTTATGTTCTAGTTATCTTAAGTACATATTGTAATTAAATTTGTATCAAGTTAACAATAAATTATGGAAAAGTCTGAACAATATTCATTAATTATATATATGATTCACAATGATTTCCCAGTATGCCTTTCCATCCCATTTTTATTTATTATTTGCATAGAAATATTTACAATTTATTTGTTCATTGTTATGCTTTTTATTTACTGTTCTTATTTTACCACTAATGCAAGTTTATATTTTATGTTGCTGTTTACAATTGTAGAAATTCTACCCCGGATGTAGGCAACTGCCAAAACATGGGCATGTCGGGTTTATTGTTGACCAATAAATGCTAATTTCTGTTGGGTTTAGCACCCCTAGTCAGGTTGAAAAATTGGCTCCTATGGCGACGTCTCAGAGATTTCATCCACTTTACAGAGTGGTAACTGAGGCAGTTTGCTGAATTTCAAACTGTAAGATCAGGGACTTGCAGGAATAATGAGATCAATTCTAGAACTGGGCACCTGCATTTACATACCATGTGTGCGTGCAAAATGTACAGAATGCCGGCACTTTAGCAGGTCAATGTACAATTACACACTATGTGGCAGCAAAGCAGCTATGCTCTATCTGTATGGGTACACATGAGCAAACAAAAGGAGAGGCAAAATATACCAGAGCAGTTAAGAAGCAGAAGTACACTGAAAAAAAATGATGAACCAATATGGCAAATTACTCCTCCCTATACACAGTCAAGATGTTTGTTCAATATCGGGGGTCCTCAAGCACCCATTGCACTGGCTCCTATGGATGTTGCTGTACTTTGTGGTGCTGTCAAGTATTCTGGAATGCTGCCCTGTCATGCCCTGTCATTGGATGATATCAAGGGCTCCTTTTACGAAGCTGCGTTAGTGGCTTTATTGCACGCAGCTTTTTAGCGCGCGCTAACCCCTGCGCTAGCCGAAAAACTACTGCCTGCTCAAGAGGAGGTGGTAGTGGCTAACACAGCTGGCAAATTAGCACGCACTATTACGCGCATTAAACCGCTAACGCGGCTTCATAAAAGGAGCCCCAAGTTTTTGAAAGCTGCACATGGATTCTCTTTTTTTTATTTCAATATTTTAATTATACATAACAAGTATGCAATATAAGAAAAGAAAAATAAAATACAGAAAATTCAAATTTCGTAGGAATTACCAAGAAAATGAAATTATTTCTGACGTTCACATCAAGAAGAGAATGCAAAGCATCTCTTAATAATAATAAAATTTGAACAGCAATTCAAGTTAGATACTTAACTAAGGCTCCCCTTTTATCAAGCTGTGAAAAGGGTTTTTTATTGCAGCCCATTGCAGTAAAAGCCCCGAAGCTCATAGGAATTCTGTAATTGTCAGAGCTTTTACCACAGCAGTCTGCAATTTAAAAAAACCCTTATGCAACTTGATAAAAAGAGGCCTAACAAAGGCTCCCTTTTATCAAACAGTGGTAGAGCGTTTTAGTGTGGGCTGGCGAGGTACGTTCTCTGATGCTTATAGGAATTGAATGAGAGTCAGAGCATTTATCTCACTGCCCTGCGCTAAAACGCTCTACCACAGCTTGATAAAAGGGGCCCAAAGAGATCTATTTTTTTTTACCAAATTGATTTTAATTACCCTTTTTGACATCTAGAAAAATTTGAGTCGGCTGCCTACAGAAAACTTCTCTTTTATATTTAAAGTAATTCTTTAAAACAAGAAATTTATCATTCTCTGATAAGAAGGTTACCAGCAAAGTTGACTGAGTGGAAATTATATCTTGTGTCTTCCAAGAAAGTGGTGAGTTCTCCAGTGTCTAGAGCTGGGCCCTTATTAACTGTTCCCTTAATTGACCTTACTAGCAATAAAGGCAGTTACAAAACATTTTGGAAGGCAATTGACTCAGATATTTCCATTTTTTAACTTTCCCTTAAATATTTTCTCAGCAATATTTCTGCTGAAAGTAATGGCAAATTAAGAAAATTCAAAAAAAATGTAGATTATTAGCATGCAATTGGTTTGCCAATTGCTCCAATTTATGTTGCATAATCAAGCTATCTTTTACAGCTGAAGTATTAACAGCTCGAAATGTTTTCACTTGACTTTGCATCTCTTCACTAACAACTTTCATTTTTGTAACATCTTGTAGGACAGAGATAGAAGACACAACCTCATTAGAAAAATTACATAATTGTGCTATTTTCCCTTTAAGCAAACTCTCAGTCCAGGTAACCACCTGCCAAAAATCTTTTAAGGAAATATTTCCCTCAGAAATATCTTGAACTAAAACCTTCTCAACTGCATCAAAACTGACTGGTTTTAACTTAGCAGTGATCCAACCCTTAAGAGGCCAAAGCAGAAGTTTGCACTAGTTCAGGCTTGTCCTGTAACCCATTAGGTATGGACACCACCTGAGAATTATCTTGAGCAGGCAGAGGTGGATCCGGTTCTAGTGTCAGGACTCAAAGATACTCCTTCCAAAGAGAGAGAAAGGGGAGAGAGTACTCACAGTTTTAATAGCCCCAATCAAATTTGTCCATCAGTCCTTTAACTACCAGAGTAGAGGCAGCTAACCTCTTCACATATCCCCTTCGTTTCCCCCGTATTACAAAAAATGAAGAAAGAGAAAAACTTTCCTTAAGCCTGTGAACTAATTTGAAGTGCTTCGAAGGGACACATCCCAATGACTGCACGCCTAAGTGCAGCTGGCAGATATACCAGGTGAGAGGGCGGAGTCAGTAGTCACAAGGGGGCCAAGATGGAAGGCTCCTCTTCCTCAATCTCCCACACTCTCCGGGATCTCAAAAATGTTCATGCTCTCTCTTCTCACTCACAAGCACGGCTGGCAAATATACCGGGTGAGGGGGCAGAGTCAGCAATCACAGAGGGCCAAGATGGAAAGTTCCATTTCCTCAATCTCCAACGCTCTCTGGGATCTCAAAATTGCTTACGCTCTCTCTCTGCTTCACTTGGGATTCTTAGTTGTACTAACCATTTGCAAATTCTAGAACAAAGAGGGAAAGCAGGCATCATGAAAAGTTCATGTTTCTTTGTTTAACTTTGTTTCAATGGTAGCATTAAAATAGTAATTTTCCTATTATTAACATTACCTTTATAAAGAAAACAGCAAATCCAGTAAGGCTTTGGTCATTAAAAAAAACAACAAAAAAAGCCTCCAACACCACTGGGTCTACTTTGTCATCCCAGAAGAATGTGTGTGATAGAAGCATGCAGATAATCCCCATCAACTAAGCATCATCTCTCCTCTCATTTCAGGGAAAATCAGCAGCGCCTTCAAGATGACTTTGCTGAAATGATAACACAGTCTCTTGAAAAGAGAGAAGCCGAGGGCTACAACAAACACAAATTGATTCGTGTGGCCAGTTACCGCGGGGGCACCCTGGAGTACCTGCAGCTGACAACAACACCAAGCACTACTACATACATGTAGCCAAAAAAAGACTAAGGACTTCAAGCCAATTAGGTGGTTGGGTGAGGTCAACACTGGGCTGATGGGGAGAGGTCCACCGAGGATTGGCTTGTGCTGCTTCAACTCTGTGGAATTCACTGCCATGGAAAATTGATCTGGAGAAGGTTATATTACTTTGAGAATGTCAAGAAAAATATGGCTCTTCAGTTAAGCCTTTGCGCGCTGGCTTTATTAGTTTGAGACTTGATTTAACTTGATTGATGCATATATTTTATTGCTTGTAGAACCTCATAACTGGTGTAGTTTGTTCAGATTAAATGCCATTTTTGCTTTATTGCCTAATCAGTACATTTACAGTATATTTTGTGAGAAGCTTTAATATTTTTAATTATTTGATTACACTATGGTTCAATTATTATTTTGATTATGTTGTACTGTGCTTTGACCAAATATTTTGGAAAGGTAGTTTATAAAAAATGATAAATGAAAGCAGGTTATAAAAAGTGGTTAAGGGTAGCAATGTCCTTTATATTTAAGCTTCTGATGAAGTCGGTTTTTACACTTGTGGAGAGCAATATTGTAAACCATTTTTGCATGTAAAATGTTAATTTATGATTATACATAGGCTCATATAATTAAATCATGCCTAAAAGTATGTATGGTATAGGTAAGCTCATACTTATATAGTGTCTATCCTCGGGGGTGGTGTTTGGCTGGATCATGGGTAGGGTCACAATTTATGCCCATATTTTAGTGAATCTGCATATAGTACTGTATATACAGGTGTAATGTCCATACCTTCAATCCAGGTACAATTTGCAGGATTTGCACTAGTATTTTCTAAAGACACATAGGTGTCTATATGTCTTTGTAAAAAAACCTAAAACTAGGTTCTTTCTTGACCTATAATATAGGTGCCCTGTTACAAGTTTATCTGCTATCTAGCCAATATTCAAAGTGAGTTGGTTGACTGGTTAACTCGATTGAGGCTATCTAGTCATTTTCAGCACCACTAAACCAGTTATCCTCACTGGCTATGTTGGAGGCATTCTGGGAATGGAGTCCAGCTAGGTCCCAATATTCAGTTCTAACTGGTCAGGTTTAGTGCATATATAGTACCACATAAATAGCTGTTCTATCTTTATATACTAACCCATTACTAGTCAAGTTTGAATATTAACTTAACTGGTCATGTGCTAGCCTGTTTTAAAAAATTGGAAATTCGATGCCAAAGCTCAAAAGGGCCCAGCACCGAATGACAAAGCTATGCTGTCCACTGTTGGCTGAATACCGGCTAATATATACTGTATATAGTAAAAGACACTTAAGGCCTTTTTTTTAAATGCTTCCCCTTAGATAAATGGGAAATGTTTTCATTCAAATGGTCAGTTAAAGCTAAATTGTTAATCTGTTGATGGTATCAGATATAAATATTTCCATTCTTTTTTTAAGTTCCAGTAATTTTATTGGTTTTATAAACAATAGAGTTACAGAAAAGTAAGATAAGCTTCCGAAAAACTACGGAAGAAATCGAAAGAGAAGGACACCAGCAAATATATCACATTGCATAACAATGGAGAGTGGGTTACAAAAAATAATCAATAATACGATACAACAGGTATACAGGAATACAACAGCTATCAATAATGAGCGTGAATATAAAAGAGATAAGAAATATGAAATGATGTGTGACATGTGTGTACAATGTCAGAAATAAACATGTCTGATTATAGTCATACGAAATCAATCATATAGTTATCAAATCGGTAAATACAGCAACCAAATTAGTGCTCATAATAAACATATTGAAGATCACTATGAGTAAGACAAAAGGATCAAGTAAGTATACAGTCAAAGGTCCATACCACAAAAGTCTAGCATAATCGACCAAGTTTTAGTATAGGAAAGCGAAGCGTTACAACGATCCGCCATGTGGCGTTCGTATTTATTATGGAGACATACAGAATTCCACCATTGGTTGAAGTCAATTTTTGTAAAGTCTTTCCAATTTTGTAATATTATTTGAAAAGCAAGAAATAACAAAAGGGTTAGAAGGCGGTCATGATACATAGAGAGAGGTGTGGAAAGAGCTAGGGATCCCTGAATTATGATATCAAAAGATAAGGGGTCATTAAGAGCAAAAATTTTGGTAATCATCTGCCAGATAGATGTCCAGAAGATCTGCAAATGGGGGCAATCATATAGCATATGACGTAAGGATCCTTCAAAGGATTTGCAGGTCCAGCATAGATTGTCTGAGGATCTCATGACTTTAGCTGTTTTGGTGGGAGTCCAGAAGGCTTGATGGTAAAGGAAGATTGCTGTTTGTCTATGAGAGGCAGAATGAAGGGGTTTAAAGAGTTTGGTCCACATAGTAGTCCAGACTCCATCAGTGATAGGAGACTTCAACATCTGATTCCATTTGGTTTTGGAAATTGGGAGTGCAGGAAAACATTTAGATTGAAGAAGTTTATACCAATTGGAAGATTGACCCCTGGAGGCTGAAAAGGCAAAAATCTTGGAGTGTAAGTCAGAGTTAGTATGAAGAGAAGAAGGAGAAGAAAGTTTTGCAGCAAGACAATGGTGTAATTGTACCCATCTAAAGTATTGAGAAGTGGGAATATTAAATTTTGCCATAATATCGGAAAAGGTAATCCAATTGTTGTTTATAATGAGATGTGATAAATTCCAAATTCCCTGACGATGCCAGTTTTTCCAGGCCACAACTGCATTATCAATCTTTAGTTTGGGATTGTGCCAAATTGGTGCTAGTATCGATTCGCCCAGTTTTTTCTCTGAAAGGGAGTCTATGCGATGAAGCGCCTGCCATGTGTTAAGCAAAATTGGATTTTGTTTGGCTAGTGGAGGAAGAGGAATGGCAGGAGCATGCTGGAGGATGTAGGGGTCTACAGTTGAGTGTTCTAATGACAGCCATACGGGTATTGTGGTTGAGGAGCAATGAGTCAGCCAAATGGAACCTTGAGATAACAAGAAAGCATAGTGATATTCCCGAAAACTGGGAAAGTTGACTCCGCCTTCTAGTTTAGAACACTTCAATTTGCACACTGCTATGCGAGGTTGTTTGTTTTGCCAAAGGAATGACGAGAGAAGGTGTTCAATTCTTGAGTATATAGAATGGGGGAAGAGGCAAGGGAGCATGCTTAATATGTAGTTGATCTTGGGCGTGATCATCATTTTTATGGTAGAAAGTCTGCCCCACCAGGATAAATTCAAAGGGGACCATCTGGAAGTGCAAGAACGAATAATAGAAAAGATAAAGTCAGAATTGAGTCTTAAGGTGGAGTCAAGCGAGGATCCAAAATATAAGCCTAGATATTTAATCTTAGTAGGGGACCATATAAACCCGTATTTAGAAGATTCAGATTGAACGTCAATACAGTTAAGCGGAAGAATTTCAGATTTAGTGACGTTTAATTTATATCCAGAGATGGTAGAATAGTGATTAATTTGTTCAAGTACGTATATTAGGGATTCAGGCGTGACATATAGAAGAATATCGTCGGCATAGGCCGAACGTTTTACTGAGAAGGGACCTGATTGAAACCCTTCAATCCTAGAATCAAATCTAAAGGCAGCTAAGAGTGGTTCTAGGGCGAGATTAAAAAGTAATGGGGAAAGAGGACATCCCTGTCTCGTACCACGGGATGGAAAGAAGGGTTTAGAAAGATTTCCATTGATCATGATCCGAGTCGTTGGGTGGGAGTAGAGAACTCCAATCAGGGATATAAAAGATTCGGGAAAACCATACCAACGGAGGATATGAAAAAGAAAATGCCATTCGAGACGATCAAATGCTTTTTCAGCATCAAGGGCTAGGATCAGTAGGCGGTCGGAGTGAGATGAGGCATGTTGTATAATGTGAGAAAGTAAGCGGGTGTTATTGGAGGAATACCGATTGTTCAGAAAGCCCGATTGATCAGGTGAGATGAGAGAAGGAAGAACAGCTTGTAATCGAGAAGCAAGAATTTTGGCAAAAAGTTTTGCATCGACATTGATTAGGGAGATGGGACGGTAATTTTTAACGTCGGAAGGATCCTTACCTGGTTTGGGGAAAACAATGAGTGTAGCTTCTGTAAAAGAGCCTGTGGAGCGGCCCTGATCACAGAGAGACTGAAAAAACGATAAGATGAAAGGGAATAGGGAAGGGAGAAAGGCTTTGTAGAATTCAACAGTAAGGCTGTCCGGTCCCGGAGATTTATTAGGGGACATGGAATTAATGGCATCTGAAATTTCTTGGGCTGTAAAGTCAGAAATAAGTGAAGTAGACTCTAATGGTGATAAAGAAGGGTGAGGGAAAGATAGAAACGATTTGAGATGGGCACCAGAAGGAGAGGTTTCAGAGGAATATAGGTGCTGATAGAAATCATAAAAGGCAGAAGAAATGCCAGTAGGGTCCGTGAGGAATTGATTAGTTGAGTCTTTGATAGAAGATATTGTGGATTTATCCTGGGATTTTTTAAGGTAATTCGCAAGTAAATGACCTGGTTTATTATTGTCCGCATAGTAAGTAGAAGATTGGGCGAATACCGATTTAGCAGCAGATGAGCTCAGCAAAGAATTGTATTGGAGTCTAAGGTTACGCAGGTTCGTCAAGGCTGTAATATCAGAAATATCAGAAGTGTGGCGAGATTCAGCTTCACGAATACGGGTTTCTAGATCCAGTTGTGATTGTTTCCGAGAAGAGTGAAGGCGTGTAGTGAACTGAATAATAGTCCCCCGTATGTAAGCTTTGAAAGCATCCCAGGTATTAGTCCAGTTGGTGTGTGAGGGGATATTAAATTGAAAAAATTCTTCTATAGCAGCTGTTATGCAGTCTGAAAACTGGGCCTCAGCCAGAAGTGAGGAATAAAAAGTCCGAGAGCTAGTCTCGACGGACGGCTCTAACGCGGAGCTGGAAGGCCCGCGGGGCCGTCCGCCGAGCAGGTTTCGGGAAAAGGGGGGGGGTTAGGCAGAAAAGGAAATTGGGCGGGCAGAGGCCGTCCCGCCGAGGGACTGGCCTCTGATAAGTCAGTGTCGCGGCCGTGGGGGAGGCGGGGGGTGGAGGGATTATTTAAGGAGGGTCTCGGAGGACCTTAAGGGTTTCCGGTCCTCCGAGACAACTTTTGAGCCAGGTCGGGTGATCGCGGGTCTCGGGCCTACCACGTGGCTGTGCCTCCACGCGTGTCGGTCCTCTGGGTGCGCGGTGGTGGTAGCGGTTCGGCGGCGCGAGTCGGGTGCCGAATAAATAACTTATAAAAAAAAAAAAATAAATAAATAAATAAATAAAAATAAAATGGCTCGTGTCCCTACCTCTGCTGCTGCGGATCCTGCAGAGCTGTCCCTGGTCGCCGGTGACTCGTTCGGCGAGGAGGAGCGGGACCCGGTGAGTGCCTCGAGGGGGAGGGGTAGACCCTTACCTCCTAGACGCTCGCGTTCGGCTGCCCGAACTGCGATAGCGCTGGAGGTCGGTGGAGAGGCGTTGGTTTTTAGAGCCAGCGCGGGGTCGGCCCGCAGGGGCCGTGGAAGACTGCAGGGAGGAAGGGGGAGGAGCCGTGGTGCTTCACAGGCTGGGGATAGGCCGGCAGGCATGGTTCCTGTAGCTCAGGCTGGGACTGTGAGCGAGCTGGATGCTGGGATCCCTTTGCCGGGTGGGTCTGTTACTGCTCGGGCTGGGGTGGTGATTGCGGGAGAGGGGTCGGGGTGTGGCCGTCCGGACAGCGTGGCTCATGCCTCGGAAGGGTTTGGAGTCCTGGGGGCTGGTCCGTCGGAGATCCCAGCGGCGCCCGCTCCCTCGGGATTGGGTCACGGGATGCCTGGAAGCGCGGGGAGCTGGTGGTCTTCGTGGCCGCCAGGTTCTTGGGGGTCCCCTTGGGGTCCTAATCCCTGGGCCCTGGTTCCTCCTCCCTACCATGGGGTTGTCCCTCCGCCGCCTTGGAGCCCGGGCATCCCCGTTGGGGGTAGCCCCCGAGGGATTGAGGGGTTGAGAGATCAGCGGGTGGGGGTCTGGCCCTCTGGGTTAATTTCTTCTTCTGCTGTGCAGGTTGCTGGCCCCTGTCTTGATTTTTTCCCCCAGGCTTCTGCTGCTGACCGCGAATGTGTCCCCGGGACTTCTGCATCTGGAGTGCCTACCGAGGGATTGGATGCTGCACGGCAGATCGGAATCGAGGACCGTGATCGGGCGACCCATCGGAGTCCTGCTATGGTGGTAGCTGCGGATGGCGCCACTCCTGGAGCGGCAGGTGGCGGAGGACGACCGGCTGGAGACCTGAACACGGGTAACATGGCCTTAGCGGCTGGGGTGCTTGGTAAGGGTAGGCGGAAGAAGGGTAAGGGGAAAGGTAGGAAAGGCCGGCGGGGTAAGGATTCTCCGTCGTCTTCTTCTTCGTCTTCTCTAACATCTTCTTCTTCTTCGACGTCCTCTTCCTCGTCAGATTCACCTCGGCGGGGGATGGGTGAGAGCTCAGTACAGGAAGGTGCCGATCGGGGGGCCCCGGCTCTGGTGGCGCTATCTGAGCTATGGGAGAAGGTTCCGCGGTCTCTTCGCCGCAAGATTAAGAAGCGTTCGTGCGTTGATGTTTTTAGGCTTTTGGAAGGCCGTGTACGAGGTCGGAAGAAGAAGAGCAAGAAGGAGGGGGGGAAGCCTAAGGGGAGTGTTGTGTCCCGTAATATAGTGAATTGGTCGCGGGCGTTTCTGCGTTTGGCCAGTGTTTGGGGACGCGAGCGTCCCCAGGACTACAGCCTGTTGTTGGCTTACGCGGATTCCATTCTAGATGGTTATCAGAGATTCGGGGGTTGGGCCTGGCTCAATTATGATGAGGCCTTCCGTGACAAGATGGAAGAGAACAGGCACATGTCTTGGGGTACTCAGGACATTAATCTATGGCTCACCCATATGGCAAAACCTGGGGGGTCTGGCCTGAGCGTTGCTGGTAAGGCGGGGTTTCCGGTAGCGGGGGGAGGTCGTTCCTTTCGTCCCACGGGAGGCCCGGGGGCCGGTGGGGGGCCGGGCCTCTGCTGGCAGTTCAATAAATCCTCCTGTTCCTTTACAGACTGTCGCTTCCGGCATGCCTGCTCCTTGTGTGGACAGGGTCACCCGGCTACCAAGTGCCCCAAAAAGGGAGCGGGTGCCCCCATTGCTCCAACCAAGTGAGGTCGGGGTGCAGGGGCTGCCCACTCCGGTCCGGGTGGGTGCCATGAGACCTTGGTTGGACCAGTATGGGGATAAGAAGTCTGCGGCAATGTTGGCGGGGGGATTTAGCGACGGTTTTGTGATTCCCTGTTCCCTCCCCTTGTCTTCCGTGCAGGCCTCCAATGCTTCTTCGGTTTCTATATTGCGGGGGGAGGTGCGGCGTAAGTTGCGTGAGGAACTTGCTCTAGCGCGGGTTGCGGGCCCTTTTCTGGATCGTCCGTTCCAGGCGATGGTGTTGTCCCCTCTGGCAATTATTCCTAAGAAGGAACCTGGGAAGTTCCGCCTGATTCATAACCTGTCCAGGCCCGTAGGTCGTTCGGTGAATGACGGTATTCCTCGTGATCTCTGTTCGGTTCGCTACGCATCCTTCGACAGTGCTTTGCGTCTGGTGAGAATCGCGGGTTGTGGTGCGTTGCTGGCGAAGGTGGACATTGAGTCGGCTTTTCGGTTGCTACCGGTTCATCCATCCTCTTATCCGTTATTGGGCTTTCGGTTTGAGGGTGCCTTTTATTATGACCGTTGCCTGCCGATGGGCTGTTCCATCTCCTGCGCGTTTTTTGAGTTGTTCAGCTCCTTTCTACATTGGGTTACTGTTCGCCGTGCAGGCAGAGACTCGGTGGTTCATTATCTAGATGATTTTCTGTTCGTAGGGGGGGCGGGCTCGGGTGATTGCGGTCTGCTAAAATATACCTTCGAGGCGATGGCTGCCGAATTTGGAGTGCCGTTGTCGGCTGATAAATCGGAAGGGCCCACTTCTTGTCTCACCTTTTTAGGGATTGAGATTGATACGGTTGCAATGGTGACCCGGCTACCACAAGGTAAGGTGCGACAGCTGTTAACCTTGATTTCTATGGTGCGGGGTACCCATAAATCTACTCTGCGAGTCGTACAGTCTTTGTTGGGGTCCCTTAACTTTGCTTGTCGGGTCCTGCCTATGGGACGGGCTTTTTCTCGTCGTTTAGCGGCGGCGACGTCCGGTGTTCGGAATCGTAGACACTTTGTTCGGATTTCGGCTGGGATTCGGGCAGATCTGCATATGTGGTCTATCTTCTTAGCTCATTTCAATGGATCGCTTCCCATTCAGTTCCCGGATACCTCCAGTGTGGATCTGGAGCTGCAATCGGATGCGGCGGGGGGCGTAGGCTTCGGACTCTACTGTCAAGGGGACTGGTGCGCTGCGGCATGGCCGGAGAGTTGGCGGAAGGCAGGTTTTACTCGTAACGTGACCCTTTTGGAGCTTTTCCCCTTGTTAGTCGCGTGTGAGCTGTGGCCAGAGAAGTTGCGGAACCGGCGTGTGGTTTTCTGGTGTGACAACATGGGGGTGGTTGAGGTAGTGAATAGGCAGGCTGCAAAATGTTTACAGGTGAATAGGGTGATGCGGGAGCTGGTCTTGCGCTGTTTGCGCCTTAATTTGTATATCCGGGCTCGACATGTACCTGGTGTTCAGAACAGGCTTGCTGATACACTTTCTCGCTTTCAATTTTTGCAGTTTCGCCAGTTGGCGCCTTCAGCGAAGGAGGAGGGGTCGCCGATGCCGGAACATTTATGGGGCTTGTTGGTGAACGAATCTGGAGCTTGTTGCAGCGATCGGTAGCGCCAGCCACGTGGATTCGATACAATCGGGGTTTTGTGACTGTTTGTCGATTTCTGCATACGCGGGGTTGGGTCCCCGGTCCTGTCTCTGAGGTCTTGTTAGCGGACTTCTTAGCGGGATCTCAACAGGAGGGTTTTTCCCGGAGTGCGGCAGCGGGGCACCTGTCAGGCTTTGCTTATTTTTGTAGGGCCTTCGGGTGGTCCTGTCCTACGTCCGGGTTTTTGCCTCGCAGGATGTTGGCGGCCTGGGATCGAGTGGCTCCGCGGCTGCCAGATGCCCGGCTGCCCATCACACATGCCTTATTGTTGCGTCTCATTGCGGTATTGCCCGTGGTTGCAAGTTCTAGTTTCGAGGCTTGTTTGTTTAGGGTGGCCTTTTCCTTGGCTTTCTTTGGAGCGCTGCGGGTGGGTGAGTTGCTTGTCCACCCGGCAGACTCCCTGGGTTTGCGAGGTCTATTGTTTAGACAGGTAAGCATGTCCGGGGATGCGGTGCGCTTGTTCATTGCCCGGTCTAAGTCGGATCAGCTGGGCAGGGGGCGCACTTTGGTCTTGCGCCGAGTGGTGGGCTGTGCTTCATGCCCGGTCCAGTCGCTGGAAGCCTATATGGCGATTCGACCTAGCTCTGACTTGGCCTTGTTACTGCACGCGGATGGTGTCCGTCTTACTCGCTACCAATTCCTGACTGTCTTGCGTCGGGCTCTGGGACGGTGCGGTGCAGAGCCGGCGCGCTTCGGCACGCACTCTTTTCGCATCGGAGCTGCCACTAGTGCTTTCGAGGCAGGTGTTCCCGAAGGTGCCATTCAAAGGCTGGGCAGATGGTCTTCAGGTGCGTATCGTGGCTACATCCGCCCGATAGATGCCCTGCATGGGAATGCGCAGTCAAGTAGATTGGGTTAATGGGTGATCCGGGGATAGGGTGGTTCGGCGGGTTGTTGAGTCTGGGTCAGATGTTTGCGGTTCGGGGATGTGCGGGCGGGTGCACTGCATGGTTTCTTGTTACTAACCTCTTGAGTTCTAGGGAATTTGGCTTGACTGCTGGGTTTTGCTTTTCAGGTGCGGCGCGTCGTGTCCTGTCAGTTTGGATCGTTGGACACTCCTTTGTCCATTGGGCCGGGGAGCGTGCGGTGATTCGACCGGGTGGTCAGCACTTGGGTCTCCATCATCGCGGAGTCTACGTCTCCTGGTGGGGTCAGCGGGGGATGCGTTGGCACCAGCTGCTCCCCCTAATGGAGGATCTGCGGCATCGAGCTCAGCGTCCCGATCTATTGCTTTTCCACCTCGGGGGCAATGATGTGGATGCGCTCAGTGGGAAACATTTGATTGACATGGTGATAGGGGATCTGGGGGTGATACAGGGTTGGTTTCCGGGGTCACGACTAGTCTGGTCGGACATTATTCCGCGGCCGAAGCGGTTGGTGTCTCGACGATGGACTCGGGGACTCATTAAGGTGAATAGACAGATTGGTTGGTGGGTGGAAGCTCGGGGCGGGGTTCAGATTAGACATTCCTGGGTTGATGTTTGTTGTTCGGGTTTGTTTTTCCGGGATCAGGTGCATCTTTCGGATATTGGGTGGGACCTCTTACTTGACGATTTTGCTACCTGCTGCGAGCGTGTGTTGGACTCTTGGTTGCAGCTCTGTTTATTGGGGGAGCCTGTAACGGGTTACAGGCTTGTGGCGGTATCCCGAGCTACTGGCGGCTGGTCTCATCATGGGGATGAGCGGTGGGCCGGCTGGGAGCCGTGCCTGGTTGGTCGGATGACCTTGGACAATGGGGCATGTGGGGACATGCCACCCCTCGGACCCTTGCTTGGATGGCAGGGTCGGGGGCCATTTACATCTGTGTCAGTAGCTCGGGATCTGGGTCACAATGGTGATACCATTGTGAAGGTTTTAATAGATAAACGGTTATTTAAAAGTTGATTGTACTGTTATTTATATTATTTAAATGTTATTTAAGTATGTTAATTTACAATAAACAGGGCTGCGGCCAGGTTTCACCACGCACGTTTACGCGTCTTCTTTGGGGATTTGTTTAAGGGTTTGAAGGGCTGGATGATGTTTCCATTAAGAAAGCGGGCCATTCCAGCTTCCGCTGTTAATGCTCTTTTCCTTTACCAGCTGTATTATTATGACACTCTGTACAACATTATGAAGGTCTCGACTTTAAAACAAAAACTTTAGCTTATACAAAACTAAAAACATTTGACTTTTGACAGGTGTTCGTAAATTTGATGCTCCTCCTTGTGTAAACACTAGTTTTCAATTAGTTATAAATGAAATATGTAAGATCTTGCTTTTAATCAATGCAGCCTTTTTTACAAGTAAAGTAAACCAGAATACTGTACCTGGTTTAGGGGTTCATCCCTTACACCTCTTTGCATTCTTCCCCCTTCCCCCCCAGGTTAAATAGTGCTTAGCCAGCTAAGTGCTAATATTCAGAGTGAAATAGTCAGTTGTGTCTGCTGAATATTAGTAATTAGAGGGAATTCATCAATGTGTGTTACTATTAAGATGAGTTATTTAACCTACTATTACAAGATCTCATTGGATAGAATGGAAACCTGTGCTAAAATAGCACAACTTATGGTAAAATAACTCATCTTAATAGTAGCACACTTGATGAATTCCCCCCTTAGTGGCTAACTGCCAGCTGGTTATATTGTGTCACTTAGCCAATTAAACATGAATATGCAGCGCTAAACAGCTAGGTTTAGCAATTAAAATAGGCTTCATATATAGCAGGCCTATCTTTAACCACTAAGCAGTTAACCGGTTAGCGCTGAATATCAGCTTAACCAGTTAACTAGCCACAGCCAAAAATGAAACTGGATATTCAATACCGGTTGTTGAAAATGACTTGGCATTGAATATCTGGGTTGAGCGCTGGTATCAGACAGACATTATGATGCCCAACACAGACTGAATATCAGCCTCTTTTTTATTTATCTCTGCATAGATTGTTATCCATTCCATTCCCTTCCAAAATTTGTTTCATATGACTCGTAATGCTACTTTCACATATTTGGCTTCCATTTTGTCACTTCCTCTGTAGTTCCCTACCCCAATTGTCCTGTTTGTCTAATTACAGTAGAATTCCAGTTTACTGGCACTCAACCAACTAGCACTCTTAACAGGCAAATAAAAAATCCCTCCCCGAGACCACCTTCACTCCAAACTTGTCCCCCTCCCCCCCCCCCGAGGCCACCGTTGCTGCTATCTCCACTCCAAACCCCCTCCGAGGGCATTGTTGCTGCTATCCTCCATTCTAAACTCCCCTTGCTGTCATTGATGTTGCTATCCTCCACTCCAACCACCACCCAAGGCCACCATAGCTGATATCCGCTACTGAAAACCAATGAGATTCTCGGAGAGGGCAGGAGTCAGAAGGGCTTGAGCATGTGCAGATGCTCAAGGCCCTGCAGTGGCCCAGCATAGAACATGAGCAGCAGGCTCTTTCAGCAGTGGCACATGCATGGTAAGCACAGCGCCGGTCAGGGGGGGAAGGAGGTATACAGCAGTGCCAATCATCTTGGACACAAAGAGAGAACATCGCTGGTGGCATTGGGGGAAGTTGGTTTACAGTGGAGGATAGCAGCGCCAATGCCCTCGGGAGGGAGTTTGGAGTAGGAGGACAACAGCGACAGTGGTCTTCAGGGGGACTCAAATATAAACCAAAACTCCCATTTTGGCCCATTTGGGGTGCTAAAAATATCAGTTTATATTCAAGTGTTGTATATACGGTAGTTAAGCAATCAGAAACTACATTTATTCAGCAACTCCCAATCCCCACGGGTGTTGGATAACACAGAGTATACTATAGATTGTAAGCTCTGTCCAGCAGTGATTGTCTCTTCATGGTTAATGTAATGTACAGTTCTGCATGCGTCTAGCAGCACTATAGAAATGATAAGTACTAGTAGTAGTAATAGTAGTAATAGGACCAAGTCTTCAGTTAAAGCAGATAAGATATGTTTCTGCTTCCAATGATTTTTTTCACTGTAAATTCTGCATTCAAGTTTTCAAGTTTCAAGTTTATTAAAATTTTGATTTGAACGCAATATCAAATAATTCAATGCGTTTAACAATAGTAATTTTGGGAGGACATTGCACAGAGCTGAGCGTGAATCATTCATGGGCTTCTTTGTGCCTATTAAGTAATTGTCCATAAAGCCTCTCTAAAATTTACTGCCAGAGGTGGGGCTCTGAGGCTTTTTCCTCTGTTTTACAGTTTAATTTTAACTTTTGCTCTGTCTCTGCATTGTGCTATTGAGAATAATGAATGCGGGTAAATTAATAGGCCTTGCCTATCTTGCTTTTGATGATATTGGGGGAGTTTTGATGAATGATAAAACTATGAATCAAACAATTTTATATTACACTTAAGAAGAGGCTGAAAGCCTGGTATTTGGCCTAAGCATTTGATATTGATTAAATACTAATTTGGTTCTTGATGAATGGAGCAGGGAACTTTAGTCCACTGCTGTCTGCAGCAAAACTATTTTTCTTGTTCAGGAGTCCTATTACTCTTTTTTGGGTTTTTTTTTCTGTGTTTTACTATTTCAGTTTCAAGTTTATTTATAGCTTGATATACCGACCATCACAAGTATCTGGTCAGTTTACAATAATAGAAATTAAAAAGATATTTAAAATATTTAAAATTGCATAAAGAAAATGATAAATTGAAATAAATAAATAAATATGGGGAATTGAGGCCAAGACAAGGACATAATTGAGATAGATAGGTGATGAGAAGAAGGAGGGGGAGATGGAGGTTTATAATTACATTATAAAAATAAAAGGAAGGAAAAAGGGAAGGGATAAAACAGGAGGGGAAGGGGGATGTCGTACTGCCTAGTGACTTCTATCTAAATTCTGTGTGCAACTCAAATTGGTTTATAAAGCGTAATTGGTGTGGTAATTTGATTATACCCTCCAATGCCTATCTGAAAAGTACGCGTGATTGGGACCAGAGAATAGACATGGTAGACTTGGGCATGGTAGGCATCTAAGATGTTTCCCCTTCAGACATTCCTCCAAATCTCAGGTCCAAACGAGAAGTTAGCTGAAAGTTAAGTGTAACTTGAAGCAGATGGAAATGACAGTGTGGAAATTTTCTGGGATATGCATGTAATGCCATTCCAAGATAAACACTACAGGGCTCATAATTGAAAGAGAAAAACGTCCAAAAACTGGCCTAAGTCGGCACTTGGATGAACATTTTTCAAAAACATCCAAGTGCCGATAATAAAACTGGGTTTTGGATGTATTTAAAAACGATCTAGGCCTTCATAGTGCCGCTCAACGTCCAAAGCTAAACGGAGCATTTCAGGAGGCGTGTCGAGGGCGGGAGTTGGGCGGGACGTGGGCCGGCTTAGACTTAATCGTACAGCATGTATAACCGAAAGTTTAACAACAGAGCCTAGACGGAACTTGGACATTGTGACTTAGACCATGTAAAACATGGTCTAAGTCACAAAAAAACATCTAAACTCACCAGATAAGCACTGCAAACACATAACACAGACCCCCACACACTACCCCAGTGATCACCAACCTCCCCACCCCCATAAAAATTTTATTCACATCTTTAAATTTCAGCCTCCAGACTATCATCACCTGGCCGCCTGGCATAGGAAAGCCTAGTCGTCCAGCCCAGAGACAGCTTAAGTCATCTTGGGGGTGGGATAGGGACCCATAGAGAGGAGGACCCATGCCCATAAGCCCCTGTAATCACTGTATTGATACTGAAACATGTGCACTGCCCTTTACACCCCCAAAACTCTTTTTGACTGGCATATAAGTGGCTCCTGCAGCCATATGGGCTATTGGGGTAGTAGATAAGTGGGTCTAGGGGATTCTGGAGGTGGTTTGGGGGGCTTACCATCACCTATAAGGGAGCTGTAGGGAGGAGAAGCCATGGCACCCTTTTTGTGAAGTTCACAGCAGTGTCCTGTAAGGTACCCCACTATTTAGGTGGCATGTCTGGGTGTACAGTCCATCACTTTGCAGACCCCTCCCACATCCAACAGGGCTTGTTCTAGGTGTTTTGAAACATAGAAACATAGAAATAGACGGCAGATAAGGGCCACGGCCCATCTAGTCTGCCCACCGCAATGACCCTTCCCCACCTAACTCAGTGAATAGATCCCACGTATCTATCCCATTTGGCCTTAAAATCAGGCACGCTGCTGGCCTCAGTAACCTGAAGTGGAATATTATTCCAGCGGTCAACCACTCTTTCAGTGAAAAAGAATTTCCTGGTGTCACTGTACAGTTTCCCTCCCCTGATTTTCCACGGGTGCCCCCTGGTTGTCGTGGGACCCTTGAGAAGGAAGATATCTTCTTCCACTTCGATGCAACCCGTGAGATACTTGAACGTCTCGATCATGTCTCCCCTCTCTGTGCGTTCCTCGAGTGAGTAGAGCTGTAACTTATCCAGCCTTTCCTCGTAAGGGAGATCCTTAAGACCCGCGATCATCCGGGTTGCCATTCTCTGGACAGACTCTAGTCTCAGCACATCTTTTCGGTAATGGACGGAATGTTGGACGAAAATGTGGTATAAAGATAGACGATTTAGTGGCTTGGACGATCAGATCGGCAGGACGTATAATTAGATGATTTTCAAAAGTTAAAAAAAGTTGGACATATCTTTTGAAAATGTGTCTTAGGCTCTTTTTAAGTTTGGACGACTTACGATATGGACTAAACGGACTTAGACGTCCCTTTCGATTATGCCCCTCTACACATATATTTTGAAGGATTTACCAAACCATGCTTACAACAGACCTCTTGGAAATCTCTACATGTTGCAGCTTCTCTATAATTTATTTTGAGGCAAAAACGTGAGACTAATAGTAAATATATTGAAAATACGTTTTATCCAATTCAGTTATGAGCAGGGATTCATTCAGACCAAAAACCATACAGATAAAGCTGACATACTGAAAATCAAAAAGATGAAAAGGAGAAAAATAAACCTCAATTGAGGGTCGTTGGGACTACACAAGTACCCAACCATCCACTCATCATCACGGGTTTATAAAAAACTCCAAAACATGTATAAATAATCAATTCTCACATCTTTCATTCACACGAGGTCTTCTTTTTGTTATTTTTCACAGTCTTTTTTTGTATGTATAAAATTTCAGTTTAAATGTCAAGTAATGAAAAAGGCCCGAATCCCAAGCTTAACCACATTAAATGGCGAGGACTACAGCTGAATGTAATCAGTATAAGCAGTTTTTAGAGATATGCAGCATATGTCTGAAATCGTGAAAAAATACACTCATCTGAAATCGAGGATTTTCACCAAAAGGCTTCCAATTCAAGATCCCGACAGAAAAAACTTTCTGTTTCGCCCGACGAGGGCTACTTCAGGGGAACAATATCAACTCCAATATCTCTCTGCTTCTAATTATCTGCTGGAAATAGAGCCGACTCCTCTCAAGACGGTACAGGGACTGAAAGACGCGCCCGGCTCGAATAAAACACGAACCGGGCGTCTTGACGTCATCACCTACGTGATGTACGATAGGACAAACACACTCACTTCCAACTAGCTACCAAACAAACCCTAAGGAGGAACATATAAAATGAATTTCAAAGGAATGGCTGCCATTCATAAGCTGTATTCAAGCCAACTGGCTCTAAGGTTTGTAGCCTGCTAATCCATTGTTGTTCCTTCTGCCATAGCATTCTTCTACTGTCCCCTCTTCTCTGAGTAGGGCGTAGTTTCTCAATGACCCAACATTTTAAGTTCTCAAATCTATGGCCAAATTGGGTACAATGAGCCACTATCGGGGCTGTTAATTTACGAGTGTTCAAACAGCTTTTATGTTCTGTAATTCTAGTGGTTAAGGTCCTTGATGTTTGCCCTATATATAGACGGTCACAAGGACATTGAATCGCATATATTATGTTCATAGATTGGCATGAGGACGTCTGGTGTAAAACAATATTCTTGCCATCACTGGGATTAATAAAGCTGGAAATATTCAACATTATGTCACAATTTGAACAATGTCCACAAGGTTTGTGACCCTGGATGTTATCTGAATTTTCTTCTATAAAATCTTCCTTAGATGTATGACATAATAAGTCACTAAGATTTTTATTTCTTGATTGTGAAAAAATAAATCTTTTGTTTTCAAAACAAGGAAGCGTTTTTAATAGAGGAAGATGTTTTTTATATTTCTTGATCACTTGTGATGACATACGAGTTTGTTTAATCACACATGGAATTATAACATCATCTGAATGAGGTCTTTTGTAATCTAGCAATGTTTCTCTAGGATTGTGCAACGCACGTTTTTTAGCTCGTTTAACTATGTTTTTGGGATAATCTCTTAGCAATAATTTGTGTTCCAATATCTTTGCTTCTTGTGTAAATTTATCCTTAGTATTACAGATACGACGGTACCTGAGAAACTGCGCAAAAGGAATGCTGTTTTTAAGATGAATTGGATGCATGCTGTTAAATTTAAGCAACGTATTCCTGTCAGTTTTTTTGCGATGAACTGAAGTTTCAATGTGCTGATCTTTCATATAAATTTCCACATCTAAAAAACTGATGTTCTCAACACTATATGTCATGGTAAATTTAATGGAATGATGACACTGATTCATTTTATCATTAAATTCTATAAGTTGTTGCCTAGTCCCCAACCAGATGATAAAAATATCATCGATAAATCTCCACCACTTAAAAACATGGTGAAATTCTGGCATGGTGTAAATCAGTGTTTCTTCAAACCATGACATATACAAATTCGCAATTGTTGGAGCGAATGACCCATTGCTATTCCAGACAGCTGCTTAAAGAATTCACCATTGAAGATAAAGTAATTATTTTTCAATGCAATTTCACAAAGGTCCCTCAAAAACTTCGTATGTATATTATCTTGAACATATTGTGAATTCCATAAAGCTTCCAGTACTACCAGAGCTTCTTCTTGTGGGATGCATGTGTATAATGAACACACATCGAATGTCACCATAATGCACTCCGTGGGTAGTGTAGATTCCAACTCAGTAAGTAATTTCAAAAAATGTGTAGTGTCTTGTAAATATGATTTAATAGTTTTTAGAAAAACTTGTAATTGTTTATCTATATATTTACTTGTCCTTTCCAATAGTGAATCACGAGCTGATACTATTGGTCTGCCTGGCGGACACTGAGTGTTTTTATGGATTTTTGGTAGCAGATAAAATATAGGTACTTTGAAATGCTGAGGAGTGAGAAATTGGTATTCTTTTTTAGTGAGGAAACCACTTTTCAGTGCTTCTGCACAGATGTTAAAAATCTTTTCAAAGATTTCCATTGAAGGATCTTGATCTAATTTCAGATATACATCTTGATTACACAATTGAGAATTAGCTTCCGTAATATAGAGATCACAACCCCAAACCACCACTGCTCCCCCTTATCAGCCCTTCTAATCACAATAGTTGGATCATTTCTCAATTTTTGAAGGGCTCCATATTCTACTGCAGATAAATTATGAACCCCTCTCTGAACTTTAGCTTTTTCACTTATACTATACAGTTCTTGAATCATAAGGGTTTTGAAAGCCGTGATAACAGGGTTCGGTGGGCCAGGGGGGTTCCATTTTGATTTAGGTTGTACACAGGACCTATCTGATGCTGTGCTGGGATGTTCATGGAAAAAGGAGCATAAATTTAATCTCCGTAAAAATTTTTCCAAGTCGATTTGGGCTTGAAATGCATTATGAGCCACTGTTGGAACGAAAGTCAGTCCCTTAGATAATACTGAAATTTCATCTATAGACAATACTTTCTGAGAAATATTAATAACTAATGATTCCGTCTCTTCTGTGTCCGGGCTCGTGACCGCCCCCGATATGACCCTCTGCCTCGAGTGTTTCTTCCTCCTCGTGTATATCCTACAGTTTGTCTGGTTTGACCTTGATCCCCATCCGGTTCCTCCGAAGTAGAGGTAGTCTCACTATTTGCAATATCTGAAGATTCACCTGAAGTGGTGAACCTCACTGTTTTTGGTTTATAGTTCACACTCATCCATCTATAAACATATCCTGTCTGATAATCTTTCTGGTCTCTTTGAAACTTTTTAAGTTTGTTAGTTCTCACTTCTCTGCGAAATTTATCCATTTTAGAATTTGAATCTGTTAACTTATCTTCAAAATCATTATTTTTACGAGCTTCTGTTATTAATTCGTCATATTTTCCTTTATTCTCCTGTATCTTAGTTTGTAATGTTTTGATCAATAATAACATTAAATCCAACGAGCAGCGATTCAAAATCTGATTCCAGATTGTTATGAAATCAGTATTGTCAATAAACATTTGCGGAGCTGTCCTCATTCTCAAACCACGTGGGATTATTTCGTTCTTACAATATTCCACTAAACTAGCACTTTGTAATTCCATCTGTATTATTTGTTTCATTATTTTATCTATGTCCAACCATGCCAAATCAGTATCATGTGTTACTTCATTAGTAGATAATGCTGGTGCTTGCAATATTTCAGTCCTCTGACCATCCGAGAAGCCAAAGCCACTATCCCATAGCTGTGCCATCGCTAATTGCCTAAATTGTTGTTATACCACTAATAATTTATTTTGAGGCAAAAACGTGAGACTAATAGTAAATATATTGAAAATACGTTTTATCCAATTCAGTTATGAGCAGGGATTCATTCAGACCAAAAACCATACAGATAAAGCTGACATACTGAAAATCAAAAAGATGAAAAGGAGAAAAATAAACCTCAATTGAGGGTCGTTGGGACTACACAAGTACCCAACCATCCACTCATCATCACGGGTTTATAAAAAACTCCAAAACATGTATAAATAATCAATTCTCACATCTTTCATTCACACGAGGTCTTCTTTTTGTTATTTTTCACAGTCTTTTTTTGTATGTATAAAATTTCAGTTTAAATGTCAAGTAATGAAAAAGGCCCGAATCCCAAGCTTAACCACATTAAATGGCGAGGACTACAGCTGAATGTAATCAGTATAAGCAGTTTTTAGAGATATGCAGCATATGTCTGAAATCGTGAAAAAATACACTCATCTGAAATCGAGGATTTTCACCAAAAGGCTTCCAATTCAAGATCCCGACAGAAAAGACTTTCTGTTTCGCCCGACGAGGGCTACTTCAGGGGAACAATATCAACTCCAATATCTCTCTGCTTCTAATTATCTGCTGGAAATAGAGCCGACTCCTCTCAAGACGGTATAATTTGGAACACAAATTATTGCTAAGAGATTATCCCAAAAACATAGTTAAACGAGCTAAAAAACGTGCGTTGCACAATCCTAGAGAAACATTGCTAGATTACAAAAGACCTCATTCAGATGATGTTATAATTCCATGTGTGATTAAACAAACTCGTATGTCATCACAAGTGATCAAGAAATATAAAAAACATCTTCCTCTATTAAAAACGCTTCCTTGTTTTGAAAACAAAAGATTTATTTTTTCACAATCAAGAAATAAAAATCTTAGTGACTTATTATGTCATACATCTAAGGAAGATTTTATAGAAGAAAATTCAGATAACATCCAGGGTCACAAACCTTGTGGACATTGTTCAAATTGTGACATAATGCTGAATATTTCCAGCTTTATTAATCCCAGTGATGGCAAGAATATTGTTTTACACCAGACGTCCTCATGCCAATCTATGAACATAATATATGCGATTCAATGTCCTTGTGACCGTCTATATATAGGGCAAACATCAAGGACCTTAACCACTAGAATTACAGAACATAAAAGCTGTTTGAACACTCGTAAATTAACAGCCCCGATAGTGGCTCATTGTACCCAATTTGGCCATAGATTTGAGAACTTAAAATGTTGGGTCATTGAGAAACTACGCCCTACTCAGAGAAGAGGGGACAGTAGAAGAATGCTATGGCAGAAGGAACAACAATGGATTAGCAGGCTACAAACCTTAGAGCCAGTTGGCTTGAATACAGCTTATGAATGGCAGCCATTCCTTTGAAATTCATTTTATATGTTCCTCCTTAGGGTTTGTTTGGTAGCTAGTTGGAAGTGAGTGTGTTTGTCCTATCGTACATCACGTAGGTGATGACGTCAAGACGCCCGGTTCGTGTTTTATTCGAGCCGGGCGCGTCTTTCAGTCCCTGTACCGTCTTGAGAGGAGTCGGCTCTATTTCCAGCAGATAATTAGAAGCAGAGAGATATTGGAGTTGATATTGTTCCCCTGAAGTAGCCCTCGTCGGGCGAAACAGAAAGTTTTTTCTGTCGGGATCTTGAATTGGAAGCCTTTTGGTGAAAATCCTCGATTTCAGATGAGTGTATTTTTTCACGATTTCAGACATATGCTGCATATCTCTAAAAACTGCTTATACTGATTACATTCAGCTGTAGTCCTCGCCATTTAATGTGGTTAAGCTTGGGATTCGGGCCTTTTTCATTACTTGACATTTAAACTGAAATTTTATACATACAAAAAAAGACTGTGAAAAATAACAAAAAGAAGACCTCGTGTGAATGAAAGATGTGAGAATTGATTATTTATACATGTTTTGGAGTTTTTTATAAACCCGTGATGATGAGTGGATGGTTGGGTACTTGTGTAGTCCCAACGACCCTCAATTGAGGTTTATTTTTCTCCTTTTCATCTTTTTGATTTTCAGTATGTCAGCTTTATCTGTATGGTTTTTGGTCTGAATGAATCCCTGCTCATAACTGAATTGGATAAAACGTATTTTCAATATATTTACTAGCAGCTTCTCTATATACAGTATAAATAGTGCCTTTCCTAAAATCTGAGCTGTGTTGAAATCATATCTATGAAAAAACATGAGGTTCCAAGCATTATAAATTTGCCATATATTTGTGTATGAATCTTACAAATCTTTTGAATGTGTAATACAGTTCACCAAAGCCTAATATTTAGATATGGTGTCAACTTAATAAGCTAACACTTAAATATACTCAGTCTGTGCATGACTACACTGGATAATTTGTGTTTTCCAGTACACTGAGTAATATATTCTAGGCAGTTTACTGAAGAAAAGTGAAACCACTCTTATAATATGTTAGTACTATACGGTATATATTTAAATCATAACCATCATATTTTCCTTTCAAATACATTTCTGATTTTTCAGTTCTATATACAGTTTAAAATCACAAATTCATTTTGACAATTATAATAAAATTGTGTCACAGTATGCCAACCTCCATCTGTGGTTTTGTATGAAGAGATGATTTTAGGTTCACACATGTAAATCAGTATATACATATAAGTAATTTTAGAAGAAGGGCTATCTATATGTCAGGCATCTACCAGGCTCAGATTTTAAGGAGGTGTATGAATCTGGCGTTTGATGGGAGGAATTCTGCTTGCCTCTCCTTAATTGACTCCCTCTAGGTCAGGGGTCTCAAAGTCCCTCCATGAGGGCCGCAATCCAGTCGGGTTTTCAGGATTTCCCCAATGATTATGCATGAGATCTATGCACTGCTTTCAGTGCATATTCATTGGGAAACCCTGAAAACCCGACTGGATTGCGGCCCTCAAGGAGGGACTGCTGAAATGTGAGTCCCAGCATTTACATATACAAAATCTTGTGTGAAGCAGATGTTTTTTTTCTTAATGTATTTTTTGGATGAATTGATGTTTCTGCCATAAGTTCTAGTGTATGGCTTTTTAACTATTTACAGAAAGCTTAAGTTTCAGCAAACCTTTTATAAAATATATTGTAAATTGATTATCTTCCTACTTGAATTTCCTGTAAAAAAAAAGTTGGGCTTTACATAGATGAAAATCGATGCAGTAAATTAAACAGTCAACCGCTGGTTGACAGTAGATTGCATTATAACAGTGCAAAGGCCTGCAATTTAAAAAAAAAGAATGCAACTGCCACACTAATTTGACACCTACAGTAAAGGTAGAAGGAGCTCTGACTTGCTTTTTGTCTCCCAACGATGGTGTTCCCAGGGTTCACGTTTGTCCCAAGTAGTTTTTAATGTTTTTATGAGTACTTTGAATAAAGTGGCACCAGAGACAGGTGATTTCCTTTTTTCATACATATGATATGTTCATTCTTCAGGAAGGTGATTTCCTTTTTTCATACATATGATATGTTCATTCTTCAGGAAGGTGATTTCCTTTTTTCATACATATGATATGTTCATTCTTCAGGAAGTTGATTCCAATATAAATTTAATTCTGTCTATATTTTGAAGATTCAGTTCTGGGCCAGTAGCTTTCATTTGAAGCTTAATTCTGTAAAGACTAAACTCCTTTCATTTGGAACTTCTATTCAGGCTTTTCCAGCTACTGTGACCCTCAATGACACTGTCTTATTTCCAATTGTATTTATATCAAAGTTGGGAGTTATTTTATGTTTTTTGATTACATACAATCCCCGAGATACAGACACTCAACTTAAGTATGACTCGTATTTAAGAATGCGGCTGTGGCTTCATTTAATTTCACTGAGCAGTATTTCCAGTGGCATAGGCTCCTACACTTCTCCTGTATCAGATTCAGGAATGATGCATGGCCATATTAAGAACAGTGTGTGGTTGTGTATGCTGGTATGGACAGTTGGCCCTTCTGTCAGTTGGGAGACAGACATACACCAGAGTCATGGACCTGCGGCTGGAGAACCAAGCAAAGATAGAGAGGACAGCAATCGTCGTGGGGGATTCCATCATCAGACAAGTCGACAGCCACATAGTGGGAGGAACACTGGATCGGCTGGTGACCTGCCTACCGGGAGCCAAGGTAGAAGACATAGTAAGCTACATCAGCAGGATCATCAACAGTGTGGAAGAAGAAGATACGGCAATAGTGATCCATGTGGGGACGAACAACGTGGACAACAGAAACTAACCTAAACTAAACTAAACCTTAAGTTTGTATACCGCATCATCTCCATAAAGATAGAGCTCGACACGAAGTACAGATTAGACAGAAAAAGGGAGGGAAAAGTCCTCCTTTAGAACATGACTCTACCATGGTAGGCTGAGAAGACTTGGACCACTTTCATTCTTTTTCTATTATTCAAGTGATTTTAAACTGCCAGAGAAGAAAGACCTTGACTTATCTTTCTCTGACACTTGGTGAAGATAAAAAAAAACAACAACCTATGGAACAGAGAAGTACTGAAGGACCAGTTCCGAATGATAGGAAGGAAGCTGAAGACCAGAACACAGAGGATAGCATTCTCAGAGATCCTGTCAGTACCCAGGGCAGACAAGAAGAGACAGATGGAGCTGCAAGCAATCAACGCGTGGATACGGCGTTGGTGTGAGGAAGAAGGATTCCACTTTGTGCGCAACTGGATGATGTTCTGGGGGAAGAGCAAGCTATTCAGGAAGGACGGACTCTACCTCATCAGAGACGGAATGAGGCTACTTGTAAGCAACATCAAGAGAGAAGTTGAGAAGCTTTTAAACTAGGAAGAAGGGGAAAGCCAACAATCAACCGAGAGAGAGAGAGTCGATGGTTCAGGAAACGGTATATCTAGAGGATACCGTACAGGAAGATAGAGGGGAAGACTCACCAGATCGCAGGTGAAACAGACCGAAAGGGACACAAGAGGGAAGAACATGCAAGAAGGGAACAGACTGCAAACTCAAGTGTATGTACATGAACGCAAGGAGCCTTAGAAATAAGATGGGTGAATTAGAAGCTGTGGCACAAAATGATAATGTTGACATCATCGGCATCACAGAAACATGGTGGACTGAGGAAAATGTCTGGGACACAGTGCTACCGGGATACAAACTATACCACAGAGACAGAGTGACTCAAAAAGGAGGAGGCATTGCCACATATGTCAAAGAGGGAATTGAATCTATTTGAGAGAGCATGCCTCAACAGACGGATAAGTTAGAGTCTCTATGGGTCAAAATTCCAGGAACAAATGGACCAGAAACGAGGATCGGCATCTACTACCGACCCCCAGGGCAGTCCGAGGAAATTGATGGAGAAATAACAGATGAGATTAAATGCAATTGCAAGAGAGGCAACACAGTTATCATGGGCAACAGAGAGACCAAGTTCATGGATGCTGTAGGCGATTGCTTCCTGGAACAACTTGTCAAGGAAAATACAAGAAGTAACTCAAGTCTGGACTTAATTCTAACAGTGAGGACCGGCACAAGATGTAGAAGTAGAAGGGATGCTGGGAAACAATATGATCCGCTTCGACCTGGACGCAGGGGCGAAATATCGGTCCAGAACGACGGCACTGAACTTCCGAAAAGGGAATTACAAAGGAATGAGACGCATGGTGGGAAAGAAGATTAAGAAGAGTTTGAACACTGTAAAAATGCTAGAGCAAGCTTGGTTCCTTTTTAAGGATACGGTCACAGAGGCGCAAAATCTATATATACCATGTATCAACAAGGGATCAAAGAAGAAAAAGAACAAAGAACCGGCATGGCTCACTGTAGAGGTAAAGGAAGTAATCAGAGAAAAAGAACTTTGCTTAAGGAATGGAAAAGGTCAAAAACTGACGAAAACTGGAATAAGCACAAACAACATCAACACAGGTGCCATAAGGCGGTAAAAGGGGCCAAAAGAGACTACGAGGAAAAAGTAGCCAAGAAAGCGAAAAATTTCAAGCCGTTTTTTCAATATATTAAGGGGAAATGACCCGCGAAGGAAGCGGTGGGACCGTTGGATGAGCAAGGAATAAAGGAAGCGCTAAAGGAGGACAAAGCAATCACTGACAGACTGAACACATTTTTTGCGTCTGTATTTACCAAAGAGAATATACACAGCATACCGGAACCCATAAGGCTATATGCTGGAAGCGAAAACGGGAAACTGACAGGGTTAACGGTCAGTCTAGAAGTGGTATGCAGGCAGATTGATAGGCTTAAGAGCGATAAATCCCCGGAACTGGATGGTATCCATCCAATGATCATCAAGGAACTGAAAGGGACTATAGCTGAACTGTTTCAACTAATAGCCAATCTGTTGATCAAATCGGGAAAGATTCCGGAACACTGGAAGATGGTGAATGTTTCGCCGATCTTCAAAAAAGGTTTGAGGGGAGATCCGGGAAACTACAGACCAGTGAGTCTGACCTCGGCACCGGGAAAGATTGTAGAGGCGCTGATAAACACATCATTGATCACCTTGATGGACACGGTCTGATGACCAGCCAGCACAGTTTCAGTAAAGGCAAATCTTGTTTGACAAACTTGCTGCACTTTTTCGAGGGAGTAAACAGGTAGATAGACAAGGGCGACCTGGTCGACATTGTGTATCTGGGTTTTCAGAAGGCGTTCAACAAGGTTCCACATGAACGACTGCTTCAGAAAATCGAGGGTGAAATACTCACTTGGATTAAAAACTGGCTGGAGCATAGGAAACAGAGAGTGGGGGGTAAATGGACAATACTTGGACTGGAAGAGCGTCACCAGTGGGGTGCCGCAGGGCTTGGTTCTTGGGCCCGTGCTCTTCAACATCTTTATAAATGATCTGAATATAGGAACGATGAGTAAAGTGATTAAATTTGCGGACGATACGAAGTTATTCAGAGTAGTGAAGACACAGGGGGATTGTGAAGATCTGCAATGTGACATAATCAGGCTCGAGGAATGGGCATCAACATAGCAGATGAGGTTCAATGTGGATAAGTGTAAAGTGATGCATGTAGGTAACAAAAATTTCATGCACGAATACAGGATGTCAGGGGCGGTACTTGGAGAAACCTCCCAGGAAAGAGACTTAGGAGTTCTGATCGACAAATCGATGAAGCCATCCATGCAATGTGCAGCAGCGTCAAAAAGGGCGAACAGAATGCTAGGAATGATAAAGAAGTGGATCATGAACAGATTGGAGAAGGTTATCGTGCCACTGTACCAGGCCATGGTGCGCCCTCACCTGGAGTACTGCGTCCAGCACTGGTTGCCGTACATGAAGGATACGTTACTATTCGAAAGTTTCCAGAGAAGAGTGACTAAAATGGTTAAGGGGCTGAAGGAGTTGCTGTACAGTGAAAGATCAGAGAAACTGGGCCTCTTCTCCTTCGAACAGAGGAGATTGAGAGGGGACATGATCGAAACATTCAAGGTACTGAAGTGAATATTCTTAGTAGATATGGACAGATTATTCACCCTCTCTAAGATAGGAAGAACGAGAGTGCACTCTCTAAAATTGAAAGGGGATAGATTCCGTACGAACATAAGAAAGTTCTTCTTCACCCAGAGAGTAGTAAAAAACTGGAATGCTCTTCCGGAGTCTGTCATAGGAGAAAACACCCTCCAGGGATTCAAGACAAAGTTAGACAAGTTCCTGCTGAACCAGAACGTACGCAGGTAGGGCTAGTCTCAGTTAGGGCACTGGTCTTTGACCAGAGGGCTGCCGCATGAGCGGACTGCTGGGCACAATGGACCACTCGTCTGACCCAGCAGCGGCAATTCTTATGTTCTTATGATGCTAGGAATTATTTAAAAAAGGGATGGTTAACAAGACTAAGAATGTTAACATGCCCCTGTATCGCTCCATGATGTGACCTCACCTGGAGTATTGTGTTCAATTCTGGTCTCCTTATCTCAAGAAAGATATAGCGGAACTAGAAAAGGTTCAAAGAAGATCAATTAAGATGATAAACTCTTCTCATAAGAGGAAAGACTAAAAAGGTTAGGACTCTTCAGCTTGGAAAGAGATGGCTGAGGGGAAATATGATTGAAGTCTACAAAATCCTGAGTGGAATAGAACAGGTGGAAGTGGATTGATTTTTCACTCCATCAAAAATTACAAAGAGGGGACACACAATGAAGTTACAGGGAAATAATTTTAAAACCAATAGGAGGAAATATTTTTTCACTCAGAGAATAGTTAAGCTCTGGAACGCATTGCCAGAGGATGCAGTAAGAACAATTAATGTAGCCAAAAGACGTATGAGGAGAGACTGGAAGCCCTGAATATGTATACCCTAGAGCAGTGATGGCTAACCTTTTTGAGCCCGAGTGCCCAAACTGCCGCAAAAAACCAAAGAATTTCCTCAAAGTGCCAGCACGTCAATTAAACCTTAATAACAAGATTTTAGTATCTAAAAACTCTTTATAAAGTTGCCTGAACTATGTAACATCATTTTTAAAGGTTGGAATCTTTGTATTGTCAGAGAATCAATTTGATTCACAATCCTTTGGTTTTCATTTCAATTTATTGGCAATTTATAATGTTTTAATGATTTCATTCATGGGCCGAATACACACATACTTTTCTCTGTCGCCGCACTCTTTGACCAAAAGATTTGTAAGCCTGCAACCACGTCAAGGTAGACTCTTTCAGCAGCTCCCCTCCCTCCCCCTTACCTTTGTGGCCAAGTCAAAATGATCTACCAACAATAAAATTTTAAAAACACAAAGCACGCTGTACGCAGAGAAAATGTTAATTATCATTTATATTCCGTGGGTTTTCAAAGAGGTCAAGGCAGATGACTTTATGCAATGTCACCTCAGTAACAACTATACAAAAATAGACAAATATTCCCCCTCCCTTTTTACTAAACCGTGATAGCGGTTTTTAGCGCAGGGACCTGCGCTGAATGCCCCACGCTGCTCTTGAAGCTCATAGGCTCCCTGCGCTAAAAAACGCTATTGCGGTTTAGTAAAAGGGGGCCATAGTGCAAAATATAGACAGCATATATAAATTCTCAAAACGGACACATTTTGATCACTAAATTGAAAATAAAATCATTTTCCTACCTTTGGTAATTTCATCAGTCTCTGGTTGTACTTTATTCTTCTGACTGTGCATCCAATATTCTTCCCTTTTTTCAGCCTCCTGTATGCTTCCTCTCCTCCAGACCTCATTCCCTCCCCAAACTTTTTCTTTGTTTCACCCTGCCCCCTTCTTTCTTTTTCTCTCTCTCCATACCCCCTTTCATTCTGTATGTCTGTCTTTCTCTCTCTCTCCGTGCCCCATTTTTCTTTGTTTCACCCAGCCCTCTTTCTTTTTTTTTTTTTTGGCTCCCTGTCCCCCCCTTTCTTTCTTTCTCCTTGCTCTCCCCTATATCACCACCATTGGGAAAATGCTGCCACTGCCACTGGGGAATAGGCTGCCACTGCCGCTATCGGGAACAGGCCGGCGCCGAGTTCGCCTTGCTTCTCTTCCCCACGGGGCCGACCAACTCTCGCCACTCGACGTCAATTCTAACATCGGAGAGGACATTCTGGGCCAGCCAGGCAGCGATTGGCTGGCCCAGAACGTCCTCTCCGACATCAGAATTGACGTGGGTGGCGAGAGTTGGTCGGCCCCACAGGGAAAAGCAGGGAGAACTTGGCACCGGCCTGTTCCCAATGGCGGCGGTGGCACTCAAGTGGCTAAAGAGACGCAGTTTGCCAGCCTATGGAGAACACTGGAGGGTGGCCAGCTGTACACCCCCTTGGGGCGTAAAACTGGGGCAGACTGCCCCCACCTTGGTATGCCACTGTCTGTACCTCACTACCTCCCTATGACCAAAAATTCTCCTTTCTTCTATTCCCCGTGTACACAACCATCTCTTTCCCTCCCTTCCTCTCTCCCAAGTCCATGCCTTCTGTGTCCAAAAACCCATTCCCTCCCCCACCTCAGCATCTCTTTCCCTCCTTTCCTCTCTCCCAAGTTCATGCCTTCTGTGTGCAAAAACCCATTCCCTCCCCCACCTCAGCATCTCTATCCCTCCTTTCCTCTCTCCCAAGTTGATGCCTTCTGTGTGCAAAAACCCATTCCCTCCCCCACCTCAGCATCTCTTTAACTCCCTTCCTCTCTCCCAAGTTCATGCCTTGTGTCCAAAAACCCATTCCCTCCCCCACCTCAGCATCTCTTTCCCTCCTTTCCTCTCTCCCAAGTTCATACCTTCTGTGTGCAAAAACCCATTCCCTCCCCCACCTCAGCATCTCTTTCCTCCCTTCCTCTCTCCCAAGTTCATGCCTTGTGTCCAAAAACCCATTCCCTCCCCCACCTCAGCATCTTTCCCTCCCTTCCTCTCTCCCAAGTCCATGCCTTCTGTGTGCAAAATCCCATTCCCTCCCCCACCTCAGCATCTCTTTCCCTCCCTTCCTCTCTCCCAAGTCCAAGCCTTCTGTGTGCAAAAACCCATTCCCTCCCCCACCTCAGCATCTCTTTCCCTCCCTTCCTCTCTCCCAAGTGCATGCCTTCTGTGTGCAAAAACCCATTCCCTCCCACCTCAGCATCTCTTTCCCTCCCTTCCTTTCTCCCAAGTTCATGCCTTGTGTCCAAAACGCACTCCCTCCCCCTTTTGTGTTCCCCGTTTGTCTCCCAGCCCATCTTAGCAACTTTCTCAGCAAAATGTAGCTCGAGCCGCGTAGGCTTGTCTTCTATTTCCTGCCTGTCCCGCCGCGCACACATAGCCAATCGGAAATATTCCCCGACGTCAGCGCTGACGTCGGGGAAGATTTCCGATCGGCTGTGTGAGCAGCAGGGCAGTCGGAGTAGAAGACGAGCCTCGCAGCTCGAGTTATATTTAACCCCGCGGGTCCCCCATCGTTCCCGTTCAGCTCTCTCTCCTGTGCACCCCCTGGTAGTACTGCCCTGATGGCGGCCCTGCGCGTTCCAGCTGCAAGGCCTTCGCGTGCCACAGTTGGCACGCGTGCCATAAGTTCGCCATCGCTGCCCTAGAGGAAAGGAGGAACAGGGAGATATAATTCAGACAATCAAGTACTTCAAAGGTATTAACATAGAACAAAATCTTTTTTAGAGAAAGGAAATGGTAAAACCATAGGGCATAATTTGAGGCTGAGGGATGGTAGACTCAAGAGCAATGTAAGGAAATTATTCTTTATGGAGAGGGTGGTGGATGCCTGGAATGTGCTCCTGAGAGAGATGGTGGAGAGGAAAATGGTGACGGAGTTCAAAAAAGTGTGGGATAAACACAGAGGATCTAGAATCGGAAAATAATAGTAAATATTGAAGAACTTGACCAGTACTGGGCATACTTGCACGGTCTGTTTCTGTATACGTCTGGTTGTATATGTCTGTGGTTGATAATGGACTGGGGAGGGCTTCAAAGGCTGAGATAATGTAGATGAACTAGAGTGAGCTTTGACAGAGAATTCAGTAGTCGGAACCTAAGCACAGTGCCAGGCAGAGCTTTGTAGTCTTGCCCATAAATAGCTAAGAAGAAGAAAATAAATTTAAATTGAATCAGGTTGGGCAGACTGGATGGACCATTTGGGTTTTTATCTGCCGTCATCTACTAAGTTACCATGTTATTATGTAGTTTTAAAAGTCCATAGTCTCCATGGGAGAAGCTACTACTTGCCCGAGATTGGCAGCATGGAATGCTGCTACTATTTGGGTTTTTGCCAGTTACTTGTGACTTCAATTGGTCTCTGTGAAGATGGGATACTGGGCTAGATGAACCATTCTTATGGACTGAAAGGCAACATTTCTTGCAGCAAAGTTCCATATGAAAGAGAAACAAATAGAAAGTCAAAAATCCTTTGTACCCATTGGCAAGTTTCAAAAATCCTTTGTACCCATTGGCAAGAAATGCCTTGTGGAGTTTCCTTTTGAAAATGAGTTACAGTATTCATGGGCAACAAGTACTTATGGATGTTGCTCTTAGATGGACTATTGGAAAATTGACTCTTAAATATACAGAAGAGAAGGGAATTATATAGTTTCTGTGTCCTATCTGTGTGCATGCTTATATTAATTGTCTGAGTAAATGTAATTTTAATCTAATATGATTAAATGTGTTGACTTTACTCTTCATTACTGGAATGAATGTCCTTATTTTTGTTTTTCAGGTTGATGCGGCATATATCAACACCCTTTCCTAGTTCATGGAGGCAGCCAGGGCACCCAGGTTTTACCTGGATAGCAGGGTACCCAGATTTCAGCAGAGGAGCCCAGGAGAGTGCTTCACATCACTGGGGTACCTATAGAGGATATTATCGAGATTTTCAATTGTTCATTTTCTTGAATATATTTATTTGATTGCATCTATGACTTCACATGCTCTTTGTAGCTCACACTTGTGTGAAAACATAGGTGCTTTGTGAACATAGGTGCTTTACTCATTTTGCGATTGTGAGTTGGCTGAGTTATCACATGTTCATGCTCATCGTTCATTTGTATGTAGACTATTTTGTAAATAATTCTATATTTATAATCTGTAATAGGAAAAATTAATAAGAGGTAATTATTCTGTCATTCAATTTTGTGCTCACATTTATGTTCACTATAGAATTTTAATTTCTCTTTCTTTGTTTTGCAACATGGTATTCTTGTCAGAGACTGCAGTATTCTCACTTTCTTGAATGTTCTCTGTTCTACCAATTTATTTTATGTCTATCTACTGCCCTCAAGCTTGAAAACTATTGAAGATATATACAATCAGACATAGGAGGTATTTTTCTGTCCCTGGAGAGTTCACAATCTAAGGGGCCCTTTTACTGAGCAGTGTTAAACGCTATTGGATATATAATGCAGGAAAAAAAAAAGACTTACCACAAAACATGCTAAAGCTATTTATTTATTTTTTTTGGAAGAAGGGGCACTATGGGTCGGGAAAGGGCATAGAAGCATTAACCAGTTAGCATGCTAACTCTCTAATGTTGAGTTAACTATTAATTGTTTCATTGCATTACTTTATTGACTTCTATTCTGCCTTAACCTTGTAGTTCTAGGTGGATTACAATAAGAATAAAAACTAGACATTTCCAGGAAATACAAATTATTGCATCACCAATAAACAACCATCATGCTATCTCTCTTTGACATATTTTCAAAATAACATTGTTTTAATTACCCTTTGGCAGATTTTGTAATCTGGTGTTTTCTATAATATACTATATAATATATACATCCAATTTTGCGGCTTGAAATGCCAGTTTTATAATTCCATGCAAAAGAATGTAAAATAAAACAAAAGCCCTATTTTAGGGACATGCTAGAAATGAGCTTAGCTAAGTCCATTTAATACACTTTAGTAAAAGGGGCCATAATTTATATTTAAGGTCAATGAGAGTTAAATGAGTTGCCCAAAAACGTAAGGAGCCACTGTAGGAGTTGAACAAGTTTTCCCTTGTTTTCATCCTGCTGCTCTATTAGATGACTACTCTACTCCATTTCATGTCTGGAATGCTCTCTTCATCTGTCTATCTTCTTTATCCCTAAATGGGAGATGGGTATGCGTGGCTCCTGATATTGAATATCCAGGTATGGCCACCAACTCGAAAGTTAACTGGTACCAGCCAATATTCAGACCAGTATCCAGTTAACTTGCTGTATAAAGCTGAGACAGATGTTTTTCCTTCTTAACTTATCTGGTTAGCGCAGTGTCTCTCCAACTTTTTTTTTAGCTCTGGCACACTAAATGGAGCAAATGTTTTTCGCAACACACTAAACGGAGCAAATTTTTTTTTGCAGCACATTATAATTGAAATGATAAAATTGCAAAACCAACAAAAAATTAAATTTGAGAGTTATTTATTTAAAGTTTTTAAAGCTATATTTGAGTAATTGTAACAATGGTGAAACTAAAGTAGATAGACTAGAATTGCTCATCAGTGTGATGGATGTGCTTGTTTTAGAGTGCAAATTAACTCCAAACGTGGCTTAATTGTTGACAAGCAAACGCATTTTATCATTCATCATCTGCAGTCATTCTCTCTTTTTTAAAAATTTATATTTTATATTTTATTGCATTTCAAACTATGTTATAAGAATTAACTCTCACTTCAGTAATACAGAGGAAACAAATAGTAAAGGAAAAACAAAACAAATATAATAAAAGTTATTATCTTCCTTAGACCACAATTATGAATGTGGGGATCCCACTAGGGCAGGGGTGTCAAAGTCCCTCCTCGAAGGCCACAATCCAGTCGGGTTTTCAGGATTTCCCCAATTAATATGTATGAGATCTATTAGCATACAATGAAAGCAGTGCATGCAAATAGATCTCATGCATATTTATTGGGGAAATCCTGAAAACCTGACTGGATTGCAGCCCTCGAGAAAGGACTTTGACACCCATGCACTAGGGTGAAGAGAAACTCAATTTGCTTGTAATACATCAGGTATTAGCATAACAGCTTGGGTCCCCATTTATCATAATGGCTGTTCGGAAATTAGCTAAACAATCCCAGTTGCCAACTTCTTCAAATCTAGGAAAGCTTGCAACTGTTGTGGTGAATAAAATGCATATTTTACTCCAAGGTTTTTAACCATACAGGATAAGCCATAAAAAATGTAGCACCCAAAGTCACTGTTTCAGTTCTCATTGCCAGAAACAATTTCCTTTGTTCCTGTGTTTCCCTGGTTATATCTGAGAACATCAAAACTTTATTCCAGTAGACTAATATTTGAGAAGTATGAAAATATAATCTAAATATTGCATTAATATATTGTTCAAAGACACGTGACACTAACAGTGTGTCTCTTTCAGAAGATTCAGATAATGTAGATTCAAGTAAATCCATAACATTTAAAGTTCCTTTAGCACTTAAATTCACTTCTATCTCTGGGTTAGTTCCTACTTTTTTCTTTACAGGCAAATAATATATGCTATTCAAAGATGGAATACATTCTGGGGAAAATTTCAGAACCTCAATAAGATACTTTTTAAACATTTCTATAGGAGTCACACCCAGAGATTTTGGAAAATTCAAAAGATGAATGTTTAATCTACAATTGTAATTTTCCAATTGTTCAACCTTCCTATTTAGCACAGTTTTATCTTTTACAATTCCTGATGATAACTCTTGAAGGCTTTCCACTCTATCTTTAACTTGCTTCAATTTAATAGAAAATTCTTCTGTAGTGTCAGCTTGGAGAGACCTTCCCAAATGCTCTCCAAAGTCACCACCGCAGGTTTCACCAATTGAGAACCAGCATCAGCATTAGGTCCCAAATATCCATGCACTCTCCGAACTCTCACAGCCTCTGCCCCTCAAATAGGAGTCTCCCCTGTGATCAACTCCCCAAGCTGAGCTGCAAGCTATCAGCTCTCCTGTGATCAACTCCCCAAGCTGAGTCACGATTAGAGCTGAGCATGGTGGTGGAACAGCAACTGGAGGAGATAGTGATGCTTCCAGGTCTAAGTCTTCTGCCTCTCTTCCTGTCGAAGACAACGGTGGCCTCTCTCCGGATACCACAATGGGAACTGTGGTGGCAACAAACTCCAAAATTGACCACTATGCAGGGGTGGAAGTTCTCACCGTTAAAGGATCGGATCACACTATCTCCTTACATTTAGAAGGAGGCATTTTTGCAAAAAGGTAAAATTGTTGTTTCCCTTCCAGGCCAGATCAGAAGCGCCAACATCTTGCTGCCACCATCTTGAATCCCATTCTTTTTTTAAAATTTAATTTCTGTCAGAGCTGAAAATACAAGTTCTCAAAGATAAGAAGATACAAATGGTAACAAAGCCTTGATTGCTTTGTTGCTCAAGTTAGGATAACTAGTGCATAAAAAATAAAACTAAAATTACTTGCCATTAGTTTTCAAGGACCAATCATGTCAAAGAATGATGCTTGTCTGGGTGGTTGTATCCTTATGCACATAGATGCTCATAACATTGACAGACTCTTGCATAAACTACTTATGTGTCATGTATTCTAGTGTATACTTATAGAGAATTTTTTTTTTTTTTTTTTAATAAAGTAAATTTCTGGAATCTCTCATGACACACCCAGGATCTCTTTGGGGGTACACCACTGTGCTGTGGCACACAGTTTGAGAGACACTGGGTTAGCGTATTGAAAATCACTATTAACCGGCTAAGTGTCCGCTGTTCCATAAATCTGCCCCTAGTCCCCCACAAACTAGCCAGTTTGAGCATAATAATAATAAAGCTTTATTTATATCCAGTCATACCTTTTCAGTTCAAGATGGTATACAGTAGTGGATAGTTACAAAGTGGGATTGTGAGAATAGATATCAATATAAGTACGGGGGTAGGGGAGTAGAGGGAAAAAGAGGGAGAGGTGGATGCAGGGAGGGGGGAAAAGGGGAAGAGAGGGGTGGAGTTTTTAGAATGGTTTTTAGAATAGGCAATTAGAGGAGATATTCAGTTACACTGTCCAGTTAAGTGTCACAGAATAACTTTGGATAGCCTGGCCATTTTAATCACTTTGAATATTGACCCCTTCATTTTTTTTTTTTAATATGTTGAGCCCAAAATAAATAAAAACACATGCACGTATTTTAGGTGTGTGCACTTATGCCCTCTATAAAGCTGATTTAAATGCTTGCACCTAGATTGGGGAGATACATGTGTTACTTGTGGCATTTTATTAATTAGATGCATTAGTGTGCACTCCTGAGCCTCACCCAGACTCCCCTCATATGAGTGCCTATGGGTATATGTTCATATACGTACATAAATGGCCAGAATACCAGCATTTACATGTATTTGCTGTCTAAATCTATGTGGCTCCTTATAAAATTACTTCCTTCATACCCATCTATTTTTTTAATTCTTCATTACTTGATACCTCCATAGTAGGAAAAATGGGGCTTTTCCTATAATCAGTGCTATATGACCCTCAGTGAGCCAGAGCCATATAGTACAGGACTCATGCTGGTTAACAGACTTTGCTCTTCCAGTATCGCATCTCACATGACCATTTGAGAGTTTCTGTACCATATGACTCAATGACTGCATATGGTACAGACTGCAGGAAAAGATCTGTTTCTTTTCTGGTAACAGCAGCCTATGGGAGCACATTGAGTCTGCCGACTAGCCTGAGAGGAATCTGAAGCTGGGGGTAGAAGAGGGTGTAGGGAGCCTAATTGAAGATATAGTAACTGTGTGAATGAGGACTGGCTAACTGGGGGAGAAGGGGTGAGGACTGATTGGGTTGTATGAGAGCTAGCTAGCTGGGAATAAAAGAGTTTAGATTGGTTGTGAAAGCATGGTTTTAGAGAGAATGAGTCTGAGGCAAAGTGGGGAAATACGTGAAAGAGACAGGATGAGAAGAAGATAAGTGTTGAGAAAGAGAGGGGGAGACAGAGTGACCGAAGGGCTGAGGAGGGGGAGGAGAGATAGAAAGAGATTAGTTGGAACACCTGGCATGTGATAGGTAAAACTGAGAGGTAATTGGCTAAGGTAGAACTATTAGGAATTGCCAGAATACTGCTGAGATCTTGCTTTTGGGGGTAGAGATAGTTGCTAGATTCTATGAGCACTGTGCAATTGTGCTTAAAAAGAGTAATTTTATAATGAGGTGTCTAAACTATTGAGGCACATAGAAGCATATGCTGCACTTACTCTCCACCCCTTTTACAAAACCGTAGTATGGTTTTTAGCACTGGCCATGGCGGTAACAGCTTCCACGCTCATTGGAATTATTTGAGCTTTGGAGCTATTATCACTGCAGCTGGTGCTAAAAACCATACGGTTTTATAAACGGGGAAGAGTATTTTATAAAGGAAATTTTTAAATGTATGTTTATAAATTTGCCTGCCCCACAAAATATTGCACAAAGCTGTACTGCTCCAAGGCAGAAGTAATTTTATGAAGGTAGGTACCTAGGCAATGTGCCCAGATTTTATAAATTACCGTATACATGTAAGTGCAAATTGCATATCTATTCTTCCTATTTTCTGCCCCAGGAAATGCTAATGCAAGATGACTAGTAATAAGGACATGAATGAGGGTGTGAATTTCATTACTAATCAGTGATATGCAAATGGATCTAATGTGATGTAATGCAAAGAAGAAGGTCCTAAAAACTGAGGGAATTTGAGACTCAAAGGACAATTCAATGTCGATTGTGGCATTGAGAATTTTTAATGATGGTCACAGGGCAATGAAATAATCTGAAATGTATGGATATTGAGAAAATAATGTACTACAACAGTCCCAGTGATCCACATCGCCTGACTGGCTGTTTATCAGTAAGTCAAACTGTCACTTTTAGAAAAGAATCCTTTTCTAAAAGTGTAAGGTCAAAAAGATGGATTCACTTAGTAGAGACCTTATATCTTGGAAAATAGTAAGGAGAAGGACCTAAATTTTGATCAGTGTAGAAAATAGACTAAAAGACATTAAACAAAGCAGGGCCAAAACCAAGCCTTTGGGAAACAGAAAAGGAAATCTCAGTTCTGACCCTAAAGGAATGGTTAGATAGGAAAGATGCGAACCATTGTAAAACAATTCTACTAATACCAATTCTCAAGAACATATCAAGCAGATGATGATGACCAAATCAACAGCAGCCAAAAGTTCAAGGGAAAATAAGAAGGTAAAGCTGGCTGTATCACAATGCTGTTTAACTTCACTAATTAGAAAAGACGACAGGACTTAGTGCTGTGGTGAGAAACCAAACTCCCTAGGGTGGAAGGCATCATTGAAAAAGAACAACCTTCCAAATATCTTTGAAATGTAAGGCTTGTTAGTAATGGGCTGATAATTTGCTGGACTGATAGGGTCCATGGAGTATTTTTTGAGTAATGACCCATTCACTGCTTTTTACCAAGGGTTAGGGAAATAACCCTGGGCATGACTGGAGTGAACCAGTTGCATGATAGACTCAGACAAGCACAAAGCAAGTTCCTTGATAAGTGACAGGGTTTTAGGATCTAAGACAGAGGATTCTATAGAAAGAAAGAACAATACCTTGGAGAAAAACAGGAGGAGATGGAACTGAGTATATTTCAAGAGCACTAACCCTATAGTGTGTG